>NC_084463.1:128022337-129222337 GCF_027409185.1 Cynocephalus volans
TCTTTTATATGCTGTATATGGTGTATAATCTTTTTGATCTGCTATTGAATTTGGTTTGCTATTATTTTGTTTAGAATTTTTGCATCTAAGTTCATACGAGATAATGGCTTGTAAAGGTAAAATTGTGTACTGTGGAAAGTTAAATCTCTTTCTATGGTTAGCTGTCATTTATCCAAGTTCCTTTTTCTAGAGGCAAAACAGACTTGCCAGTTTATTTGCATTTATTTAAAGATATTCTATTAATAAGCAAGTCTATGTAGGTATGTAGAAGTTTATTTTTTATCAATAATATATATGGAGATTAGTTCATGTTTATGTTTGCATGTCTGTATTTCACTCATACTTTAACTTCTTCACTGTCCTCCATTGATACATATTGTTTCCAGTCTTCTGGTACCTTTAGCAATGATGGAATAACACAGAGAGTCCCCAACTTATGACAGTTCAGTTTGTGATTTTTCAACTTTATGATGGTGTGAAACCATCACAATTTCTGTCTAATGTACAGTATTCAATAAATAACATAAGATATTTAACAATTTATTATAACATAGGCTTTGTGTTAGATGATTTTGCCCAGCTGTAGGCTAATGTAAGTGTTCTGAGAATGTTTAAGGTAGGCTAGACTAACTGTGATGTTTGGTAGGTTAGGTGTATTAAATGCATTTTTGACCTACAATATTTTCAGCTTCTGAAGATTGGGACATAACCCCATCATAAGTCAAGGCACTTGTTTTTATAAATATGTGGTCAATTAAAAAAAATAATTAATTAAATTTTTTTATTGAAACATAATTGATTACACATATTTGTGGGATAAAGAGTTGACTATCAGTATTTGTGTACAATATGTGATGATCAAATAAGGATACTGGGCATATTTGTCAGTACAAAATGTGCTCATTCTTTGTGGCCATTAACTAATTTCTCTCTAACCCCTATCCCCTCTTCCTATCTCCCCTCTAATAATGATAGTTCTGTTTTCTCCTTCTGAAAGTTCAACTTATTACATTATTGTGTTTGCTCTTTGTTTCTTTTATTGTCTCTTTCTTTGTTTATTTTTTTTCTTTTAGTTCCCACTATGAGTGAGAAAATGTGGTATTACTCTTTCTGTGCCTGCCTTGTTTCACTTAACACGATTTTCTCCAAGTTCATCCATTTTGCTCTGAATGGCAGAATTTCATTCTTTTTTATGGCTGAGTAGTGTTCCATTCTGTATATATACCACATTTTCCTCATTCAGTCCTCTGTTGATGGACATTTAGGTTGGTTCTGTATCTTGTCTACTGTAAACAGAGCTGCAAGAAACATGGGAGTGCAGGTTTCCCTCCAACTTGATGACTTCCATTCTTTTGAGTATATATCCAGTAGTGGGACTGCTAGATCTTATAGTAGTTCTGTTTATAGTTGCTTAAGAAAACTTCATATTATTTTCCATAATGGCTATAATAATTACAGTCCCATGAGCAGTGTAGAAGGGTTCCCCTTTCTCTGCATCCTCACCAGCATTTGTCATTCTCTATCTTTTTGATAGTAGTCAGTCTAACTGCGGTGAGATGATATCTCAATATGGTTTTGATTTTCATTTCCCTCATGGTTAGTGATGTTGATCATTTTTTTCATGTACCTATTAACCATTTCTATGTCTTCCCTTGAGAAATGTCTATTCAACTCCTTTGCCCATTTTTTATGTTTTTTTTTTTTCTTTACTGTTAAAAAACAGAATTGTAGTTTGAGTTCTTTGTATATTCTGGATTTTAATCCCTTGTCAGATGCATAGTTAACAAATATTTTCTCCCATTCTGCAGGTGTCTTTTCATTCTATTGATTGTTTCCTTATTTAAGTCTTTAATCTATTTTGAGTTGGTTTTAGTATATGGTGAGAGGTAAAACTATGTTGAAAACCTAGAGGAACTGGATAAATTTCTGGACACATACAAACTGCCAAGACTCAACCAAAAAGACATAGAAAACCTCAATAGACAAACAATGAGCAATGAGTTTAAAGCAGTAATCATCAGTCTCTCAACAAAGAAAAGCCCAGGAACAGACAGCTTTACTGCTGAATTCTACCAGACTTTTTTTTTTTTTTTTTTTTGCCTTTTTTTGTGACTGGCCACACCACGCTCAGCCAGTGAGCGCACTGGCCATCCCTACACAGGATCCGAACCCGTGGTGGGAGTGCTGCTGCGCTCCCAGCACCACATTCTCCCGAGTGCACCATGGGGTCGGCCCTGTACCAGACTTTTAAAGAAGAATTAATACCAATCCTATTCCAAAAAATTGGAACAGAGGTCATTCTCCCAAACTCATTCTATGAGGCCAGCATCACCTTGATACCAAAACCAGACAGATACAACAAAAAAAGAAAACTATAAGCCAATATCCTTGATGAACATAGATGTAAAAATCCTCAACAAAATATTAGCAAACATAATACAGCAACATATCAAAGAGACTGTACCTCATTATCAAGTGGGATTCATTCCAGGGATACAAGGATGCTTCAGCATCTTCAAATCAATAAATATGGTATACCACATCAACAAAATAAAGGACAAAAACCATATGATCATCTCAACAGATGCAGAACAAACATTTACCAAAATTCAACATCCCTTCATGATAAAGACTCTCAATAAGTTATATACAGAAGGAAAGTATCTCAACATAATAAAAGCCATATATGACAGACCCACTACCATATTCTGAATGAGGTAGAGCTGAAAGCTTTTTCTTTAAGAACAGGAGCAAGATGGGGATGCCCACTCTCACCACTCCAATTTAACATAGTATTGGAAGTACTAGCTAGAGCAATCAAGCAAGAGAAAGAAATAAAGAGCATCCAAACTGGAAAATATGAAGTCAAGTCCTCCCTATTCACAGATGACATAATCCTATATACAGATAAGCCTAAATAAAGAGACTACCAAAATACTCCTAGAGCTGATAAATTTAGTAAAGTTGCAGGATACAGAATCAATACACAAAAACTAGTTGTGTTTTTATACTCCAACAATGAACTGGCATAAAAAGAAATTAAGAAAACAAGCCCATTTACAACAGCTACCAATAAATAAATAAATAAAATTCTTAGGAATAAATTTAACCAAGGAAGTGAAAAATCCCTACAATGAGAACTACAAAACACTGCTGAAATAAATTAAGGAGGACACAAAAAGATGGAAAGACATTCCATGTTCATGTGTTGGAAATAATGTTGGGAAAGTCCATACTCCCTCAAGTGACCTACAGGTTCAATGCAATCTCCATCAAAATACCAATGATATTCTTCACAGAAATGGAAAATCAATCCTAACATTCATATGTAACAACAAAAGACACCAAATAAGCAAAGCAATCCTGAGCAGAAATATAAAACTGGAAGCCTTACAGTACCTGACTTCAAACCATACTATAAAACTATAGTAACTAAAACAGCATGGTACTTTCATAAAAATAAATACATGGACCAATGGAACAGAATAGAGAACTCAGAAATCAATCCACACACTTACAGCCAACTGATTTTTGACAAAGGCACCAAGAACATACATTGGGGAAATGACAACTTCTTCAACAAATGGTGCTGGGAAAACTGGATATCCACATGTGACTAATTTTTATTTTTCAATTTCTCCTCTTGAATTTTATTCTCAAAAAATAAATTATAGCATTAAAAACAAAACAAAACAAAACAAAAACAAAAAAAGGCTCATCTGTATTTGTGCACATACTTCTTTATCTTTTTGCATATGTGGGACTACACTTATAGAAAAAATTTCTAGAAATTACTGGTTAAATATATGTGCATTTTAATATGTGATAGTTTTTGCCAAATTTTATGCTTGAACAAATAACATATAAACTTCTAATTTTTTGTTTAAATATAATTTCAAACTTATATATAAGTTCCTAATGTAAAAATAATATAAAGAACAACCATTTGCTTTTTACCCAGATTCATCTGTTATTAACAATTTATCTCATTTGCTTATTTTATTTGCTTTATCATTCTCTCTCTTCCTCTCTTTTTCTCTCTCTCTATATATGCTTGCATACACACACACACACACACACACACACTTACAAGTTTTAGGGTAGGCTATATACATCATGGACTTTTATTCTAATTCTTTATTCTTTATTTCTTAAGAATATGGATTTTTTTTTTTATATTACCATAGAGCTGACTTTAATAAATTTAACATTGATCTAACCAAAACTTTGTTCAGGTAGGTTAAATAATTTACCCAACACTATTTCAATTGCATTTCTTAAATGAGTTAGTCTGAGCATTTGTTTATGTATTTAAATTCCTTTTTATGTGTGTGAGTTTTATGTTTATATCCTTTGACCCCTTTTTCTTTGATTTGCAAATGCTCTTTTTATATTATGAAAATTTACTCTTTGTTCTAGTGTGGCAAATATTTTTTCCCATTTTGCAATTTGTTTTGACTTAGTTTATGCTTTTTGCTTTGTGCAATATTTTAATTTTCATTAATCAAATTTATCAATCATTTTAATAATTTCTGTGCATTATGTTTTATATAACTAAGTTTCTACTATGATTATAATTTAAGTACTCTTGAATATCTTTATATAGTTCTTTATGGTTTCATTTTTTATATTTAAATGTTTGAGACATCTGGATGTTATTTGGGAAGGATAAATGACAAGAATCCAAGCTCATTTTTTCCAGATGGCTGCACAATTGTTTCAATACTGTTTCTTTAAAAAATGCTTATTTGACTCATTGATTTGAAATGCTACATTTACCATATGGACTACATTCCCATATGTATTTGGGGCTATTTCTAGACTCTCACCTTTGTTCACGTGCTAATTCCAAACATTTTTATGACTGTATCTTTATGCCACATTTTAATTTTTGGTGCAGCAAGTGCTCTTCAATTACTCTTCTTCTCAGAATTTTCTAAATTTTTATGGCACATTAATTATTTTTATGTATATGACCTTTAAAGTGATATCTATTTTTAAAGTTAACTCTACTAATACTTTTATTGGAATTACGTACAGCTTACAAATTATATTAGAAAGAATTAACATTCTTATAATTAATTTCCCATATTTTCTTTCCTGTGTATTCATTCTTTATGTCTATTAAGGGCACTTTAGTTTATGTTATTTTACTAATATTAATTAATTAATTAATTGTTTTTATCTTAGACATATTTCCTAACCTCTTTCATGATCCCAATATCAGCACACTTAATTCCACAACTTAAGATACATGATTTTAATAACACGGTGTATGCATGTCCTTTATTTTTTTCATTATTATATATACACACACAATGTCATCATACAGTCATACTTTTTAAAATTAATATTAAATTATGAATATTTAAATGTTAGATTTACAAAAGTAAAATCAAGTTATTAGTTATTTTCCTATTTATTTCTTTCCTCAGTCTTCAAAACATTTTGGAAATCTCTCACTATCATCTGCTATAGTTTAAATTCATTCTTTTTAATGGCTGTGTAAGACTGCATGCTGTGAAACACCACCACCAAGCTAGTGATTTCTCTTTTGATGGGCAGTCTCTCTGCTACCAGTTATTGGCTACTGTGAACAAAACTGAATGAACATACTTATCCGTATGCCTTACTGTTCATCCTTATCCTTACTGTTTATGAGTTGGTACTTTTCTTTCCCTGGGAAAGGTTACCATAAGAGTTACTTGAGGGTAGTTATTACTAAATTGCCTTTCAAAAGGCTCTAGCAGTTTGCAGTTTCAATCATAATACATGAGTTCTATTTCCATCTGAAAGAGATCTAGGCACTAGATTTTAGATAACATATAATTATCATTTAAATCTGCATTTTACTAACTGTTAGTAGTATTGAACGCTTTTCTACATATTTTTTGTTCATTTGGATTTCTTCTTTTGTGAATTATCTATTCCTGTTATTTTCACATTTTTATATTACTTTGTTTTGTTCTAATATGTATGAGCTATTGTATATTATATAAATTAACTCATTGTCACTTGCCTTATATTTTTGAGAACAATTACTTTTCTTTTAGCTTTTTAATGGCATCTCTTTCTGTACAAAAGTCTTAATCTATGTATTCAACTTTTCATTTACGCCATCTAGGTTTGAATTAGAAAAGTCTCCATGTTATTCCTAGATAGTATTGTGTTTTAGATTTCCTTGCAGGTGGTTTGGTTTCCATTATTGTTGTTGTTAACCATTTCATCTGTCTGAAACTTATTTTAGAGTTTTATTTAGGATATTTAGGATATTAGGGGTTATTATTCTTTTCTTCTAAATTGGTAGCCAGTTATGTCAGAACATTTCATTAAATAGTCTATACTCAACACACTGAATTAAACTTCATACTTGTCATACATTAATATCCCATTTGTATAGACATCTAACTCTGAGTTCTGTAATACATTGCAAAAATTCTATGTTTTTAACCCCAAAGCAATATTATATTAATTTTATTTGAATGGTTTTATAACAGTTTTTCAATTGAGCCTCTGCAAATTGGTGCTATATGGGTTCTATGAGAGATGGTGATTGGAAAAATAATTGTTATTTAAATTTTGAGTGGCTTTTCCAAGCTAACTCGGCCAGTTGTAAGTATTGACTGAATGGCACCATTAGAATTTTTATTATAGGTTTGCATGATGGTACACAGGAGAAAAGGCCATTTCATTTGGGTGAATTCATTCTCAATTCCTGACACGAGATGGGAGGCCAATGATTATTGATGACTCTATGGGAGAAAGAGTAGAGCAGTGGGATGACGACATCAGCTTCTCCCTCTAAATCACTTCCTCCCCACCTTCTCTTATGTGCTGCTCACTGGTTCATAGGATTGAACAAGCTCTGCCAGTGTAACAGAAAGTTACCAGGATATTTTCGATATAAAAAAGGATTTATTTTTGTAAAATTTTATTTTATTTTTTAACAATTTTATTATTTAGTTATTTATTATGCCCTTCTATTTTATATTATATGAGCCTTTGTGCACTAAAAACATGTTTGGCCATCCATCATAATGATGTTTGAAGATAAGGTAAGACATGGAAGAAGAGGGTGTTTGGCTGATGACAATTCTGATACAATGAATTATGAAGAATCACCATATATAAATGCAGCAAAGACTCCAACAAAATTTAAAAGTCACTAATATACAACTCACAACCATTTGACAGATAACGCTAGCAATTATTTAAAATGGCTATCATATTCTCAGAGCAAAGTTTTATTTTTAAAATGTCATATTCAGTCAAAAGCCTCAGGAATAAGTTATTTAGTAATTGAACTTGTCGCGCAGAAAAGGAAAAGCCATACAGCTGGTGAGAAACTAATAATGTCAGCATGTTAAAGTACAGTGAGTAAAGTGTTTGGACAGGATGCAGTATGAGAAATTGAAGGCTCTACTCTCAAACAGTACAGTGAGTTGACGTATCGATGACATGTCACATAATGCTTAAGAGGTTTTGTGTAATACATGAGAAACAACCATTTCTTTTCAGATTGATGAGTCGACAGATTTCACCAACAAATGTCATGATGTAGCGTTATAAGATTGGTAAGGATGGTGAAATTTAAGAAAAAAGTTTTCAGCTGCAAAGAGTTGTGCACAACAAGCAAGTGCCAGGGTAAATTTATTATTTTGTCTTTATATCTAGAAACAGAAATTTAATCTTGGGGGAATTAATTTGGTATGTGTATGGATGCTGTCCTCTCAATGATTGAGAGGTTTATGTGAGAGGTTTTGCCTCTCTTGTAAAGAATCTGAATGTTGTTTTAACACACTAATTTCCTCAGAGAGATGTTGGTGCCAATAATCTTACAGATATAATAAAAAAATTCTGCATAATGTTACAAAAGAAAGTCTCTTGAAAGTAAATATTATAGTTCAGAGCAGCTTCATTGACAATCTGGACAGCTACCTAGAATATACACATCACATTTGTTAAATGAAAATGCGTAGAAGATTAGATAGCTTTCAGTATTATCTTGTCAAATTGGGAAAAAAAAGAATGGTGGTATTAATGATATAAATTCCATACTCTTTAGACATTTGGATTTTAGGAAGATCGAAATTAATCTGGATCTGGAGTATAGAAAGATTTAATTTCTATTAACTACTTTTTAGAAATTTTTTTATTTGTCTCATTATCAGCATAACCCTTGAACTTTAGGCTAAAACTCATAGTAGACACTTTGAAGTTGTGGGTCACCTTTCCTTTATGTGGACAAAAATGTCATATGGCTTATGTTTATATTCACCTCTGCTGGGACACTAAGCTCTGTGCTATGTGAGGATTCCACCTCATTGCTAACCTATGACCCTTAACCCTCCCATGTTCCCTTGGCACTAAAAGTTAGAGTCATTCTCCTGAGAAGTTTCTTGAAATAGCCTTTTTTTTTCTTTTTGTTATTTTATATTTCCAATAAACTAAACTTGATATGTCTATTTGGAAAATAGTTGCAAAGGCAAAAAGAATAGCTAGACAGTATTTCCTAAGTGTTCAACATTAAATCTTCTTTGGAGTTCATGAAGATTGAGACATGAAGCCTTTATTATCCTCTTGCCATAAAATAATAAAAATAAGGTGAAGACAGACCCATTACAGAGATTTTTTTAAAGAGATTTTTGGGAAAAAAGTGGTTTATTGAAGTATAATTTAAATAAAATAAGTATTTATACATTAAATATGCATAGTTTATGAGTTTGACATATATATAGCTGTGTAACCACCACTCCAACCAAGATATAGAATATACCATGAAAATTTCTCTCATAATTCATTGGAATCAGTCCCTTCCCCAACCCTACTTACTATCCATCAACCTGCCATCTGATTTCTGTACCTATAGTTTTGCCTGTGCTAGAATGTCATGTAAATTGAATCATAGATATGTAGCCTTTCACTCTGGATCTTCTCAAGTTGTGTATTGTATTTGCGATTCAACCATGTTATTGTAGGTATCTGTAATCATTCCTTGTACTTGGTAGGCAGTATTCCTTTGTTAGGGCATACCGTAATTTGTTAATCTATTTACCGGCTGACGGTTGCTCCTAGATGTGGGTGTTTATGAATAAATCTGCTATAAAGAGTAACATACAAACTTTGTAAAAACATATGCTTTCCTTTATTTTGTATAAATGCCAGAGTCAGAATTGCTGGGCTGTATGGAAATTGTCTTTAAATTATAAGAAACTGTTTCCCAAAGTGGTTGTATCATTTTGCATTCCCATCAGTAATGTATCAGACTGCTGGCTGCTCCACATCCACTCCAGCACCTGGTATTGTTAGATTTGTTTTTTTAACTCTAGGCATGCAATTAGGTAGATAGTGGCATGACATTGTGGATTTAACTTTAATTTTTTAAATAACTGATAATGTTGAGCCTCTCTTCTTGTGCTTATCTGCCATCTGTATATTCTTTTGTGATATGTTTGTTCAAATTTTTTGCCCATTTCTTATGTAATTGGTTTCCTCATAATTGAGTTGCAGGGATTCTTCACACATGCTCGATACAAGACTTTTATCAGATAAGGATTTTGCAAATATTTTCTTACAGTCTATGGCTTGTATTTTTATTATAATTATGTCTTCCAAAGCACAAACGTTTTTAATTTATTGATATGTTCTTTTAGGATTTTCTTTTTCTCTATCATATGTAAGAAATCTTTGCTTTAGACAAGCTCACAAAGCTTTTCTTTCTTTTTCTTTTTTCTTAGAATCTTTATAGATTTAGATTTTACATTTAGGTCTATGATTTTGTTTGAGATAAACTAAATGAGTCAAGGATTACTTTTATATATGATGGCTAATCATTTAATCATAATTTGTTGAAAAAGCAATCCTTTTTCCATTGAATTATTTTGGCATCAAAATTCAGTTGATCACATATATGTTGTTAAATTTAATTTTGCCTAAATGTTTCTTCAAACATAGTGAACTTTAACTTAATTTGATGTGCAAACAGACTGTAACCTACTCTTGTAACAAGTAGCCAAGTCTCAGCCAATTACAGGCAGCAGACTGTTCAAACCATGTTCAAATAAGGCAAATGCCCAGCTGTAACCAATTCAGCTGTTTCTGTGCTTCACTTGCATTTCCTGTACGTCATTTTCCTTTTTCTGTCTGTAAATTTTAGCCAACCACAGGGCAGCCCCAGAGTTGCTCTGAACCTATTCTGTTTCTGGCAGCTGCTCGATTCTCAAATCATTCTTTGCTCAATTAAACTCTGTTACATTTAATTTGTCTAAAGTTTTTCTTTTTAACAATGTTTGTCTACATCTGGCTTTTCTTTTCTGTTTCGTTTATCTATATGTTTTTCTTTTTGTCTGTACTATGCTATCTTGACTGTCACAGCTTTGTAGATAATTTTTAAGTCAGGCTTTGTGAGTATTACAACTTTGGTTCCTTTTCTCAAAAAATTTCTAATTATTCTAAGTTATTTGCTTTTTGATACAAATTTTATAATCATATTTCAAATTAATACAAGAAACCTGCCAGCATCATTACGGGAATTGAGATGAATCTACAGATTAATCTTTTAAGAATTGATATCTTAATAATATTAAGTATTTAAATTTGTGAACACATTGTATCTTTCCATTTGTTTAGGTCTTCTTTGATTTCTCTTAGCAATGTTTTGTAATTTTCAGAGTACAAATTTTGATAGGTTTACTCCTAAGTATTTCATGTTTTTCTGAGGCTGTTATAATTGGTACTTTGTTTTTAATTTTAATTTGCAGTTCCTCATTGCCTGTATGGAAATACAACTGATCCTTGTTTTCTGAGAACTTGCTAAACTCACATATTCATTCTAAGAGTTTTGTGTAGATTGTTTTGGAAGGTCTATCCAGTCAGTCTTCAAATAAACACAATTTCATTTCTTCTTTTCCAATCTGTATTTTTTTTTCTTTTCTGTTTTTTGCCTCATTTACTGACTAGGGATTTCACTATGATGCTGAATAGAAATAATAAAAATGAACATCTTTACATCATTTCCAATTTTGGTGAGAGAGTATAAAAGTTTTATCATTATGCATGCTGTTAGCTGCAGATATTTTATAGATATACTTTATCACATGGAGGACATTATACGATTGGGCTGAGGATTTTTCTAATTAACATGCTATATGCTAACTTCTGTCAAAGGCTTTTATATGATATTCTTAAGTCTGTTGATGATGATGAATTATGTTTATTGATTTTCAAATATTATACTTGCCTTGCATGCTTGAGATAAACCCCACTGGTCGCAATGTATTATTCTTTTTATCTATTTCTGGATTCAATTTACTAATATTTGAAGAATTTTTGCATCTATGTTCATGAGAGTATTGGTATGTGGATTTCTTTTGTTGTAATATCTTAGTCTGGTATTTAAGTGTCCTAGTCTCCTAAAAAGAGTTGCAAGTGTCCTCTCCTCTTCTGTTTTCTGGAAGTGTTTGTATAGAATTGATATTATTTTTTCCTAAGTGTCTGTGGAATTCACCAGTGAAGCCATGTGGGACTGCAGTTTTCTATATTGCAAGTTTTATTTAGTTACAAGTTAAATTTATTCAATAAATTTAAAATTCTCAAGGCTATATATTTCTTCCTGAGTGATCTTGGTAGTTTGTCTCTTAAGATATTTATCATTTCATCCAAGTTATAAAATTATTTATATTAAGTTGTTTATAATCTTAAAGTCCTGTATGTCTCTAGGATCTGTAGTAATGTGCCCTTTGTCACACCTGATATTGGTAATTTGTGTCTTCTCTCTTTTTCTTAGTCAGCCAGTATTCAAATATAATTTATTGATATTTTCATGAAAAACTTTTGGATTTATTAAATTTTTATGATTTACTGTTTCTAATTTTATTAAGTTTTTCTCTCATCTGTAGCATTTCCTTCCTTTTTCTTGCTTTGGGTTCAAGTTGTTCTTGTTCTAGTTTTTTAAGGTGGGCCCTTTTAATATTTATATTAAGCCCTTCTTGTTTTCTAGTATAAGGATGTAATGCTGTGTATTTCCCTCTAAGCCCTATTTTAGCTGCACTCATGAGTGTTTGGTATGTTATAATTTTGTGGAAAATATTTTCTAATTTCTCTTCTGAGTTCCTCTCTAACCTTTGGTTATTTGTTAATTTGTGGTTTAACTTTGTCTCTTTGATTTCCATTTGAATTCCATTTTGGTATTTCAAGTCTTTTACATTTGTTATTTGTTGTTTGGACCAGAATATGGTTTAACTCAGTGAATGTTTCTTGTAAACTTGAGAATAGTATTTTATGCCGATGTTGGGTGTAGAATGTTATATAACTATCAACTAGGTGAAGTTGGTTGACAGTATTCAGTTCTTTTACATCCTTATTGATTTTCTCTCTACCTGGTGTATCGATTACTGACAGAGGAGTTTTGAAGTCTCCAACTCTAATTATGACTTTGTCTATTTCTCTTGCTCATTCTGTGGTTTTTGCTTCATGTAATATTGAAGTTCTGTTTTCTTAGGTGCATGATGATGTAGCATTGTCAGGTCTTGATTAATTGATGCAATGCACCTCTATATACCTGGAGATATGTACTGCTTTGAAGTATACTTGTATATTAATCTAGGTTTTCAGCTTTATAAAATTAGTGGTGATATGTCATCTCCATTTTAAACCTTTTGCTTTTAACCTATTTAGGTCTTGATATTTAATGTAGGCTTCTTATAGAAGAACATGTAGTTCAATTTTGCTTTATTCTGAGGTTTTCTGCCATTTACTTGGGGTGTTTATATATTTTTCTTTAACACTGTCATTGATATGGTTGAGATTAAATTACCATATTTATAACGTTCTGTTTGTTTCATTTATTCTTTATTTCATTTTTCTCCTTTCATGCCTTCTTATGTTTTAATTAAGCATTTTTATTATATAATTTTATCTCCACTACAAATTTATTAATTATACTTGTTTTTAAGTTTTTAGTTATTGTTCTAAGGTTTAAAATATGCATCTTTAAGTCTATGTCTAACTTTTAACATCTATCTTCAAATATTATCCCACTTTATATTTAGTGTATGAACACTGTTAACAGTATATTTCCAATTCTCTCTCCATCCTTTTAGCTATTTTCTTATATTTTGCTTTTAAATTTTTTATAAAATGCTCTCATAGATAACTAAGCAAGAAGAGCAACAATGTATGGAAGCCATTGAGAATTATAGAAAATTTATCTTTTCAATTTACCTTTATTTTTACCCTTTCTGATGCTCCTTTTTTTCTGTCTAGTATGAGTTTCTGTCTAGTATAATTCTTCTGACTGAAGAATTTCCTTTAATATCTCATATAATGCAGTTTTACTAGAAATGAATTCTCTCAAGTTTTATTTTTCTAAGTGTCTTTATTTTGAGAACTATTTTTGCTGTGTATAGAATTCTCAGTTGACAAGTTTTTCTCTTTCTTTTTCTTTTTGAGACTTTAAAAATGATACTTGATTTTCTTCAGGTTTGCAAGATTTCCGACAAAAAGCCTGCTGAAATTCTTTTTCTTTCTTTCTTTTTCTTCTTTTTTTTTTCTGTATGTAATGTGTCTTCATAATTCCCTCTTTATCTTTGCCTTCAGAATTTTTTATTTTTGGTGTTCATAAGTTTGACTAGGGTGTGCGTTTCTTTCTCTCTTTCTTTCTATATTTTCCCCATACTTTTTTTCTTAAGGTCCCTACTTTTCTATACCTGTGGTTTGATATCTTTATTTTTGGAAAAAAATTTGCTTTATCTCTTCAAGTGTACTTTTTGTCCTATTTGCTTTCTTTAATCCCTCTGGGATTAAATATTTCAGATATTTTAAACCTTTTAATATTGCCCACATCTCTTAACATTTATTCTATTTTCTTCACTTCTATTTCTCTTTGTTTTTTAGTTGAGTAATTTATAATAGCCTGTCTTCATATTCGTTGTTTCTTTCCTCCATTGTATCTACTAAAGAACTCATTAAAGGAATTCCTCATTCCTTACATCATGTTTTTTATTTTTATTTCTAGCATTTTTATTTAACTTTTTTATAGTTCCCGTCTCTCTTTTGATGTTACCCATGTGTTCATGCATTTTGTTGACCTTTTTTGCTCTATTCTTTAATATATTAATTATAACTATTTTAAAGTCCCTGAGTGATAGTTTTAACATCTGGGCCATTTTTGCATCTGGTACTATTAATCGCTTTATCTCCTGCCAATGGGTTGGATTTTTCCCTCTTTTGGGTCTCATAATTTTTGATTGAATGCTAGTGTTTATGTGTAGAACAGTAAAGAAGTCAATAAATGGTAAGCAACTCTTGAAATTAGCAGAGCTCTTCTGTCCAACTCTGGCATGGGAGTTGAGTCTATCTAGTCAACAGCTGAACTAGTTTTGGGTAACTGCCTTTATGGTTACCTTTAGTGCTCTATAGGCCTCGACTTCTTCTAGGGGTGGGCTGCTTTTGCCTTGTGCTTAGAGTATGGGCTGCTGTGCTAGAGGGTATTTATGAGTATTCCCACTGCCCCTCAGCTTTCAGCAGTCCTGCACACCTGTGCCTTAGAGGGAGTCTGTCTATATGCTCTTGCTCCTCCCTTGAATGGTGATAGACTGCTGCATTTTGATTACTAGTACTAGGATTGTTGTGGGGGCCAAGACTATACTGTCCTTTTGGTCTAGTCTCAGTTTGAGCAGCCTCTGTAGATGTGAGTCTTGGGAGAGAGTCTCTCAACTTTCCTACTCCTTCTCACCTTGACAACCAAACTCTGTCTTGCATCTGCAATTAGTCTTGGGCAGGAGGGAGATTTCTGTTCTTCTTCCAGCAGCTTTAGACTCTGCATGGTATCAGTGTAGAATTCTGGGCCTGAAATAATTTACTGCTTCTTCCCCAGGGGTAAAGGATTTAGTTTGTTTGTTCATTTCTGCTAGTGTTCCTCTAGCGGTAATGGATCTTTGTCTGTATCCTGGGAATGACAAATTTACTGCCCTTCCCCAAGTAGTTTTAAATGTTTGTTTTGTAGAAGAGAAGGGTCTATGGGGTGGGCAGAGTTTCATATCTGCCAGCTGACACCTGCCAATGAACTCCCACACACCTGCACCTCTGAGGTGGGCTCTTTTACATCTTTTGCCTTGTCCTCAGTCTTTCTTCTGAGAACCTAATGGAGGTCTATGGAAAAGATCTTGCAAGCAAATACAGGTGTACCTCATGTCCATTGTCTCCATCTATTCTAAACAAGTGAGTTAGCCCATGCTTGGCCTTTTATAATACATCCCACTGTAAATTGATTTATTTTTACCTGCTTGCATGGTGGCCACCTCTGTCTCCCATGTTCTGCCAAAGGTGCAACTCTTATTGTATTTTGTCTGTCCTTGGAAAGGCTTGTTCTTTTTTGGAATTCAGGTTACTTGGTTGCTTTGCAACCTCAGCTCTCTGATGGACTCAAGAAAAATTATGATTTTGTAGGTTGTTCAGCTTTTTCTCACTGTTAGGGTTGGAATGGTGCTCTTTGGAGTTTTTTTGTTTGTTTGTTTGTCTTTTTTTTTTTAATATGGCAAGTGGAAGCTTCTGCTGTGGTGATTTTTACTGTAATCACTGAATGCTAATTATCATAGATAGAAATAAGTTGTAGATTGACTTTATCTGGACAAGAACTTGGAACTAAGGTGCTCATAGTAAGTGAAGATTCACTCTTCTCCAATATAGTTTTATTGAGATTTTAAGATTGGAAGGAAACAAAGCCCCACATATCTATTTGTACCTGTAATGTCCATAGGTATAGGAGATTCCTAAATTGGGATTCAAAAACATAGAAGCATTTCTGATAGAGGCTCCCTAAGAGAGGGCTGTTTCTGGACAAGTAACTGAATTTATTACAAAGATCTCAATTACCAAAGTGAAGAAAGAAGACAGTTGTGGGAAGATTGTTCACTCTGCAGTGTGGATGATTTAGGAATCTGTATTGACCTTGACATCTTGGAATCCTGACAGTGTCTGGAGAAACATTGCTCCCTCTATATATGAGGAGCTGAATCGTGAAAGAGTCACAGCCCTGAGGATCCAAGCAGTTTGTCTTTGGGGCATCCTTTACTGAGTTTTAGCTGAAGGCAGGGGCAGGAGGCAGTATGTGTTTTTACCATTACTTGGAAAATGGCAGAAGTCTAGGAAGAACCAGGAAGACGATGGGGGCCATGAACAAGGCTCCAGGAATAACGGGGACAATAAGTTCAGTCAGGGTCACTTCACTGTAGAACTGCTTAGGGATTTTGGCACAACCATTATCAACCATGGACACCTGGCTCTTCTGTCAGTAGCACTGGAGACATCTAAGAAAGATGAAAAATTATTCAAAGATCTGTGTTTATAGACTCTGGCCCTCAGAAGGAGGCCTCAGAATCTATTCAATCAGTACTTGGGGATGAACAATAATAGTGACTAATTCATGGACGTATTTAAGCATCACTGAAGATTTGGGGGTAGGGAGATCCCTGGCAAGTGCTGAAATCCCTGTTAGTAAAGTAGGTTCGTCCCAAAGTCATTTTACTTTGGCCGTATAATTTAATTGTGCACTCAAACTAGTGAGATACAAGGAATACTTGCATTTAAAAATTAAGGAATCTGCACAAAGAATCCAAAACCCACCATGGACTGCACTTCCCTAAAGGATGCAGACTGTATTATATTTGCATCCCAGTATCTAATTCAGTGCACGACACTGATAGTTTTTCATTCATTGAATGCATAAAGAATGATAATAAACTGCCTTTATGGTTAAAGGCAAAGAATGTGATGTGTTACTTTGACAGTGTTTGTTACTCAGGAGTTTTTTCTTGAATAGTTTCAAATAAAAACATTTGATAAGTGAGAATTTCTATTAATTGCCTATGTGTTTGTTTATATAGATAAACATTTAAAAAGTATACAAATTGTAACAATTTCTAAAGCTGGCCAAATAGTAATGACTATGGTTTATAGTTAAAGAGATTTTCATACATGATTATGGTCAGTGTACTGTGAAGTATCTGTGTGTCAGATCCAAAAGCTCAGGAGCCACTTAGGATTGTAGGATCCCATCGGATAGTAATTGTGTACTCATTTTATTACAAGGAATTCATCTATAGATATTTTTCAGAAGAGGGATCCACAATTTCCAGAATCAAAAAACAAAGCAAAACAAAAACAAACAAACAAACAAACAAAAAGAGACCATATAATGAAAAAATAATTCATTGCTAAATGCATATTTTATTCAGCAGCAAAGATTTGCTCACTTGTTACACCTACAGTGGATAGAGAGGCCAACTTGGTAAGGCCTAGTCTAAGGCAGGGGTTGGCTAACTATGACTTGCAGGCCAACTTTATCCCCCAACCTATCTTTGCCAGTAAAGTTGTATTGTAACATAGGTATGATCATTTGTTTAGGTATGCCACAACAGGAAAATTAAGTTATAACAGGGAACATATGGCTTGCAATACCCTATTTTTTTTTTTTTTTACTATCTGACCCTTTACAGAAAAACTTTGCCTATTCCTGTTATAAGATAAATCAATCACATTAATATGTATGTGTGTGTGTGTGTGTGTGTTTCCTTGTCTATGTGTGTATGTGGGGGGGGGGATTCAGGAGAGAGTGATAGAGCCTTAGTTTGAGTCTTCATCATTCAGTCTCTCACTACTGTGTTTTATCTTGGCCATTAACACTGTTCAACTTAAAACTTTCAGAAGGAGAGAACAGAACTGAGGCCACCAGAGGTGGGAAAGAGGGAGGGAAAGGGAGGTTAGAAAGAAACTGGTAAAGGACCCCCAAAATGATTACATTGTGTAATGTTGAATACACTAATTATTCTGATTTGAGCATCACATATTGCACACAGTATTGATATTCAACACTGTACTCCACAGATTTGTATAATCAATTATGTTTCAATAAAAATAGAAATAAAATAAAATTCACATTGAACATGAAAAAAACCCACAAAACTTTGTAGTGGTTCTCCATTGTCCTCAGGACACTTAACATAATTTACAAGAAATGTCATTACAGGACCCTGCGGTCATTTGCTACTCTTCCGTATTTAACCTTTCCTCCAGCCATGTCCGAATTTTATAAATTTATAAATTGTTCTCAAAACCTCTTACCTCAGATTCTTATCTTTCTGCCTGCTGTGTTTTCTTCATTTACCATTGTCTCTCATTACTTTTCAACCATCAGCCAAGCATCTGCCACCACCCTATAAACCTACACATCACTGCCCCCTCACTACACATAGACACACACTCACACACACACACACACACACACACACACACACACACACGCACGCACATACATGAAAATTGGCCTGTAAGTTAGGTTCCCCTTACCTTTCTTCCACAGCACCTGTATTGTGTAACCATTTATTATTATCCATCTATTTATCATAATAAACAATT
This sequence comes from Cynocephalus volans, assembly GCF_027409185.1. Taxonomy (NCBI): domain Eukaryota; kingdom Metazoa; phylum Chordata; class Mammalia; order Dermoptera; family Cynocephalidae; genus Cynocephalus; species Cynocephalus volans. Next base: position 128,040,752 of record NC_084463.1, read on the forward strand.
TATTGTCATGTTTTTATTGATTTTTTAAAATTCTATAGTTCTTAACTGGATTTTGTGTCCCATCAGGATAGGAGCTATATTCTGCTTATTTCTTTATGTTCTAACCCAGAGCTTATAATATTATATGTAGCTAACAAATGTTGGTGCCCTAAAGAATGCACAGCAAGATGTATCTTTGTGGAGGTTAAGCTAAGTTTGGAAACAGAGTCAGAAATTCAGAGGTCAAGGGAACCATCCATTCTGCTCTACCTCGGTCAATTCTGGTTTATGCTAATGGTCCTAACATACTTTCTACCTTTTTTACACAAAAAAAGCCTCAGTTTCAATGTTAAATCACTTGATCACTCATGTCTCAATTCTCTTGTTATGTGTGATGAGAATGACTTTTGAAGAGAAAGTTTTATTCACGAGGAACTGGGACAAGAGAAGACATTTTCTTCCCATATTGACTAAGCATGTTAAATTGAATGGCTAGAGAAACATGAATTGCATGTAGAAGAGGAAGGAGCTGTATGCAAAGGGACTTTGTGAGATTTAGGGGAAGCAGTGCTTCATTTGGAGTCTCAGACACATTCTATGACTTAGAGGTTAGGAAGTAATGCTTCCCCTGTTTTGGTGAAGAGTTGTACTACCTCTAATTTTTAGTAAAGTTGGAAGGAAATAACACTGCTGAACAAGGATTTTGCCCCTTTGCCTGTGTTGAAAGGAGGCACCACAGGCAGCAATTAGTGATTTTATGGAGGATATCTAGTAGCTGTCACAGAGCCAGTGTGTCCCCCTCAAGTGCAGAGGTCATATCCGGAGGTATGGACTTATGAGTGCAATTTTTTGGGAGAACAAGTGAGTTGTTTTTGCACATGTCCTGAAATGACTGAGATAGATTTTGCAGAGAAGGTATGGGTATGTGTCACACAGAAGCAGCTTTGACTCTTATATGATCATATTTGAGGTAATTAATCTGAAAATTTGGGTCTGAATGTTAACATGACCTGATAAATACTCTCATGGTAATTAATGCCTTGGGACATTTGGGTAACATACTTGTAAAGAAATAAAGAAAAAATCAAAGATTCTTGGCATCTGACAACAGATTCTGCCTCACAATGTGCTCTTTTGGAGAATTTTAACATGATTTTTTATTGTTACCATGAATAAAGGTTCAAGATGTTAGCATGCTTTTGATCAAATATTAATAAATGTGCTTGGAGAGAGCGAACATCTACCAGCAAAATAGAGGGGAAATGTCATTTGGAGCTGGCAGAGAAACTTAGTAGGAAACCAGCAGTGGAGATTGCTCTAGGAGACAGATGAGAGATGATTTTTCACAACTGCAGTTGAGTGAAATGAAAATGCCTAGCTCTGTCCCTCCATGGCAAAAGCTGGGGACCCATCAATCTTGTCAGCACCTGAATACTATTTTGCTGGTGGACTTTAATTACATAGGCTAGACAGATTGCAAGGCAAAAAAAAGTTGAGAATCTCTATTCTGGTGTAAATTTCCTGAGCAATGTGTGAGAGGTGTACGCAGAAATCCTGTTGACAAAATATTTTGTGCAAGTGCCTCCCACACACAGCTTTAAAATGTTACCCCTATGTGTTTTCCATTCCTGCTGCTATTCAAATAACAAATGTCTGAAGCATCTTAATCTGTTTCTTTCTCTCCCTTGCCCCATGACTCCTCCAAGAAACATTAGCAACTTATTGCATTCATCTCCTTATGTCATTTCATGTAATTTTAAAATGAATTTAAAATTAAATCAAATCTTGTTTTCCTTAGTTATCTGGAAGGTAAGTTAAAGGAAATGAACCATGAACACTTCATAGTAGTATAATATGCTGTTTAAGGTGTTGAAATTCACCTTTGCTTTTTTTTTTTTTTTTTTTTTTGTGACCGGTAAGGGGATTGTAACCCTTGGCTTGGTGTTGTCGCACCGTGCTCAGCCAGTGAACGCACCGGCCATCCCTATATAGGATCCGAACCCGCGGCGGGAGCACCGCTGCACTCCCAGCGCCGCACTCTCCCAAGTGCGCCACGGTCGGCCCTGAAATTCACCTTTGTACTGAAACAGTTAAAAACTTTCTTTTAATATCTTCTGTATTTTAAGTGTTCTTGAGGATCACTGGGGAAACTCACAGCTTGAGACTATGGAGTGACTAAATTGTTTCTGCTGTAAAGATCTAAACATTTTAATGATGTCGTCCTTCCTCAATGACTCCAGCATTTAAGTTGCCTCTTTTGTAAAGTGGGACATCATGTTGGTCTGAGTATCTTGCAGTTTCTGGAAACTATCTGGAAACTGTCCTCTGAGAGCACACCTGTTCTTAGTAGCAGCCACTGAAAATGCAGTAATAGGGAAATTCAGGAACCATTCACCCAATAAACTTTTATTGAACACATATGGTATACATATTAAAAGTGTATGATATTGATTGACAAGTATGCTGATGGAAAGAAAATAGACTATGGATCAGGAGGACTTCCGACCTCTGCCCTTGCTTGCAGTCCTTGCTTTGGGCCCTGTATTTAACCTTGCTTGAATCTCAGCTTCTTTATATCTCATCTTCATATACATGGTTACAAAGATTACAGATATTGTATGTAGAGAGCCCAAGATATGATAGATGCTCATATTAAGCAAATTACATTCTTCTATCCTTTTTTTGGTGGAAAGAGTTATAATAAATTCGGGGCAAGAAAGAGAATGACATAGTATAAAGTGCCGTCTTGTATGAGGACATGTTTTAGTTTGAATTCACACGCAAGCACTTTGGGGTCTAGAGATGTCCCAAAATGACAAGCAGAGAAATGTAGATTTTTTTATTTGGCATATAACCAGTGAAGCCCATCTGACAAATGTGGGGGTCAGTGTTAAATATCCAACACAATTTAGCTTTAGAGCTCAGGCAGCTTTTATCTGACTAAGTTGACTATCACCAATGTTAACATGTATATGATATGTACAAGGGTACCTCATAGAAAGATTCATATTACATTTTAATTCTATTTTTCCAGGAACTTTTTGAAGTACTCTCATATATATACATATTATATATTATGTATAACATATATAACATATACATGTGAACATACATAGTCAGATTTTTCCCAAATGTGTAAAAATTTAAATAGTCCCATTAGATCAGTGATTCTCAAATTGTAATACATATTAGAATCACCAGGAGAGTTTTAAGAATACAGACTGCTGAATGTCACCTCCAGAGGTGACAGTTTCAGTAGGTCTGGGACAGTCCTGAGAACTTGCATTTTTAACAAATTCCTAAGTCATGATGATGCTTTTGGTTGAGGGACCATAGTTTGAGAACTCCTGCTTTAGATAGTGTTCAGTCTTCAAGGAAAATTTCTCCTTGACTTTTGTCTCTTCCTACTCTTTCCAACTTCTGGATATCTAATTTATTTCAGTAAATTTTTACTTGCAATGACAAACATATAAGCATATTTGGGATAATTCTGAATATATATATGTTCACATTTATATGTTATAGATTTTGTTGACAATATATAATATGCATATACATGAGACTACTTCAAAAAATTCCTGGAAAAATAGAATTAAAACATAATATGAAACTTTCCATGAAATATGAACTTTTTGAACTATCCTGTACATATCAAATATGTGTTAATATTTGTGATAGTCAACTTAGTCAGATAAAAACTTAGAGACAGTATTCAAATAACATGGGTTTATCAATTTAGAACATTAAAGATATTTGCAACTCTTATGATTTTACCTTATTATAATTTATTTTATTTGCCCTTTGAGTACTATTTTGGACTCATGGCTCTTTAAATGCTCAACTCTCTCCAGTGCACGCTAATTATGATTTTCTTTTTTATCCTTTCAGTTGGGACCATTGTCCTCTTTAGCACTATTCCAGATATGTTTGACAACAGTCTTGAAGTCTAGCATCAAGATATTCTAGGCTCAACTTGATTTTCCCTGTCCAAATTATGGACTCCATGAATGTTAGTGAACAACAGTATTAGAGACCAAAATTTTGTGTTCCAGGGTTACATATTAGATTAGGTAATGGAACTGGGAACATTTATTGAATATTATGAATTCACATTGATATATCTAATTTATTAAACTATTATAATTTTTTGGAATTATTTCTTACCCTCTTCTATTTTCAAAGTTTAGTGATTTTTGCTTTTTGAGAGATATCAGCTTCTATCATCTCTGTCAGAAACTTTTGGTCAGTTTCAGTATGGTATTCTGTATTCTGTAGTTGCAAGTAACATGGTTAATTTAGAATATTATCATATTTCATTCAATCTAATATGCCACATATTGTATCATTAACAAAGAAACAATGCAATACAGATATTCATATTCAAAAAATGAACTGTGACTTCTACATTACAGCATACACAAACATTAATTCAGGTCTGTTGCAGATCTAAATATACAAGGTAAAACAGTAGGGATTCTAGAAGATCACCTTTGGATTTTGAAGTAGAAAAATATTTCTTAAGTAGAATACAAAAGCATTAACCGTTAAAAGAGCATTGGAAAACTTCTCTCATAGAAGATATAATCATATGTAGCATTAATAATTTTTTCATATACAATGTAGTATAATAAAATAATAAAAAAATTTTACTAAATAGTAAAAAAGTCTAGATATGCTAATAAACTGGACTACATTAACAGCAGAATCACCATTCCGAAAGTGATAAAGCAGGCCACAGAGTGAGAGAAATTATTTATACTGCACCTCACTGAAAAGTGTTTCTACCAGAATATATAATGACTTCTCCAAATCAACAAGAAAAAAAGGCAGAGAGTTCAATTTTAAAATTTTTTAGATGGGCAAAAGACTTCAACAATAACTTCACAAAAAAGGATATCTAAATTGCCAATATACATAAGAAATATTTTGACCCTTATTTATAATCAGGGAAATGCAAAGTTAAACCACAATGTAATTTTACTTCACACCCTCAAGAATGACTAAAATAAAATCAGCAGAAATACCAATTATTTGTATAGATGTAGAGCTGCTGGAATTTTCTCAGTGCAGGTAGGAGCCTGATTTGTACAAGCACTTTGAAAACATGTTTGATAATACTGCTAAACATATGCATCCCCTATGACCCAGTAATTTCACTCCTATGTATAAATCTAACAGAAACATGCACATATGTGCACCAAAAGCCATGCACTGTTTGAGCTTGGAGATAATTACGTTAAGTGAAACAAGCCAGGCATAGAGGAAAAAATACCACATGTCCTCACTCATAAGTGGGAGCTAAGAGAGAAAGAAGGAAAGAAAGAAAGGCCACAGTGGTGCATTGGACTTGCAGAGGGAGAGAGCATACCTAGGGTTGCAGACAGTAGGGGCAGGGGGAGAAGGTCAGGGAGGGGTTTGATGGGGGACATGGGGGAATAACTACAATTTATGGTAATGGGCATGCTGATAGTATTGATCTGCTCATCACATCTTGGGCACAGGTGGTGATGGTCACCTTTGTACCCCATGAATATGCATAATCATTTAAAAATCAAACAAACAAACAAAAAAGCCATACACAAGAGTTTTTATAGAAATATTATTATTAATTTCCAAGGTGTAGAAATGGCCCAATGTGAATCACAGTTAGATAAATAGTGAATTAGATAAATAAGTTGTGGTATATTTACACAATGGAATATCAAGCAATAAAGAAAATTAATGAACATAAAACAATCTGGATGAACTTTAAAAATACATTATTTTTCTAAAGACACCAGGTGGAAAAGAATACATACTGTACGATAATACTTATATAAATTAAAAAAATAGGAAAGACTAATGTATGGTGACCAAACTTAGGTTAATTTGGGGAGTGGGAAGGGTAGTGACTAGGACGGGGTGGAAGGGAGCACTGTGGGTTTTCGTGAATATTCTATTTCTTGTATTGGCTATAAGTCTGTGCTCAACATGTGACAGTTCATCAAGCTTTCGTTTAGTGTGTGAACTTTTGGTTTATACGTCCATGTGAAAACTTTTTGCAATTGGAAAATTGTATGCACAAAGTTATGTGAGAACAGCAGAGGGGAAAAAATTGCCTTTATCTGACTTGGGACATCAAGGAAATCATCTCAGAAGAAAGGACTTGAAGTTAGACCTTATACCATGATGTGTTCAAGCACAAGTAAAGAAATCCCCCTTTTTAGTGGTTTAGGGGAGTAACATTATAAGAAGAACAGCGCACACATGTACATATCCCAAAAACATCATCAAGAACTTGGGCCAACTCAACTCCTGCTGTCTTTACTGTTTGTTTTTTGTCCTTTTAGCTAAAAGATGGCCGTTGTTTCTCCAAGGATTTAGTCCAGGTTACAGGAATGGAAAAAGAGGAAGAGGAAAAGGTTATGCAACAATCTCGTCTCTATCCTTTATTGACCACAGCTGCATCATCTCTAGGTTTGAGGAAATCTGGGATGATAAAATAGAGACAGGCAAGGCAAGAGGTTTGAAATGGGTGTTGAATGAGCCAACCTATGTGACTTGCCATAGACTTGAAAAAAATGTCTGCTGGATATGGGGGAGAATACTACAGTGAAAAGGAAAAGTACGAGCAAATGTAGGTTTTTGCCACCATGTGCTTCCTTGAGCTGAAGTAAGGTTGCATGTTCCCAGAAACTTCCCCATCTCTTCATGTATAATAGCATTTAAGGTGCACTGACTATACTTAACATTATGATGGCTCTCAAGGAGTAAAGGGCCAGAAAGAAGCTCACTGCTTAGGCACTTAGGAAGCAGAAAGAGAAGTGTGTGGGCTCATATAGTAATAGTGAGGCCCAATAATTTTCCTTTTGGTGGTGTTCTTCTTTAGCAGTTTCTCATAGATAACATGTTGGCATGACAGGAAAACAATCTAATTTTGGGCACCAAATTTCTACAGCATTGAGTAGATAGGTATCCAAACTTAAAGTTTCTTTAAAAAAAAAAAAAAGAAAGAGAAGAAACATATCATGTTAGTTACTCCAGAAAGCCAAAAAGAACAAAACTATCTTCTGGTCAGCTCACCTGTAGTAGAATTGAGTGGAGATTTTGTCAATAATTGAATTACTGGGAAGGGGTCACTCATGTATTCAACAAATAATTATTGTGCACTCCTTATGTGATGGGTACCATGCAACTTACTTTAATACATGTTGTTATATTTAATCTACACAAAACCCTTCCTATTTAAAAAATGATAAATCTGAGTCACAGTCAGGTTGAGGAATTAGCCAAGTATTGTACAGTTAGTCAATTCTGAAATTAGAACTGAGGCTTTTTTGACTGCATTTCCAATGGTCTTTCGACTGTATGCATTGCTTGCAGTTATCTTGATTTCCATAATGATCCTGATGCTTCACTATACTAACTCATCAGCCCAAATGTCCAACTGAATAGCAAGTTAATACTAACAATATGCAGTAATAATATATGTGATACAGTTTCATATTATTTCACATCAGCCTCAGCCATCGTCGGTGGGTTCTAAGGTATATACTCTTAAATAATTTTAAAAGAAAGAAATTATCATGAGAAAATTTATCTGATTTTTTCCTGGGGGGCTTACTGGATTATAGAATTTAGGTGTGATTCTAACTCATAGTTCTACCCTCGTGAGACTGAGGGTCTGGATATATCTTGTGCAACCTGATATTTTGAAACACCATTTTAGAAACAATTAAGAAAACTCTTAAGTAGTCAATTCTTGTGATTAAAAAAAAAAAAAAGAATAAGTGCAAAGAAAGAAATTTCCAGAAGTGACATACACATTAGTCACTTTTCCAGGCTTACCTAATCCTAAAGTGGATCCTAATCAGGACTGGTATGAACAACATTTCAGAAGTGATGCTGTTCAGGGAGGTGGAACCTCTGTTTAGCTTTCTACATTAAATTCTTTTTCTTGGCATTGTTGTATTGTTTGAAGACTTTAACATTGCTTAAATTAACAGCTGAGGCAAAAGCATTCCAACTGCCACTAAAAATGGAATCTTAAACAAAATAAAGTGCTATTTAGAATACTTAAGATAGAATCATTTTGTTCTAAAATGTTGATAATCTCATGGCGATGACTCAAAGCCAAATAAGGCGAAGACCGCATCGGTGCCTATCTGTACATAAATGAACTTGAGGTGAAATATGTATCATCCATGAACATGTAGGAACACTGAAAATAGATTATAGGTTTGCTTTGTGCACTGTGCAGAATATTTTCACTCTTTTACTGTCCTTGAGCAACTGATAAACACTTAATAACTGCACTTAGCATAATGTATGTGGGTCTTTTTCTTCCTCTTTAGTTTTTTTAAGTTTGAGACTAAATACATGGCTCACTTTTCAATCATGGAAATGGGTTCATATGTGTGAAAGGGAAGCAAAGACACAGATTTTTGTATGGCTTTTTAAAGGTATAATCTATCATAAAAATAAATGTAATCCCTTGTCTGGGAAAGTAAAACTAATTTGTGTACTGTTTGGGCTTCTTTTTTTGTCAGTGAGCCATTGCAGAGGATGGAAAATCCCTTCTAATGGCTCATGAAACTTGTCACAGGTAGGTGGTATTTGATGACTCACAAAAGAGGAACTGTGGTGCAGATTAATTATAATTTTTGGCTATAAAATGATGCTGGTTTATTTTACACTAATAATGAGAAAGTTAATAAATGTCATTCAAGTCATTAAAACTGAAGTCTCTGATACTGTTGGAAACTATAATCTAAGAATATTTTGAAAGAACAAACATTTATGGTAATCTACCATAATTGTTAATATTTCTACCATTTATATAACCTATCATTAATTATTAATGTATTCAGTAAATCTGTTCTTTCTCAAGCAGTGTATAACTTGTCTCATTGTTTCACTTAAGCAAAGTATAATCTCAACACTGACACTAAATACTAGAGTTTCCTTTCTACACATGTGTATTATGCCATAAGATAACTTTAAAATATGCCATAAACTAGGCTACCAAGCCTAGTGTGGGCGAGGGTGTTGAAAAATGGGCATTTTCATATATTGCATGTGAGAGTAAACTAGTACAACATTTCCAGAGAGCAACATGTATCGAAAAAGGATATACTCTTCGAACCAGAGTCAAATTCTAGAAGTCTTCCCCAAAGACTTAAACAAATGCTGAAGATGCTTATCGCAACATTGTTAATAATATAAAAAACAAAATAATTGAAATTTCTTATAAGAGAATTTTAAAGATATTATTACTGATCTGTTCAATAAATTGTCATAATTAAATTATGCAAATTTATCTTTTTGATATAAAAATGTTCATAGTATGTTGCTAAGAAGGAAAAGGAGGTTAGAGAAAATGTTATTTGGTATATATAACTCTACTTATGTAAAAATAACTGAATTTGCTTATAGTTAGATGTATATTATATATACACATGCAGTCATTATAGAGATAACTTAGATGTTATTATAACTACATTAAATATATTAGATGCAAATGAATAGAATAGAAAAATACTATTATAATGTTAAAATAGTCATCCTTGTTATTATCAATGATTTAAAAAATTATCTTCCTTTTGTTCTTTTCTGTGATTTTCTTTTCTAAAATAAATATGAACACTTGCATAGAGAAAATTAAAATTAATAAAATATAGGCTATTCATTGATTTCTTTTTCTACCTCACTCTGGGATGCCTCTGTCCTTTTTGTAGATTGTAAGGGCAGAAATAGTAATCAAAGCAGCAAGTTATCTAGCTCATACTTGCCGTTTTGTAGCACACACGAAGCACCAGTAATCCTATGGGGATTTCTATCTGTCCCTCCCCCTACACACACACACACGTAAAACCCATTTTCAGCTGGAGGAGGGGTGGGCAGGCCTCTCATTAATGACCCCCTAATTTATCTCTGATTTTCCTCCTTCCATCAGCTGGTTGAATTTTTTCCTCGTTTTGTGTTTGAAACCATTCTTCACTACTATGCATCTTTATCCATTCAAAGCATGGACATTCAAAGTTTGAATCTGGGTTATTAACAAATCAAATTCTTCAACTGCAGGTCTAGAACTTCATGACAGACTTCTGATTCATTCCACTTCCCCATCTCTTTGATAATATGAGAAAGGACTGCCCAGGCCTGAGATCCCGATGGCTTCTGCCATCCAGGATCCAGAGGGAATACAAGGAGTGGTTAGGCAAAGCCTTGGAAGGGATTTTCCCTTCATTTTAGACATTCTACCAGTCCTGACTATTGAATATTACAGGTCTTGCTACTGGGCCAATTTGGAAAGAAGATACAGGAAATGAAGGCAAAGGGAGACCATGTAAATTAGTGGTTAATAACATGAGCTGTTGTGTTAGGCATACCTGAATTTGATTTCTAACTCTGCCATTTATCACTCGGGGACATTAGAGAAATTCACTTAAGCTCTCTGACCTCAGTTTCTTCATGTGTAAAATTGGCATAAGAATATCTACTCTATATTATTGATGTGAAGATGAAAGAGTACATGGAAAGAAATTAGAGTAATGTTTGGCATGTAGCAAGAGCACAACAGGTGCTAGGTTATAATTATGATAATGATCATGCATGTTGATTATTATCATTGTCATTATCATCATTGAATGAAGTCCATCTGAGGAAATAGAGAAGTCAGAGAAGCTGGTCTAGGAAATGTGGTAACAGCCACCACTGCAATTCATATATACGTGTAATCATAATAGATAACTGTTTCATGTTTCTATGGATAAACTTAGCCTTTCATAGTTTATAAATCTGATCTGGTTATAATACACTTCTAAGTTCAGTATTTGGTTCAAAAGAAAAACAAAACAAAATAAAACAAGATAGACACTCAACACGTGTTTCTACTTGTCTGTGGAAAGGGTTAAGCTGCTTTGTTACAAACTGTGGCAACTGAATCTGAATTCGGTTTTTTTCTAGTTTCAAGTGGTATCTTAATGATTCTTTCTTACCATTTCTTTACTCTCATCCTCTAAGATGAAAGCTTTATGTCCAAGAGCCCAGAAGTAATATTTTATTTAAGTGATACTCGTAAATGAGTATGCAACGGTAGATTTATTAGTCCATTTTCTGTTGCTTATAACATAATACCTGAAACTGGGTAATTTACAAAGGAATGAAATTTATTTCTTACAGTTTCAGAGGCTAGAAAGTCCAAAGTCCAAGGAATGCAGCTGCTCAGGGCTTTCTTCTGGGTGATGACTACAGCAACTCAGGGTATCACATAGTGAGAGAATGGCATGAGCAAGAGAGGGCTAACCTTCTCACTCGCCCTCCGTATAGAGCCATCAGAGCCACGCCCAGTACTCCATGGGTGGATCAACCTATTCATGAGGGCACAGTCCTCACAATCCAATCACTTCTTAAAGGCCTCACCTTTCAAATACCATAACCAGATTTCCCACCTTCTTAGCACTATTGCAATAGGGGCCAAGCTTCATTGAGTGTTGTGGGGACATTCAATTGACAGCAGTAGCCTATATCTGCTTTCCTTGGTTTTATTTCTAAAGTTGTATTCATATTTTTGTTAACATATCCACTTCTTATTTTTTCCATTTTGGTAATTGGCATTGTTGTTCTTACTTTTTCCCTATGCTAGACTCTTTCTCTTGGTCTCAACCTATAGTAGCTGTGTGATTTGGGCCAGCATGGTGCAGAGCACATAATCTTCTACTGCTGTTATTATTCACTGTTAGGGATTGCTGAAATATCTCTAAAAATTCCCCAAAGACAATATACTCTATGTATGAAGCAGAGAAATTTCTGTAACATAATTTAGTACAGTGTATCAGTCCGTTTTGCATTGCTTATAACAAAACATGTGGAACTGAGTAATTTATAAGAAAACAAAACTTATTGCTTATAATTTCTGAGGATGGGAAGTCCAAAGTCCATCTGGTGGTGGCAACAGTGATCCAGGGGTCTCCCACTGCAAGATGGTAGAAGTAGAAAGAGCAAGACAGACTCTCCTCTTCTTTTAAAGCCCTCAGAACGACACCTCTGACAACCATTTTTAATCCATTCACTGGGCATGGTCCTACAATCCAATCATCTCTTCAAGGCTCCACCTTTCAATTACCATAATAGGATTTTTCCACCCTCTTAACAGTCACAGTGGGGTTAAGTTTCTAAAACATAAAACTTGGGGGACACAATTCCAGCTTCAGGGAGTTTTGGGGGGACATAATTCAATCCACTACATACAGTATCCCATTTCACTAAGAATTCAAGCTGAATCTCTTACTGCATATAGTAAAAAAAAAAAAAAAAATCTTAATTTTTTCAGGTATTTTGTATGCATTAATTGAATTTTAAAATAAATTTTATGCAAAGATTTATATCTCTGTAATTTATTTCATTTTGGTGAAAAAGAGGCAAAATAAATACAGCCTTAATAAGATTTATTTTTCTCAGAGGATTTAGCTGTAGCAATCACAAAATGTAAAACAGTTCAATTTATCCACTGTTTATAAATTTCACTGTCCATTCCAATTTGTTCTATTTTCCCTGCAAAATGAAGTCATTTAAACGATACTCACTGTATTAGTTTTCTACATTAATAAATTACTACAAACTGGGTAGTTTGAAACAACAAAAATGTATTCTTTTGAGTTCTAGAGACTAGAAGTCTGAAGTCTGGATGCCACAGGGCCATACTGTGTCTGAAAGGTCTAGTCAAGAATCCCTCCTTGCTTCTTCCTAGCTTCTAGTGGTTTTCAGCAATCCTTGCAGTTCCTTGGTTTGTAGCTAAATCACTCCTATTTCTACCTCTTTCTTCACATGGCCTTCTTCCCTCTGTGTTTGTCTGTATCTCTGTAACCCTCTTTCTTTATGAGGACACCAGTCATTAGATTTAGGACTCACCCTAACATAGTATGATCTCATTCTAACCTTGATTACACCTGCAAAGACCCAATCTTTAAATAAAGTCACATTACAGGTACTGGGAGTTAGGACTTCATATATTTTGGGGAGACACAATTCAATGCATAATACTCACATAGCACTTCAGACCTGTATTATAGCTCTTAACTTATACTAATTTAGATATGTCTTTGTTTCCTTTTCTCACCATGCTCTACTGTTCAACCCTCATGGTCAAAGCCCATTTCTTAATTTTCTTCATATTTGTCCTTGCATCCAGCATGTTGGCTGAAAACATTCCTTTAATGAATATAAATGTAATGGAAGATTTTTAAAAAGTAAGGCAAGGAATAATACAATAGTTATGAAAGAAGAAAGAGTTGATCTACACCATCAGTTTGTAAAACTTACTGGTCATCAGCAATGCTTTGCAATTTTGGAAAAAAAAATGTGGGCTTCTCTCTGAGAAATTCTAATTCATTGAATAATTGTGAGACTCAGGAACCTATATTGCAGACAATTTGTTCAGGTTATTCTTTTAGTCAAGCACAGAAAACACACCATACTTTGTGATTACAGGAAAAGGATAAGGTAACCATGCAGAGGAGTGTCATTCCTTTCTCATGCCAGTGTATGCTTTTTCAACTTCGCAAGTTTAATTATTCTGAACTTGTTTCTTCACTGGTAAAGTGAGTTATGATCACTTCTAAAATTCTGATTTTCTATTAAGGTCAATGTTTTTCTCTAACAATGTGTTGGTATGTTTGTAGGATTTACTCCTTTTGTCTTTACAGAAGAAGTAGTATGTTTGCAACAGTTTCTTAAGCATTATCTTGGCCTATTGTTCTGAAATTGTAAGAAAAGGGCCAGTGGTGGTTATGTTTGAGCACTGGAACAATAGATGGCTTCTTTCTACTACCTGTTCTTATACTTAACATTTGTATAATGAGTGAATATTACTTTTATAACAGATAGCTATTAGTACATATTCTATTTTTATTTAATAAGCAAATATTAAATACCAAGAAAAGAAAGGCAGTAAGTAGTGTTACTAAAAAGCTAAAGACAAATAAAAACCGCAGAAGGCAAATAAACACGAATATAAGTGCATATATAATTAAAAATAGGGTAAGAGAGTTGATATAAAAGTAGAGAGAGTATTAGGCTTTCAATGCCAATATTCTTGGCCTCTCTTCTGACTTTTCATCTTGTCTACGATCTTTGATTTGAGTTCTTTTACTATAAAATAACATTTTTTCTTAAGGTTTCTAAGCCAAAGTTGGTTTAACTTAAGAGTATGTTGAATTTGTTCAACCCACAGACTTCAAATAAAATAATAAAACTGTCATATTATGGGTGACATTGTCAACAGCATTGTAATAAAGTGGGTAGTCTCAGAATATAAGACTCAAATATAAGAAAACTGGCATCACTGGAATTGCCTGCACCTTGTTCTTTCAAAAGGAAGAAATGAAAAATGTTTGTAAATCAAGTACATACTTATTTGTGCATTTATACACATATGTCTACATACTGATAGTTGAAGACCTTGCAATTTAGTATTGGTGTTGTATATTCAAATTTTAAAATGCTTTCTTTAGAAGAAATCAAAACCCAGGAAAAAGGACACTGGGGAATGGGTTGAAAAGAAAGCCAATTTGACATCTGACAGTTTTATTATTTTCTTTGATTTTGTAGGAAGTTTTGTCTTGAGAGGAAAAGTCAAACTGAGCAACTTCAAAATGAATGGGAGAATTTCATCTTTGTGAATTCCTGGACAGATCATTTATACAAAAAATTGTTAAGGACCTAATTTTGATGTTTAGGAAAAATAGATCATTCAGATGTTGAGAACAATTAAGATCATGGCTGAACTTATTTGGGTAACAATTATTCTGTTACAAAGAGAAGATAATCTCTATTATAAACTTAAGTTGATTCATATACTGAGAAAGTTACTTAACTCATCACGTTATCTTCTAAGTGTTTGTGAGTACATTCACATTGCATATTGAATCTCCTCATTATGGACCAAGACAGTTGTAGAAAGAGTAAGAAAAATAATTTCCTGAAAATATATAGGGATTTCAAGTCATATTTAATATGTGCCCATTTGAGGTCTGGGCTACTTGGCTGAGTTGCCTAGACACTTGACATCCTCAGAATTTAAGGGTTGTCTTTACCTGGTGAAATGTCAGTCCCCTTATGAACTGTAAGTCCTAAGCAGTGTCCTTCAAGTTAGCTACAATTTTCAACCAGAATGTGAGATAACATCTACAAAAGTAGATTTAAGTGAGAATTTAGAGACAAAAATTATGTGTGGACACTACAGACCAAGGGGAAGACTTCTGTAGATCACCAAAGCAGTATCGTAATCATCTAGGAAAAGGATATTTATATTTGGAAGCCTTTTAAGTTTGGAAATATCAATATTGAAGAATTTTTTTATCCATATTGTAGGATTCTTATTGTAAGGGCACAAAAGCTGGAGAAGTTTCCATACCATAATCTGAGTAGATTTTATTTTACTCATCTGCTTTAACACTGATATTATAATCTCTTAGAGAAACAAAATACACTTTTACGGTCTTTACACATTTCATCTACTACCAAATTCTGTTGGTTTTCCCTGTACTTTCCACCTTCATCATGAATACTCCAGTCTGTGCAGTAAGATTTCTCCTTTGGACTGCCAGAGTAACCTTCTGGAAGGTCTCCCTGTATACAACCTTTCTTCCACTTATCTGTCCTTCAGAATGCACATATATTTAAAATGCAAATGTAATTACACCAATTCTCCATTCCCACCTACTTGAAACTTTTCAAAGATTTTTCATTACTTTTAGGATAAAAGTAAACCACTGAAAGTCAACTTTTAACAAACTCCTTCTCACTCCCCCAGCTCTGAGCAGCTCCCTCTTCTTGGTCTTTTCTACTTCAGGGTATTTCAATGCTTTTCTCTTAGCCCTGGGCACTCTTAGAGCAACACACAATATTTCTTTCACAGCATGCTCCACATCTGTAATTTTATGGTGATTTATGTGATTATTTTATTAATGCCATTCTTCCCCACTAGACCATGAGCTCTATCAGTATGGAAGCCAAGTCTGTTTTTAATCATCATTGACTCTCTAAGTCCTAGCATATAGTCTAACACTTAGTAGGTACCCAATAAATATTTTGTTGAATACAGAAAAGGAGGAATAAAGTACATTCTTTGTCTTTTTAGCTCTTGAAGGGCAACATGGGGCGAATCTTATAATCTCCAATATCTTAACATGCCCTGTGGGTAATTATTTTTCAACACTCTGAACTCAATGCATTTCTTTTTAATAAAAGGAATTAAAAATAAATTAGAGTTGCCACCTACCTAAAGTGCTTCTAGCTCAGAATAATATGAAAACACTTATATCTCCCTAATATCCCAAATTTTTTCATGTTTTCTCCCCATCTCCCATCATACATGTAACAGTATAAGTCCTCAGTAGAATGCCATCCAGTCTTGGAAAGAATTTCTCCATTTCAAACTGCTCATATAGCTGAGATACCTTCATAGCTCCATTTTTATTAACAAATAGCAGAGATAGTACTGATTTGCTTTAAGAAAAGTATATGGCATATAGGAATGTGATATTAAATAATCATTTTAGTTTATGGAATTTTTATTTTCTTTCCTTTTTAGAAAATCTATGATCCGAAGTCAAACTAAATTGGTGATGTGGGAGGGATCACTAATTAAATTTCTCAGATTACCTTCTCTATTTATATTTAGAAATTCTCTTCTGAATTAACTTAGGTGGCATTACGTAAATTGAGGCAACCGAAGTGCTAAACCGAAGACCCAAATTAGCAGCAGGCTTTACTGGTATTTGGAACTTGTAAATTAAAAAAATCACAAACATAAATTGCATCTTTGTCGTATATAAATTAATAATGTAATGATGACTTCATCCTCATGCTTAATCATTCCATAATAAAATCAATTTATGATTAATTTGGTTATCACAAGTTAAGAGCTATTGGGTTTTCTCATAAATCAAAATTATTTCCATGAAGTGACAGCTCAAGATGTAATTATCTTTGGAGCTATATTTGAGCATTTTTTTATGCAACTCCAAGAAAATAAAAAAGCTATCTACAAAGTAGCCAAATGTAGCACACGTTTGTAATCGATTAGTTGGTTAATTAATTAAAGGCTATCATAGAATTTGCAAGTTCACAGTTTTCTTTATGCTTAAAGATCTCTTCTTTGGTGAGTAGCATCAAATTTTGTTATTTTGGGAGTAACTTAGTGTATATGGTATATTAGTCAGCTAGGGCTGCCATAACAAAATATTATAAACTAGGTGGCTTATATAACAGAAGTTTATTTTCTCACGGTTCTGGAGGCTGAAAGTCTGAAATGAGGGTGCCAGCATGGTCAGGTTCTGGTGAGTTCCTTCTTCTAATAACGCGTAGATTTGAGTAAGTTTAGAAAGAACCTTTACATTAACAAAAATCAGCTGGGCATCAAAGATACAAGGGTGAATAAAACACGATGACAACCTTCAAAGAGGTTGCAGCCCAGTGGACTCTTCTCCAAAGAGCCTGAATGGAAACATGAGAAGATGTTGAGATGAAGACAAGGTAATGGCAGAGAGTTTTCAGCAAAATTTATGTGGCAACATAGTAAGAAGCACTATTTTCACTAAGAATGAGAAATAGAAAAATGGAAGGTGGTTGGATATTTTAAGGAGAGAAGAATAAAAACTAAGAGAATAGCTTGGAGACATTTAAGGGGTGAATACAAGTGTTGATGTGATGACAGGCATGATCATGATGAAACTCTACAGAATGAATCTGTAATTGTCACATTCTTGTGCATTTTCTTTCGTCAGCATTCCACGGCCTGACAGTGAAAGCAGAATGAGTAGGCAGGGGGATAATAGGTATTTGAAGAATGATGTTTAGGGAATAAGCAACATTTTTGAATATTAAAGAAGCAGGTAGTGATCTAAACTTAGATTACTCATATAAATTAAGCAAAGTGCAGCAATACTAGTCCTATAAATAAAGTGCATTAAAGACTAATGATATAGTAGGGTTAATATCATTACTGCTAATCGGCATCAATAACCAATATGGAAGATACAATTATGGTAGAAATCTCAATGGTTCATTTCTGGCATGAATTTGATATGTTATTTAATAGAGAACTTGGGAAGAAACAAAAACAGCTTTCAGTCTGCTTAAGAGGTCATACCTATTCTTGTTAAAGCAGTCCTCAATTCCCTCAGGGCAACTGACTCCATGGCTAAAAACAGACAGAAGTTGGCTGACCAAGTGTCCAAAGCCTAAAATGGGCCTTGATACCACATTTTGGCTTTTGTCCCAGGACCATCTGGAGAAAGGCCACAGTCAGAATGCTCAATGTCAAGATCAGGAGTAGGGAGTATTCTCTTACTAACAGGGTCTCCTAATACTGAAGGGCAGAATGTCTCTGTCAGCTTTCTTCATTCACTTCAGTCCCAAACTATAAGTTCTATTCTGTGGGAAGAAGAAATAAAGAATCTGGAGGGCAGAAGTTATAGCTCTCCTACTTAGACATGTTTGGTGGTGCAGAACATAAGCATACAGAAATAAAGTTAAAAATTGATGTTTTTGTAGATGTGCAACAGTCAATCACACATTCATTAATGGCAAAGAAATGAAAGGAGTTGGATGTCATAGGGACAAAGCCAGGGACCTGATAATTCACCTGTGAAAATTTCTTTCTCTCTCTCAGGATTATCTTCTATTTCTTTTTGCTGCATATCTCCTCCAATCTTTTCTATCCTTTTTCCCTTCTGTTTTTGAATATGGCCAATCATGAGTAAAGGACCAGCTCCCGGGTTAACTAATTCACATGCTCTCTGTCCAAATTCTTTTTAGCTAGGAGAGATCATCTAATTGGCCTCCGGAGTTGTGAACAGAGTGTTTCTTCAAGAAATGGTTTAGGTAAGAAAAACATTTAGCAACTCTAGCAACATGGTCTAGAACTTCACAAAGATTATGGAATTCAGACTATGCCTAAATAGAGCAAATAACTGCAGTGTTTTAAGCAAAAATATTTTTGAGAAGATAGTCCACACAACATCAAGTAAAAGGTTTTTATATATAAATTATGTTTCAGGCTGGGCTAGAAGAACCAGCTTTGACTATGGGAGTACATTGTCCTGTATTTCTCTGAGTTGTGATGTAAAAATTATGAGAATAAGCTGGGAATGTATAACTTCCAAACTGACTGCACATCTTTTATTGTGATAGCAAACAATCTACTTTTTTGATTTTTCTAATGTTATATTTTCCAATCAAGCATTATCATTCCACATTGTAAGAAAACCAAAATCAAGTTGTTTTGGCTTTCAAGTGTAGCAAGTTGAAGTAATGGAAAATACTGGTCACCCATCTGTAGAAGAAACCAACAGAATATAGCAACATAGACTCAAGTACTACAGGCTTCTCCTTATATCAGGGCTTCATTACTTTATAAATTGATGATCCATATCCTCATTTCTAATATCCTACCTAAATCAGACTTACATTCAGTTCTCTTTAAAGAAGGTATGACTTGTTCCATAAAACTCCTCTGTTCTTGAGAAAAAACTGCCACTCTCCCCCCACCACCACTTCTGATGCCAGCAAGGAGGTTGTTTTAAATTGGATCCTCACACTTGAGTCAGATCTTTATAGGAACACAGCAAGACAGGAAACTTGTCCTGTGTGAATCATATTTTCAGCAATTGTGTTAACCTGTAAAGATGGCGAAAAATGATTGAGTGCATCACGTTGAAACTACAGGTCAAATCCCATTAACAACTGATTTCAGATAAAGATACTTTATCTTTAAATGCCCTTTCTTTGTATAGAATATTGCTCCTGTATTAGCTATACATCCCATTAGCTGTGGCAAGAAATCTTTGCATCATGTGAACATTAGGAATGCAACAGACTTGTTACAAGTTTATAACCCTATTCTATGGCCTGAATTATGTATCCCCCAAATTCATATGTTAAAGCCTTAACCCACAAGAGGACTGTATGTGGAGATAAGACTTTTAAGAGGAAAGTAAGGTTAAACAAGACCATAAGGGCAGGGTCTTAATCCTGTGGAATAGATGGCCTTATAAAAGGAGGAAGGGAGAGAGAGAGAGAAAGAGAGAGAGAGAGATCTCTACACACACACACCCAGACACACACACACACACACAGACACAGACACACAGACACACACACACACACAAATATGGTTTCTAAACTTACTCAAATCTACGCGTTATTAAAACAACTTCCCTCACCGTGCTCCTTCTTCTAGCTGCTTCTTAAACTTTCCATTTACATCAAAATCTTGAAGAAAGAGACTTCTCCATTGCTTCTATTTCCTATCTACTTAATCCATTTTAACTATGTAAAATAGAATTTCAGCCCCATGAAATCCTGAGAGTAAAATCAAAAGATTACCAGTGACCTTTTGCCCCTACAGCTAGTAACTGTACCTTAGCTCTTATGTTCCTTGGACGCACTTAGATATTTGATATTTGAGAACATCTTCTTCTTGAATCTTTATTCTCTTTGACTGATGAGTTGCAGAGATTCTCCCATCCCTTTGCCTATGCTTTCTGCATGTCTTTGCTGACATCATTTTCTTCTGTCAGTCTTTAGATTGGGGGGCTCTCAAGCTTCCATCCCAAGCCTTTTCTGTTCTTAGAGCATACTCATGACTTTATATCTGATCTCTCTATGCAGATAATTCCCAAATGATATCTTCAGCACTAGTCTTTTGCATGCATTTTTTTTCTGTACTTATTCTCAACTCACAATAGTGTAGATTAAATTAAATTGTGGATATCATGTTAAATTCAGTGCATTCCAAAAGAAATTCAGAATTTTCCTCCCCAAACTGACTTTCTTTTCCTGATAAAACCATGAACAGTAGTTCTCTCATATTTCTGGAGGCCTGAGCTCGGATTACAGAATTGCCTTTCACTGTTCTCTCTGGTATCCACAACATACAGTATGTTACTATGTCTTTTGAGTCTTCTTTTGAAAAATCTCTGGGATTCTTTTTCCCCCCTTCTATCATTGTTCACTAAAATGAAGAGTTCAGGCTTTCAATACCTAACCTAGATACTGTCACATTGATTTTCCTGTCTGTCTATTCCACTGTTTTTCTATCACTGGATTATCACCATATTAAAAACATTAAACAGAACTCTCTACCTGTTATTCCAATACGTGACTTGCCTGCTACAAGTTTATACTTTCTGGTTGAGGTTAATACTCAGATAAGCTTTCCGCACTTTACCATGCTAATATGTTGTCATTGAACACTAGCCTCTAACCTCTGACCCAGATGAATCTGTGTTCTCACATCTTCTATCTGAAGTTATTCAAATGTACAACAAAATATTTTTCTGATTTCTAGATTTTGTTCCTGTGTCTTTTCCCATGTAATCTTACATTTCCTGTACTACAGTACATAGCTTATTAAATTTCAATTTCCTTTTACTCATCAGTCTTACTAGAATCATAGTGGATAAGGACTCTTTGTTATGTTTCCTGTTATATACTCAGTACTTAGCACTATGTCAGTCATTGAGCAAGTGCTCAGTATATACAGAAAAATAAATACCTTAGCTCTGATTCACATACAGGATTTAGTCAACTGAGTGTCACATACTATGCTCTCCATTCATCCTGAGTGTTTAACTAATATACAAATTTTCCTTCTTAAGTATAGTGAATACTATCTGTTATAGACACCACTTCATTATAATAAATATATAAGACTCATAATAAACATACCCACATTTGTATTTGTTTTTTATTTTTTTAAAGTATTTGTAATATGATGTCTGTGTAACCAAATTGCCAAAATAAATTTTGTAATGTTTAGTTTTTAAGAGTTTACCTTTAAAGACTTTATATGAAACAGATCTACTATGGTTACTATAAGAAGGACAAAAAATATTGAAGAGTAGAAAAATTATTTTATAATTATACTTGTCTGCACTCTATATAGTCCTATGTTAATTAACTTAACATAAACTTAGATGTAAGAATTCTCAACAAAATACTTGCAAACTGAATTAATACATAATACTATTAATTTATGATTTTATGCTTTAGTATTAGTGAGGCTTTTCTTTAACATATTCAAGTTAAACAAGGATATTTATTCTATTGGTAGTAGTAGTAGTATCAAATACTCAGCCTCTGAAGACTTTCAAGTAGGTTGTTAGGTTTAGATGTATTATTGGGATAAATAATTGTATTCCTTAAATATATTTTATTCAACTTATAGCAGTTAAAATTAAAGATGGGAAGATAACTGCTACGGTTAGAATGTGTCCCCCCAAAAGTTCATGTGTTGGAAACTTAATCCTCAATGCAAATGTTTAAGAGGTGGGACATTTAAGAAGTGACTAGGTCATGAGAGTTCTGCCCTCATGAATGGATTAATGTCATTGTCATGAGAGTGAGCTCCTGCTAAAAGGGTACATTTGACCTCATTTTTCTTTCTTTCTAAGACACTTGCTGCTACCTTCTGCCCTTCCACCGTGGGATGACCCTTGCCAGATGCTGGCACCATGCTCTTGAACTTTTCTGCCTCCAGATCTGTGAACCAAATAAATTTTCTTTGTAAATTACCCATTCTGTGGTATTCTGTTACAGCAGCAGAAAGTAGACTAAGACAATCATCTAGCACTTCTGTTTAGAAATCATAGCCCAGAGAATTCTTGCTTAGATATTAATACATACATGAGTGTAATTCTGAGAAAAGCAGAGAAAAACTATGAAAAACTTTAAGCATACCGTAAGTTAAAAAATATATTTCTTTTTTGCTTGGAGTAATTCCAGATACTAAGGACAATCAACAAACATCTTAAAATTAAGATAAAATGACTATGTTTTTATAACACAGAATCTTGGGTATTAGGCTAACTTAGAAACATTACATAGATCTTGATAAAGCAAGCAACTGTAGATGTTGCTACATCTGGTTTATTGGAGGGCGGTAGGGAAAAGATGAAGAAAGACTTAGAATCTTTAAGCATAAACTTAGGACTCTTTTAAAAAAAATTACTTAACCTTTTCTTTTGTTAGTTTTGGGGGTGCTTGACAGTTTCTTTTTTTTCAGAAATTCTCTAAACTTAACTTTCATGTAGAGAAGTGTGGGAAAATGTGACTTATGCATCAACCATAGGTCAAAATAACAGAAGAAATAATACTTCATAACATTCTGAATGGGAAACTGGTACTGAGAGTCTCTTTTCTGCCAGAGGCCTTCCTCTCTGTCACCTGCCACCCACTTCTGACCTATGAGTCACTGACTATTCCAACTTCATTTAAAATCTTTATTAAATTAGTTTGAATCCTAAGCCTCTGTATTAAGAGAAACTATATTGAGTTTTATACTTTTAAAATAAGAATTGTAGTAGAGATTGCAGAATCATTGGCATGTTTGTGTATTTGGAGATCATGGTATACATATATAGATATGTTTCTGTGTGCTTGTATATATACAAATGCAACTAAATTGACACCCATTCCCCTTTTTCTTTTATTCTATGATGGCATACTCTAATATTTCTTTAAGAAGTAATAATGAAAATAATAATAATTAACATTTATTAATTATTATGTGCTGGGCTAAGTGCTTTGTCACACATTTTAATCAATTATTCTCCATTGTGGTACATTTAGTGTAGTACATTTAGTGGTACATTTAGTGTAGTGGCCTGTGTGAGTATTGCTCATTGCTAGATACTGCCTATTATGTAATAGGCACTGAGTAGATATTAGTTGAGTGAAGGAATGGATCCCACTGCATCCTTATAAAATAGACAAAATTTCCTTTATTATGTAAATGGGAAAAAATGAGACTTTTTTCCTTTTATTTGGAAGTGAACTTCCAAAGCTCATCCTTACTCCAAAGCCAATGGGTTTAATTGCATTACAATTATATGGAAATATTAACCAGAGGCAAGCTTTTTTGGATAGAATTCTTAATTAAATATATTAATTCCTTTGTGGAAAAAAAGATCCTACTACTAATGCATAATTCTTCATTCTCTTATAAAACAGTAACCTACTAAATTTTTTCTTAGATAAAAGTATCTGGAATGCTTCACAATTGTTCCAGATTAACTCCATATTAATAAATGGTTTATGATGCTGTTGTTCATGAACAATGTGAAAAAGAAATCAAGGAAGTAAGCCCATTTACAACAACTACCAAAAGAATAAAACACCTAGGAATAAATTTAGCCAAAGAGGTGAAAGATCTCCACAATAAGAACTACAAAACTCTGCTGAAAGAAAATAAAGAGGACATCAAAAAAATGGACAGACATTCCTTGTTCATGGATTGGAAGAATTAACTTGGTGAAAATATCCATACTACCCAAAGCAGTCTGCAGATTCAACAGAACCCCCATCAAATTACCAATGACAATTCTAACACTCAAATGGAACAAAAATAACCCTGAATAACCAAAGCAATCCTGACAAAAAAATAAACAAATAAAACCAGAGGCATTACACTATCTGACTTCAAACTATACTACAAAGCTGTACAAAACAGCTTGGTACTGGCATAAAAACAGACACATGTACCAATGGAACAGAATAGAGAACTCAGGAATTAACTCTTGTACTTACAGCCAACTGATCTCTACAAAGATACCAAAAACATGCATTGAGGAAAGGATAGCCTTTTCAGTAAAAGATGCTGGGAAAACTGGATATACATGTGTAGAAGAATGAAATTAGACCCATACCCCTCACCATATACCAAAATCAACTCAAAATGGTTTAAAGACTTATATGTAAGACTTTAAACTATAAAACTCCTGGAAGAAAATATAGGAGAAACACTTCAGGATATAGGATTTGGCAAAGACTTAATGAATAAGACCCCAAAAGCACAAGCAACAAAATAAAAAATAAACAAGTGGCATTATATGAAACTAAAAGGTTTCTTCACAGCAAAGGAAACAATCACAGAGTGAAAAGATAACCTAAAGAATGGGAGAAAATATTTGCAAACTATATATCTGACAAGGGATTAATATCCAAATATATAAGGAACTCAAACAACTTCACTGTAAAAAACAACAACAACAACAACAACAAAGAATCTAGTTAAAAAATGGGCAAAGGAGCTTAATAGACATTTTCAAAGGGAGACATACAAATGGCCAACAGGTACATGAAAATATGCTCAACATCACTAATCATCAGAGAAACATAAATCAAAACCACATTGAGATATTATTTCACCCCAGTTAGACTGGCTATTATCAAAAAGACTGCGAATAACAAATTCTGGTGAGGATGTGGGGAAAAGGGAACTCTTCTACACTGTTTGTGGGACTGTAAATTAGCACAGCCATTATGGAAAACAGTATGGAGGTTTCTCAAACAACCTCAGATAGATCTACCATATGATACAGCAATCCCACTTCTGGGTATATATACAAAGAAATGGAAATCATCATGTTAAAGGGATACATACACTCCTATATTCATCACAGCTCTATTTACTATAGCCAGGATATGGAACCATCCTAAATATCCATCGACAGATGACTAGATAAGGAAAATGTGGTGTGTATATATATATATATATATATATATATATATATATATATATGCAACGGAATACTACTCAGCCATAAGAAAGAGTGAAATTCTGCCATTTGCAGCAACATGGATGAGTTTGGAGAAAATTATGTTAAGTGAAATAAGCCAGTCACAAAAAGAGAGATTGCTTGTCCCCACTCATAAGTGGGAGCTAGGAAAGGAAGAATGATATAGAAAGAAAGGAAGATCACAATAAAATGTTGAACTTTCAGAAGGAGAGAACAGACCTATATTTAATAGAGAAGGAGGGAGTGGGAGGGGAGTTAGAGAGTTATTGGGTAAGGGACACAAAGAGCAATTATGATTTGTAATGATAAACATGCTAATAATAATGATTTAATCATCACACACTGTACACAAATGCTTATAGTCAACTCTATACTTCATAAATCTGTATAATCAAAAATAAATAAATCTTTTAGAAAAAATGAAAACTAAAAAATGTTCCCTTTTTGTTTGCTTGTTTTATTGTTTTTACATATTTATTTTGCTTTATTATCATTGTTAAGATATGGAGCTCCCTATGACTAGATATACTTAATGAGCACAAATTTACATATGTATATATTTTTTATTTAATTTTAGAATTATTTATTTAATTTTGGGATGATATCTCAGATAAAGCTATCTGAAAAATGTCTACTCTTGTCTTTGGCAAGAATGAATAGAAATACCAGTAAATACATCTTGTTTGCCATCTTAGAAGCACGAAAAACAAAAGGCTTAATATTTAGATGAACTTATTTTCTGGAGTTCTCTGGGAAACCATGACTTCTATAGTCAATACTGCAAGTTCCCCATATGTCTTCACATAGTCTTCATTTCTTGGTAACTAGGCTTGGTAACTCTGAACATACTGGGTTATGTGTTCCTAATAGCATTGTTGAATTCTACCTTAACAATAGCCTACATCAATATAGCTAAGAAGCAAAATGTTCCCCCAAATACATGATGCATTTAAATACCAAATATTTTTATATAGCATGTTCTTATTGTCATTTTTTTTTATCAGTGTTTCTTTCCATTGGAATAGCTATTCAGGAGTGTATTTTAGTTGATACACAGTAAGTAATTTTTACTGAATATATTGTGTACATGTATGTGGTAGGTAGGCATTGTTCTAAGGAATGGGAATACTAGGATGAACAAGATCAAAATGACCCCCGACTTAGCTCTAACTTCATAGTCTAGCGGGAAAATACAGAAACTTTGACTGAGAACTATAATATAGTATAATGAATTGCATAATAGAGCAAGTTTGGGGTACTCTTAAAATGCTTAAGAAGGGCATATGATTCATATATGGGCAATCAAGGAATGCTTCCAGGAGGAAATGACATTTCATCTGAGATATGGAGAATAAAAGTAACTGATCATTTCTGATGACATCCTGAGATACATGTTTTAAAGTTTAGAAATCTAACCTATTTTGAATGGTTAGAAATTGATGCTTTTGCCAATATCATAAAGATGAGTTTCAATTAAAAACAGGGGAAGGTACTGCTGGGGCTTCAAACAGGAGAAACAGCATGCACAAAGGCTTGTGGCAAAAGAGAGCTTGCAGCATTGGAAGAACTGGGGAAAAATAAGCAAAAGCAAAAGCAAGAAATATGCTGATATGTGTAATAGAATTAGGGATAGTGAGAGCAGAAGATATATGGCAAAAGAGGGGGGCGAGGCTAAGTAGTTTTAAGGAGGAAAGGGCAGGTTGACATTTGCATTTTTAAAAGAGTGGACAGACATACTCCAAGTGGATATGTCTAGTAGGCATTTGGAGAGACAGGTAAGAGGCACTCATGTGAGAACTCTGCTGGGTGTATGAATGTGGGAGTTAGCATGTAAATGATAACCGAAGGAACAAGAATTTATGAGATCACACTGAAAGAGCATGTGGAGCAATAAGATGAGAAGGACAAAAGAAAACCCTGAGAAGCACTAACAATAACATTATCTGTTGTGGGTTAGAGAAAAAAAACCCTTAATTCCCATTTCAAAAAGAAATGAGCTCACAATCAGGACTTGTGGTTCTCCAGCAAATGGTCTAGTTTTCTAAATTATTTAAGAAATTTCTATTTTATTATTTTAGAAGTAATTATCATTTTTGAAAATTTGAAAAATACAAAAAAGTAAGAAAATAAATAAATATTACCTAAACTCCTACTACTCAAGAGCTAAGGGATATTAAAATATTGTTGTTTACTACCAATTGTTTAATCTTTTCATGCTTCCCTATATCCAGGGACTCTGGATTTGGCCATATGACCTGCTTTAGCCAATGGAACAGTGGGAAATATGGCACAACCAGAAGCTAGAAAAGTGCTTGTGCTTTGGAGTTTGCTCACTTACTGCTCCTTGGCTCCCTGAAATTGCCATGTGCAAAAACCCAGGCTAGACTGCTGGATGATGGAGCAGAGATGAGCTATCTCAGCTGAGATATCCTAACCAACCAGACTTCCAACATGTGACTGAAGCCATCCTACATTGTCCAGCCCCCATCAAAGTTGCCCAGACCTGAATAACATCCCAGTCAACCCACAATTATGAGAAAAAATAAATGTTTGTTAATTTAGGACTTTAAGTTTTGAGATGATCAGCTACAGAGCAAAAGCCAACTGGTACGGTGGCTGTTAAATGATTTGCGAGTAAGGGATATGATATTTGTACTTAAGAGGCTTGAGTTTAATCTCATGTCTACAGCATCCTGGTTGCATGGCCTTGGATAATTAATTTGCCTATTTGAACTTCAATGTTTCTATCTGTAGAATATTTCTCCAAATGAAATATAATAATAAATATGAAATATATGCTCTGAAACATTAGCTGTTATTGTTATGTTTTTATGGCATTAAAGCATAACTCTGCTTTTCTCTAAATCAAGTTCTCTGTTAAGCTACAATACCAATTTAATATGATAAAACCTTTATCCAGTTTATAATATGACATCCAATACAAAGCAGTAAGATATTCCTAAATTTTCCACAGCAAAGCATGACCTGGAGTCCAGTGGACTTGAATATCATTATTTCTATTATTATTAATAAGAATAAATATAAAAACTCATTAACTGAGGGATTTGGACCTGACATACATGGTATTTTGTCCAATTAAGCTCATGGAAATTTCTACAACCACCCTATGAAATAGGTACTGTTATTATTATCACCACTTTTTATGTGAGGAAAGGGATATAAACTGATTTCCTCCTGGTTACATAACCTGTAAGTAGTAGAGCCAGGACTGACTAAGGCTCCAACTTGGGATTTTTCTGAGTCCAGACCCTGGGTTCTTTGCCACTATGCAATTGTGTTTCGGAATTAGAGTCCCACGTTTCAATGAGCAAACCAACTGTGGGAGACCTTGTGAAAGTATCAGATCACCTGGGGCATTACCTGATGACACTCTACCTTCTTTACTTACGGATCTTTGCAGAGTTAACTACAGATTCCCACATCTTCCATACAGAGTGTGCCTAGGACAATTCAGGATGCTTTATCCATTGTTCACAACTTAGAACCTGTGTAAGACATCAAAGCACTCCTAACTCATCTCCAATTAACCAACACAACTTTTTGGAAAATATATCTTTCTCTTCTTGTATTCATTATTTCCTCATAAGCCTTTTTTTCTCTCAATCTTATGTTGGGTAGTTTACATCACTGTTAAAATTTAAACTTTAAAAATATTTAATTCTTATCAAGCTTACTAATTTTTTTATTATGCAAAATTCTCCGTTCAAACTGACCTATGTCCTGACCCATTCCTTAAAGACAGTACTGCTTACTCACTTGGTAGTGGATCAAAAAATGTAAATATTAAATTGGCTAAAGGGTTATCTGAACATATGTTTAAAAATCAACTTTTATATGATTTTCTTCTTTCCAAAATAAATGCTTTTGAACTTAATTATTTCAGTTCAAGCCACAATATAACAACATGACTCCTGATAGACCAGAGCCAAAAGAAAAAAAACAAAAAACAATCACTTGTTAAACTCCAGATGCTTATTCCTATTACCCTTTTCCCTTTCCTCAGTGTTTCCCCTTCTATGTCACCCAGGGGATAAATTACTATAGGCATGCAAACATTTAAATAGTTTTAAGTGACTTTTTCTTGTGGTTTAGGTATGGTGCTACATCTGTCACAGGTATTGAATTATACCTCTGCTGTAGACTGGATGACCCCCCAACCTCACTAAAACTTAATCCCCATTGTAATTGTTGAGGGTGGGAAATACTATTACAGTAACTGAAAGGTGGAGACTTGAAGAGGTGATTAAATTGTAGGACTATGCCCTCTTAAACGGATTATAAACGGTGGTCAGGGGCACAGTTTGAGGGCTTTACAAGTAGAGCACATGAGAGTTTACTCTCTCTGTGCTCTCTGCTTCTACCATCTTGCAATGTGAGACCCCTTGGGTCACTGTTGCCACCACCAGAAGTGTTCATTGGACTTTGGACTTCTGAGCCTCTGAAACCATAATTTAGTTTTTCTTACAAATCAACCAGTTCTAGGTATTTTGTTATAAGCAACAGAAATGGACTAATACAACCTCATTCCTCAATTCATAAACTACCAACAAGCCAATACTAGTGGGAAAAAGTTACTTTTCCTCTCTAAAGTACAGCCTTTAAAACAATGTATCATCTCTGGGTCTTCCTTGTAACAGATGTTATCTGATGTAATGTAATCTGCAATGCTACAATAAGGCACTGTTTGAAAATCTGATAATTAAGTGATATTTGGATGCATTTCAGGCTTACATTTAAAAATAAACTGTAGTTAAAAGAAGATCTGACTTTGATCTATTGCCTGAGTTTGCATCTTTTCATAGAATGAAAACAAAACAAAACTTGCCACAATATCTGTTGAAAAAACACGAACCTTGCATGCTATTGTAGGTTCAGAAAGATGTGATATCCAGGTTATCAAATTTTATTTTTCTTGACTTTTACTGAATAAGTTAGATTTTCTGGTAATTTTATTCTTTTTGTTTCATGTCATGGTACCCCAGTAATAGATAATTTATTGCTATTTATGCCTTGAACCAAAACAATTTTGCATTGTACTTTATTTTCCTAGCTTTTTTTTTTTTTTTTTCATCTAGAGTTTGAGCTCCTCAAATGTGAGAATTTTAATTGGTTTTCTATGATCAGTTCCTAATATAGGACATATGCATAGTAGATCTTAAAAATATGTTGAGTAAATGCATCATTTTAGGATGTCTCTGATTCTCCCTACCCTTCATATTTTTCTATGCTTTTTCCTCTGTTTTTCTCTCTTCTCATCTTGCTCTTCAGTTTTTAAACATGCGTGGGGTCATAACAGTTTACTAGAGTGTTTGTGGCCAAATCCTTGGCCCTAATATAAGGGCCCTAATGTCTCCATTCTCAAGATTCCCTGAAGATTCATTACTATTGGCTCCTATCTTTGAACAACAGCTTAATTATAACATTTCCTTCCTCTCCAATCAGTATTCCCAGATCTTTAAATAGCTCTATTCCCTTCTTTTTCTACCAGGTTTCCAAAACACAATCCAGATGAGATGGATAGACCAAAATTGAAGTCAAGCAACCTGATGGCCATCCCAGCACAGAAAGTTCCTTGTTTCCCTTGATTTTACTGGAGCAAAGTTCAAAGTCCATAGGTAGTTTCTCCATCAGGGGACTAGCTCTTGGCTTTGGGCCCAAGGAGCAATCAACAGTGCAAATGTGCATCAGCTGTTACTCTTCACTTTCTATGTCTGAAATCTTGTATCTGTTCTCTATGGCCAGCTGCTGGCTCGCTGCTTGGCAAACTCACACTAACACCGTATTAAACAATTTGCTCTCCCCTCATCTGGTTCTGGAAATTGATCCATGCATATCTGATACTTTACTTCAAACAAGTCTCTGATCAAGAGGTTTGAGATCCACAGGTGGCCACTTCAACGGGGGCGGGGGGGGGGGGGACAAAAGGCCCTATGGAGATGATCTCTTTAGAATCAACAAACAACTCTTTTTTATAGTGCTTACATCTGATTTCTTGCATATAGCAAGTGTTAATTCATATTTTATCATGATCAGATGTCTTATAGCTCCTAAATGAACTTGAAATAATGAGATACAACTTTGTACTTTCTACTTAAGGAAAGCCACATTATCTAATGCATTTTCTGGTCCCTAGTTCTTACCTGAGCCCTCTTTACCCCAACCTTCAAGCAACCTAATTAAAAAAAAAATGACCACATTCTAAGACAAAGTAGACTTATACTTACTCATTGCTGAAATTAATTATAACCACATCATTTGGACATAAATGAAGAGAAAGTATTTATTGTTTTTATTATAATATATTTATTTTACCCTTATTAAGTAAAGACTAAATGTGTGTGTTATTGGCATTGTGCTAAACATTTTCTCATTTAATTTGTAAAATAACACTATGAAAAGGGAAGATATACAATTCCTGTGTTACAGATGAGAAAAAAAGACACTTTATAAAGTTAAGCCACTGCTGAGGGTCACAGTTACTAAGTCAAAGAACTGAGAGTAGAACCAGTGTTATTTAGTGCTAAAGTCTATAGTTTTTTGAGCCTATACTCTTGTGTCTGTGGAAGTTAAGAAAACTTGATTGATACCTATTACAACTACCACTTGGTTGGTACATGGGGTATTGTGGAAAGAGTTTCAGATTGGTAACTGTAATTTTTTAAATGTAAGATTTGTAAATGTAATTGCATTTCACTTTAGCTCATACTTAGTTGACTAATTTTATCTAGAAGAAGTCACTTAACCTCCCTAGAATCCTGCTCTAACATCCATTTGGAGATTTTTATAAAATTAAATCCGGATGTCATTTAGTTTTGTATTTTAAGAAGAACTCTCATTATGGGAAATTATGATTGGACTGACTGCATTTGTATATTTTTATTGGACGGAAATGAAGTCAGATTTGCTATTTAGCATCATATACGAAATTATTTGCAATCTAGCTTCATTGTTGTGTTCCATTCTCATCTTGGTCTCTTGTTTCCCTCCTCCCCCCATAAACACCCTATTGAGGACACTGAGGTAGACACTGTACCTCAAGTTCACTGTTGTCTTTTATGCCTCTGAGCTTTTTCCAATCCTATTCCTTAATATATGCAAGTCACTTAAAACAGTAAAACAGTGCTATGGCAAAATAAGAGCTAACACAGTTATCACTATTAATATTATTAATGTTATTACTTTCCTCTTGAAAAACTTCTCCTTAACTTTCAAAAACCAGTTCAAATTTCACCTCATCCATAATTCCATGTATCAGTAAGAAATTCCAGTTTATGTGACAGAAAGCCTAACTCAAACCAACTTCATGCAACAAACGAACTGAAAAAACGTAAACGAGGAAGAAATTTACTCTCTCATGTAGCTGAAATATTCAGGAGTAGATCAAAACATCAGTATTTGAGGGCTCAAATAGTCTCACTTTTTCTCTTAGTTCTGCTTTCCTTCATTAGCTTTATCACTTAGTTTCATAAGGTGGAGAAACGACTGCCTGCAACACTAGGCAGCCAAGTTCACAACCAGTACAGAAAGAGAGTGTTTCTCTTGCATGATTTTGGATTTACTCTGATAAAGCCACTTGTTATCACATGCCCATTCCTGAAGCAAACACTGTGGCCTAGGAAGAAGTGATGTAGCAGGCTTAGGAAAATAGTCTACCCATGTGCACATCATTTGTCATAAGCAGCATGCTTGCTTATACCCTCACCTATCCAGTCTGTGTTTCTTCAGTACCAGAGCTCACTCTCATGCTCTTGTACATCTCTGGAGATTATAATGGTGTCAGGTACCTAGTAGATTTGCAGTAAATGTTGAATGAGTGAAGGGATGGATGAGTGGGTTTATGGAAATATAAAAGACAAATACTAATTGAGAGACATTTACAGTATAACAAAGTAGTGAATTCATTATTTGTTTGTTGATTTAACTAGCGCTTATAAACTACCTGTAATGTGCCAGGTAACAAATCAACTTATAGAAAAACAGCAGTAAATAGAGAAAGATCACCTCTGTCCTTATGGAGCTTCCATTCTGTTGGAAAAAAAAAACAACACAAGAAATTATAAATAAATACCATTATAATAGAGACTCAAAGGACCTTTGGGAATTTGGGAACAAGTTAACTTCACCTATTCTAGGGATCAAAGGAGACTTCTTGCCAGGTTGACTTTTAAGTTGAGCCTGTGGGGATGAATAAACATTGAGATAAGGGAGAAATGGAACTCAGCAAGTACATTCAAAGAATTAAAAGAAATTCCCAATGGGCAGTCAGGATAAGGGTGGTAGAGAGTGGAGAAGGGTTTGGAAATTGTATTAGTCTGTTTCTGCTGTTTATAACAAAATACCTGGAACCAGATAATTTGTAAGAAAACAAATTTATTGCTTAAAGATTTAGAGGCTGGGAATCCCAAAGTCCAGGGAACACATATGGCAAGGGTCTTCCTTGGTGGTGACCTCAGCAACATAGGGTATCACATTGCAAGATGGCAGAAGCAGAGAAAGAGCTAATTTTCTCAACTGGCTCCTTTTAAAGCCATCAGAACCATGCTCATGACCACCATTAATCTATCAACTTATTACTCAGTGAATGGATAAATCCATTCAGTAGGCACAGTCCTCACAATCCAATCCCCTCTTCAAGGCCCCACATTTCAATTACTGTAATAGGATTTTCCATCCTTTCAACAGTTACAGTGGTAATCAAGTTTCTAATGCATAAAACTTGGGGGACACAATTCAATCCTTATCAGAAATCATTTCTAGGATTGTGTGGCTGGTCCTAGGAGAAATGGAAAGCCTTTAAATACATCATCATTTGTGAATTGTATGATAATGACTATATCAAACATATATATACAAAGTTATATACTGCCTGGAGAGTCACTGTAAAGAGTTGACAGAAAGAGTTACATGTCTTCTGTGCCTTAAAGAATGAATAAATGTTTACCATCACAAAATGCCTAACAGTGATATTGATGTGGTAACACTGATGCAAAGAAGGCCTTATAATGTTCAGGTATTGTGGACTTTGGGTGCATGTTTGCAGCATTCTGTGTCCAGCTGTGGTATGTTGAGAGTGCTGGAGACCAGCCAGGAAAGGGAGATAGCTGCCAGTTTGTGAACATCTTTGTTTGCCATGTTTAGAAATCTGAATTTTATTCTGTAGTCAGTGGCGAATCTTTTAAATACTGCTATTCATTCTCTTCAGATTCTCTTAATTGTGTCCTACATTCAATTTTGGAACTTTCAAAGATGGGAAGCAATACATATAGCCCTATTTTTTTTTAAATCTAGTTGTAAAGACCAACAAAGTAATTTACTTAAAAAAATCAGATTAAGATACTTACTGCAGTACTACTTGAGATTTCTAATAACGTAGATCACGAAATTTCTGACCTTCAAAAGACCACATTTGACGTCATCCAGTAGTCCTGAAATAACTCCTCACTTCGTAGATTTATTGCACAATACATTTTCTCTTGCTCACACCTTAGAAGATCACTGTTGTTTTGTAGGCAGCTGCCCTTTCCCTTTACAAGGGAAGTATCATTTTATCACCTACCAAAGATCATTGTTGAGAAAATAAGTATTATCACTCTGTCAATGGCCTATTTTAACTATCTTCCTTGGGTAGCGATCAGAAATTAGTTGAATAAAAAGGGCTGAAAGTATTTCAAATAAATCTGTTTATAGTACAGAGGAAGCAAGAAAAGTCAGTTTTGATTCTTTAGTGGCTTACCGTTATATGCTGGAATAATCTGCTCTTTAAAAAGTCTGCAGTACTATGGAGTAGACTGTAAATATCACTTTCCAGTTCTTCCAGAATCATTAATCTTTATCGGTATAATTTAAATTTTTTTTAATCTGCAGAATTTATTAGGTATCTTTACAAATTCAATTTCTTAGAGACAGCTGTGATAAAAATAAACAGTGTGACTGGTGGATTGATGGTGTAATGGTCTAGAAGACAAAGGATGAAGACATTACTCAGGAAAAGGACAGTAAAAATGTTATCAATCATACACACTCATGCACGCACACACATTCTATACATATGCATGAAATACATATACAGTTGACCCGTGAACAACATGGGGGTTAGAGGTGTTAACCTAACCTCCTCCTACCCCCTTGTCCTGGGAAGTTGAAAATTCACCTATAACTTTTGATTCCCCCTAAACTTAACTGCTGGTAGTATACTGTTGACTGGAAGTCTTACAATAACCAAAACAGTAGATTAACACATCTTTTGTATGTCATATGTACTATATAATGTATTGTTACAATAAAGTAAGCTAGAGAAAAGAAAATACGATTCAGAAAATCATAAGAGAAAATACATGTACAGTACTATACAGTTATTTATTGGTACCACAAATTTACATCATCTGTTTTCAAGATGATCATCTGTTCACAGACGAATCATCTGTCTGTCAGTATCTACAACAATTTTGTCTTACATGATACAAAACACTGTAGATATTATATGTATTACTAACACTCAACATCAAAAATGAAAAGATCACGTGAAAAAGAAATTCATGAGGTCTGTGGTTGGTATAGCTGCAGTGATGCCTTCATGAATTTCCTTTTCTTTTTTCACAATGGTCCTTAGGCTGAACTCATTTATCTGGAAATGGTGGACAAACTGCTGCAGCAGACCTCAATCTATGGTACAAATAAAGCAATTGAGCTTTTTCTTGTAATGCCATGACTTTTCTCTGCTTCTTGGGAGTACTTCCAGCCTCACTAGTGGCACTTTGTATGGGTCCCATGGTGTTATTCAGGAGTTACAATGTTGCACTAAACACAATGAAAGATATGCAAGAACTGTGAGAGATCGTTTTTTACTGTGATATGCAATTTACTGGAGAGATGAACTGTTCATAGGGAGATGATTAGCATCACATGGCATTTTAAGCGGATATTCACAACACTTGAGCTAACTGCAGTAGAAACAGGAGGTAGCTACTAAATTATTACAGTAAGACAGTATTACTGGAGTTAATTTTATGCACTTATAACTTCATACTGCATGTTTATGTTTGTTTATATTTCTCCTGACTGTGACTGGGGCCATATACAGTCTGTCTGTAAGTTTTGATAAATTTTAACTTATTATAATAGATTTGCATAATTTTATGGTAGCAAATGATAAAATAGATTAGAATCTACATATATTTTATGGATTGATGATGTACCTAGCTTTTTCTTAAATCTTTTGATATTTCTAAGGCTGCGCAGTTTGTCTGCGAGTTTTTTTCCAAATTGTTGCAAATCTCCAAAAAATGTTCTAAAATGTTTATTGAAAAAAATCTGCCTTTAAGTGGACCCATGCAGTCCAAACTTGTCAATAGTCAACTGTATATGGAATATATATGAAACTTAGAGATGATAGATATATGTATATGGAATATATATACACACATACAAATGAAATAGATGTATGCTGCATGTGTGTATACATATACGGCATATGGAATTTGTAGAGCTGATTTCTGTAGGAAATGAGGAAGAAGAAAGAAACAAGAGTGACAAGAATGGGTAAGAATGTGGATGATGGGAGGACATGTAAATATCATAAAATATATAAAAAGAGAAGGGCTTATTTGGGGTAAGGAAATATAACAAGTACGGTTATAGGTATACAAGTATTAAGAGGTGCTTTTGGGGATATCTAAGTGGGAATGCACAATAGGCAAATGAAAATATGTGTCTGCAACTCTAGAGAAACACAAACAGTAGGCATAGATTTGATAGCCATCAACGTATGGATAGGTAGCTATTGAGCCCAAGAGAATGGATATCATGCAGGAAGTTCATGGAACAAGAACTAGAGAGACCTAAGAACAGATGCAAGGGATTCTTGGCTTAAAGTGAAAACTAGAAGCCAACAAAAGAGCCATCTTCAAAGCAGAAACAGACCAGGGACCCACTGTGAGAAAAGTCAACGTAAGAAAATTTTATAGGGAAAGGAGTCATAAGGTCAAATCTTGCAAAAATGACAAGATAAAAACAGGAATCTATTAAATTTGTTAATTAGAATTTCATCTATGGCTTTTTCTAAACCAAATCTCAATATAAGAACTTGAGTTACAGATAGATTATTAGGAGATGATCCCAAAAGCCAGACAGGCAAAGAGGAGAAGACAGTAAAGGTCACTGCACTGGTCTGCTGGGGCCCTATGCTGCTGCTGACCCAGTGAGGAAGCAAAAAGCAAGCACCTCAAAATGGTCTCAGCAAAGGACTGGCAATTGACAGTTATCATGGCCAGTGATTGATGATTGACCCAGGGGGCATTAACTCCCAGAAACTTTGGGGTAGAGATTGAGCAGTAACCACAGTTCAGAGAAAGCCCTGAGGCAGAAAGCTGAAAGATTTGGCAAGCACTTCAGGGGGAATGCCATCAATGTACACAGAAACTGTACATCCAGCTGCAGCTAAATTAACATGGGCCCACGGCACATGGCATGACCACACAGGAGTGTCTGCTATGGAGTGCATGGGTAAGCTCAGAGAACAGGTGTAGGGACAGGGAGGAAAACTGACTTCATTGCTGGAGTGGTAAGGAAGTTAAGATACTGAGCGAGTGATGGTACAGTTGACTAAATTGAGACTAGGTGTGGAGGGACTGAGCATATCCAAAGAATGCTTTTCATAACTAATTAACATTGGAATAAGGAAGGAGAGATGCTCAGGTGGCTTCATTTATACCCACAGATATTTGAGTTACAATTGTTTTCAGAATATAAGCAGTGGAGAGAAACAACTGAATTAGCAGCAATTTGAGGCTGAGACTTGGTTGTAAGTTTTTATGAACATGTTTGTAGTCATTCATTCATTTATTCAAGAATATTTTTGAATGCTCAGAATTCTATTGTATGAATATATGAGATTGTCATACACAGGTAGCCAGTGGAAGTAGAAACTAAAATCAACACCAAGCTGCTGCTCACCAACTTCAGGTATCAGCCCAGAGGAGGGATGCGTTTTTGTAATTGTCAACCCAAAGAGAAGATTATTTTGGGATTTTGTGCAATGGTGTCATATGGAGAGGAAAATAAATGGGGGCTGATTCCATAATTGGTTTATTTATTCCCATATCAATAGATTTTTAAATTATCGGGTTTTGCCAGTTTTTAAATTTGTTTTGTTTTGTCTTTGTGAGGAATAATGCTTTTGTGAAATTTCTTGTACATGATTCCAGTCGTATGTTTCCTTTCCTTGTGTAAGAATGTCTAGGGTACGACTGCTGAGTAATAAATAAGGCAAATGTTCTACATTACAAGAAAATGCTAAACTAAGTTTTACCAATTTATATTCCTATCAACAGTTTCTGAGAATTCCCATCAACAGTTTCTGAGAATTCCCATTGTTGCTGTCAGAATTTTTAATTTTTGCCAATTACTATTGAATATTGACCATCTATTTACAGAATTATTGGTTATCTTGTCAATTTCCATGAAAAAAATGTGTCAAAATTTTTATTAGAACTCCATTTAATCTACAGATTATTTTAAGGAGAATCAATATATTTAGTCAACCTTTCCAAAGAAGTAATGGATCTCTCTTTATTGAGGACTTCTTTATTGTTATTTTTCTAAAGTTCTGTGCATTTTCTCTACAAATATCTTGCATACTATTTGTTAGAGTCATCCATAAATATTTTTTTGCATTTTTTCTATTTTTATAAAATTGTATTCCCACTTTTTTGCTCTTGTACAGAAATATAATTATGTTTGGGGAAACAACCTTATGTCCATGAACTTTGCTAAACTCTTTTATTAATCCTGGATTCTTTTGAATTTTCTGAGTACACAACCAAGAAATTTGTGAATAGCTACCAAGATTTTTTTGGAATTTTAGTATATTTAACTTTATATTTTGCTTCTTTTTTTCATGCTATAGCTATATAGCGCTTATACAAAGTTAAAGTGGTGAAACTTGGCATTGATCTGCATTTTTAAATAGTTTCTAATTGCTTTTTTGTTCTTGTTTTACCATTAAACTTTATTTTGCTTTAGAATTATTTAGATCCCTTTGACCAGATCTTATTTTATTTGTATATATTTTGTAATATGATTATAGTGCTACTTACTGTGTAATTATTTAAATAGAGCTATGAGGTCTACTGGTGTGCTAAAAGCTTCTTATTATAATAGAAATAGTATTTTATTTAAGGCTTTATGCATGTTTTTTGAAACTGTGTCCTTTTTTAAAAAAAAAATCTGTTAATAAATTAAATAAAGTACAGGGTTTTAAAATGAAAGCATCCCTGTAAATGAGATGACTCCAATTGGTCCTGAAATATACTTTTTATGTACTGTTATGTTAGTTTGCTAATATTTTATTTATTACTTTCCAACCATGTTTATGAGACTAATTGGCCTATAATTTTGTTTTCTTATACAGTTCTTTTCTGGTTTGTAGTAAATATATATATCAGCCTCAGAGTGAGTTGGAAAGTGTTCTTTTTTTCCCCATAATTTATAAAAAAAATTAGAAAAGATTGGAATTACCTGGTAATTATTTGCTAGAAATCCCAGTCAAAGATCTTGTGTGTGTGTGTGTGTGTGTGTGTGTGTGTGTGTGTGTGTGTGTGTGTGTGTGTGTGTGTGTGTGTGTGTGTGTGTGTGTGTGTGTGTGTGTGTGTGTGTGTGTGTGTGTGTGTGTGTGTGTGTGTGAGAGAGACATGTTTTCAGCTTTAACTTCAATGTCATTAATAATTACAGGACCATAGATTTTCTACTTCTTCTTGGGTCAGTTCTGTAAATTACATTTTCCTAAGAATTAGTCCATTTCATCTAAGTGTACAAGTTGAATGAAATAGATTGTTTATGGCATTCTCATTTTATATTTTTAATCTCTTTCATAACTATGATTATCTTCTCCTTTTCATTCCTAATATTGTGTACATGTTACTTCTCTCTCATTTTCTTGAACAAACTTGCCAATGATTTGTAAGTTTTTAGCCTTTTTATAGCATTAACTTTTCACTTTTTAATTTTTCTCAATTGTATGTTTATTTTTCTTTCATTAATTTCTACTCATACTAATTTTTCCCCTTGTATTTTATTTAATATTATTCTGTTCTGATTCTCTTGTTTGTTATTTCTGCTGGTAATTGCCCATGGAAGCTTATTTCCTTGTGAATTATTAATGTGTATTTATGTGTTTGGGTGTGTTTACTTTGAATCCATATTTGTCATCACTCTGGGAATTTTCTTTGAGGTTGGGGTACAGAAAACATTCCTTCAGGACAGATATTTCATTTGTTTCTGTCTGGCATCTGAAGTACTACATTACATTTAAAACCCACTTTTTTGGCTTTGGAAACCACATAACTAATGTAGAGTTAGGCTCCAAATCCAATTTCAAACCGGTTAGTAGACACAAGTTCAAAAAAGAGGGTTTTGTTTCTTTTGACCGAGAAACTGAGTGGAGACTGATAATTTTTCTTGTTGTCTACCTCAAGTGACATTTTTGTTTTTTAATATATTTTTTGTACTAGCTCTTTCCTTCCATAAAAGTGCAGCCTTTCCTTCATCCATTTTTAATTCCTAGTGGATGCTAGTCAGGTCTCTGCTTGTCAAGGTGTTCTGAAGCTTCAGATCTTTCATCTCTGTGAGTGTCCGCAGGATACCTGGTGGCTTCACTGCTAACTTAACTCCTTGGAATCCAGCCCTTGCTATTTGTCTTCTTACACAATGTTACTCTTGTTTCCTGCAGATCACTCATTAGAGAGGTTTAAAAATATCTTACTTAACATTATTAGATACTTGGGGGGTTAGGATATCTAGTCTACTGTGTTGCTGGAAGAAAAAATTGTGGTCATAGGTTTTAGTTTCTAAGATCTCTTTATTTCTGAGTCTTTTTGTTTGTTTTTCCAGAAATATTTTTCTCGATTCCTCATCACATTATATTTTTACACTTTTCAGAGAATAGTCCTTATAATTTTGTTTTTACTTTTTGTTTTGTCCTCAATTATTTTTCATTCCCTGCACCCTCCATCCCCGGGTTAGTTATTTTGTTGTCCATCTGAGTCGTTTGTCTTTCATGTAGCTGGTTTTCTCAGATATCTAGAGATCTTTGGTTTTCTTTTTATACTTGTGAATGCAGAACTAGATTAATCAATAGAGATGTCTTGTATGAGCCTGCTCTTTTTGTGTGTAAACTTCTTTCTTTAAAATATCTTTCTGTGTAAGCAGGAAGGAAGTTTACTTTGTGCATGGGCAACTGTTTAAATTAGAAGGCTTCACTTCGTGGCATGCAATTCATAGTATGGAACACAGTCATTTACATCTATAGGTGATATGTGCTCTCAAATGCCATCACGTACCCCAGAAATACTTCACATTACATTCTGTTTGTTTCTATAGTTTTGGGGAGAAGCTGCTTATATGATTATTTCATATTTAGTTTTTAAATTAATTCCTTCAAGTTTGCCCCATTTCCTGTTGCTGTTCCCCATACCTGCCAGTGTCAAGCTTGGAAATTCTTTATGGTTCTGACAGGAAGAATAGCCCCCACATCTGTTGAATGCTTCTGCTATACGTATTCTGGATTCTGGCTTCATTCCATCTGCTTTCCACTTTTCAGAAATATGTCAAAATTCATATTCATATTTTCTGATATCTCTGTTTGTTTCTGCCCACTGCCATGTCTATGAGATTTGGAGAAAAGAAGGGTGTGATCAATATAAATGCTCGGTGCACCATAATGACTCAAGGTTTTGATAATCCAGTCAATATAATTTGGCATTTTATCCCAGCAGCAATTATCTGAAGAACATATTTTTAAACAAACTATTTTAAAAATATAGTTTTAAAGGCAGTGTAAAACTGAAGTCTGAGAATACCACAGAAGATTAATTACATAGAACAGTGAAAATGTGTAGTATTTTCTGAAGAAACAAAAGTTCAAAATGAAATTTGTCTTTTGGAAGAAAAAAAAATGAAATTTGTCAGATAATGCATAAGTAATAAAAAGGAAATTATCCATTGCTAGATTAGTGTTTTATTTACTGATCACCTTATTTTTGTTGTAGTATGCCTTGAACATTGTTAAAACAATTTGGCCTCCTTTGAAATATAGTCAGTGGGTTAAACCAACTTTTTTTTCTTTTCTTTTTCTTTTTTTGGCCATAATAGGACTTAAATAATATACTTTAGGTGAATCTTTTTTCCATAAAAAGCATATCAACTTTCCTTAACAGTTAGCTCTTTATTTAGGCGGTAGCACAGAAAATTAGTCCTATATTTAAATCCCAATTCTGCTACCTACAAAAACATATGAATACTGTCCCAGTTTCCTCATTTGTAAAAATATAGCAGAATTCCATTTTTCTTGGGGATTAGTTTCTAAAATACAAATGGTAGAAATCACATATAACTGAAATTATCCTTAAAAATTCCTTAAATGCCTATTATACGTAGACATATTTTTTCCTTAGTAAGTCCAATATAATTTTTTTCTCTATATTGAAATGGATGTGTCTTTATTTGAACCACAGATAAATAAATTGGTTTATGTTTACAGATAATGTCATATAAAAATACGTACTGTTTAAGAGTATACTTAACATGTCAGATGGTGTTATGAGA
This sequence comes from Cynocephalus volans, assembly GCF_027409185.1. Lineage (NCBI taxonomy): Eukaryota > Metazoa > Chordata > Mammalia > Dermoptera > Cynocephalidae > Cynocephalus > Cynocephalus volans. Next base: position 128,083,915 of record NC_084463.1, read on the forward strand.
TGAGCAAAGGAGCTAAGACTAACAAGGGAATATATGTTTAAGTCTGCCAAATTGTGTTCCCTTTGGGACACATGTTTTTTGAGTGGAATAAGGGCAGGTCGTTTTTACATTTATGCTGTTTCCTTTTTTCTCTCACTTTAATTTTTATTTGTTGAGTTACTGTATTTGACTAAGTTAAAAGTGTGTATAATGTGACTATGCTGTATTTAGTTTATTGTGTTTTTAGGATTACATTCAATGGGCCATGTGATATGTTTAGAAATTTTGGATACTAAGCGACTGATAAATGTTGATTTTTCTTATTGAGATCCACATTATTTTTAATTGTTCATTGAAACAAAATACAGAATACCAAACATAAACTTACTGATTTATATATTTATATTACTTTAATATAATATATTTCAGTATTTTATTTGTGAACTTGCATTATCTAAGAACTTTTTCTTAGATATATATGTGCTCTGATTCTCATTTACTAGATAAGGATTATTATATTTACAAGTAATAAAGAAAAGTCAGTTATTCATGTTTGTATAGATCGACTAAATTTGAATCCACATTCTTGAATCCTACTATTATTACTGATTAAAAGTAGCTACGATGTTTGATTTTCCTATTCAAGGTGTAGGCATACCATTGTGAATAAAAGCAGCCGGATTGCCTACATTTAAATCCTGGCTCTACTATTTACTAGCTTCACAATATTATGCAAGCTACTTAGCCTCTTTGTACTTCTATTTCTCATTTGTAAAATTGCAAGAATGATGATAATGGTATCTACTTCATAGGTTCATTGTGAAAGTTCTATATGTGTAAAAGACAGAGTCTGGTAACTCTTTTTGTGATGATACAATGCTAATCACTCCCATTACCTCGCTTTATTCCCACACAATCCTATGAGGCAGGGAGTGATATCCCCATTTAGCAGATAGGAGAATAGAGGTTTCTGAGAGGTTATAATCTTGTACAAGGTCATAGAATTAGAAAAATTTTTGCTTGTTTTTTTTTTTTTTTTTTACTGAATCATAATTGATTATTCATATTTGTGGGGTACATAGTTGAATATAAATATCTGTGTACATTGTGTGATGACCAAATCAGGATAATTATCTTATTCATCATTACAAAATGTTATCATTCTTTGTGTCCATTAATTCATTTCTCACTTCCTTCCTCATCTTCCTTTCCTACCGCTAGTAACGACTGTTCTGTTTTCTCCTTCTGAAACTTCAGTGTATTGTGGTGATTTTTCTTTTCTTTCTTTCTTTTGTTCTTTCTTATTTGTTTATTTATATATGTATTTATTTATTTATTTGTTAGCTCTCATTTATTAGTGAGGACATGCAGTATTTCTCTTTCTGTTTCTGGCTTATTTCACTTACCATCATTTTCTCCAAGCTCATCCACGAGGCTATGAATGGCAGATTCTCATTCTTTTTAATGGCTGAGTAGTATTCCATTGTGTATATATATCACATTTTCTTCATCCAGTCATTTGCTGATGGACATTTACTTTGGTTCCATAACTTGGCTATTGTAAATAAAGCTGTGGTAAACACAGGAGTGCAGGTCTTTGACATGATGATTTCTATTCTTTTGGATATATACCCAGTAGAGGGATTTCTGGATAATAGGGTAGTTCTGTTTATAGTTGTTTGAAAAATCTCTATACTGTTTTCCATATCGTCTGTAATAATTTACAGTCCCACCAACAGTCCTAGCAACAGTGTAAAAGCATTCTCCTTTCTCCACATTCTCACTGGCATTTGTTATTCTCTGTCTTGTGATAATAGCCAGCCTAATTGGGGTGAGATGATATTTCAATGTGGTTTTGATTTGCATTTCCCTGATGCTTATTGATATTGAGCATTTTTTAATATACCTGTTGGCTATTTGTATGTCATTATTTGAGAAATATCTATTCAGCTCCTATACACATTTTTTAAACAAATTAGTTGTTCTTTTATTGTTAAGTTGTATGCATTCATTGTATATTTTAAGTTGTATGAATTCATTGTATATTCTGGATATCAATTCCTTGTCTGATGTATAGTTTGCAAATATTTTCTCCAACCCTATAGGTTGTCATTTCACTCTATTAATTGTTCCTTTTGGTTTTTAGTTAGATATAATCCCATTTGTTTATTTTTGCTTTTGTTATCTGTACTTTTGTGGTCTTACTCATAAAATTTTTGCCCAATTCTACATCCTGATGTGTTTCCTCTATGTTTCCTTCTAGGACTTTTATAATGTCAGGTCTTAGATTTAAGTCTTTTATCCATTTTGAGTTGATTTTGATATATGGCAAGATTACAGGTTAAGTTTCATTCTTTTACTTATGGATTTCCAGTTTTTCCAGCACCATTTATTAAAGAGGTGGTCTTTTCGCTGTGGAGTATACTATAAAGCAAATATATTTCACAGGGCCTAGTTTCTTGTACTTTCAGGTTTAGTCTAACTTCTTAAAAGTACATATAAAATGTTGACCTTGCAAAAAACAGGAAATTTTCCCCAGGCCATATAGTCTCTGTTGTAAGATAAAGAGTTGAAACACAGCAAGGCTGCTGGTTCAAAGACAGACAAGTTACTGATTGATATGTAAAGATAATGGGAAGATTCTGTAGGGAGAAGGTATGTTTACTAAGATCAAGCTTTTGTTGGTGGAACACTTAAATTGCCTTGTGGAATGTCATCTGGCTTGTTTACCAGCCTATATTGTTAAACTATACCACCACCTATGTTCTCTTCCTGTAACCTCCTGGTCTGAAGAATAAATGCGGGAAAAGAACCCCAATTCCTGGTTAATTTCCCAAATGGAAGGAATGCCTCACTCTTGAGGGTTCCAGGAGATTAACCACTTCAGGGCTTCTCACTGCTCAGAAGAGATGGGCTTTGAGTAATCCTTTGCAGCTCTGTCACCCAGGGGAATAGGGGTGACAAATCCATGGGGGGCAAAGCAACATTTCCCCATTGTATGTTCTTGGTCATTTTGTTGAAGATCAGTTGGCTGTAGGTACATGGGTTGATTTCTGAATACTCTGTTCTGTTCCATTAGTCTGAGTCAGTACCATGCTGGTTTGGTTACAATAGTTTTGTAGTATAATTTGAGGTCAGGTAGTCCAATGCCTCTGGCTTTATTTTATTTTATGTTTTACTCAGGATTGCTTTGACTATTCAGGGTCTTTTGTTGTTCCATATAAATGTTTGGATCATTCTTTCTATTTCTGTGAAGAATGTCATTGGTATTTTCATGGGGATTGCACTGAAACTGTAGATCACTTGGGTAGTATGGACATTTCCACAATGTTGCTTTTTCCAGTCCAAGAGTATGGAATTTCTTTCAATTTTTTTTGTGTCCTTTTTAATTTTCTATGTGTGTCTTTACTGGTGAAATTTGTTTCTTGCATGCAGCATATAATTGGGTCTAGTCTTTTATTCCATTCAGCTAGTCTATATGTTTTAAGTGGGGAAATTAATCCCTTTATATTCAGGATTGTTATTGAAATTTATTGCCTTGTTCCTTCCATTTCATTAAAAATTTTAAATTTGTTTTATATTTCTCTTGTTCCATCCTTTCATTTTTATTGTTTGCCTTTGGTATTTTTTGAAGTGATAGGATACCTTTTCTTTCTCTTTCTTATTTGAGTATCTGTTCTACTAGCAATTTTTATTTTTTCTCATGTATTTTTTTAGTTAGTTAGTTAATTAATTAATTAATTAATTTTGGGCCATAAAACAAGTCTTAATGCATTTAAAAAGACTAACATCACAGGAAAATGTGTTCTCTGATCACAATAACAGAAGGAAATTTAGAAAATTCACAAATGTGTGGAAATTAAATAACACTCTCCTAAATAAACAATGGGTTAACAGAAAAATAACAGGGAATAAGAGAGTACTTTGAGATTAAAAATCAAAGTGCAAATATATGAAAATTTATAGGATGCAGGGCTCATTCAGTGCTTAGAAGAATATTTATACTTGTAAACACCTATATTAAAAATAAGAAAAATCTCAAATCAGTAATGTAAACTTCAACTTGAAATTCTTCCACTTGTTGTAGCCTATTTCTTATACTCTTAGTTGTATTTTTTATTTCATTGCATGAATTCTTTAATTCAAGGATTTCTGCTTGTTTTTGTTTTTTTTGTTTTGTTTTGTTCTTTTTGTTTGTTTGCTTTTATCTCTCTGTTGAATTTCTTATACATGACCTGGATTGATTTTTTTTTTTTTTTTTTACTTTTTTATGATTTCTATCTATTTCTTCTCAAATTATGTTGAGTTTCCTTAATATTGCTGATTGGGATTCCTCCTCAGGTGACCCACCAGTTTCCTGCTGTTTGGGGTCTGGTATTGGAGAATGGTAGTCCTTGTTTGGGGGAGTCATGTTCCCTTGTTTTTTATCATGCTTCTTGAATATCTGTGTTGATGTCTGGCATCTGGTGGTGTAGTTGCTTCTTTTAATTTTTGGAGTAGTTTTTAGGGAAGAGACTCTTTACTCACAGAAGTGTTCTCTATTGATAGTCAAGTTAGGCACTGTAGTTTTGGTTCTTGATGAGTGTTGTAATAAGTGCTGGCTTGCTCCCCAAGCTTTCTCTGCTGGTGCTGGCAGGCTGCAGTGTCAGGAAGGACTCTGGGATCCCAGGGAAGTTGCACATGGATCTAAGGGACTTGCACATGTGTGTTGGTGCTGGTGGGCTTGTTGTGTCAAACAAACCTCTGAGCTCTCAAGGAGGGAGGACATGGATCTTTGTGACCAGTGCAGGGGTGCTTAGTCAGACAAGGATCTGAGCTTCTGGGGGAAGGTGGGCATGGATCCTAGTGTCCAGCATGCTCCCCCCACACTACGTTGATGCTGGCAGTTTCCCTATGTTATGTGGAACTCTGAGATCCCAGGGAAAGAGGGTGTGGATCCAGACAACCAGAACAGGAGAGCAGCTCAGTCCGTGTTCACTGTCCACTGTCGGGGAGTGTGTTGACTTGGGTAGGCTCTGAGCAGGGAAGAAGGGTTTGTATTCAGGAAGCCAGTGCACTCCTCTAACACTCTCTGCTGGGGTCTTCAGGGCCTGTATGTTGTGAGTTCCCATGGCTTCTATTCTAGGATGGTGACATCCAGGGATGGCCCAGGACTGAGGGAGGTGGGGATGACTCTGTGTGTAATTCCCCTTGGGAGAAATACTATCATGTGGGCTCTTGGCTGCTACACACACTGGGCTCTCTTTCCGTGAGGGCCACATGGTTACTTTGCAGGCTGATTTGCAGGTGGCTGTGGTGGAAATACTTGTTGCTGGCTCCCCTGCCTACCTTATCTCAGTGCATGCTTTCTCTGTATCTGTGCTGGTTCTGTCAATTGCTTTCCCTGTGTTTCTATGTTGTTGTCTTGAGTTTCCAGATCTTGGGGGGTTTTCCTCACGTTTTATCTGCTTTCCATTGTTTTCTCCTAGATACTGTACTCTACATGTGACTAGTTGGGAATTAGTAAGGAACTATATTTTAACTGGATTAGTTTAATAGTAACATTATTGGGTAGTAAAAGCATGGTCTTTTCCTCTGGTAAGACTTGAGTTCAGATAGTGATGCTGTTACTTAACAGCTCCCTGTCTTAGAAGCTCTCTGAACCTCAGTTTTTCATCCAGAAATTGTGCATGATATCACCTTACTTCTCTGGGGTGGTTGAAAGTATTAAATACCTCAGCAATGTGCCTGGTTTGAAATAAACACTAGAGAAAATATCACCTTATTATCAATACTCCGACGTCATTTTGAGAAAACTGAAGGTGTTTGGGTTGGCTAAGTAAACTAGTTCCAATTAAAGGTTCCTATTAAACATCTGTATTTTTATTGTCTAATCAAACACATGCACATACACACATAAGCACACTTACACACACATACACATACCACAAAACAAAACAAACAAAAATTTCCTAAGACTCTATGAAAACAAGCCAAGTCTGTCAACCATACTTTCACTAATGTGGTATGTATTCTTATGCACCCAACCTTAGATGTCTCATAATAGCTGTTAAGAGTACAGGCTCTAGAGTCAGACAAATTGAACTTGATTCTGCCTTTACCTCATATATAGTGTGTTCTTAGTCAATTACCTATCCTCTCTACTCCTGAATTGTCTCCTGGATAAAATAGGAATAACAATAGAATGTATTACATAAGGTTATTCTGGGGATTAATTATATTATACATCTTAAGTGTTTGGTCTAATTCTTAATGTTAGTAATTATTTAATAAATATGTTAAATATTATAAAATAAGAACAATGAATGCCCTAATTCATCTTACAGAGTTGCCCTGAGGTGTCAATTAAATAAAGTACACTTGTAAGCTTATCTAAGATGGCCAACTAAAGAGGTCTGGTGCTAATCACTTCCCCGTAAAAGAAGACCAAAACAATAGACAAACAAATATATTTTGACTGGAACCTGAAGAACCATGGTACAGAGAACCAGGGGAGTAAGGAGATTCTTATGAAGCACAGAAGAAGGGAATCGTACCACAGAGAGCAAAACAGGGCATCCAGCCTAAGCCCCGCCACAGAGACCAGCCCGGAACCAGGTGGAGAGAAGGTAGGCTGGAAAAGACCTCAGCTATTATCACCACCACCACATAAACCAGTGATCCCTTCCTGGTGTGAGTACCCCCAGTCCTTTTAGAACCCACGTCTGAACTTGCTTGGCACTTGCTCCCCACTCCAGGTGAGCAGGCAGACCTGCTGAATGGAAAATGGAAAATACACAGGAGCGTGGCTGTTCCCCACATTCACAGTCAGCCTTGCATGGACTGGGGGGCTGAGCCCAAAGGTGCCCACATAATTCATGACTAGCCCAGAGGAGAACCTGCTTCCCATTGTGACCCTCCATGTTTGCCTGGGAACTGGCATCCTAGCTATTTGGAGCCTGGAACCCGGTGCTGGATCCAGCCAGCCTGGGTCCCTTTGTCTGGAAGCACTCCCTGCATTCTGTGGTATGCACTTGAGCACCAGCAGAGTTGGGGCACAGGTTGCCTGGAGCCTGGGACTGACAGAGTGACTGAAACCCCAGCATCTAAACTCACTCAGCACCTATGCCCCCTCTAAGCAGGCAGAGTGGCTGAGTGGAAAATCTGCTGGAGTGCAGCAGCTCCCTATATTCTCAGTTCATCTTGCAGTCTATGGGGGCTAAGCCAATGGCTGCCTGTGCAGCCCATGACTAGCCCAGAGGAGGTACTGTCTCCCATCAGGACCCTCCACATATTCACCTCGGTGCTGGCATCCCATCTATTTGGAGCATAGACCCCAGTGCTGCACCCAGCAAGCCTGAGTCCCTTTGTCTGTGGCCTTGCCTGCATTCTGCCATGCTCACTTGCACCAAAGCACAGGCTTCCTAGAGCCTAGGTCAGGCAGAAGGATTGAGACACCGATGTCTGAACACATACAGCACCCTCCCCCCAAGACAGGACTCTATAGTGCTGGCTCATATCAGGCTCAACAGCGATTGGGTAGCAGCTTTCCCTTCCTATTGCAAGCCTCCAGAGGGCTGCTGGGTCCTTCATCATTCACACAGACTTGTTCCTGGCTCAACAGCTGAGCCAGGGGCCCTATACAGAACTCCCATGACCTGTTGCTCAGTGTATATCTGCTCCCAGACCAACAGTGGACCGAGTAAGGTTTCTGCTTCCCCAAGGCAGGCCTCTGCAGAGCTGCTGACCTCAGCTATATTCTTCCATGCTTGCATCAGGCTCAATAGCTGATCATGAGGACACCTTCACAGCTGTCAGGCCTTGTGACAACTGTGTACACCTATTCCCAAACCAACAGCTAATTGGGTAGCAGCTTTTTCCACTATAGCATATCTCTAGATAGTCACTGGGTCCAGCAACATCAACACAGGCTTGCTCTAGGCTCAACAGCTGAGCCAGGGGCCCTCTACAGACCTACCAAGAACAGCTGCAACAGTATAGACCTACCTACTAACTGACAGCAGATCACCTACCCCAACAAGAAACTGCCTAGGGCCCCTCTGCCTAGGCCACAAAGGCACTTACCAACAACTCTAAGATTGAATACCAATTAAGAAGTCACACAAAGGCTGACTACTGTACTCACCTAGATCCAAAGTTAAAATGCCCAGCCCAACTGCCAATATAGAATACTTCTACAGAAAAAAGCCTCCCCCCCCAGAAGTAACTCCTAGAATTATGCCACCAGATGCCCAGATGTCAATGCAGAGTGATGAGAAGCAAGAAAAAACAGGGAAGCTTGATTCCCCCAGAAGACTACAGTTCTCCAATACAAGACTCCATAATACTGGAAATAGATGAATTGCCTAAGGAAGAATTCCAAAGGGTAATACTAAGGGAACTCAAAATGATGGATAAAAAAATAGACAGAAATCACAATAAAGTCAGAAAGAAATTTAATTATATGTATGAGAAATTCAACAAAGTGATACAGGCAATTTTTAAAAAATCAAGCAGAAGTCCTGGAACTGAAGAATTTATTCAAAGAAATAAAAAATACATCCAAGAGTATAAACAGGATAGAACAAGCAGAAGAAAGAATTTCTGAACTAGAAGACAGGCTTTTTGAATTGATATAATTGGACTGAAAAAAAAAAGAAAAAGAAAAAAAGAAAAAAGAATTTAAAAAAATAAAGAAAACCTGCAAAAGCTTTCTAATAATCTTAAACACACAAACATCCATATTATAGGTGTACAGGAAAGGGAAGTGAAAGGAAAAGGCATTAAAGCTTATTTAATAAAATAATAGCTGAAAATTTCCCTTATATTGAGAGAGAGATGGTCTTACAGACCCAGGAAGTGTGAAGATCACCAAACAGATTCAACCCAAAAAGGACCTCCTTGAAGCACATCATAGTGAAATTATCAAGTCAAAAACAAAGAAAGAGTTCTAAAAACAGAAAGACAAAAATGTCAAATCACCTATGAGGGGGTCTCCATCAGGCTAACAGCAGACTTCTCAGCAGAAATCCTACAAACCAGGAGAGAATGGGATGATATATTAAAAGTACTAAAAGAAAAAAATTGCCAACCAAGAGTACTATATCCAGCAAAGCTTTTCTTCAGAAATGAGGGAGAAATAGTATCTTTCCCAGACAAACAAAAACTGTAAGAATTCACACCATGAGACTCGCCCTTCAATAAATCCTTGAGGGACTCCTACATTTGGAATCAAAGAGAAATATAGGTCACCATAAATACATGAGAAAGAATAAAAACTGCTAGTAGAACAGATATGCAAATGAGAAAGAGAAAGAAAATGTATTTTACTACTACATAAAAACACTCAATGGCAAAGATAAACAATAAAGGGGAAAGAAAGGAATATTAGAAATATATAACAACCATAGAGAAATTAACAAAACAGCAGGAATAAGGCAATACCTTTCAATAACAACTCTGAAGGTAAATGGACTAAATTCCCCACTTAAAAGATACAGACAATTTTGATGGGGATTGTATTGAATCTGTAGATCACTTTGGGAAGTATTGACATTTTTACAATGTTAATTATTTTAATCCAAGAACATGGAATATCTTTTCGTCTTCTTGTGTCCACTTTAATTTCTCTCAACAGTGGTTTGTAGTTCTCATTGTAGTAGAGATTTTTCACATCTTTAATTAAATTTATTCCTAGATTTTTTTGTGTGTGACTATTGTAAATGGGATAGCTTTCTTGATTTCTTTTTCAGCGAGTTCATTGTTGGAGTCTAAAAATACTACTGATTTTTGTGGGTTGATTTTGTATCCTGCAACTTCACTGAAATCATTTATCAACTCTAAGAATTTTTTTGTAGAGTCTTTAAGCTGTTCTATATATAGGATCATATCATCTGCAAACAGACAGTCTGACTTCATCTTTTCCAATCTGGATGCCCTTTATGTTCTTCTCTTCCCTGATTGCTCTGGCTAGTAAGTACTTCCAACTCTATGTTGAATAGGAGTGGCAAGAGTGGTCATCCTTGTCTTGTTCCTGATCTTCAGGGAAAAGCTTTCAACTTTTCCCTATTCAGAATGCTATTGGCAGTGGGTTTGTCATATTTTAATTTTGTTGAGATAATTTACTTCTATATCCAATATCTAGAGAGTCTTTATCATGATAGAATGTTGAATTTTGTCAAATGCTTTTACAGCATGTATAGAGATGATCATATGGTTTTTGTCTTTGATTTTGTTGATGTGGTGTATCACATTTATTGATTTGCATATATTGAACCAACCTTGCATCCCTGGCATGAAATCAACCCCAAAACCTACAACCATCTGATCTTCAAGAAAGACACCAAGCCTACACACTGGGGAAGAGACTTCCTCTTCAGTAAATGGTGCTGAGAAATTTGGACAATCATATGTAAGAGAATGAAACTAGACTTGTACCTCTCACCATATACCTAAATCAACTCAAAATGGGTTAAAAAATTGAATATACATCCTGAAACAATAAAACTACTTGAAGAAAACATAGGGGAAACACTCTAGGAAGTAGGATTGGGTACAGACTTTAGGAATACAACCCCAAAAGCACAGACAACCAAAGGAAGGATAAAGAAATGGGATTATATCAAACTAAAAAGCTTTTGCCCAGCAAAAAACAAAAAAACAATTAACAGAGAAAAAAGACAACCAACAAAGTGAGAGAAAATATTTGCAAAATATACATCTGACAAAGGATTAATATCCAAAATATACATGGAACTCAAACAATTTAACAGCATAAAAAACAAGTAACCAAATTTAAAAAATGGGCATAGGAGCTGAATAGACATTTCTCAAAGGAAGATATATGAATGGCCAACAAACACATGAAAAAATCCTCAACATCACTCAGCATTCAGAAAATGCAAATCAAAACCACTTTGAGATACCATCTCACTCCAGTTAGGGTGCCTAATATCCAAAAGATGGAGAATAATAAATGCTGACAAGGATGCAGAGAAAAAGGAACCCCCATAACTGTTGGTGGGACTGAAAAATGGTGCGACCTTTAAGTAAAATGATATGGAGGGCCCTCAAACAATTTCGGATAGATCTACTGAATGAGCCAACTATTCCACTGCTGGGTATATACCCAGAGGAATGGAAATCATCATGTCAAAGGGATACCTATACTCCCATGTTTATTGAAGCACTATTTACAATAGCCAAGAATTGGAACCAGCCTAAATGCCCATAATTGGATGAGTGGATTAATAAATATGGTGTATCTACATAATGAAATACTACTCTGTTATAAAAAAAAATGAAATATTACCATTTGCAGCAATATGGATGGGCTTAGAGAAAATGATATTAAGTGAAATAAGCCAGGCACAGAAAGAGAAATACCACATGTTCTCACTTATTTGTGGTAGCTAATAAAAATAAATAAATATACAAACAAACAAGGCAAGGGGGAAGAAGACACAGCAATCACAACAATTCCTTGAACTTGTTAAAGCAAGTGAATAGATATGATGTTGATTGGGGGAAGGGGGGTTAGGGAGAGTGGAAAAGGAGGAATTGGTAAAGGGACATGAAAATCAACTACATTGTATATTGATAAATTTTTTAAAAGAAATAGAAAAACAACCCCAACATTCATATGGAAAAACAAAAGACCCCAAGTAGCCAAAGCAATCCTAAGCAAAAAACATTAAGCTGAATGTATTACACTACCTGACTTCAAATTATACTACAAAGCTATATAACCAAAACAGCATGGTACTGGCATAAAAATAGACACTCAGACAAGTCGAGCAGAATAGAGAACCCAGAGATCACCCCTCAGGCTTACAGCCATCTGACATTTGACAGAGGGAACAAAAACATGCATTGGGGAAAAGACTGCCTCTTCAATAAATCATGCTGAGAATCTTGGATATCCATATGTAGACAAATGAAACTACACATGCACCTCTCACCGTATCCTGAAATCAGCTCAAAATGGATTAAAGACTTAAGTATAAGACCTGAAACTGTAAAATTGTTAAGGGGAAATATAGGTGAAACACTTCAGGAACTAGGTCTGGGCACAGACTTTATGAACATGAGCCCGAAAGCACAAGCAACAAAAGAAAGAAATAAACAAATGGGACTATATCAAACTAAAAAGCTTCTGCACAGCAAAGGAAACACTCAACAGAGTGAAATGACAACCTACAGAGTGGGAGAAAATTTTTGCTAACTATGCATCTGAAAGTGATGAATATCCATAATATACAAGGAACTCAAGCAATTATACAGTAAAAAAAACCAAATAACCCAATTAAAAAATGGGCAAAGGAGCTGAGTAGACATTTTTCAAAGGAAGACATACAAATAAAGGCCAATAGGTACATGAAAAAATGCTCAATATCACTAGTTATCAGGGAAATGTAAATTAAAACCACATTGAGATATCTTCTCACCCCAGTTAGACTGGCTATAATCAAAAAGAAAGAGTAACAAATGCTGATGAGGGTGTGGAGAGAAGGGAACACTTGTACACTGTTGGTGGGACTGTAAATTAGTACAACCACTATGGAAAACAGTATGGAGGTTTCTCAAATAACTATTGAGAGATCTTCCATATGATCCGGCAATCCCACTTCTGGGTATATACTCAAAGGAATGGAAATCATCATGTCGAAGGGATACCTGCACTTCTGTGTTCATCGCAGCTCTGTTCATAATAGCCACGATATGGAGCCAATCTAAATGCCCATCGATGGATGATTGGATAAGGAAACTGTGGTGTATATACACCATGGAATGCTACCCAGCCATAAAAAGTATGAAATTTTCCCATTTGCAACAACATGAATGAGCTTGGAGAAACTTTCTTGTCAGCTATTTTTATATGAGCCTTCTTCTGGTAAGGGCAGTAGCTGCATTGCTCAATCCTATGATCACCATGCAGGTATGAGAGCCATGTTAATAGATCTACAGAATTTTTAGAGAAACTGAATGTGAGACTTTTATGTGATTCTCTCTATTGTTAAATTATGTTTTAATTTAAAGAAAAATCACCACTGTACAAACTAAAGTAAGTCTTCAGTATGATGGGATTCATGGGCTTACACTTTAGGACCTTGTCCTAGAGGATGATGTTTGTAGAAAGAAGGAAGGAAAAATAAATAAATAAATAGTTCATTTTCTTTCTTTTTTTTCAAAGTTGCATGGTCAATATCTATGTTTGCTTTGTTCCCATGGAAATATAAACTGACCTTCCCACCCATGGTTGGAGAACAGGTCTTAAATTTGCCAGCTTTTCTAACCACAAGTCTCAGTGGGTCTCATAATAGTAAGTCCCACCTTGGGATCTGTGCAAGTCATGTGTTGTATATGGAATGTAAACATCAGTCTGGTTGGAGAGAGAGCACACTCATTCCCTTTCTGCCCCTCATTAACTTTCTGAGGCAAGATTGACTGTTTTGGAAACTGTGGGTTAATGTGAATATTGTACATGATGATTTCATTTATACAGTATGTAATATAATATACCCAAATAGACGCTGTCATGTTGTGCTTTCTGATCAGACCATGAACATTTAATCTGCATTTGTGATGCATATGGGTCCACATCTGGAGGTCTAGGCAGGAAATACACAAGAAGGAGAGAGGACTTGCATTAATTGATCACCTAGTATGTGCCAAGACCTTTACTCTTTTCAACTCATTTCATAAATAGAAAACAATTTAAGAATCTTATAATATGTTTGGAGTAGCTTACATGTGAAAGAAACAGTTGTCAATGCAATGCATTGAGTGTCACATACTCATCGGTGGTACAAATAGAATGGGCAACTGGAGCTTCCAGCAAGGGGCATTACCTTAGGCACGAGTGATCATGGAAGACTGCATGGAGGAGGAAAGCCTTGAAACTGACTTTGTTGAAGGAAAATACTTGAAGTACTTGAAGGAAAGTACTTGAAAATAAAATTTCAGAACCTCTGATACCACATATTATAGTATAGAAATATACCCATTCTTGAGTTAACTTTGAATTATATATATGCATGTACATGTGTGTGTGTATATACCGTACATGTACAATTCTAGATAATCTGTTCTAATTCTTCCCTTTAATAGAGCAAATAAAGAGTGAAGTAAAAATTAAAAGCCGGTACAAATAATGTGTATGATCTTTGTATTATATAAATAGGTCTTTTCTCTCCTTGATTTGCACAGCAATTATTTGAGTCTTTTCTAGAAATTCTTATGATTAGATGTATTTTGATAGAGAGTATCCACCTTGTTTATTTAGTCACTTTTGCTTTAATATTTTTCTAAAAATAATTTTGTGCTAAAAAGCCAACTATCTTCAAAGTTACATTTTATGTAACTGAATAAAATACAAGGCTTATATTTAACAGGCACTTCGTAGAAATCTTCCTAAACTTGACAACATCTGACAGCTAAAAACTGGTGACTTGCCATTGAGGGTTTCAGACTATGGCTTGATGGAAAAAATGAAATCAATTGTTTTAGGAACATTCATTTTGTGGTGTTATAAAGGATGGAACATTTACAAGAAGAACAAATGAAAAACTAGTTAGAAGTGTATCATAGACTCTTGTTATTTACAAAATAATTTTATGTTAACTAAAGAAGCTATTATTTGATAAAGACTTCTATATGCTAGAACCAGTGCTAGATAATGGAAGCAGCCAGCTTCCAAAATCCAGTGATCCTCACCTGCTGGTATTTATGTCCTTGTGTACTTCCCTCCCACACTGAGTGACATCTGGCCCATGTGATCAAAAGAATTACAGAAGTGATGATGTGAGATTTTGGATGCTAGGTCATAAATGGAATTGCAACTTTCTCCCAGTATCATAAAAGTCACTGCAGTGTCCACCTTCATCTCTGGGATTGTCCATTCAGGGGAAGCCATCATTATGTCATGCGGACTTTCAAGTAGCCCACTGTAGAGACCCACATGGAAAGGAACTGAGGCCTCTCACCAAGAGCTAGCACAAACTTACCAGCCATGTTTGAGCCACCTTGGAAGTAGACCCGCCAGCCCTAGTGAAGGTTTCAAATGCCTGCAGACCCAGCTGACGTCTCAGCTGCTTTGAATGCATTGAGTCATAACTGCCTAGTTAATCTCTTTGTGAGTTCCTAATTCCTTCTTTTGGAACTTTGACTGTGTCCCTAAAGCACTTGTACAGAAGAATCACAAAACCTCAGGTAGGGAGCAAGAGAAGGAGGACGGAGAAGCTATTGAAATTCATTCTCACAGTCTTTCCCAGAAATGTCTCTGAAATCATGTGAGTCCTGGAGGGAGGCTTTGTCCCCTTCCTCTCTTCTATCTAATTCATTGCAGAGCCCAACAGCGCAGAATGTGGGACAATAGGAGAGATTATTTCCAGGGAGTACCAGTAATGATACTGAGCATGAAAATTGTTAAAACAGGACAAAAGAAATACCTCAAACAGATCAATTGAGCAGAGAGCTGATGTGCATATAAAAGAATTCCCATCTGGAAACCAGAGGGTTGAAGTTCTGAAGAAAACTTCAGGGCCTCAGCCAGACAGTGTCTGTCATGCAAAAGGCCTTAGTGATGGAAGGAACAGGAAATGTCATCAAAAACTAATGAGACTGTCAAGTTTCAGCTAGAATTAGATGAAAGCCTGCTTCACTTGCAGGGGACAGTCCTAGTTAGAAGATGAGGAACCAGAACAGAGCTTAAAGAACTGGATGTTTAAGATAGATTTTAAAATCTCCTCTTATTTGCCTGTGCCCTCTATACTACATTTAAGAAAAATAACTTCAAAGTATCTGGCAACCCAGAATAGTTGGCATTTCTCTTTGGAGAATGACTATTAAAAAGGTGCCTGGGACCTCCAATTTCAAGGGGGAAAGTTTATTTGAGTCACATACAACTTGAGAAATTGATACCTTTATAGGGCTCAATTGTGGAAAATAATTTCAAAGAGAAACAAATTGAGGTGTGTATGCATGTGTGTATGTGTGTGTGTAAATTTAACCAGAATATGAGCTTTGCTTTCTAAGCATGCTTGAAAATGTTTGTTGTCAAAGGGTCAGGTACAACTTCTTGTTATATATCTTAAGATTTCAGGTTAAAAGATACATTCATATTCAATCTACTACTGCTGGAAGTATCACACCAATTTTTTATAGAGGGCTGATTTTTCCGTAGTCATAATATAAATAAACAAAAATAGGGGATTTACTAAAAGTATGTTAATTGGTCATGTTCCTTCTTTTATGATTTTCCAGTGAATGTCCTCAGACCACATTCTCTATTAAGGTATTTACGTTGCTCATTACATACACACACACCCACACCCACTCCCACACACATAACGTTACATTTTGGTACCAATCAATCCAGTTTTCAGAGAACTTTAAATGTTAGGCTAAGTCAGACACTACTTAAAACTTGAAGGATATTAAAATCTCTGTGTATAAATCTCTGGAGTAAAGCAATGACAGAGACCACACTTGCCTTTCTTTGATGTCCCTTGGTCCTCTTTCTGCATCCACAGCTTTCCCCTCGGCCCTGCATCTCATTCCACTTTGACACTTTCTGCTATGGATCCCCTCATTAAGATGTCTATGCTTTCATAAAGCCCTCTTCTCCTTGTCAGAGTAAAAAATGTTCTGACTCATCACTATATCTCTGTTTTTATTAGACGTGTGACTATTTTGTTTGTTTGTTTTCTGTGTTCTGTTTGTGATTTTAGCATGAAGTTGGGAGAAAAGGCAGTTGAGGCTTCTCCCCAGTTGCTCTTTTAAACTTAAGGGCTTATAAATAATTTTTGAAATTTGTTTTTTTCCTTCCCTCTTTTATTCCTTCTCTTATCTTTCTTCTGTGTCAAAATACTAAATCCAAGTATGGAAATTAAGAGTGGGAATGGACATGACCAGTTGCATGTTGTATCCAGGAACGTGAAGTTTCAAAAACTAAAATCGTGTTGGTGTGATAGAAACAGGAAAAAACCTGGTAATAGTTTGCCTAGAATTAAAAAAAAAATCATCAGTTTATAAAATCAGAGTAATAGATATAGAAGATATGAAACAAACCAGAGTTGCATTAGAAGCTTATCTTCTAGAAGCAGAGAGTTGTCCAGCTCTCTAGCTATAGAATTGAGAAAAAGATTCAGTCAACACCCAAAGGCATAGGAAAGAGAGACAAGAGCAATCTTAAAAGAAAACACAAGTTTTTAGTTTGTGCAGAGCTTGCTTTATTCAAGAAAAACTGTAAAGAAAGAAAACAAAGCAACTAAAAATTTGGGGCTGAGAGGATAAATACTATATAAGGGAAATAAAATAGTATCTTACCCTTCAAACCAACAAGAAGTAAATGCCTTTCAGAACAATCTATTGCAAAAAACAGAAGAAATATTTTTATAGTCTCAGGAAAATTTAATAACAACAGTATAATAAACATGAAGAGCAAAAAAGGGAAAATAAAAAGTTAAGAGAATTAGAGAATGAAGAAATATCTGAGTGAGTAAAGAAGAATGCTAGAAAATTAACAATGAAAGAACTTGATTAAATCCCACACTGGAGGACTTAATAGTAGAAAGACAGATTTGGTTATATGCAAAGAAACTTGAGCTATTCTAGGCATTAGAGATAATATAAAAATGAAAACTTTGAGGTAGACGATACTATATTTGAATACATTGAGGGCTTACTATGTGCCGGGCTTTATAAAAAATTTACATTTTAGATCTAATTTACATATAATACAGTTAATTCCAATAACGATTCTATGAGAAAGGCACTATTATCTTCCTTAGTTTACAGATAAGAAAATTCAAGTTTAGATGTTTACCTTGCCCAAGCCTATAAGATGGCAAGTAGAAGAACTGTTGTTAGCTCTAGGTTGAGGAAATTGTCATTAGCTATTGTTATAAAAATAAAAATCTCTGTCTACCATAAAAGGCTAAAATCACACTTGAAAGGCAAATGACAAATTGAGAACAATATATTTAAGACATATGACAACCAAAGATATAATTAGCTATCACGACTATAAAATAAAAACATGAGCATCATTAATGACTTTATAGTGAATATGGTCTGAGAACATTTATACACAAATAGTAAAAGAAGAAACATGGCCAATTAACCTTTTAGTAAATATTTTACTAGTAATAAAATAATTTAAAAAATACAAAGACAATGGAAACCATTTTTACATGTTTTAAATGAACTAAAGGGAAAAGAATGATAATATTGAGTGTCAGCAAGAGATGAGGTCAAGAACACTTTCGTTTACCAATGGTGGTAATAAAAATGGGCCTACATTTTCTGGAATTAGCAATGTGAATGAAAAGCCTTAAAAACTCATATGACTTTTGTGTTATGTCTACTATCAGGAATTCATTGTAAATAAATAATTTTACAGGTACTTAATAATTATATATGTTGATCACAGCATGTGTTTATCATAGTATTATATGTAATAGGGAAAAGTGAAAAATGTTAAGCACTGTAATGGAAATTGAATATATAATTGAATATATAATGGAGCACCCTTTAATAAATTAATTTCCAGATATTGAAACTGATAAGTTACATCTGTATGTTTAGGTGGGAAAAGGTGCCTGTTACAATATGAGAAAAAATATGGAAAAGAATATGCTCTATGACTCGCCTTTTTGCTGACTTATATTTTGTATTCTTTCCATAAAGAACTTGGATTATTTGTGTTAAGGTAAATAAAAACATCCCAGTGAAGAAGGCTCCTTATTTTCCAGCACTTGAATGAAAATAAAACTACTTTTCCTAAAGTAGCTTCTCCCTTTTCTTATATCACCACTGTATTAGTCCATTTTTGTTTTGCTACAACAGAGGTACCTGGAACTGTGTAATTTGTAGAGAAACAATATTTGTTGCGTATGGTTTTGGAGGTTGGTAAGTCCAAGGTCCAGGGAACATATCTGGTGAGAGTCTTAATGGTGGGTAGTTGTTACTGGCAACCAGGCTTGACCTGCCCTCTTGCTCCAAACAAATGACTCAAAAGTCCAAGAGTTGGTGCAAGGATTGAAAGTTTATTCAGATAACGAGCATCTGGGGGATGATCAGGCTAAAGTCACCCCACCTT
Source organism: Cynocephalus volans (assembly GCF_027409185.1). NCBI lineage: Eukaryota > Metazoa > Chordata > Mammalia > Dermoptera > Cynocephalidae > Cynocephalus > Cynocephalus volans. The sequence continues at coordinate 128,102,975 of NC_084463.1, forward strand.
CTGATACCTGTTGTGGGGTTTATAAAGGGAAAGAAGTGGGAAGGTGAGGTAAGGGTTTTGTACTGCAGGAAAAGGAGGAGGCTGGTCACAGGATCAGCAGAGGCTCTGAGTCAGATGTCAGGGTCCCATAATGGACTAGGGGCTTTGGTGTCATGAAGTCTGCAGTTGGTAGACTGGTCAGCTTCAAGTCCTCAATGTTATTTTGAGGTTGGAATCCTTATCTCCTAGGGAGAGCTCAAAGACAGTAACCTCAGTTGTGCGTCACTGGAACATGAAAATACCAGACTCGTACTTCTAACTAATGTGGGTGCAATTTTCCTTTAAGCAAGAAGGTGAGTTAACAATCAGCTATAATCAACTAAGGTGTTTTGCCTTTCTTTTGGGTTTCCTCTGGTGGTAGTTGGTTAGGGAGGTAAGAAAAAACAAAAAACTTAATTTCAATCCTTAATTAATTGTAAATGTACAACATCTAAAGTAAATCAATATAAGAGGGCGTAATGGGAGACAAACAGAAATAAACTTTTGAGAAGGATACTTTTGGGGCATGATTTCATCTCCAGGAAGTTTCAGCCATATAGTTTCTCATTTCCTCTGCTAACCTCAAGGAATTGATGATTATCATTTAATGAAATCATTAAGTTAATGGCCAACCAAAATTTTCTGCTTGGTCCTAGTTACCCCAAAGGTGGCTATTCTCTGGCTAAGGTCTCTTTCATAGTGACTCTTCACAGCAAAGCAGCATGTCACATGGTAGATGGTGGAAGCAGAGAGAGCTAATTCCTCACTTCTTCCCCTTTTAAAGCCCTCAGAACCATGCCCATGACCACCATTAAACCATTAATGCATTAATCCATGGGCATGGTCCTCACAATCATCTCTTCAAGGCTCCACTTTTCAATTACTATAATAGGATCCCCCACTCCTTTAACATTGTCACAGAGGCGGTTAAGTTTTTAATATATGGACTTTGAGGGACGCAATTCAATCCACGGCAACCACCGTAAGTCAATTACACCAATCTCCTTGCTAAGGACAATTAGAAAAGATAGGCTTTTATAGACCTTTCTGGCAGGAACTGGAGCAATTCAGAGAATGCAGTCCCTGCCAGAGCTGCCACCTGACGCTGAGGAGGACTGGAAATACCCTGGAGTCCTTCTTTTCCTGTCCTTGAATTTCTTCTGTCTGTATCTTCCATGAGTCTAACCCAGTCAGAAGCCAGGTGATATGGGAGTGTGCAGTGCAGTAGCAGGGGAAAGAAGAGAACTACATCTGAGTGAAAATAGGCCCAAAAGCAGCACTTGTAAGGCACAAACCACAGGGCTGATGCCACTTTGAATTTTCAGTAGATCACCATCATTAAGAAGGGCTTTGCTGAGACATTCAAGGTTAAGATCCACTTATAGCACCAATAGGCCACAGGTAGGTTCATTCTGGTTTGCTTGGGATGACCTTGTTTTATGTTTGTTGTTCTAGCAAAATTTTTAATAATGCTCTTTGTTTCCCTCACAAATGTTCCACTTTAAATGATAAATTATATCATTGCTCTAAGTATAGGACTTTCTTTCTTAGATTCTCTTTGATTATCCTCTAGATTACTTCTCCAAAATTGATAGAAGTAATGCCAGAAAGAGGATATATGTGACTACACTATCTATACATATTGGAGGTCAAATGCAAAATGCAGTCCCTTGGAAGAGCAAATTTAACAAGCACATAAAAGAATCTGTGTAAAAATAATGCTTCCAGTTTCAGCAGCTATTCTAATCCTCACAGGTTGCTGCTAGAACATTAAGCTGGAGATGAATTTTTATTTAAATATTTGAAAGTTAAGATCTGAGATTTTAAAATCTAAGTAAACCATAATAAAATCTAATGACAATACCTTTGGGGGGGTGTCTTATTCACAATTGCAGCAAAAATACGAAATACAAAGGAAACAATTTAGCAAGAAATATAATGAATGAGATGAAGAAAACATCAAAATTTTCTGTGAGTCAGAAAATAAAAGGAAAACTTCAATCAAGAAATACCTATTTCTGAATAGACAAACTCAATATTTTAGATGTATTTACTGCATAATTATTTGTAATTAGAAAACAATCCCAATTATAATTTAATGACATTATTCTAAAGTTTGTTTGGAGGAATATCCCAGAAATACTTGAAAAAGAAGCTGAATAGTTGGGGAGCAATGATGGAGGAGGTTTAGGCCACCAGACTTTAAAATATGTTAAAGAGATGTAAAAATTAAAGAAGGTACAGAAATAAGTTTAAAAGACCAGAATGCATTCTATTATAGATAAAAGTACACTACATTAAAGAGTTGTCAAAAAAAATCCATGGAATAGTGAAAGTCTTATTGAATTTATGATTCTGAAAAACAGCTAATCATGAAAATAATGACAAAAGTAATGTATTAGTTTTCTTGGGCTGCTATAACAAAATATCACAGACTGGAAGTTTATTTCTCACAGTTCTGGAGGCTATAAGTCAAAATCAAGGTGCTGGTCTATTCCATTTCTGGTGAGGGCTCTCTTCTGGCTTGTAGATGACCTATGACTTGTTTCATCACCTGACAGAAAGAGAGACAGAGAGCTCTGGTGTCTCTTCCTCTCCTTATAAGGACATAATCCCTAGGAATTAGAGACCTACCCTTATGACCTCATTTAACCATTATTACCTTCTCACAGTCCCTGTCTCTGAATTCAGTCATGTTGAGCTTCTACACATGAATTGGGAGCACAAACATGCAGTCCATTGCAGGTAGCAAAATGGGAAATAAAGCAAAAATGAAACCATAAAATAGCTAGAAAAAGAAGTGAGTGGAAATTTATCTCTGCTGACAGTAAAAAGGCTTACAGCATGTTATGGGTGAAGCATAAAGAAAAGTTCAATTCGCACTAATAAGTTAACAGAAGAGAATTCTAGGTGATCATGTTTTGGCTATTAATTATCCTTTCAGTTTCTCTATAATTTTTTTTTCTACATTATATTTGAAAGAATTTTTAATCTAATAAAACATTTACATATTAGGTTTGTTATAGGAATTATGTGAATGAATTCATGTAATAGCTTTAGGAAATAACTAGCACACAGTAACAGATCAATAAGTGATATTTATATTTGATTGTATAAAATAATTTGACTTTTTAAAGATTTTAGTTTTAATTCAAATATATAAGGATCATTTTGCCCAAAGTTTCACTGGCATTTTGGTGTCCACAGATTTAGAATTAGTGAAAATAAAGAAGCATTTTTAGTGGAGTTGATTAATTTTTGATTTTTTAAACTCTCAGTCTTGAAATTGGGATTTGAATTTTTTTATTTAAATACAAAATGGCAATGTAGAAAACAAAGCACTCATAAGTGAATATTTTAAGTTGGATGCCATACGATTCAGCAATTCCACTGCTGGGTATATACCCAAAGGAACAGGAATCATCATGTCAAAAGGATACCTGCACTCCTATGTTTATTGCAGCTCTGTTTATAATGGCCAAGAGTTGGAACCAACCTAAATGTTCATCGTTGGACAACTGATAGGGAAAATGTCATATATATATACAAAATGAAATACTACTCTGCCATAAAAAAGATTGAAAGTCTGCCATTCACAGCAACATGGATGAACTTGGAGAAAATTATGTGAAGTGAAATAAGCCATGCACAGAAAGAGAAATAACGCATGTCCTCACTCATAAGTGGGAGCTAAAAATAAACAAATTTTTAAAAAAGACAGAAATTTGCAACAATCACAATAATGTATTGAACTTTCAAAAGGAGAGAACAGAACTGAGGTTACCAGAGGTGGGAAAAGGGGAAGAAAAAGAGGGATAAGGGAGGAATTGGTAAAGGGCCATGAAAAAGATTACATTGTATAATGTTGAATGTACTAATATTATGATATGAACATTACATATTGCACACAGGTAATGATATTCAACTCTGTAGCCAATGGATATGTACAATAAACTATGTTACAATTAAAAGAAAAGAAAAAATGAATATTTTAAGTTGGAAATCATAAGGTAAAAATGCATGAAGTTTTTAGAAGGCTGTGAAGTAGCATAGGCATTTCCAGGAAAATTATTATATTATATTTTTCTAGTAACACAGTGAAGAAGAAGAGAAAAGAATATTGATCATTCTTTCTAAAGGAGTGCAGCGATCTTATTTTGAGATTATTAAAATTACCTTGAATTTTCTGAGGTTCTGATGTTTAGAGAGTTTAAATTAGGATGTTTTTATTTTATTAGTAGGTGAATGTCAAAGAGAAAGAAAGTAAAGTGGAAAAACAAAATGTCTATGTTAATTGGATGTGTTGGAAAACTGGCCAGAAAAATAAAATTAGCCTGCAGTTTGCGGAGACAACATGTTAGTATAAGGCAAAGCAACGTTTTAACAGAGCTAAACTTTTATCTTTAAGGGAGGTCCAATTATTTTTTGCTCTTCAATGCTCAAAGCATGTTTAATATACCTTTTCTTGGAATGAGGAGCATTGGCTCACAGCCTGTCATACATTATTTGAATATGTGATGTTCAAATCATATTGTCATTGGCAGCAATCTCCATCTTCATCTTTATTTTTGCATGGTGATAAATTCTTTCCAGACTTACATCATGGATGAAAAGATCAACTAGGCCAGGGAACACTAGTTTAGGCATGACCATTTGGTAGTCTATGAAGATATTGATTTTCTTTTTTTGCATAAAAAAACATTTTGGAGATAATTCTGAAAGAGTTATGTGGTAGATTAAATCATAAGTTCATAATGATTTTTTTCCTCTCCACACTTTCTGGCTTCCCTGTAGGCAATGGTTTTGAGCTTGGGCATATAACATGCCTTGGCTAATAGAATATAAGCAGAAATGGCATTATTTTATTAGTTTATACTATCAAATATAAAATCACTTATTGGGCTCTTACTATGTGCTAGGCATATCTACGCAGAAGTTTTAAATGTGCCTTCATGGCTTGGCTCTGAATCTCTTTGGTTTCTGCCCTCTGCCATGAAAGAACAGCATTTTCAAATAGTGGATGTCCCTTCAGTCTGAGTTACAGAGTGAGATGACACATGGAATCTAACTGAGTCCAGTCGTGGCCAGGAGATTGGATGTGAGCCACAATCAACCCATTGCTCCCATGTTGCATAAGCCACTAAGGAACTAGAGTTGTTAACTACTGTCCAAGGACTGAACAATAAATTAAATGGTGCCAGAAGTGGCATGATGCCAAAAAGAACTTTAAAATATAGGACTGGGAAGTAAACAGCAAGCAAACTGACATAGGAGGCAGGGAAAATAACTAACTTACCCATTGGTAAAACATTTGGTAAAATGATTGTCTGCAGTAAGTTGGAAAGCAGCAAATGCATCTAATAAACTTGTGACTTTGGGCAAAGAGATATTGAGCAGAATTTTTATAGCATGAGTTGGTTGTTATTAGCTAAATTTGAGTGAATATAACAATAACGAATGAGTTAAAAGAAGAATTAGCCTATTTCCAAGAATGAAGAAGGGGAAAAGAGATAATTCCAATGTTGTAGGACTGGTGAGTTGAAAGACACAAAGCTTTCTTATTTTTTGTCAGTAAACTATTCTCAAATTATGACAGCCTTGGGGGAAAGAACAAATCGAGGGTGTTGCCATTACACCCTTTGTTAAGACCCCTGGTTAGATTAAGAAGGATGCAGAAAATCTTTTCTGTTGGACAAAATGTCTCAGAGACAAGCCCCTAAATGTGTTGCTATCCCTAGGAAAAACTTTAAACCTGCATTGACCAAAATTAACCATAGAGCAGCACTGTCCCACAGAAATATATTGCAAGCCATTACATATGTCATCTGAAATTTTTAGCAACCACATTTTAAAAGGTAAAAAGAAACAGATGAAATTAATTTGATACGTTTATTAATTTTAATGTATACATTTTGTTTAAGGTATGCCAAATATAATTTCCACATGTAATCATTATAAACCTGTTAATGAGACCTTTTCCACTATTTGTACTTACTGTTAAAAATCAGATGTGTACTTTACACTTACAGCATATATAAATTCAGATTAGTCATATTGCAAATGCTCAATAGCCATATGGAACTAATGATTACCATATTGGACAGCACAGTTTAAGAGAGATAGGTATGCCAGGAGAAGAATTGTTCATGTGGTGCCTGGCAAAAAAAAGATGAATAGAATGAAATAGAGAAAAAAATTCCAACAAAGAATTTGAGAGATTTGTATTGCCAGAATGGATTAAAGGAGGCTGAGCATCTTTCAGATGTAAATTGAGCCCACAGTCTTTCTATGGCCAGAAACAGTCCAAGAGCTGTAATAACTACATTCCATTGAGATATTGGAGTTGTTTGTTGCCATGGCAAAAGACAACTAATTCAAGGAATATTAAAAATGTTTTTTTAACGCAGCAGACTTCTAATAAGATAGGCTTTTACTACTGCCAAACCATATGTAGCTATCCTTCCTGACTTTGATCTCTTCAACATTTATTTAAAAAGTGGGAGCTTATCTAACTACAAACCATCAAAGATTAATAGCATGATATGTTGGAAAGAGCAGAAGTACTGTTATCAGAAAGACCTGAATTTGAATCTTGGTCTTGCCCCTCTTTAATTATATGACTTTTACACTAGATACATAAATAAATTGTTACATTAATGGCCTCTTTGTATTTTACATGCTGTGTGATTTCCCACATTTTCTCTAGACTTAGTCCTGTGACTTTCTTTGGCCAATGGAATATCAGAAAATGTTAACCCAAGCAGTCTTGAAAAGCATTTGCGCAGAGAGCTTGCTCTCTTGTAATACGGGCACTATGTAAGAAGTTTAAGAAAGCCTGCTGGAGACATGTGGCCTGGTCAACATCCATCCTCAACAATTAAACATGGGAGTGAGACTGTCTTAGACCATTCAGCCCAGACAGCCACCTGATGAATACAGCCACCTTAGTGATCCAGTCAGGAGCAGCAGCCGCCTGCTCAGCTGAGTCCCTCCCAAGACACTGGGTTTGGGGGTCAACTTTTGTTACACAGTGACGAGATGACAGATATATATCACTTTAAGGACATTACTTAATCCCCTTTATCAGTTTCCTTAGCTATAAAACAAAACTAACAGTATTCACTTCAGTGCTGTTATACCAAGTAGCACGAGGCATATAGCAGGTTCTCAATAACGAGTAATATTTAAGAGTATTATGTTCTTTTCCTCTTTATCTCTATACTCTACCTGTCTCCTTTGTTTCCTTTTTCTTCTTCTGATGCTCCTTTCTCACTCTCTCCCTTCCAGTGGCATTCTAAAAACAACATCATTGGAACCAATATGCCTACAACATTGCTGCTTCAAACGGGCCAACTTCATTTGGACAAGCAAATTCTAAGTTTGGTATAAAATTAGCTGCATTACATTATAGACATATTTGATAAAAATCTTATTAAATGCAAGGGGAAAAGTGTACAACTCTCTAGAAGACCAAATTTTCTTATAGATATTGCACCAAAGTCTTCTCTTTAAGTGCTGTATTCCTCCAATAGACGTGTTGTTTCTCAGCAGTAGCATGAAATCTGTAGCATTTGTGTCCAGTCTTGTTTCTATGCCAGGAAAGAAAAAAAAAATCCTTAGGAAAGCCAGTAGACTAACCAGACATTCTTTGTTCATCCAATTTAATCAAAATTTGTAATCAGTGAATAAAAATCATTTGCCTAAAAATAAATAAATAAATGAACGAATAAATAAATAAATAAATTGGGCCTAGGATTGAATGACTCATACAGGAACTTTATGATTTTTCTCTGTGCTTTATGAAGTAATTTCATAACCATATGTAATTATTCTAAATATTTTATAAACTACAGTGACTTCTTAATAAGGGTTTCTAATTATCCAATACAGTTTCTAGAAAGATTTGCTGAATATGGAGTATACGTGCGATGAGTCATTTGTTATCCAAAAGCTTGTGAAGAAATCCTTATTCCTAAAAATAGGATCCCTGTAGATTTGATACTGGCTGTAATTTTTCACTTGAAACATTTTCTTTTTATATCTCTGACTCCATTTTTGGTAAATCATGATACGTAACTATATGAAAAAAAAATCACAATCTAAAAAAAGGAGATAAAGATGCCAACTGTACCATATCACACCGAGTACACTATGTACCAAAAAATTAAAGTAGCAAGTAAATTTCAGAATGGGAAGATTAAAAGTTTATTTTTTCTTAACTTTTGCTCTATTATCTCCCGCCTTACTCCTGTACTCTGACTTTCTGGAAGTTTATGAAATCTGTAGTACATTGACAGGAGAAGAAAATCAACTATTAACATAATGAGAACAAGTTTTTTTTAAAAAAATTATTTCTTGGGACAAGGCTTTAACATCAGTAGAGAACTCATTCATACTTGTGTATCCAAAGGGTAGGCCTCTAAAATGCAACTTAAAAAATAAAATAAATACCTTAAAAAATAAAAGCTTGACTTGCATCCACCTCAGCACAATTCTTTTAAGTGACTTTTAGGCATGTTTTTAAAGATAGTCTGGGTAACAGATCACATACTTCCGGTTTATAAAGTTCATCCTGCAATGCTTGTTTCTGCTTAGGAAATGTTTTTATGTCCCAAGTCAGCCCATGGTCAACACTCTGGTATCATAAATAGTTGTACGTAAAAGCCTTTCAAAGGTGATCTAGTCCTAACTACTCATTTAACAGATGGGAAACTAGTTTCCAAGAAGTTAGTATACTTACCCAAGGTCACACAGTTTTCAGAAGAAAAATAAAATAAAATAACCACTTGTATAGTGATTCACTCAAAGGTAGGTACTTTACCAAAGCTTGGCCAGTCGGGATAATTTTATCTCTAGCCACAATGACTATTTTAGCGGCACATCATTAAAATAAGGTATAGTGGGAGTAAATTCCAGAACCTATGAAATCTACAGAGATCCTTTTAGTCCTTAGGCTGGACTTGAATAGTAGTTCCTGTGCTACTGTAGCCATATGGACACTTCAAGGGACCAGGCAACTTGAAGAAAGCTGAACTTGAAGAAAGATTGTGCTTTCTTCCTAGTACTTGCACGTCTTCCTGATTTTATCTGTCATAATTTCAGCTATGTAAGCCCATTTATTTCCTTTCTTATTGACATATGTACATTTTATTGGTTTAAGTAAGTTTGAGTTGGATTTACTACCACATGGAAAGTGTTCTGATATGTGAACTTCACCTAGTTTACTCAATTATTAAAATGTAAGACTTTTAGGTCTATCTAGTATATTGAGAATACTAAAAAATGCCTTTGTGCAGAAATCTTTCTTAGTATTTTGGGATTATTTCCTGAACAGAAATTCTTAATAATGGAATTCTTAAACATGAGAGTGATTCTTAAAGATGAAATTAATGGACCAAAAGAAATGAATATTTTAAAGGCTTTTTACGCCCATTTTCCAATTACCTTCTAAAACTGAGCAAGCTTTATATCTATTGGAACTATATAGGCTGATCTTCATTATGCAAACTTTGCTAGACTTGAATATTATCATTTTAAAAATTGTTTCTATTTTGAAGCAAAACTGGTATCTTTCAGTTTTCTTTAAGATGAATGACATGGGAGTCATAGTAAAACCATTCAATTCTGAGGAGTTGAAAGTGGGACAAATTCTGTAACTTTGCAACTGAAGTATCCCTAACTGTAGGGAAAGGAAGAGTGATTTCTCTTCTGTAGTTGAGTACTTCAAAGAGCAAATAGTTGATTCTGTGGGGTGGGGAAAAAAGTAATGAAACCCATCAAAAATTGAATATTTTTTGGAAATCATGTTTTAGGTTGAAAGTTATTTGACATTTGCATGCTACTTTGTATAAGAATGACATATTTTTGTAATCTGAAAGTAATGCTTCACATTTTTCTTCTAAGTAGTAATATACTTATGTATTTAATATACTTAAGAGTATAATATACTTATAGGTATAAATAACTCAGCTTGAGAACCTCAAAGGAAATTAGAGTAGATAGCTAGGTACCTATTGTGGAATATAGAAATAATACAAAGCAGTCAAGAAACACCAGAAAAAATGTCTTCTGGAAACTTTAAGTACTTCAAAGAGCAAATAGAATTGAACATTCTTTTTCGTTTATGCTCAGTTTTATGTTCTGATGAATGATGATCTATTATGTAATTGATAACAAACCCCAATGAGACAAAGATTGCCAAGTTGCAGGGCTACCTCAGTTGTTTTCTATGTGTATATTTCCTTCTGCAATTGTTAAGTGGACATCCTGCATAACCATATATAGCAGGCTTGTCTGTTGATAAGAGGAGATATAATTAGTGACCGTGGTATGAGAGAAATTGTGCTCACCTACACTCACTAAGCATATGTTAGGTGTAGCACAAACATCTGCAGAATAGGTGAAGAATTATTTTCATCAATTTACAGGGAAGAATCTCAAGTTAAGCCTCTGTATAACAGTATCAGAATTGCAAAGAGGTATAATATTGGTACAAAGCTCAGAAACGCCCAGGTTGTTGTTGACTTAAAGCCTGCTACCTGCTACATATTGTATACTTCATTCTATAGAATTGAATTATATAACTATGGAAAAATAAAACACATTCCAAATCTTAAAACCATAATTTTTTAGAAGTGAATTTTTCTTGGTGACATAGTTTCTGTTGAAATATTCTTTTTGTGACAGTCACAGTAGGTAATTATGAACAGAAGACATTGTCCTTCTATAGGGAACAGAGCCTGTGCATCACTTGATCTAAGCTGGTGTTTTATGACATTTGAATAAATTAGTAGTACTGTGCTTTTTGGAAAAAAAGTTCTATATATTCTAAAATGTAATTTAAAAAATCTCATTTAAGAAGAGCTCAAAATGGTTATATATATTTTTTCAGATACTGACTTACTAAGTAGGACGATTCTCTGATAATTCTGCACTGAATAATACTCATACTAATATTCTGATGATTCTCAAACAATAACCATTGTCATGGTAACTACTTACCTTGGGAAAACAAACTGTGCAAATGAGCTTCTTCCATAGCTTTAATTATGCAAGTACAAGATTGAAGGCTTGCATTTTAAGGAGTCAGTTTCCTATTTAAGTATTGACTATAGTAAATGATTCAAGCAGTTCTCCACATCTGATTGTTGATGTGTTAAAGATGTTAACGTGATTATGTCTATCTGGGTTTGGGTTGACATTCAATACAGGAAGCAACTTAAATTTCTGCTTAATATTTTACTTTAAGGTACTGTGTTGGAGCCTTGTTTATTGTTTTGATCAGTTTTTCTGATTGCTATTTTCTGGGTTCAGTGTAGGTGAATTAGGGAGTGACCATCCTAAAACAAATTGCTGACTTTTTTACTTCTCATACAATTGAATTCATACAAGGGTACTTCAAAAAGTCCATGGAAAAATAGAATTAAAAGATACTACAAATGTTTCCATGAACTTTTTGAAGTACCATCCTTGTCGGACAAGAAAAGTTAGGGTTACTGTTACAGATTTATTTAGTTAGTTAGTTTATATTTATAGGGCATCTGGAATATGTGCTGGGTGCTGTTAAAGGTATGCAAATGAAAATCAGACGTTTATCCCCTTAGAGCTTAGACTCAGTAGGAGATAATATAAAACAACTAAAATATAAAGGTATGGACTACGTGTGTACAACCCTGGTATGAATGATTGTGGTGGTGAATAGGACATATTCATGAACATACTACCAATGTGACATCTTGCAGATTGGATAAAAGATTCAGAGTGGAGAGAAGTTGAAAATTAAGAAAAGAAAGACAGATTAGGGAAGCTAGTGACAGGGAGGCTACTTAGAAGTAAAAGAGTACACATGAATCACTTGGATAATAATGGATAATTACAAATCCATGAATGGGAAGTTATGTCTCCTTTTTTTCCTCTTCTTCCTCCTCTTTTTCAAATGGAGATTTTCTAGAGTGGTTCAGAAAGTCAGATAACCGAAGAAAATGAGATATTCTTAAAGTAAAATGAGGCATAGATCATGGTCAGCAATTCAAGTATGTATTCATATCAGACCCCTCACTGGAGCACCTGAGGGTAATATGGCAGATAACACACGTGTGCACACACACATGCACACACTCACACATTCACACATAAGAATCAGGATGAACAGAAAAAACACAAAAGTGACATTGTTAAGGATGATATTTATATAGTCCGCCTCATCAGATAGGTAACAGGATCAAGAGTTTTCTAATAAGGATTGCAGAGGAATCATAACAGAAGTGAGAAACAGTAGGAATGGAAGACTTAAGAGTATGATGAATGTATCATTCCACTAAAAAAACCCAGAGGATTTGGTATATACTTAACTTCTCTTGGAAAATAACAGGAACATTGAGAAAATAACTGCTTGGTACTAATTCTGACAACCAGGGAGAATGTGATTAGAAATGCAGATGAGAGGCAGCTCTTAGTAAAAAAAGTCATGTTATATTGGAGATTCATATAGCAAACAAGAAATTATTGAACATTACTGGAAGATATTCTCATCTTCATGAAAATACATTGTAAACATATAAAGTATTGAAAGAATTACTATGTTCCTATGAGGGAAATCTTAAGAAAGGAATTTAAGAAAGGGAGAAGGATTTGACATTGTTTTAGCATGATGCAAACGAAATGTTTTACACTAACGATTTAACCATGAAGAAGAAGAAACAGGATGGTTATATACCCTGTGGAAGGATGCCATAGTGCTGAAAAATGAGGGGGGAAAAAAGCACAATGAATTAGTTCTTATTCTATCATTGACAATGGTCTTCAAACACGAAAGAGAAGAGAATATTTTATTAAGGAATGAATGAGGCTCAAGATGAGGGGGTATTAGGATAATGTCAGGTTCATAAGTTAACTATTCTGGGACTAAGTGCTTGTAAGAACTAGCAGAAAACATGGAGAAACCTTGTGAATAGCTTCTAAAATAATTATGGAGAAGAGAAGTGATGCAGAAAGCTGGGAATTAGAAACTGTGCAGACATTGACACAGAGAGAGCATGCCTTATTGAAATTGCATTTCTGTGAGGTTGATGCGGTCCTCTGATGATATGTGATATTCTCATTCAGCATATTAATGTGTGGTTATTATGCTTTAGGAAAGAAGACAGTGATGACTATGTGTTTACACTGAAGAATGCTGCAGTTGTGAGAAGGTATAGAAAAGCGAGGTCACTATACCTGCTTAATGTCTGCTGGACAGGTTCTTCCCATCTCGACCTCAGCACATTCGATACTAATCTTCATCCTTTCCCTTGGTCCTTTTCTTTCTCTATCATAGTGATGGTATTGACATCCATCTAATCAATGAGGCTAGAAGGCAAGATGGTATTTGTCATCTTTTCCTCTTCTTTTTTCACCTTCCCCTTATTTAAGTGTTGAGACTTCCAATTTCATATCCTAAACATTTTCACAGCATTTTCCTCCTTCCTTCTCTGTTCTCCATGCCTCCCATAATCACTTTTGTTGACTGCTGCTGAAGTTTCCAAACACATATTCCTAGTTCTAGTTTTATTAATTTCTCAAGGCTGTTATCCCACTGGTTGCCAAAGGAATCAGTCTAATACACAAACCTGTCCACCTTTCTCTCCTGCAGGTCATCCTTCAGGCAGTATTCATAGCTTTGAGAGCAAAATTCCAAGTTCTTTAATGTGAAAATAGGACTCTCCTTCATGTGACCATTGCCTAATTCTCTGGATTCAATATGCACTGTCTTCTGCCTCATATTTATGTTCCAGAAATATTAAATCTTGGAGGATTTTGCTGTGTATCTTGAACTTGTAATAATGCATGTTGGACTAGATTAATGTTTGGGTTCTGGAGTTAGAGGTTCTGGTTTCAAATGTTGACTCTACTAGTTATGTGACAATATTCACTTATATATAAAACTTCAACTTCCTTATCCGTAGATTAGGAATAGTAATATCTTTCTCACTATGTTACTTAGAGGCTAAGTGAGATCATGCTTGTAGGTGCAGAGTGCAGTACCTAGAACACAGAAAATAATATTGTTGCTCTGTCTTCTCTGCCGCCAATGCTTTCTTCTCCTGTCTCTGGTCCAGATTATGTTTCCTCCTCTGTGCCCTGATAATAATTGATGCATAACTTTACGCATTTTCATGCCCTACTATAATTTTTTTCTTTGCACATCTATACCTCCACTTAACTGCAAATAAACTGTACCTATTCAAATATTTAGCCTCTGTACGTGGTGCTTGCCTAGAACTAAGCATTCCTTGGATATTTTTTAATGAATAAATGAATGAATGGACACTGAAAATGCTATCTAGCAGAAGAGAAATTAGATGTATTATCTGTTGCACTAGATGACATAATGTTGAAAAGTGAGAAGATTGAGAAGATAACTGCTTTTTTTTTTTTTTAAAAAGGAGCAATTACTATGTACTAAGAACTACGTGGACGATGTTATCGCCTTTCTACATATGAGAAAACTCAAGTTTAACAAAGGCTAAGCTAAGTTCATGATCTTGTAGGTAGAAAGAGGAAAGTTTGGAATTTGAGAGCAAATGTGATGCCTATATTCAGATATTCAATGCCTATGAATGGATCTTCTTTTCTATGATACTTCCTATCATGCGAAAGAAAATTTTTATAGTAATTATGATGTCCATCAAATTATTGGGCTTCCTTAGGAAGTGTCCAAGGAAAGTTGAAAAAAAAAAGTAAAAATCAGGTAGACTTCCAATAAAGTATTAAAAAAATATAGAAAGCTCTTTGTTTAAATTTAGTAAATGATTTATCCTGAATTTAGTAGATATTAGCTAAATAGGGGAAAGAAAAACTTACATATTTGGGGTTTTAAATTGATATGGCTTTGGCATTAGGTGCTTCCAGAGGTGGTAGACTTGCAAGTGCACTTCATGTTCAAGCACTAGAAATATTTTTTCTCCAAAAATCTATCTTCATCTGATAAGTCTTCAGGGAAGAGTATCCCTAAGGTAAAAATTAAAGCAAAAATAAAATAAGGAAAAGAAAAACAATTACAAAAACAAGAACAACAAGGTAAAGCCTTTCCCTGCTTCTAGATCAACCATGATGCCAGTAGTATATAAGTATCATTTTATCAATCTATAAACATTTTCAGAGAAAAAGCATAGAAAGTTAGATTTTAATAGGAAAAAACACTGAGATAAGAAAATACTCATTCCAAAGTCACTTTTGGACTAAGAACCTAGGAGCTTTCATTAAGTCCTGTATTTCCGGGTTTATGCCCTTCAGCATATCTTTTCCAATAAAAAAATAATTTTGATCTCCAAGAACAAGGGGCCTGGTGTTACATTGTAAATCTTGTCAGATTCACGTAGGCTGTCCCTAGTGCCTTGGGAGCATGCTTAAAGTATGATCTGTGGAGTAGCAGCAATAGCATTACTTGGGAGCTTGTTAGAAATGCAAACTCTCAGAAAAGACCCCAGATACACTGAGTCAAAGTCTGCACTTTAACAAGATCCTAGGTTATCTGTGAACATTAGAAATTAAGGAACACTTTTCTACAGCACCTGACTCAGTTATGACCTCAACTTTTCTTCCTATCTAGAAATTTTTGTTTTATACACCATTGGTAGATGTCCCACCACTGGTAGATTTCTCCCCCTAGTTTTAAATGAGTTCTGTAGCAAGCATATACAATTGCTTTGAATTATAATTAAATGTGGTGGACTCTAGGGATGCTGCATAAATGACATATAGATTTCTAAGCCTTCTGTAGTTCACAGATTCAAGTGACTATTTTGAGATCTGGAGCTATGTGCATTTAATGCCAGCATAAATTGACAAATAAGGAAAATGCAACATAAATTGTTTTGGGTATGATACATGATGTTAGGTAGCATTGCAGACTTCTATAGTCTCCATCCTACTGGAGCTGTTAGAATGGAACTCAGTGCCTTGAAAAATCAGATCACTGCTCTGCCAAGAAAATGATCTGCAGCATGACTCAGAACTCAGCAGAAATGGTCCTTCTCACTTTAATCCTTTTGCAGCTTTGGGCTGGCCATGCCATCTGTATCAGTCAAATGTTGCTGTGTAACAAACACATCAGACATAACTTATTAGTTCCTAACTCAGTGAGTAAGCAATTTGAACTGGGCTCAGTTGAGCAGTTCTTTTTGTCTTGCCTGGGTTCACTCATGCAACTGCAGTTGGCTTGTAAATCATGTAAGAGTGGATTAATCCTGTATGACCATATTTGTGTCTGGCTTTTGGCCAGGGTGAATAAGTTACATGGCTCCAGCAGACTAACTGAAGCTTTTTCACATAGCAACAGTAAGTTCCATAGCCCAAGCACATTTCAAGCTTCTGCTTGCATCATGCTTGCAAATATCCCATTGCTAAAACAAGTCAGAAGTCCAAGTCCAGATTCAAGGAGTGAAGATAAAAACTCTATCACTTGATAAAATATGAGGATACTTCAAAAGTTGATCAAAAAGTAGAATTGGAAGATAATACAAATCTTTCCATACACTTTTTGAAGTATGCTCATATGGTGTAAAGTGCTGTGGCTATTTTTTTGTTTTTTCCTAATATACCACACTATCTCTCTATTCCAAAATAGTGAGTAGGTTTTACAAACTTATACTTCTTTCTGTGTAAGCACCTTTCTGTTCTCAGAGCAAAACCCCATGTCAGTGTAACTATTATCAGACAGAGATGCCACACGAGCTCTGAGACCATGGAATATGGGGGGTGGAGAGGCAGGCACCACGACTTTGAACTAGATCAGGATAGGACACTTTGTTATTTACTCTGAAAGCCCTCTTCCCTGCTTTTGAATGGGAAATCTGTATTTAGGAAACAGGAAGTCTATTTTGCTTTATTTATTTCACTTCTGTTGCATCAATAAAATCTGCACCTGTTTATTCTGGCATTGAGAGCAGCTGTCTGGTCTGTAGCAATATTTCCCACCTGGGTGGCTGAGCTGTCTCTTAGTGACAGACACCCTTATTAACCCTGGCGGAAAATGAGCTGCTTGGCTAATTTGGGAGCTTCCCTTTGGATTTAGTGAAACAGGGCAGAACAGGAAGTATTTGACTCCCAAATTATTGCTGTGAAAAATTTCCTGAGACACACACAGTGGGTAAGAGAAGAGACAAAGAGGGGATGGTGCATAATATGAAGAGGCATTGATAATTGATATGAATTGAAGTGTAGACAGGAGAATATATACCAAGGGATTTTCATTGTGTTATAGTAACTGTGAGCAAAGCCTCCATAGTTCATATGATGGATAATACCTCCATATGTAATTAACTTAAGATATTATTTTTCTGTATTGGACTCTGTGTACCTGATATAGCAAACACACTGTATGTATAAATAAATATATATGTATGTATATATATGTGTGTGTGTGTGTGTGTGTATGTATTATCTCACACCCACACACATATTGATTGGAATTGCAACAATACCAGAGGACTCAGTAGTCAGGTTTTTTTTTTTTTTCCAGCAATGTGTTAGTATTGAGGAATAGACCATTTCTTAAAGAATGGAAGAAAATATTGAGGTTTTTGATGTAATACACTATTTAGGGTAGAGGTTTATGTGACTGGGTGGATGACATTGACAGTGGTAAATAAGTTCTAGAGCTGGAGGAAAGCAGAAACCCAGGATCTAATAGGAGCTAAACCTTATAATGTAGTCTGTGTCATTTCATGACATACATGGGAACCTCTTGAAACTTTCTAGTTTGTCATTAATTTTTCTGCCCAGCTATTTGCTCAGATCCACAGTTTAACCTCAGGCACATGACCTTACACAGTTTGTTGTTAAGTCTTTGTAACTAGTTTCCTTTATTTAACAAGTGGTTGTGTTCAAACATCTTGGTCAATTTTAAACTGTTCTAAGAACTTTGGGGTACTCAGTTTGACTAAAATGCCAATACATCAGGATTTGCTTTTTTTCTCAGAGAACCATCTTTTGTTTCATTTATTGAAAAAAAAAAACAAAGTCGGAAGTAGTGTCCTCAAGGAAAGTTAGTTTTCTGTACTTGAAATAACTTAGTTAAAAAAATTTAAACATTCAGTATTTCAGAATATTGTTCAAGGATTTAAGCATTGAGTAGAAACTTGGATTAATTATCCTTTAAAAGTTATTCCAAATGTGAAATTCTATTATACATTTGCAAGTAAATGTAGAAAGAGCAAGATTTTTACAATCAAACAGATCAGAATTGAAACCTCCCCTCCTCTATTAACGGGGAAAACTAGCAGGAATTGGAGAATGATTCGGTGTGCTCAAGTTTCTAATTTCGGTAACTAGGTGGCAATTAGACATTAAAATTCAGCATGTTCAACCTAGAAATCCTGATCTTTTTTCCAAAGTCTGTCCCATATTCAGTCTTTCTCATTGCAGTTAATTTGACCCCTTTCCTTTCCCCACATCCTATATCTAATAAATCAGGTAATTCTGCTAAAACTTCTTTTAAAATAAATCCAGAATCCAACTATTTCCATGTACCATCATGGGTACCACCATCATCTTAGCCACTTTCATCTCTCCCCTGGATACTGAAATAGCCTCATAACAGACCTCTCTTCTTCCACTTTTGATCTATGCAGTTAAATCTCAAGCCTGTAGCCAGATTAATCATTGTAAAATTTAGATCAGAACATGTCACTTTTCTAAACCTTGCAATGGCTTTGCAGTAGTCATAGCAGCCTTCTTTGTATTTGTTAAATGCACCAGACGTGTTCAACATCAAACTTGGTTCCAGCTTTCCCTCTGCTGAAGTATTCCTACCCCCAACCCTCCCAGGCATCAGTAATTTCCTAACCTTGTTCAGTTTTGTGCTCAATTTTTACCTTCTTACTGAGGCCTCAGTGAGGACTATTGCCACCAGTGAACCCATATAGGCTTGCTGCTTTCTGTTTGGAAGATTATTAATTATTGAGTCAATTTCATTAATATATATAGACCTATTTAGGTTGGCTATTTTTTCTTGTGTTAGCTTTGGTGGAGTGTGTCTTTCTAAGAATTGTTCCATTTCAGCTAGGTTATCAAATTTGTGGGCATGGAGTTGTTCAAGTATTCCTTCATTTTCCTGTTAATGTACGTTAGATGTGTGGGAATATTCCCCCTTTCATTTCTGATATTAGTAATTTGTGTTCTTTCTCCTTTTTTCATAGTTAGTCTGGTTAGAGGTTTATCAATTTCATTTATTTTTTCAAAGAACTGGCTTTCAGTTTCATTGATTTTTCTTTATTGATTTCCTGTTTTCAATTTCATTGATTTCTGTTCTAATTTTTATTATTTCTTTTCCTCTGCTTACTTTGGATTTATATTGCCTTTTTTTTTTTTTTTTTTAGTTTCCTAAGGTGGAAGCTTATATTATTGATTTTATATCTTTCTTCCTTTATACTATATGCATTCAATATTATAAATTTCTCTCTAAGCACTGTTTTTCTTGCATCCCACAAATTTTGATAAGGTTCTGTGATATTGTAACATAATAAGGAAAATATATTTGGTCTTTGCCCCCCATTCCTGCCAGAGAGCTCTTAAAACCCTTGTGATTTCCTGAGTAATATGGATACTACAAGAATCTTTTATTCTAGTATTTGGTTTTTGAATTCAGTTTCTGACATAGAGCTCCTAATCCCTTAGAATTTCCTGGGTGATAGGAGTGTCTTTTGTTCTAATAAGGCAACTCTTGATGAGCTCCTAGATAGGGGCTGATCACCCTAAAGACCAAGCCACTGTCAGAAGCTTGGAACTTTCAGCCCCACCTTCCTGTCCTCTGGGCAGTGGACAGGGGCTAAAAATTGAATTAATAATTAATCACACCTACATGATGAAGCCCCCGTAAAAATCCCTGAACTATGGGGTTTGGAGAACTTCTCAGTTGCTGAACACACGGAAGTGCCTGGAGGGTGGCACACCCAGAGAAGGCATGGAAGCTCCACACCCCTTTCCACAAACCTTGCCCTATGCATCTCTTCCATCTGGCTGTTCATCTGTATCCTTTTTAATAGGCTTTATAATAAACCAGAAAATATAAGTAGAGTGGAGGGTTTGTGTGAGTTCTTGGCTATGGGCTGACCTACACTTCTGCTCCCACTCTTCACATCTCCCCTCTCTCCAGGGTACTGCATTGCAGACTTTAGCCACTTCAGCTCTTTTCACTCTGATCTCTGCCTCCTCATCTGAGGTCTGTTTTGATTCTAACTTGTTGAACCACAATCAGAAACTTTCCTGAGGTAGAGATCCTGGGTAACTGGGAGACAGTATAGTTAGTTTCCTTTCAGAATTCACAGTTTTGTCCTACCTATTGTCTAATGTCCGAAAACATTTCCTCATGTATATTGTTCTCTTTTGCAGTAGAGGTGAATTTGATACTAGTTACTTCATTGTAGTCAGAAAAAGAAGACTTTCCACCCTGGCACTAGTTTTAATTATACAGCACTTATCATTTTCTGCTATTATATATAGTTGACTTAATTACTTTTGGTTACACAGTGTCTGTATCCAGCTCTCATGGTATTTACAAGAGGGTAGGTCCTTTTGTTTTATCCACCAATCTACTCTAAGTGCCCAGCACAGTGTGGGACACATCTCCATAGCAGTCACTCATTTGTTGAACAAGTATCCCCATAAAGATGTAGAAAGTGTCAAACAGTGCCCCTGATATCATTCAATTTACTCAAAAGCTACAAGTCTTAAAAAAGTTCTAATATTTTAATTCAATTTTTCAGGCAAAATGCTTTAACTATTTTAAATTCTAAGAGTTGGAGCACACACCATAATCATAGCCAAAATCTTTTCGTCTTATAAACAGTATATACCACTTTATTTTTGCTACCATGTTTTTTTCCTGGAGATTTCATGACAAGAACTGAAATTAAGATAAATGTTGATTAATGTAAAGATTATGGCTACTACCACTATTAGACCACGTGTTATATGTCTGAAAGAGATATATTCTTTTTGGAAAAATTATATATTTCAAATAACTTTTGCTGGTAAAGATACCCAGGGTTTTATCTTTATAGAAGGCCACTATTTGCTCTCAAAGATGTAAGAAGTGATTTTTTCTTCCAAACCTTTCATAGTCATTAAAGGATTTGCATATAAATATATTACATGTGTACATGTTACATATCAGAAGCTAGTATTATATGTCTGTAGAGGAGTAATCCATAGTATAATTAATATAGAGAGATAGATAACTAATAAGTAATATATTAAGAAATAAAGACCATTTATTCCGCTTCTGAGAAATAGAAACCACAATAATATTTATAAATCTTGGACTATATAATGGGAGCTGTGACAGGATTAAAAAAATATATATATAATCTAAATTTCATCAACATCCTATGAGGTTGATATTAAATCACTTTATAAACGAGAAGACCAAGGTATATCATCTATAGTTCCACATATCCTAAGAAGTCCAGAAAGAATTTGAGGTTAGGTCTATTAAGGCTCCAAACTTTCATGTTTCCTGAGTTAAAGCCACTGAGAAAGCATGAAAGATTGTGTACTCATACAAAAAATTCTTCTCAATTATCTCCTGTACCCATCAAAAAAGTACATACCTAGTGACCTGTCACAGCACTACACCAGAATGACAACCTTCCTTTAGATACAGCACATAACAATCTAGGGAGAAAAGTGTAAACCTTAGTGGTTTAGAAACTTCTACTGTAGCAGTTATATGTGGAAGGATCATGACAAAATATTCTCAAATCATATGAGTTCTAAGAATATTTTGAGTAAAAAGTTAAGTATACATAATAAAGCAATTTCAAAGATTATAATTGTTATATAGTTAATTCGATCACAGATTATTTAAAGTGATTCATTGTTCATCTTCTCCTGGGGTCGTCTTTGGCAGGTTCAAGTGCCATGATTTACTGAGCTTCCCTAGGCAATGAAGCAAGCATTTACTTAAGAATCACCCTTTAGGAACTAAGACCTATCTACGTGCATTGCCCTTACTTCATTTATCTGTCTTATTTCACCACAGAAAGTAACTTACAAGAGATTCATCTAGTTCTTGACCGAAAAAAAAAAAAAAAGACAAAAGGAAAAAAGAAAAGAATTGTAGTTGCTGTAGTTTTGTGTGTGTGTGTGGTTTTTGTTGTTGTTGTTGTTGTTTTTGGCAATACAGCAAAATAAAATATTTTAGCTCATGGAATGGGGATTAACTTCCTCAGAGTTAATAGTTTGACACACTAACGTTTTCCATAGTACCTGATTTAGGAGTGAACAAAACAGCCCTTCTCTCCATAATTTCCTTCTAATTACTTTGTAAGCTTTAGGCATTTACATTTCATCAGCTACAGAACTAATTTCATAATCTTGTACCTCCTTTAAATTCTACTTGTTATGTTTTGTTTCTTTCGTTACAATTTAATCTCAAAGTCATTGGTCAAAAAGAGAAACAACAAACAAAAAGAGGGTTCAAATGCCATTTTCCCACTTTATGTACCATTTTCTCTGTTAATTTCTTAGTATGAATTTCCTAATGGTTTTCTTTCCCATCAATTTGTGTACAAAGCTAGGCCACAATGACAAGTTTAGGAGAATATTATCTTCCTGAAAAATTTTTTTTGGGGGGGAGTAATATAATGGAGTAGTCCAGAAAGATTTATTTTCGTATAGGTACTCTTGTTTAGTTTAGTAGGGACACTCTTCTTGCATTGGTCATTATCGTCATTGTCTCACACCAGGGCCAGATGCTTGGACATGATACCTGCATAGTCCTATAAGGCTGCATCTTGGTTAAATGTTCTGTTGTTGCTATCCAGAATTTTTTAAATCAATTTTAAACAAAGATGCTGCATTTTTATTTTGCACTGGGCCTCAAAAATTATGTAATCAGTTCTGTCACACAGACACATATGCTAAATATTATATGTTATTTTGTTTACAGTATTAAGCTAAGCATTATTTAAATTAGATTTTAAAAATCAGTCTTTCTTGCTTTAAAATATATGTTGTGGATTGATGAATGAATATTTCAAACAAACAAATGACTTGCCAAACCAGCCTTCTCTTTGCTCCAAGGAAAAAAGAAAGTAAAAGTCCAAACTCAGTCAACAATATAAATTAATCTGTGGGGCTTTTGCACATGCCTTTAGTGCCCATATCAAAGAATTGGACTAAGACACTTTTGATTTTTATTTCATGTCACCTGGTGAAAAGTTTTCCCACATTCAGAGCCTTTCTTCTGTGTGCTCATGATAGTTCAGTCAATTCAAAACTTCATATATTTTTATTTATGCCCTTACACAGAAGCAGAGACAAACATTGTTTACTTTGCATTTCTGTACTTTATTCAATTGTACTTGTATTGCTGTGTAAGTCCTGAGGCTGAGATGTTGCACAGCAAGTTTCTACATTTTTTATTTTTTCCTTGTCTCTACCACTATTTTCAGCACTTACTCTGCATGCAAAATATGTGACCCAAGTTCTCTCTTCACAGGTTCCTAAAAATTTCTAGTAAGAACAAATGGGGTTTATATTCACAACTTCTAGGAAACAAACATTGGAGCATATGCATAATCCTGATTGTGTGATATAAATACCCTACGGAGGAGTAGGGGGAGTTCTGTGTAGGTATAATAGTAACTGCCTACCATCTTGCCTTCTATACTTGCAGGATAGATCAAGAACATTTCCAGTGTGTCTCTAATACCTTAGGGGGTTGGGAGGTGATAGAGAGAAAGCCAAGTTAAGTCTGGCTCACAGAACTATAATGACCTCTTTGGGAACTTCCTCATGTGATACTATTTTATATGCACATACACATATATATATTATATACAGTGAGTGTATATATATACACACACACACACACACACACACACACACACACATAAACATATATGTATAATAAACGTACTACCAATGATCAACCTTTCGATAAGATAATCATTAAAAAAATATAAAAATTAGTTCTGTTTTCCGGCAAGATAGAATAATAGGACTGGATTTATCCACTTGCCTGAAAAAACAAAAAAACAGAGAAAATATATGAAACAATGGTTTTTGACATACTGGAAATTAGTCAATGAAGCAGAGCAATCTCTAGATGTGGGGAAAGAAGAGGTGATTGTTTCAGCTTACTGCCCAGAGATATAGTTTCCAAGTTACGACACAATGAGGAGCCCAGGAGGAAAACTGCTATATTTTCCTCCAATTTGGTCTTGATGTCTCGCTCCAAAGAGTGGCTATAAACTCTAGCCCTGCCCTGAAGGGGCTTCACAAGATTTCATCTGTGGCTATTTACAGTGTGCTTTTCACAGGAGACTTATTTATCCTGGTGGATGACCTAATGCCTGAGTGTCCAACCTGCGACCATGTGTCCCTCTCACAGGAAACTTGTTTATAATGGCAGACACCCTTGTGGCTCTTGTCAGACCTGTATACAATTTATTTTTGCCAAAATAGCCACTCTGTAGGACAGCCTCAACTAGAAAGAATGTTAGGTCTGTATGTGTTGGTCAGGTGAAACACAGAGGTGGCAACTTAACAAAAAAACATGATGTAACAGAATCTATTACTCAGATCCAAGAGAAAAGAGGGGTACTGATGAGAGCTGATGGGAAGGTCTGTGAGGCAATGTGCTCAACTAGCAGCTGGGGAGGCATAGAGCCATGAACCTATAAGCCA
This sequence comes from Cynocephalus volans, assembly GCF_027409185.1. Lineage (NCBI taxonomy): Eukaryota > Metazoa > Chordata > Mammalia > Dermoptera > Cynocephalidae > Cynocephalus > Cynocephalus volans. The sequence goes on from NC_084463.1 coordinate 128,127,665, forward strand.
AGGCCTTTATTAGTGTTCAGGGTATTACCCCAGCAGGCTTCCCATAGAAAGTTCTAATTGGTGAAGTTAGAGCAAGTGGGAGTGAGTTCCTTGAGGTTATGGTATAACTGAGAGTAGTCACTACAGAATATCTATGTAGTCTATGAGGGGTGTGGTCAAGTCAAGGAAGTTGTATTTATATGCCCCATAGGGAGGTGGTCATCGGGAGGTAGTTGTATAAGGCATATATCTGGATTTACAACATTGAGGAACTGGGAGGAAAAACTGTGTCCAAAGTGATTAAGCCTTGCTTCTGGTATGAGAAAGTTAAACCTCGATGCAAAATGGATATAGAAAAAACATAAAATTTTTAGAATTTACTACAAGAAACTCCAAGCTACAACTTGGATTCTTCAGCTCAGGTGATGGGTCAGAGTGTCTGCAAAGACAAAGGTTAAAATCCTCAGGACAGAGCATGGGGGAAAGTAGGGCACAGACAGAGAACCCCAAAGGTCTACAAATGACCCTCACTTGAGTATTCAGCTGAGTACTTAGTGCATACTGGTGAAGAAACGACCCAAGTACCGGGAAAGAACCAGCTGAACATATTAGAGAAAGGAGTATTTGGCACTCACGTAGGGCTGGTATTAGTGCCTATTACCACCAACCAGACTATAAAACCTGATGATTATGGAGCATTGGAGAAAATGTCCAGTGGGGTCTTGTCTTCGTACTAGGAAATATTTAGTAGTAGACTAAATGCTGCTCAGATTCCCACCTAACAAAATTAAAAAGACCCAAAAGTATCGAATAGTTTCCAAGAAACTTAATTACATCTCAAAAGAAAGCTCAAAATTATTTGTAGAATATAATATCCAACATTAAACAGGTAAAATTCATACTGTCCAGCATTCAATCAAAGATAAGCAGGTTGCAAAAAAAAAAAAATTTAAAGGTATAGCAACAGAAATTATCCAAAATGAAACACAGAGAAGAAAGAGTTTTTTAAAAATAAAGAGCACAGTAAGCTGACAGAAAACTCAAGTGATCTAATATGCACTTAATTGGAGTCTCTGAAGGAGGGAGTGCAAAAATATTTGAAGAAATAATGGCCAGAAATTTTCAAATGCTACAAAAGCTATATACTATAAACCTAGAGATCCAAGAAACTTAGTAAACACCAAGCACAAGAAGCATGAAGAAAACTATATCATTTCACATTGTGATTGTTAATTTCTATGTGTCAATTTGACTTGGTCATGGGGTGGACAGATATTTGGTCAAACATGAATCTGAGTGTTTTTTGAGGGCATTTTCGAATGAGATTAACATTTAAATCATTAGACTGAGTAAAAAAGACAACCATCCCTAATGTTGGTGAGTCTCATTGAATCAACTGAAGGCCTAAATAGAACAAAAACACTATCCCTCCTCTGAGTAAGGCTGGATTCCTCCTGCCCTATTGCCTTCAAACCAAAACATTGGCTTTTTCTTGCCTTTACACTCAGACTGAAGCATTAGGTATTTCTGGTTCTCAGGCCTTTGAACTCAGACTGGAACTGTAACATTGTCTCTCCTGGGTCTCCAGCTTCCTGACTCACACTGCAGATCTTGAAATTTCTCAGCCTCCATAATCACATGAACTGATTTCTTATAATAAATCTTTTTATATATATACATAGTATTGATTCTGCTTTTCTGAAAAATCTTGTTGAATATACACATCATTATCAAATTGTTCAAAGCCAATAATAAAGAGAAAATCCTAAAAGCAGCCAGAGATGAAAGACATGTTATATACAGAGAAACAAAAATAAGACAGAACATTTTTGAAAAAAATTGCAAGCAAGAAGATAGTAGAGCAATGTCTTTTAAATACTTAAGCCTAGAGTTCTATACCTATTGAAAATATATTTCAAAAATGAAGGCACAATAAAGATTTTTTAGCAATATAAGAGTTGAAAACATTTATCCCTAGAATACTCATATTGTAAGAAATATTAAAGGAAGTAATTCATGAAGAAGAAAAATGATACCATATGGAAATATGAACCAACACTAAGCAATGAAAAGCACAAGAAATGGCAAATATGTGGGTCAGAAGAATAAAACTGGAGTTAGTGTAGTCATAAAAAATGAAAAGTTAAGCATGGATGGCAGACTACATTCTTCTGGGACTCTTTCTCAAAATAGAAAATGCTGTATTTCTCATTTTTATAACCCTCTTTATATGTGTGTTGTGGACCTCACAGAGACATCTGTCTTGATTTTCTTGATTTGGAGGTATTTCTGACTTTACAAGTTTGTGTACTTCTTGCTTAGCCCTCATTGATGGAGCTTTGATAACCACTTCTGTTTCCAAGATGAGTATTGACCTTTTCTCTGAAAGGAGGAACTTAACACATATTAGTTGTAGAGCTCAGACAACTAGCAGTATCCTTGGATTGGAGGATAACTTTTCTCCCTGTACCATACCACTTACATTTTTTATTTCCCCACCTTAGTCACTTACTCTGTATGATCCAAACTCTTTAAAACTCCCCTTAGAAAACTCTTTAAAACTCCCCCTATATATAAAATGTTGGTCACAGGTATTATATTACTGCTCACCCTATTTCCTCTTATCTTGACCTCATTTTACGTGCTTATCTTCCTCACTGTCCCACACATGAACTTCTGCAAAGGTTGGAGCAAAGCCTCGAACACATATCCTTCCACCTGAGTTTGGTGCTAGTCCACTTCATCGATATGACTCTCAGTTCCTTCTAAACCACAGAACAAGATCAGACTATCTCTGTGCTTAACAGCATAATTATACCTATGTTGGGGTTTCTGATATACATTCTGAAGAACGCAGAAGTAGTGGGAGCCTTGAGCAAGCTCTTGTATAAATAAGTCCCGATAATTAAATATCTAATCACGGTAGCTATGAAAATAAATGCACATAAGAACAGAATGTTGTTCTGATCATTTTAATACCCAGATAATAAATTTGGACACACCACTGGCAAACTGAGAAATGGGGAAAATATTTAAGTATTCGGGCATATTGTAATTCTCAATTATAAATAAATGGCTTGAATGATTTCCACCTTTTCTACAAGAGAAATAATATGAAGCACATTAAAAAATGTTGTACAGAAATTTAAAAATATAATTTTTAAATTGGCATAATGTGGAAGATAAAATTTGAGAAATATTACCACATTTCAACTATGACTTTGAAAATAGTAGTCACTGGCTTTGACTTGGGACAATAAGAGCATGTCAAATACTCAGGGACTGAATTGTTTCATAGTTAATAAAACAATTTAATTTAAGCCTATAAGCTGTACCTGATCTTATTAATATAAGCATGAATGCTAACCATATTGTGGTAAATGAAAGATCGATGCAAATTCTTTAACACTTCTCCTATTGAAAAATAAGGCTTATTTTTCCTCCCTTTGTATTAGGCTGTCCTGTAAATGCTTTGACCAATACTGGAGCACATGATGCTATGTCTGTTTCAGGCGCAGAAGACAGTCAACTTCTACCTTGGTCTCTGGAATACCTGAGCTGCCATGTAGGAAGTCTGACTCCCATATCTCTTGGTAGAGATGCTGGAGAGACCACTTAGAAGAGATAGATAAAGAGAGAAAGAGGACCCAGCTCTTTTCCAGATGGCCATACGAATAAAGTCACATCTTGGACACTCCAGACTAGCACAGCCACTAGCTGAGTACCACTAAGACACCTTAGTTGATGCAACATGAAACAGAAAAAATCACCCAGCCGAGATCTTCCCAGATTCATGATCCACAAAATTGAATTATATAATTTTTTTTTTTTTTTTTGCCATTTTGAGGTACAAAAAGTAAAATCCCAACCAACCAAAACATCAAACAAAAGGAAAAAGGGGAAGTTAAGCAAAACCAGAAGAAAAAAAAAAAATAGGAACTGTTTTCAACTCGAGATTATTTTACCAAATTTGCCCTAGACCATTCACTTATTCTCTCCAAACTGAAAAATGTTATTGAGTAAAATTTCCCAAAAAAGACGGTTGCCTACGAGACCATTGTATAACCAGACTGGCTTAGAAACATTTAATGCTTCAGGGAGGGGTAGCTTTGGTTTACTATTTACTAATGACCCTGACCCAGGCTCCATAAAGTTATATGTTAACGCAGAGAAGATTGAAAAATTGCAAATTATATTTGTCTGACAGAAATGCAAGTGAATTCTGTCCAGTAGAAGAGATAATCCCAAATTTTACAGTTTTTTAGACCAAAGAGCATCAACACTTTTGTGTTTACTTTAGCAGCCTTATTTCAGCATTCTTCCTTTTATTGACTAAATGTGTCAATTTCATTCTTTCTTCTTGGAAATAGCTTTGGCATCTTCATTAATGAGTCAAATAAATCTTTGAAAAGGAAAAAAATATTAAAATTTTAAAAATAGAATCTCTCAGTGTTCCTTAACCTGCTCCTTCCACCTTCACCTCTCTGACCACCATACAGAGTGTGGATGCTATTACTGTGTTTTATTTTTTTACTTTCCAAAATGAAAACAGATGTTTTTGTTTATTCATGTGTATATTCAAAATATAGGAAGTTTCAAAATGTCTCAAATTCTTCCACCCAACGTAGAACATAAAACATATTTTAAAGATCTTTCTAGATGTCTATATACAAAGACAACAGTATAAATGTTGCTTTGAAATATGTTTTATTCACTCAAATGTTTTGTTGACTATTTTCTATATTAATGTAAATGAATATACATCATTTATTCTTTAAAATGTCTTTATAGGATGCCTTTGACAATATACAGTGTCCTCCTTTTCTGGATTAAAATTTAGCTTGTGCACAAGTTTTTGTTTATTAACATTAAACATTCTTGAGATGCATTCTTCCCTGGTATTTCAATTACCTTCTAGAGACAATTTCATAGAAGTAGAAATTCGGATCACGATTTTGATACATATTAGCAAACTTTGTTCCAGCTTTATTTTACCAACTGACACATTCTCACCAACAGGATATGAAAATGTTTATTTCCCTAAGTAATTGCTAACACAGTAGTTACTCTGATCACTTTTAGTCGTTGACAATCTAATAGATTTAATTATTTTTATTTGAGTGTCTCTGATTAACAGTGATGCTATTTCTTCTTAAAAAACTTTATTTGGGGCCGACTCCGTGGCTCACTGGGGAGAGTGCGGCGCTGGGAGCGCAGCAGCGCTCCCGCCGCGGGTTCGGGCCGAGCGCGGTCACAAAAAAGGACAAAACAAAAAAAACAAAAAAAAATTTATTTGGCCATTTATAATTCTTCTGTTTATAGCCTAGTACATGTTTCTCTTTGGATATGTGAATACTAAGGTTCCTCTATATTATGGATGTGTCTGACATGTATCTATATATCTATGTGTATATCTTTCTATCTATGCCTATATCACATAGATGTATGTATGTGCATTTCTGTGTGTGTGTGTGTGTGTGTGTGTGTGTGTGTGTGTGTGTGTATTTGTCTTTTCCTCTCAGTTTCATACATGGCTTTTAGCCCTGATTCTGGTGTTGTTGGCTAAACACAGTCATATTTGGTTTGGTTTGGTTTTTAATATTCATGCTGTCAAATCCATCACATTTTTGTTTATGATTTCTGGTATGTGTTAGAAAGGTCTCCTCAGAAATTTTTTTAAAATACCATTTTATTTTACTAATTGCGTATTTGTTTTTTAATCTGGAGAGAGAGAGAGAGAGAGAGAGAGATCATGTAAAAAAATAAAGCAAGAGTCCAGGCTTATTTTTTTCCAAATATTCATCAAAATAGTTTAATACCACTTCTTCAGGAGTTCATTTTGTACTCACTGATTTATGCCATCTTTCTCATATTTTAAATTTCTATGTACATGATTATATGTCTGATATTTTTATACTTTAAAAATGATCATTATTAATTGATTAAAGATATTGATTTTTATGTAATTTGTATATTTTATAACAGACTATTTTAGTAAACTTATTTTCTAAAAAAATTAACTAAAATTTTTAATAAATAATTTGCTTTCTTATTTCTCATATTTATATTTTACATTACATATTTATCTTTGCTTGACCGGCTCTTAAAAAAAATATTCAATAACAGTGGGTTTAGTGAAAAAATTATCTTATTCTTACAAATATGATTTTTTAAAAAAACTTCCTGAGTTCGACTATGTTCAATATTTTCTGTTTTATTTATAGGTGATTAAATCTACTCAATCTTACAAAAGGTCTTAGAAAATAAAATTGATACTATGCTATGAATAATATTAACTCATCCAAATGTAAAAGCCACCTAATATTATGTGCTCATGAATTAATGGATTAATGAAAATGGCTTTTCATTGAGTTATAATCAGGATTGTTAGATAAGAACATGTAGATGGATATATTTGTTATGCCAATTGTTGTGAGAGCTTCTGTGTAACACCAAGGCATTTTCCTAAAATTTAAGAATTTGGGTTACCTGAGTCCAGATTTGCTGAGAGAGTGAAAATTTGTATTAATTAATACATTCATTAATTCATCCATTCATTCACACAGTAGAATAGTATTGTGTTCCCAATGTGTGCATTTTATTGTAGCCAAGATATATTACAATCTGGGCAGAGTTTGATACCTCCAGGATAGTGCATTGTTCCTTGCTCAGATAAAGTCTTCCCATTCCAACTGAATGAGTTTCACCACATAGATCACGTAAGCTCCCAGTTGCATAATAAAATGGTACGTTTGAAAGCTTTTTATTATTTAAAAAGCCCATGCTCAAATAAAGCAAAAGCAATTTCTTGCATACCTCCTGAATTTACAAAGAATCAAATGCAAGCTATGCTATTGCTTTATGTATGTTTCTTGGTAATTTTGTAAATATAATTGCACTGTGAAACCTGTGTCCTCAAACGATTAATCAAATCAAGTCAGAATGAAATTTTCAAATAACAATGCATGTGATTAGTAGTAGCATTGGGGGAATAGTGAAGGAAGCAGATGTGAAAAAAATACTTAGGACACACAGTTCTAATAAAGGTATTTTGAGAAAAAGATACACACACACACACACACACACACACGACACATATTCCAACAAAGACATTTATGATCCAGAATATCTAGTTTTGATAAGATGAATTGACAGGCAGATCATACAGATTTGCAAGAGCACTACTTTTTCTTCATGAACAAAGAAGCCTGAGGACTTTTCTTACAATCCTACTGCTTTAAATCACAAGACTGGCTTGCCGCCATTATAATTACCTAGTTTCAATGTTATCCCAATTTACTTTCATATCCCCACGACCTTACTCCACATCTGAATATAACAACTCAGTCGATGGCTTTGGAACCTTCCCACAGGAACAGTTCCCTCTCTTCCCATCTTTTCTGTGATAATATGACAGGTTTATCTCTCACTACATCCACTATTATTTTTCAGTTCTCATTATTATGCATTTAATTCTATCTTACCCATTTATTTCTAGTTCTTTACAATTTCTCTTCCCAGTTACAAACCATTATCTCCCCTTTATTATGATTTTTCCCCTAATCATGTCCTATTATCTCTTATTTTAGTACTTGGCTTTCCCTCTTTGATGTCTTTTGGTTTGAACTTCAGGTAATTTGACCCTTTTTGTTAATTCTTCAACTTATCATAGATCCATTGTCTAGTCTTTTTTTTTTTCTATCTTTCATCTTTTTGTATATATTGAAATACATACAATGGTATGGTTTAGCTGCAACCGGCTGGGTGATGAGCTGTGGAGAGCTGTCAAAAGGTGAACAAACAGGCTTTTGTGATAAAAGGTCGCAATAGAGCACACATGAGGTTAAAAAATTAAAAGCTTCTATTATAGGATTTAGGAAATATAATGTGCATGACACGATTTCAAAAATAAAGGGGGGTGGTGATACACTGAGTAGGTAATGACATCATGACAAGAAGAAAGTACTATTTATCACATCAAAGCTTAAAGAACTTGAATGATAAATCACATACAGCAAGGCGTGTTAAAATAGTTTGTGGATGATTAGATCAGAAAACTAACATTTGAAATCTCTGTGCATATGCCAGAAGCACCGATGATGGAAACAGCACCTGACCTGGGGAAGAAGGCTTCATCATTTATTTAACTTTTTTTTTTTAACTTTTATTTTTCCTCTGTAAAATGGAATTAATAGAACTTATTGCAATAGTTATAGATTCTACAGTCATAGACTTTTGTCATACCTTATGAATGTCAAGGTCTAGAAGTTAAAAGGTTTCCATTCATATGTTATTGAATTTAGGTAGATTCAACTCAGGATCTGGTGCTCTTTACCATGAAGCTAAATTGCCTCCAGTGTCTGTATATTTAAAAAAAAGATTTTACGATACACACTTATGCACTTAGTAAAAACTCATAAGATGTAAAATAACAAATCATTTTGGAAAAAAAAATGGCAACTCTTATCAGGTATCTTAATGTATACTCTCTTGGGCTCAGTAATTATACTTCTAGAAATGTATCCAAAGGGAAAAGCCCAAAATTCAGGGAAAATCTTTCAATACAAAGATGTTCATTACAGTTTTTTCTTAAAATAAGGACAGTTTTGAAATAATGCAAATATCCAGTAGTAAGAAAATGGTCAAATGAATTAACATAAATGCTTATGGCAGCCATAAAGAAGGTTGAAAAATTCTAACATAAAAATACTTATAATTTAGTTAAGAAGCAGGGTTCAACATTATGTAAACCATAGGTCTTAACTGTGTTAAGACACTTAGAAAACAATTGAAAGGTATATATAAAAATATTACTATGGGGGGATTCTAATCAAAGGGTACAAACTTTCTGTTATAAGATAATAAATTCTGGAGATCAAATGTACAGCATGGTGACTATAGTTAACAATAATGTGTTGTATATTTGAAATTTGCTAAGACAGTACATCTTTTGTGGTTCTTATTACACACACACAAAAAGGTGGCCACATGAACTGATGGACATGTTAATTGGCTTGATTGCGATAATCATTTCACAATGCCTGCGTACATCGAAACATCACTTTGTACACTTTAAATATATACAATAAAACTCATAATTGTTTTGATAATCTAGATGGGTTTGGGTATTTCTATTTTGTATTCTCTAAATTTTTTATAATAATATTGTTAATTTTTTCATGGAGAAGATAGCATAAAATATTTTAATACATTTCATGTAGCTTATTAGGAAATTTCTTGCATTTTTTTATGTGGGAGGATTATATTTCTGAGGACCAAATGGGTTGAGAGATATTGTAGAGCTGTAAATATAAAACCCAAACGATAGCAAACCAAACCAAATTACTAGTCATATTTCACCTACCTCAGGAGTTATACTTATTGCTCTGAATTTTAATTTTTAGCATCTTACTGCCTGTTGCATTTTATTTATCTGGAATCGTATTTGCCTAATTATGGACCCACCCTCGAGACTGGTGTTCAGCAGCCAGGACTTTCCTTTAGCTTACGTTTTTCCCTTCTGTTTCTTATCACATTTTACTACCGCCATTTCTCAGCCAAAGCAAATTGCTTATTTAATGAAGCACTTCTGTGGGCAGAATGCTGTCTTTCTTGCACCTGTTGCATCCCCAGGTTAGAGGATTCTGAATACTTCTTGTTTGTAATGTCCTTTATTGGAAAATAAATCATTAAACGCAGTGATGTGGGGAAAACCAGATGGAAAATGGGGAGGAGGAGAAAGCCTACCTTACTATTCTTCCAGGTGACATGGTAATACAGAAAATGAAAATTCAGGGAATTTTTGGTTCTTATTTACTCTGATACTAATCAAAAGTTATGGTTACCTTGGCAACCCTCTAGGCTACTGAGCATCTAGGTAGAAATGAAGCAGTCACTTTACTCTCTTGCACTCTGCCAAGGAGTCAGGGAAAATTAAATCATGCTAAGTATAGATCACATTCTCCATACTTTTTGTAGATGGCTTTAGAATAACAATTTCTTCTGTCACATTATTTTCTCAAGTCATCATTTTTTTCCCTTTTTCTTTTCTTAAATGACACAACAACTCAAAAAAAGCAACCCCATTAGAAACAGGAAAGGATTTTTACCAGAGCCAAGTAGAAAGACAGACAAATTGATATGTTATGAGTAGTATTTCCAGCTTTTTTTCCCAAAATCAAAATTGAGTTCACTGTATTTAAAAATCCCTGGGAGGAGTTTCCTCATTGCATTTCCTTTTTCAGCTCATTGACTTCTAGGAATGGGGAAATAGATGGGAGGATAGTAACAGCTGCTATGTTAAAATTGTCCTACTATGAAATTGAATATTTTAGAGTTGAGAGATGTTGGACAAAGCACTAAGCCTTCTGAACCACATGTCCTCATGCATAAAAGGAAGATGCTATCACTTGGTGTGGAGAACCTTGCTACTCAAGATATGGTCCAACAGCATCAGTATTACGGGGAAGCTTATTGAGAAAAACTTTCAGTGTATGGGCCAGCTTTAATCCAGCTCATGGTTGTCTCTTATTCTCCAGACCTACTGAATCATAATCTGCATTGTAACAAGGTCCCCAGGTGGAGATCCTAATATCATGTGTTGGCTCATGGTAGGCACTAAAAAATTTGTCATCTTTGTCCTCCATCCACTTAACAGACAGGGCTTTACCTTTGCCTTAAATTAGATTTGCCCTATTTTGAAGACTTCATTAAAAACCCAAGTGACGATTATTCAGTTACCTTTGATATTGTGGATTTTTCAGGGGGTTGATGTTCTTTTCTTCTCTGCAGTTAAGCATTAAAATCTAGCATCAGACCCAAAATGTGCTTAATAGGTAAAATTATATGCATCCTTATCTAATCTAAATGTTCAGATTTTGGAGGTACTATAATGCATCTTATTTCAGTGTAAACGCTGGATCTTAAGAGAACATATTTATGCTAAAAATCACAGTTAAATATTTGAGAAGTTGAAACATGAGGATATTTTAAGGCATATTCCAAAATTTTATGGACTTAGTCTGGAGTGTTTGAGGGCTTTGGGGTCACATTTCAATCCTGACTTTGGCTGTCTGTAGCAAGTTATTTGCTACTATTTATAAAAATGTAATAGTAATAAATTGATGCACCTAATTCAGGGTAAGAGAGAATAAAGTTACATCTTCCCCTGTTATTGTGTTAGAAATAATTATGTTTAAAATAGACATGCATCTTCATAGACCCACATATAAATACAGGCAAAATTCCTTACTACATAAAATTTCCTATAATCCCTCATTCATCACTTCTTGTTACAAGGATTTGGAAAAAGACTGAATTATTGAAAAATACAGTCAGATTATTATTTACAAATATACATAATATGTAGTACATAATATAATATATAATATGTAGTAGGTAATATAATATATAGTGTAATATTACATTATTACACTATATATTATTATATTATAATATTATGTATAATATATAGTACATTAATAATGTATATATTCAAATAAGTCACTAAGGCGTTCACGGGTAGAGATCTTCTGGGATCTGCTTTAATGAAAACTGAAGATGCATGCCTCTGTAATTAGCAATTATGTGCATTAACATTTTATTTTCTTAACATTTTATTTCCTTAAAAAATTTTGCTTTCTAACAAGTTTGGTCATCTGATTATTGCTGGTGACAATCTACCATCTCCCTCTTCTACTTTTCCATTGTGAGCAGAGGTGTCATCCACACTAAAAGGTGTTGGTAGATGTTGAAGTCCCCACAAGAAAATGATAAACATGTATCAGAATGGCACTGACCCCAGACATCTTTTCTTTTTCTTTTAACATATCAATAATTGAGAAAAATTTCAAGTGCACACTTTAACCTCCTCCAAATTATCTCACATTCTAAATTAGTGGAGCACACACTAACCACCTTGCAAGTTAGAACATTCAATAGTCATTTTCTTCACCAAGGAATGATGAATATAATTGTATAGTATAAACCCTTGAGCATTTCTTTGGCAAGAACTCTGGGTTGAGTCAGGTGATGACTTCTGGTTCTGGTCCCAAATCTTGTAGACTTGACTAGGTCACTTCTTTCATCTGTTTTCTAGAAAGGCAGGGACTCTTTTCTTATTCACTGCTGCATCTCTTTGTCTAGAAGAGTAACTATCATAAATATTTGTTGAATAAACAAATTTATAAAACCTGTTCTGTCTACTTTTCCATAATGTTTAGAGCAGAGCTTCCGAACTAGAGTGACCCGTCCCACTGACAGCCCCAACTTATCGTAGGTCTGCTGAGATACTGTTCCCCTCAGCCTGGGGGAGCTGGAGCTCTAGGGACAATCCACCCCACATCCCACCACAACTGTTAGCAGTTTCTTCCATTACCTCAATAGCTATGTTAGTATTCTCATTTTCTGTGTGTGCTATGACATGTAACAAGTTGGAAAGCCCTTCTTTAGAGTAACAGCAATAAACATAAAATGTCTACAGAGACCAGGCAGTTAATTTGAATGAAACAGATCTGATATAAGTGCCTCTTAGCTGATGGCTTTAGCCTTGGTTTGGAAATCAAATCAATGAACATGAGGGAATTATGTTAAACTGAAATTGTTTACAGAAACTTAAATTCCAAAGGCATCAAACACAAAAGTGTGGTATAAAAAGTCAACATCATGGAATTATTAGTACATTAAGTTTCTAATTTGAATTGTACAAATATTGGCCTCTGAAACTCATAGAATTAGAGTGCTGTACTTCTTATTAGTTTTGTCCTTTGATCCCTGTTGGGAAAATAGAACAATTTGGTCAGGCTCCCCTTCCCTTGAACCAGTTCAGGGTGGTTCAGTAAACATTGTGTGGGTGGAGTGAGTGAGCACGCACGGCACCACTTTGGCTGGTGTTTTACTGCCTCAGGTGCCCACTCTGTGCAACCATGTTTTTCCAGACCCGCAGCTTCCAAGGACAGTGTGGCCAGATTACCTAGCTATAGACCTTTGTGAAGGGGCCTGGTGATCCAGCCTGGCATGTGAAGGGTTTGTCAACCAGTCTGTGAACAGGCTTGAGGGGTCTGGGAGCTCCAGATCCAGCCCTAGCTCAACCATTGACCCAGTTGGTGCAGGATTACCAGCAGGTAAAAGAGCCCAACAACTGGCATGGCTGCCTGGCTTTACAACTGGCGTCATGAACAGGACTAAGAGCTAGACAATTGGCACTGTGAGCAGGATTCACGACATCAGCCTTAGCCTCGCAGTAGCCTTGTCATAGCCAGAAAATCTCCCACCATTTTTTGGTCTTCTTTCTGCCTTGCTACTTACATTTTTTAAAAAAAAATCAATTGGATTTCGTTTCTCTTTCTTCTGTTTCAAGTGTACATATGTAGGTTCAGACACATATTTATGTTATAATTCTTATTTTGTGGCTTTAATTTCATGGTACCACCACTCTTTTTCTCCCATCTTTTATTTAAGTGTCTGTAAAGCATCAGTCATTGCGCTACAGTCTAGGGGGAAAAAAAAGATTAATTTTACATGGTCTGTGTTTTGTGATTTTAGTAGGAGATCATACAATAAACCTTTAACTGAAATAACAATAAATTTTTATTGAGAACTAATTGGGTACTAGAAATTATTTTAAGCATTTATTTTTATTTATTGTATCATTTAATCCTCATCAACTGCATGTCTAGATCCTATGTGCTAACCTAAATTTTTAAAATTCTACTATAGAGATGCTAGACTTTCAAGACAGTAAACTCCAAGATGCTGGACAGTCTTGATAAATTTCCATTATATGCTCTTAGTGCATGCACTCAGAGCCTTCTGTTACAGATCTCTCTTCTCCCATTCCTTCCACCCCACAGGTACTTACATAGCAGTGATGTGTGTGTTTTGAAGGGTTTATTGTAGCTCAGGTATGATATATTTCCTATTTCAAAGATATCCAAGAATGTCATAATAAACCTGTACGTGTGCATGTGCATGTGTGTATATGTATACACATATAAACTGTAATTTATTATGAGCTACCTATGAATCAGAAGTTCTGTCTAGGTTATCTTTATTACTCACAAGAATTCTGCAAGGTAAGAATGACAAACTCCATTTCAACAATGAGGCTAAGAGGGAGTAAGCAATTTGTCCAAGATCACATAGCTAGTGAGTGTCAAACTTAGATTCATAGTCGTAGCTATTTGACTTTAAAATCTACATTTTTCATTATTATCTCTCTCTTAATTAAAGTAAATTAGTCAAACCTTTCATCTGATACTCATAACCTATATACAACTTCCCTGGCAAATGGTCAAACAGGGAATACCTTCAAAAAGGAAATGACAGGGTTTCTGTTTCATTCTAAGGTACCTTAGATTGTTATGAGCTTTGAACATTAAATAAAATCATATACAGTTGAAGTATTTTTAATCGTGAAATATTTCTTACAGTGAGAATGGTTCATATTCTATCCCTTAAACATATAGAACTTGTTTGCTCTTTTTCTCCACCAATCTTTTTTTCTGCCCCAAACTTTCTCTTTTCCAGAATAATGGCTCTAGTTCTTCATTTGGTCTTCATAGTGCAAATTTTCAATTCTCATCCCTATACTTTTTCCTCTCTGAACATGTCTGGAATGAATATGTCTTGTATGGTCTGCTCAGCCAGCTCTTCCATTCTTTCCCTTCTAGTAACAGCTTCTGCTCCACCCCACACTCTACACAGCCACTGGCCACAAGAGTGGTCACATGGCCAAATCCTGGCCAACCATATTACCCCATCTCCCTGACAATAGTGGTTGGAACAAAGGTTTTTATTTGCTACAGCATGGCCAATCAGAATTCTTCTCAGGGATTAATATATAGATATTCGATAAAATGAAGCTCTCTCTTTCAGCTGGAATAGCTAAGTCAAGGCTTGTGGTGGCCATGCATTTCCCAGTGGTGAAGGCCTGTGTGAAATAGGAGAAGATGCAGCCAATATGCAGATCAAAGCAGTGAGAAGCAGAAATGAGAAACTGAAAACAAAGAAAGAGACTTGATAGCTCTGAGACCCTATTTTCCACTCCTGGAGCCCAGGTTCCAACAATTCTTTCTTCAGTTCTGTAAGTTATCTGAGAAATCTTCTCATCACTGTGAGCCAAAAAACCCCTTTTATGTGTGGAGTTTCTGTCGTTAACAAAGGAAAAAACCCTTATAGAGACCCCATATTAAGGTGTGATGCTTGGAACTGAAAATATTGGAAGAGCAAGCATGCCATCTCCCTTTCTTTAGATAGACTTTTTCTGCAATATGACCTAAGAATCTTTTAATTTTTTTAGCAGCCACATCAACACTTCTGACTCATATTGAGTTGGTTAACAAATAAAACATCTATAAATTTCATATTTAATGTGACACACTAGTGAATTTAGTTTCTTTGAGAGCCTGGTTCTATAACCCAACATATTTGTTCTTTCTCCAGTTTCATGTAATTTTCAAATTTAAACTTTCTGTCTCTCTATATAGCTTGGTGACCTTGGGCAAATCTCTAAATTTCTCTGGCATAGAATTCTAACAGTATCTAGCTCACTGATCATTGTGAGGATAAAATTCATGTCAAGGGATTAGCACAATGCCTAGCACATAGTAGGTGCTCAAATGTGGCAGCTAAAGTTTTTAAAAAGAAAGAGACTAAGGGAAGAGTCCTTTGAAAAACAGTAAAAAAAACTGCTCCAAGATTTAATCAATTCATTAATTAGAATCATTGATATGGTTGTTTAGGCACTTCAGGATCTATTTCCCTCTATAATTATCCAGTTTGTGTTTCTCTTGTGACTGTGACAAATATCTTGCTAAATCCAGATGGATATAATCCACCTTTTTTGAATTCTTGTCCAAGGGGAAATGAAGTCAATCTGACCTGACTCATTCTTCTTAAACTCATCCTAGTTCCTGCTGATTTCTACTTCCGTTTCCAAATGGTCACAAAGCATTTCTTTAATAATCTATTATTGAATTGTGATTAAGATTTACCTGAAGCTCAGAAGTCTAAAGTTTGTGTATAGTTAATTACTGTTCTTTTTGAAGAGAAGTACAGTTACTACTATTTATCTGCAGCCTTGCGGCACCGAGCCCATTCCTCCATGATGATCTGAGACCACTGAAAACAGAACAGCAGTTTCAAATGCAAGTTTCCAGTAGCCTGAAATGCAACCTCATTTAACTCAGCTGGGCACTTTGCTGTAATTCATTCAACTACCAATAATGGGAAGTCCTTCTTACTGATAATGTTCATGATACTTGTTTTTAGCCTGAAGATCATTCTCTTTAACACATAAAAATTATATGTATAGACACGTACATATAAATATATGTAAATATATTTATAATTTTATAAATTAACAAAAGATAAAAGATATCACTGTGTCAAAATCTCAGGTTTAGTTTATTACTCATGCTCTGAAAATTGGTATACATGCATCTGGGGTTATAAATGTTATTTGCAGCCGGTTCACATCTGATTTCATGTGAATCACTGGGCACCACCTACACTTTGTTCTTATATTAGACCTGTAGCCCTTCGTAATAGCAATCAGTTTCATAGGTTTATCTGTGCTTTTTTTTTCTTTTCTTCTCCACATTCAATTTAATAATTTGATTGTGCCAGATAGAGTTTAGACAAATATATTCTCCTCCGCTCTTATGAAATTCTCTTGCTTAGCTTCTTGAAGCTGTACTTTATAGGCTTCTACATTCATACATGGTAACACACGGTGAATTATTGTAATAAATAATTATTTCTGTTCATTAGCAGAACAGAATAATTACTTCTATTCCTTAACAGTTCTTAATTCATTAATGCTCCTTATAAACTATTGTATTCAAACTTCTTTGGGCTTTTTTTTTAGCTGAATCACAAAATTCTGCCTTACATGGAGCTTGAATTCAACAAACCTTATTACATCGGGGGGGAACAGACATTGCCAATCTTCCTGTCTAAGCTAGGTACCTCAGACATCTTAGTAACAGCAGCATTTAATTGTGCACAGAACTTTGCTTATCAAGTTAGACACACATTTGAGAGCTAAATGGGAGAAAATAGAATTATAACCCAAGAAAGCCATTTTTTTAAAGTTATCATATGAAAGGATTATGATTACTTTCTCCTGCACATTCAACTGTGTGGCTTTTTCCCTTATCCTTTCAGGTGACCTGCGGTTCAGGATAACTGCAATTGGCCCTCATTACTCTCCTCTTTGTGTCTTGTAACCTTTTCCTCTCTCTTGCTCTTCCCCCACCTACCCCACCCCAGCTTATAGGTGGGTGCATGTAAAGCACCACTTAATGCCATTGCTTGGAGACCTGGGATGATATGACCATTCTCTTTTAACTTTAGTTTGAACACAGTTCAACTAAAGCATCAGATGCAAAACAGAGTATTAGTATGTAGAACTTATCTACGGTTTAGCTAGAAAGCAGAGAAGAAGAAAAGAAGAAATGTTATTTAGGTATTTTCTTTTTCTAAAATCTGGATCTAGGTTTTAGAGTGAAAGTGAGCTCGAGTCAAAACTAAGAAAGATGGTATTAAAATTTTACCTATCTTTCCTCCAAAATATCCTTCTTTGAATTCATTTCTCACACTTGAGTTGAATCCTTTTCTTACTATCTTTGTTAGTAGACAAATACTCTTTTGGTTTTCCCACAGCTTTTGTACCATTTTCTAATTATAGCACCCTGACTTCCCTTTAAGAAAGTATCACTTTCCCATTCTCACAGTTTGTAGGATTCAGATGGACCTAGGATGGGGGAATGGATACTCTTTGGCTA
Source organism: Cynocephalus volans (assembly GCF_027409185.1). Classification (NCBI taxonomy): domain Eukaryota; kingdom Metazoa; phylum Chordata; class Mammalia; order Dermoptera; family Cynocephalidae; genus Cynocephalus; species Cynocephalus volans. The sequence goes on from NC_084463.1 coordinate 128,145,430, forward strand.
TAGATATTGGTACAAAGATGAAAAGTTGACCCAAGTTGATCCTTTTAAAGCTAATACTGGGGACTTCTGATAGAAAGAACAGAAAAGAGGCATTCTTTCTCATACAGTTGCTGAGAAAATATGAAAGGCTGGAGACCTTGACATCCATTTTGCCAGCAAGAGGAAGTATGCAGTCTAAGAAGGAATCCCATACAGACCAAAGCATAGCCAGGAGATGAAGAGAGCAGGTCCCAAAGCTGGTGATAGTTGTTTGAGCACCTGTATTCAATTGTTCCTGAAGTCAATTATCCTTAAGAAATTTTAGCTGCATAACACATTAAAGCCTATTTTTGTTTATGTCTGTGCAGACGGAAGGTTTCCTATCTCTTACAAATGAAAGAGTCCTGTCTAAAACACCATTCTTCTCCAAAAACATTTCTTGAATTTCCTCAGCACTGAACAACATATCATTTAACTTCTGTGCTTGTTTCACTTTGTAAAGACCCTGTAGACGTTCCCTGAGATCCCTGACTAATGAAGTCTCGATTTAAGATCTTACGACATTACAGTGGTGCAAAAACAATATGCATTCAGTAGAAACTGTAAGACAATTCTGTTTTTCACTTTCAGTGCAGTATTCAATAAATTACATGAGATAGTCAACACTTCACTATAGAATAGGCTAGGCTAACTTATGATGCTCTATAGGTTAGGTCTATTAAAGGCATTTTTGATTTAATGATATTTTCAGCTGAAGATGGGCTTGAGTACATAAATCCTCATAAACCCTCTGTGAGTCAGGGAGCTCCTTTGTACTTTCAGGCTTATCTGTCTCAATTGCCTCTTGTTATCAACCTACCCTCACATCATACTCTTTTTCTTTTCTTTTCTTTTCTTTTTTTTTTTTTTTAGCTACTGTAATCCCCATTCCTTGAAGAGTTATTGGCACAGGGGTAGGCATTCTTTTACTTTTCTGTATTTTCCACATCAAAACTTTCCACTCATATAGCCTTTAGCTCATTATGTATTTACTAAGAGTTTCTTGTATTGATCTGATTTACATATCCTTTCATAGATGTATGTGAAATTCAGTCATTTGACTGTTACTTCTCAACTCACTGAAAAGACAAAGGCCTTGGAAATTGAGATGGGAATTAAAATGAACGTCTTCATTGTGAGTGACAGGGACATTAGGAGTTTGGTGTCCTAAACATCAAGAGATGGTTTCCTCACCAGCCAAAACCTCAGCATCAGCACTTAAAATTTCTATTTCATTTAAAATTAAATTTAGCATACTGAAAGAATTCCAGTTTATTAACATAACTTTTTAAATTTAAATTTTATGGTTTATCCAGTTGTTTATTAATTATTCTACTTTTTATTTTCTCTGGTGGCTGGCCAGTAATGGGGATCTGAGCCCTTGACCTTGGTGTTATTACAACCGTGCTCTAACCAACTGCGTTAACCAGCTAGCCCAATTAGTTATTCTTAATAGCATAAAGGGGTCTATATTTTTTAGAACTTTTACTAATTTTCCCCTTTCTTGAGTCAGAAACCCAGGATACTTCCACTCACATTTCCCTTGCAACTTATTTCTTTCTTCTAATTTCTTTTTCCTCCTCCTTCTCTTCCTTTTTACCTGATTAAAGAGGAACTTCAGCTGTATTTTTTTTAAAAAAGGAAAGACATGTTCCTTTAAACAAAACTGATGGTGGAACAGCAGCATTTTTTCTATTTATTTCTTTTAATTATCCATAATTTGGATCTCAATGAGCTGTTATCATATACAAACAGCCTGGGCCCTGGAGATATCCTGGAAGGAAGATAATTTGTACACATTGTGATTGTAAATAGAGGGTTTAGTGTATGACACTGATTCATTGTAATGCACTGAAGATAATTACAATTGTGACACACAGGAAAATCTGCTTCAGCTAGGAAATTGTTCAGACGCACATGTTTTAATGGGTCTCCTCGGGAAGGGGTAGGCCATGTCAATAACTAACATTTGCCCATAAAATATCAAATGATCAAATGATATTAACCTTCAGGAAAACATGTTTAATTACTTATCTTATTCAAATTACATTTTAAACATTTCCCTCAAAGTGAGAAGGAATTATGTTTAATATCCTGAGGTAGTTTGTAAAGTTGTTTAAAGGATGAGGAAATGTTAAGAAAACCACATTTTAAAAAGAATAAATCTTTTCATTGTATGTAAATTAAAATAGCAAACCAAGTCCACAAAAAGTGTACATGGGAGGACTAGAGAAGAAAAAAAAAAAAAAGTTGAGATAAATAGGAAGGAAAATGCATTAAAAATGTGATGAAAAGTCTATATTAAATTGTAGAAAATGTAGTCCTTGTGAAAAGGAAGAATTTGGATAGAAATATAGAGAAAAGGGAAACATAGGAACATCCTGTCTTTCTCGTCAACCTATGTACGGGATCCTGTGATGAGACAGACTGATTTCCCTTCAGGACTGTAGGAATTTGCCTCCAGCTGCTGGGAGTACTGGCTGCTGACAGCTCTTAACTGTGAATCCTTTCCAGAAATTGTCTGAGGCTGGAAAGAGTCACCTCAAGGTAGGAACGGCTTGTAGCCAATGACAAGTTGATTCCTGAGTCTAGAGGCCCAGACTCCTTGATACAATGCAAGCTGACTCTGGAGGACTGTCCCAGCTTCCCTGTGAGGACAGCTGCAACATTTGTCAAGACGGATTCAACTTCTGTTTGCCTAAATCTACTTTCTTCCTGTTCCTTCTGCTCCACAGATGGTGATCCTGAGAGTGTCCCCATATAAACTTTACCTCAAACTCCACCTCAGGGTCTCCTTCCCAGGGAACTCAACCCGAAACACCTGTGAAATTATCTTTCTGGTTGATAATGTTTTTTGAGTAAACACTATTTTTTAGAGAGCATTATGTACTCTACATGGATTATTTAATTTGATCCTCACAACCTTTAAGGGATGTTCTATTATCATCCACAATGTTCGGCTAAGGAAACAGATGAAGTAAGGTTAAATAATTTTTTCTAGTGACTTGGGTGAAGAAAGTTGGAGTCCAGAGTGGGAGTCTAGAGTTCTTTCCAGGGGACTCCGGAGGGAGCGGGAGTTCCCAACAAGGAGCTGATGAGAAAAAATTAGGAATGTTGGTTCTAAAACAGTTGAGAGTCAACATTCAGGAGGGAATGTATAGTCAAACTTTAAGAAAGTGATTATAACTGTCTTTGAATTAGAATGATAAAGGGAAATTTGTAAGAAGGAGAAAAGTTGAACAATAATTAATAAAAATATCTAATTGAATCTCTAAGTTTGGAGCTTTAAAGTTCACTAAATCTTGAAATATAGTTTTATTCTGAGGCTGCTTCAGATATGACTTTTAATAGAAATACTTATTTCTGATAAAAAAGTGTAGTCTTTTTTTTATTATAAAACTTTAAAGTTTGAAGTAATATTTTATCTAAGGGAATTCAGAAATTTTGCCACGCAGTTTAACTTAGTATTGGTATCTACTAGAGAAGAAAGGATTCCTTTTTTAAAAAAATAAAGTTCTCTTAATTTGTTTATCCTTGTAAATATAATATTTTCCTATTATGATTAACAGCAGATGGGAGTATAGAGGCACAGAAAATATAAATTTTGGTTTCTTTTTTAAGTATGGTATGATCATACTAGCAGCTTTATTTGTTTTAAACTTAATTTTATAATAGATACTTTTCTTTTTATGAGCACTTAATATATATTTCGATGGCTGCATAATGCCCTATTGGGCAGATGTACTCTTTTAGTTTGAATAAGAAATGGGGTCTTAAAGTCAGAGGTCATTTAGGGAATGTCAGCAGGACTTGTAGATTAAGTCTAACGAGTACAACAATACTTTATGTGATCACAGTATTGTAATGGCAAGACACATATATATATAGAAACCAGAGATCCCGTTAATTATTTTGCAACGAAAAATGTATATGGGAAAGCCAAGCATGACACCTGAGCATGGATCCTGAGCCAGTGGAGTTAGCTACATGATGGTAACATTGAATAATGGCATTCATCTTTATTTAAGACCTGCTCAAAATACCAGATGAGTATTTGTCAACCAAGGAAAATGTTCGTGTCATTCCCTTGTTATAAACAAGAATGGTTTCCCACAACTCTTAGATTAAAATCTAATAGGTCTCAATATAATTTTGTTCCTAATTACTTCTTCTGTCCCATTTCCTACCTCTCCCACCCTGCTCCATACAATCCACACACTGCACTTTTCAGTTCCTGGAACTCATCAAACCCCTTGCAGCATGATGGCTGTTGAAGAAGCCATTCCCTTGAACAATATTTTCACCATACTTGTCATTTCAACTCTATTTATCATTCATTGCTCTTCTGAATTGTCATTTGATTTTTTTCAGAAATCCTTCTCTGAAACACAGACTAATTAAATCTGACTAATATAAAAACTCTCTAAGGACCCAGTCCTCCTTGGGGAAACTTGTGTTGGTTGTAATCAAACAACATTGTACAGTTTTCTCTCGAGCAGATATGTCCTTAAGGGAGGGTTGATGTGATAAAGCCATCCATTCCCAGTGAGTTGCATGTGGGTTCTTGAACCCTAACTATCTTATTTACCACTGTGACTTCAATACCTAGCTCTGGACTTTACACATTAGGTATGAGCTGAAATCACACAAATTTCTTTCTCTGCCTTTCCCACTTATCTGCTTGCATTCTTAACCAAAATATTATTTTTTTCCCATTCCCTGCTAAGATACACACACACACACACACACACACACACACACACACACACACACACACACACACACACACACACACACACACACAATCTTCAAATTCAGGTTTTGTATTAACATTTTATCTTAAACGGCCCCTTTAAGTTGACTTTATATACTTCTGTTTCAATTTGAAGATAGAAACCCTATGTCTGAGATCTCCAGGTATGCCTCTCAGTTTTCTCTAGTTATATAAATGATGGATTTTGGACGCTACCGGCACCATTGTGCACACAATGAGCACAAAATAACCGCCAGCCTTGTCTTTCACTCCAGCACCAAGCCTCTCCCCCCTTCCCATTATGAGAAGCGTCCTGACTTAAAGAGAAACCCCTTTTGCTTCCACAAGGATGCAGTTCTCCACCCTGATCCACATTAGCATAATGACCCTCCTTGATGGTATCAGCCAGCCCTTGGTGCATTATAGAAGCTCTACCACCCCCACACCTGGTGCTGTCCCCTATTTTCAGGGCAGCCCTGGGCTGTTCCCCACTTTGAGCACAGCCTGGCAGATTCTTTTCCTTTAATAAAGCTTGAATGGTACCCAGCATCTTGACTGACTTTCTTTCAGTAAGTACTTGGCCATTTCCAAAATCTTTGGACAATTAGTCTTAATTATTGTTCCACTATACATATGCTGCAATTAGAATACACTTGCAAAACAAACCCTTCTTGTATTTTCTAGTTTTCTTTTCTTTTTTTTAAGTATACACCAAAGAAGTGCTTAGAAGAGATAAGTAAATCTTTCTAAGCTGAAATTTAAAATAATAATAATAAAGCTGTGTGATAATGGATATTTAATTTTAAAATATGTTTTAATTTCTTGTGGTCTCACTATTGTGAAGACTTACTTATAAGTAAAAACAATATCAAACTGGGAAGTAAGCGTGGCTAGGTGGGTTTGGTTTCCTTCAGTTTTTCAGGAAATGACAAAATATTCAACCTTTTGAGAGAATATGTTCCTGTATTCAGTGCTAACACTGCTAAGAATGAATCATTAAATGTGAGAGGAAGGCTAAAGGAAAAATGTTTAACCAACTGTTCTTTCCCAGTGCTACATTTAGAAAAAACTGCTTGTTGACTACATAGGATATATTTCAATAGGTAGGACCTAATAAGACCAAAAATTTATCAATTGTTGGGATTCATTTTTAAAAGCATTTTTCATATATACAGCACCAATTTTTGGTGACTAGAATAAAATGTAGAGGAGGTGGGAAAAATAAGTTTTCTTTGTTGTTGTTAGCTAACAGAATGAGAAATTTCTTGTAAAGTGAAATACTGAGTTTATTACATAGCTTAACAAGAGGGATCAAACTCAACATGGAAGGAAGAAACTACTTTATCTCTCATGAATTCATGAGCTTTGGTTGAATAAAATTGTCACCTTAATTATATAGATTTCAACTAAAGGGGACATTTGATTAATTATTTTATATTCCCAGATTTTCTTTTTAAAGAAAAATGAAGGAACCAAACGCCATCCAATTAAAAAAAATATGTATATGGTTTATGTTGTTGACAAATAATTTAATCCTGGGGTATTGACCTATATTTATGTATTTTATGCTAGACAATGATCAATGACACTTGGGGTTATTTATTTCTTCAAGAAATATTTTTGAGAGCCTAAAATTTGCTCCATGCCAGGACAAGCACTTTGCATGAAACTGTACCCAGTGCAGATATTATGTCTGCCCTCATAGAGTTAGAGTCTAGTGGGTGACATAGACATGGAGAAAACAATTTTACTTTTTAAAATTTGGTATTTCAAACTCAGTAAGTACTATATGGAAAGTTAGGTGATGCTTTAAGAATGTCTCATAGTAGCATTTGACCTAATTAGGAAGGTAAGAGAAAGCTTTCTTACTGAAGAGGCCATTAAGCAGTAAGGTAAAGAATGATGTGATAATTAGCTTAAGAAAGAAAGGAAGAGTTTCTAAAGAAATGTTTTTAAGTTTGTTCTTTGCTATTGGACTCTATATGAAAAATACATATGATTGAATGCCTAATAATTTTTAAATTTTAAATATTTTTAAAATTTTTAAAATATTCCCATGTTGAAGAGTTTCATTTCATTATTCTTTCAACTAGTCATTACTGTCTAGTTGGAGCAAGAAGTCATCTAAATTTTAGGAAGGTGGTGATAAACAAGAATCTTCAGATGATCAGATTTCTGGACACAGGGAACACAGAAAACACTAGGGTATATTTTCAAAAATGAAAAATAAAGGAATGATGTGCTATGCTTCAGCATGGAAATATCCTGTATCATAAACATGCCATTTTTTTTTTCCAATTCAACATTTTTTTTTTTTTCTTTTTTGTGACGGGCCACACCGCGCTCAGCCAGTGAGTGCACTGGCCATTCCTATATAGGATCCGAACCCGTGGCGGGAGCGCTGCTGAGCTCCCAGCGCCGCACTCTCCTGAGTGTGCCACGGGGTCGGCCCCAATTCAACATTTTTAATGCAGTTCTACTCAAATGATTTAGGGAGCTTTTTTAGTGAAATTACCAATAATATTTGAAAATAAATCTAGAAGATCTAATGTACAAAGGTGGCAAAGAGCCTTTTGACAAAGAACAACTTAAAAAGAAAGGAGAAAAACCCATTCTCATACAACAGGTGAGGAATGAGAAAAGCATCAAATTTCTCAACAATACTTTTATATATAATACAATAAAGAGTTCTTTAAAATTTTGGAAAAAAATTTATTACAACTTAAGATTTTATGTAGAGTTTAAACTTCCTGGCTAGATGGTTGGCTCAGTTGGTTAGAATGAAGTGTTATAACACAAAAGTCAAGGGTTTGGATCCCCATACTAGCCAGTGCCAAAAAAAAAAAAAAAAAAAAAAAAAAAAGGAAAAGAAGAGAATTTAATTTCCCTGTTCTTTGGTATTGCATCCTATATGAAAAATACATATGACTGAATGCTTAATATAATTTGTGCATCTTCACAATTTCCTTTTTGTTCTTGTCCTTGAATAACATTGAATATGTTCATAATTGAGTTTGTGCTTTTATGGTAGGTCTTTTACTGCTTTTAAAATATCTTCTCAGTTTATTAACCTAATTAGTTTTTTCACTTCTTGAATCTGTTTTTAAGATTCAAATAAAACTTCCCATGTGTGATAGACTTGAATTCTAAGAGACTCCCAGATTACAATAGCCTTCTACATTTTTAAAAAATAGATGAATATAAAGAAATACTTGTTATATAGATAGATGGATAGACAGATAAATGTTTGGATGGATGATAGAAATATAGACATGGTTATATATATAGATATAGGTATATATTTGCTGTATAGCAAACTGTAAAAGTTGTAGTAATTTGACAGAGTAATACTGACTCAAGTATTTATGTATAAGTCTAGGTAGTAGAACAGTCAGAAACATACCCCTGTGGACATGAGGATTTATTTTACGGTATAAGTGAATTTCAATACAAAAGAAAATTGCATCATGGGTAGCTATTCCTTTGAGGGAGGTGGAATAAAGAGAAATAAAATTCTATATACAAGTTAAAATTTTAAAAATACTTAAATAAGGAAGAGGCCCAAGGCAGGCAGAAAATCTGAGCAGTCACCTGCCAAGTCCCTACCTACCCATGAAAAAGGCAAGATGCCACACCACCACCATGAGGCCTCACACAGCTTCGATGGAATTGGTCCACAACAGCCATTGCCACAGCTACTATTGCTCAAATGATGGCTCACTTCATTAGTAACATCCACAACCACCATGCAGGTGGCCTACCACATATTCATCTTCACTGACACAAGGAGAGTCACTGGAGGAGCCTGAAAAAAAATGGAAGAAGTCTTTTTCCTCAAAGTCCAATCTAGAGTAATAGAAGAAGCAACTAATCTAACAGTTGACCAAAAATCAATGCAGAGATAATAGCAATATGAAAAAAAAAAAAATCAGAAAATATGACACCACCAAGGGAATTCAGTAAATCTCAAGTATTAGACCCTATGGAACAGGAAAACCTAGAAATGACTGAAAAGGAAATCTGAGCAACTATCTAAAGGAAATTCAATGAAATAAGAGAAGGCTCTGTAAGACAACAAAATGAAATGAGAAAAAATATCCAGGATATGAAGGAGAAAATTTACAAAGAGATTAATATCTTTAAAAAAGAACATAGCAGAACTCCTGGAGTTGAAAGACATATTCATTGAATTAAAAAAACAATAACCAAGAGCTTAACCAGCAGATTAGAGCAAGCAGAAGAAAGAATTTTCAAACTCAAAGATGGCCTTTATGAAATAACCCAAGCAGTCAAAAAAAAGGGGGGGGGGGTAATTTTAAAAAATAAAGATTGCCTAAGAGAGCTAGCATATAACTTTAAGCACACAAACATTCGAATCATGGGTGTTCCAGAAGGGAGGAGAAAAGTAAAGTCATTGAAAAATCTATTCAATGAAATAATAATGGAAAACTTCTCAGGTATAAGGAGAGACATAGACCTTCAGATCCAGGAAGCTCAAAGATCTCCAGATTCAATCCAAAAAGATCCTCTCTGAGACACATAGTAGTCATACTGCAAAGCTCAAAGACAAAGAAAGAATCTTAAAAGTAGCAAGAGAAAAATGTCAAGTTACTTATAAGGGAGCCCTCATCAGACTAATGAGAGTCTTCTCAACTGAAACTCTATAGGCAAGAAGATAATGGGACAACCTATTCAAAATACTGAAAAAAAAAATCCTGCCAGCCAAGAATACTGAACTAAACAAAACTATCCTTTGAAAGGAGGGAGAAATAGTGTATTTCCCAGATGAACAAAAACTGCAGGAGTTCATCACCACACAACCAGTCCTTCAAAAAATTCTCAAAGGAGTCCTGCACCTGGAATCTGAAAAAGAATAATCGCTACCATGAATACAAAAGTAAGAACAAAACCCATTAGTAAAACACAAATACAAATGAGAAACATTAAAAAAAACCCCACAAAAACCCTAAATCTTACCAACTCAAAAAACCCCAAAAAACATTGAAGACCAATAATCAAAGGAGAAGAAAGGAGCTAAAGACACTTAAAATATCTAAACAAAATGCCATTATATGCCAGGAATAAGACAATACCTCTCAATAACAACCCGTAATTTAAATGGAATAAACTCCCCAATCAAAAGATACAGACTGTTGGATTGGATCAGAAAGCTAGACTCCACTATATGCTATCTACAAGAGACTCATCTCATGAGTAAAAATGCACACAGAATAATAGTGAAGGGATGGAAAAGATATACCATGTACATGGAAACCAAAAACAAGCAGGAGTAGCTATTCTTATATCAGATAAAATAGACTTTGAACCAAAAACCATAAAGAGAGACAAAGAAGGCCACTATATAATGATGAATGGATTAATCCAGGAAGAAGACATAACAATCATAGATATACATACACCCAACACTGGAGCACCCAGATATATAAAGCAAACACTATTAGTTCTAAAGAAAGTGAAAGACCCAAATACGATAACAGTGGGGGAACACAATGCCTCTCTCTCTTTATTGGACAGATCATCCAGGCAACAAATCAACAAAGAAACACAGGATTTAAACCACACTTTAGACCAATTTTACCTGGCAAATATCTATAGAACATTTCACATGCAACAACTACAGCATATACATTTTTCTCATCATTACATGGAATATTCTTAAGGACACTATAAAATACATGCAAATTAAACAGCAGGCTCTTGCATGACCTGTGGGTCCAGGTAGAAATTTAGCAGGAAATCAAAAACTTTCTAGAAAACAATGAAAATAAAGAGACATCATATAAAACATGTAGGATACTTCAAGAACAGTATTAAGAGGAAAACTTGTAGAAAGAAATGCCTATGCCAAAAAAGTAGAAAGATTTCAAGTAAATAACCTAAACCTACACTTAAAAGAGTTAGTAAAAAAAAGAACAATACAATCCCAAAGTTAGTCGATGGAAAGAAATAATTACTATAAGAGCAGAACTAAATGATATTGAAACCCAAAGAATGATACAAAAGATCAATGAAACAAAAAGGTATTTTTTGAGAAAAAAAAGAGAGAAGACCCAAACTACAAAAACCAGAAATGAAAAAGGAGACAACATGACTGATACCACAGAAATACCAAAAATCATTAGAGACTATTGCAAAAAACAATATGACAACAAATTTGAAAACCTGGAGGAAATGGATAAATTTGGGGACATATACAAACTACCAAGACTGAACCAAGAAAAAATAGAAAATCTAAACAGACCAATAACAAACAACAAGGTTGAAGCAGTAATCATCTATCTCCCTACAAATAAAACTCAGGACCAGATGGCTTTACTTTTGAATTCTACCAAACTTTTGAAGAGGAAATAATACCAATTCTCTTCCAACTATTCCAAAAAATTGAAACAGAGGTCATTCTCTCAAACTCATTCTATGAGTCCAGCATTACCTCAATGCCAAAACCAGACAAAGGTACAACCAAAAAAGAAAACTACAGACCAATATCTCTGATGAAAATAGATGCAAAAATCCTCAATAAAATGCTAGCAATCAAAATACAGCAGCACATCAAAAAAATTACACACCATGATCAAGTAGGATTCATTCCAGAGATGCAAGGATGGTTCAACATACATAAATCAATAAATGCAACACTTCATATCAACAAAATAAAAGATAAAAACCCAATGATTATCTCAATAGGTGCATACAAAGCATTCAACAAAATTCATCATCCCTGTACTATAAAGACTTTCAGCAAATTAGGTATAAAGGGAAAATATCTCAACCCAATAAAAGCCATCTACAATAAGCCCACCACCAATATCATCCTGAATGGGAAAATACTTAAAGCTCTTCACCTAAGAACAGGAACAAGACAAGGATATCCACTCTTACCACTTCTATTTAACATAGTATTAGAAGTACTAGCCATAGCAATCAGGCAAGAGAAAGAAATGAAGGGATCCAGATTGGAAAAGATGAAGTCAAACTGTCCTTATTTGCAGATGACGTTATCCTATCTATAGGAAAACCTAAAGACTCTACGAAAAACTCTTAGAGCTGATTAACAATTATAGTAATATTGTAGGATACAAAATCAACACACAGAAATCAGCATTTTACAACTATTTTACAATAGTCACCAAAAAAAAAAATAAGAAAGAAAAGAAACCTAGGAATCAATTTAACCAAGGATGTGAAAGATCTCTATAATGAGAACTAAAACCTTCTGTTGAAAGAAATTAAAGAGGACACAGAAAAGTAGAAAGACATAACATGCTCTCAGATTGGAAGAATTAACGTTATGACAATGTCCATACTACCCAAAGCAATCTGCAGATTAAATACAATCCCCATCAAAATACCAATGACATTCTTCATGGAAATAGGAAAAATAATCCTAACATTCATATGGAGCAACAAAATACCCCAAATAGCTAAAGAAATCCTGAGCAAAATAAATAAATAAAGCCAGAAGCATAAGACTATCTGACTTCAAATTATACTACAAAGCTAAAATAACCAAAGCAGCATGATACTGGCATAAAAATAGGCACTCAGACCAGTGGATCAGAATAGAGAGCCCAGAAATCTACCCACAGCCTTACAGGCAACTGATCTTTGACAAAGGAAAGTAGAACATACATTGGCGAAAAGACTTCCTCTTCAATAAATTGTGTTGGGAAAACTGGTCATCCATATGCAGAAGAATGAAATGAGATGTGCACCTCTCACCATATACCAAAGTCAGTTCAAAATGGATTTAAAACTTTATAAGACCTAAAACTGTAAAACTACTAAGAGAAAATGTAGGGCAAACACTTCAGAAAGGAGGGCTAGGCAAAGACTTTACAAATCTGACCCCAAAAGAACAAGTAATAAAATAAAATAAATAAATAAATAAATAAATAAATAAATAAATAAATAAATGAGATTTATATCAAACTAAAATCTTCTGCATAGCAAAGGGAACAACACAGTGAATAGACAACCTACAAAATGGAAGAAAATATTTGCAAACTGTACATCTGACAAGGGATTAATATCCAGAATATACAGGGAACTCAAACAACTACACGGTAAAAAAACAAATAACCCATTTTAAAAAGTTGGCAAGGGAGCTGAATAGACATTTTTTGAGTGAAGATATACAAATGGCCAACTGGCACTTTAAAAAATGCTCAACATCATTCATCATCAGGGAAATGAAAATTAAAACCACACTGAGATATCATCTCATCCCAGTCAGACTGGCTATAATCAGGAAGACAAGAATAACAAATGCTGGTGAGGATGTGGAGAGAGAGGAATGCTCCTACACTGTTACCAGCCTGAATGTTCATTGTCAGATGACTGGATAAGGAAAATGTGTTATATATACACTATGGAATACTACTTTGCCATAAAAAAGAATGAAATTCTGCCATTCATAGCAACACTGATGAGCTTGGAGAAAAGTATGTTGAGTGAAATAAGCCAGGCAGGCACAGAAGGAAAAATACCACATGTCCTCACTCATAAGTGGGAACTAAGAGAGAAAGAAGGAAGGAAAGAAAGACCACAGTGGTTCACTGGACTTGCAGAGGGAGAGAGAATACCCAGGGCTGCAGGGAGGAAGCGGGGAGGTTGTGGATCAAATTGTTGTCTTACACGGGGAATAACTGCAATTTGTGGCATGCTGGTAGTATTGAACTGATTGTCACATCTTGGGCAAAGGTGGTGACTGTCAGCTTTGTACTCCATAAATATGAATAATCAATAAAAAATAAATAATTTAAAATAAGGCAAGTAGAGGAAGAAGTGTTACAAATAGTAAGATGGTAGATAGAAATATCTGGGCATGTGTGTACCAGTAATTATGTTACATGTAAATTGTTAATATTCTAATAGAAGATAAAGGTTTTATATTGATTTTTAAAAACATATGTTGCTTTAATAATCAATCTTTAATATGAGTAAGCAAAAGCTGAAATAAAGGGAATCAACAAAGATGTAAATGAATGTATCAACCAATGTACTACAGGTGTATATGCACAAATTTAGAAAAACTAGATTTAATGTGAAGAAGTAGATATAATATTTTATGTTTAATAAAAAAGTAGATTTAATAAAATGAAGAAAAATGAACAATATAGAGGCTTTAAAAACAAAGAATAAAGTTGACTTTGTTGACATATAGAACACTGCATTCAACATCGGCAGAATACACATTTTTTTAAGGGCACATATACAATTTCCCCAAATTAGTCATTTTCTTGGCCATGAAACATCTCTCCACAGAATTCCAAAAACTGAAATCTTGGTAAAATACAAGGACTAAACACAATGGAACTAAGATGAAAATAGCAAACAGTAATCACAATTCCACAATTGTTTGGAAATTAAGTAATTCACTTGTAGATAATGCATAGGTAAAAGAATAAATCACAATGGAGTAAAATATTTGGATTTTATATGTTGCTTAGAAAAAGAACAAAATAAAACCAATAATCAATGAAAGAAGATAGAAAAAATTATTGGGAACAGAAACTAATGAAATAGAAATCAACTGTTCAGTAGAGAAGATCAATCAACCAAAAATTAGTTCTTTAAAAATTGATAAAATACTTACCTCCTATTAATTCTGATTAAAAAATAGCATAAATATATCAGAAATTATAAAGAAGATAGCATTACAGATCTCACAGAAAATAAGTAGAAGGTAAGGTATCATAAATATTGTAATGAACATAATTTTGAAAATGTAAAGGAAGTGAACACATGTCTAGGAAAACAGAATCTCCTAAAACTACCCAAAAAGAAAGAAAATATCTGAATTATTGCCATTATTTATTACAGAAAAACAAATAAAACACCATATTTGGATAGCTTCACTGGTATAATACCAATAATTATATACAAACTCCAAAAAAAGAAACATTGAGAGCAATTTCTAAGTCTTTTCATAAGGCTAGCATAACTTTGATATAAAATCTGAAAAAGACATTACAAGGAAGAATACCATAAGTCTGTCCCTCTCAGACACATAAATATAAAAAAATTCTAAGTAAAATATTTTCAGGTTCCAGTGAAATAAATTTCAAAAGGTTGGAGGGATATTATGACAAATTTGGGTTTATTCCATGATTGGTTTCATATTTGAAAATCAATATTATTGACCACACATTAATATCACAAAGGAAAAATATCATTTCAAAAAATGCAGAAGCACTCAGGAAAAGTAACCATCCATTTACACTTTTAAAAAGTCACAAACAATAAAAGGGAGTTTTCTCCATCTAATAATGAGTATCTTTCAGCAAAGTCTTACTTAATGGAAATATATTTAAAATGTATCCCCTAAAGTCAGAAAGGAGAAGGGAGATGCCCGTTATCACCATTTATTTATATTCAAGATTGTACTGTATATTCTAGCAAGTGGAATAAGGCAATAAATAAATAGTAAATAGACTGGAAAAAATAAATAATACTGCTTTTATTCATAGACCTGATTTATGTACATAAAAACGTTCCAAAGGAATCTATAGATAAACTAATAGAATTAATAAATTGTTTTATCGAGGACGTTGCTTTGATAAATGTGAAAAATCAGCATTTTAAATATAATCAGATATAAATTTTGAAATAAAATTTAAAATTATATAATTTATAATAGTATACACATTATATACTTGGGAATAATATAATCTAAGTGTTCCAGACTTTTATGCAGAAATCTAAAAAGCATTAATAAAAATTTTAAAAGTTCTAAATAAATGGAGAGTCATTTCATGTTCATTAATTGGAAGATTCAATATTGTAAATGTATCACCCTCCCACCAAGTTGATTCGATGCAATTTCAATTAATCTCCATCGAGTGTTTTACAAAAGTTAAAGTGAACATGCTAAAAATCATGTAGAAAAACAAAATGACAAGAATAACCAAAGTCTTGAGGAAGAACAAAGTGAGTATAGATGTGCTCTCAGATAAAAAAGATATTACCGTAAGGCTTTAGGCATTTAAAAGTGCCACATTTATGCAAAGATGAACAATTGCTTTATGATAAAATTGGCACAGAAGAACAGTAGGAAAAATACCTTTTAATTTTATGTTTGTTTTCCAGTATAATATCAATGTGAAAGTCATATGGGAATCTAAAAATCTTGATTCTACCTCTCACCATTAAAAAAAAAACCTATTCCAATTGGATTGTATTGTAGTATATAAATCTGATAGGTAAGGATGTAAAATTTTAACACACTGCTGACAGAAATGCATCTTCCAACCATACTGGAAATCTATCTGGCAGTATCTACAGAAATTAAATATATGCATACTCAATCATCAAGAAATTCTACTCCTGAGTGTATACCTGATAGAATTGTGAGAATAGTGTACCTAGGTATATCACGCATTATGGATAAGAATGCTCATAGCAGTATTATTCATAATCAGCAAAAACCACATATGAGAGTACTTCAAAAAGTTCATGGAAAAATGGAATTGAAAGATAATATAAATCTTTCCATGAACATTTTGAAGTACCCTCATGCTATTTAAATGAACATCAACAGGAGAACAGATGAAATTTATTTTCGTATATTCACATAATTTAATCTATATATTGATAAAACTGGAAAAAAAAAACTATTCCCCCAGTTTTCCCACACTTAACAGGATGGAAACATTTCACAAACTTTAATATCGGGTAAAATAACACAAAAATACATACTGCATGATTGTATTTACATAAAAACAAAAACAAAAAAAGGCAAAACAAATCTGTGGTGTTAGAAGTTAGAATAACAGTTACCTTTGGTTAGAGGAATGGCTCATGATTGGGATGGTTCAAGAAGGGTTTTACTTTAGCCAGAAATATTCCATTTTTAATCTGGGTTGTGGATACATAGGCATGTTCATTTCTGATCATTTTTTGAAATAGACATTCAATGGTTTATTCTATTTTATGTATATATGTTATATTCAGTATAAAGTGTTAATGGAAAATACGAGTAACCAGGCTATGACTTTGGCCTTCCTAAGTAATTTGAAAATAGCATAATATAAACTAGATAATTTTGACTTCACAAATCTGAAATCTTCTATATTATAAAAAATAATGAAAGATAAGTGGTACACTGGAAAAATATTTGTCAAAATATAATAAAACATAGGATTATTAAGCTGGTTGTAGAAATATCTTCTTCAAATCAAATTTTGAAAAATAGGGCAAAAAATTCATAGATATTGTCAAAGCCTCTGATCAGGAAACTCACAAGAGAAATAAAATTGACTGAGAAGTATATACTCATAGAAAAGACTTCAACTTCAGTATTACTTAGAAAAATTCAAAGTAAAACAAATATGACATTTTTAAAAAAATGATTGCCAATATAAAATGTTGGCTACTATGTGGGGAAATACATGGGACTGCAAATGTGTACAGCCTTTTGGGAGGTCAATATGTTAATACCAATCCACAAGTATTGTCTTTGATCCACCAATTAAATTTTTAGATGCTTCATGTATAAGATCGCATACACATAAAATTAATCATGTACATGGATTTTAGCTAAGTAAAGTAAATAGAAAAATTAGAAATAATCCTGAACCCACCAATTCACGAATAGTGATGCAAATTCAGAGGCATTCATATTGTGTAGTGTCAGATGTAGTAACATGTGAAGATCCTTAGTCATATTGGGAAGTGAAAGTAGTAAGCTACAGACCAACGTATCTAGTTGGATTCTATTTATCGATTAAAGAAACTGAGCTCTAAGTATATGTAAGCTTATATGTGCATTTATGATTTTGTTTTGTTTTTGTAAATGTAAAGAAAAAGGTGTAGAGAAAATAAACAACAAAACAATTACAGTGACAGTTCTGAAAGAGTTAAGAAAGAATTCATAAGAGCTTTCACCTTTTCCCTAATTGCTGAATTTGTTTCAATTTTGTTTTTACATAAAGAACTTATTTTAATACATGGTGGGAATGTCATTAGTATAGCCATTATGGAAAACAGCATAAAGCTTCCTCAAAAAACTAAAAATAGAACTACCACATGATCCAGCAAACCCACTATTGAGTATTTATTCGAAAAAAAGAAAACCAGTACACCAAACAGATACCTGCACCTCCGTGTTTACTGCAGCACTATTTATAATAGCCAAGATATGGAATCGACCTGTGCCCCTCAACAGATGAATGGATAAGGAATAAGTGGTGTATATATACACAATGGAATACTACTCAGCCATAATAAAGAATGAAATTATGACGTTCATGGCAACATGGATTAGCCTGAAAGACATTATGTTAAGTAAAATAAGTCAGGCACAGAAAGATAAATCCTACATATTCTCACTCATAGGAGGGAGCTTTTAAAAGGTGAGCTTTTGGAAGTCGAGAGTAGAATTTTGGTTACTAGAGGCTGGGAAGGGTGGAGGTAGAAGTAGAGGTAGAGGTTGGTTAACATACAAACTTACAACTAGATAGAAAGAATTTATTGTGTTTTATTAAATGGCTAGAAGAAGAGTTCAAATGTTCTCATCACGAAGAAATGATAAATGTTTGCTGTGACAGTGTATTAGTCCATTTCTGCTGCTTATAACAAAATACATGGAACTGTATAATTTTTAAGAAAATTAAACTTATTACTTACAGTTTCTGAGGCTGGGAAGTCCAGCATCCGGGGAACACATCTGATGAGAGCCTTGGTGGTGGCGACAGTGATGGCAGAGTATCACATTGCTAAAATGGTGGAGCAGAGAGGGAGTAAGAGAGAGAAAGACAGACAGACTCTCCTCTCCTCTTCTTTTAAAGCTCTCAGAACCACGCCCCTGACCACGATTTTTAATCTAGTCACTAAGGCAAGGTCCTCACAATCCAATTAGCTTTTCAAGGCTCCAACTTTCTACCCTAATAGGATTTCCCACCCTCTTAAAGTCACAGTGTAGGCCAAGTTTCTAACACATAAAACTTGGGGGACACGATTCAAGCTTAAGTGAGTTTTGGGGGAACATAATTCAATCTACTACAGACAGATATGCTAATTAGCCTGAGTTGACCATCATGTAGTGTATACATGTATCAAAATATTACTCTGTACCCCATAAATATGTACAATTATTACTTGTCAATTAAAAATAAAAAATAATCTATTTCTGTATTACTTGCGTAGTTAAGAGGGAGGAAGAAAACAACAAAAAGCCCAGTACAAATGTGACTCGTGTTTTTTATTGTAATATTCATATTTTACAATATCAGTCTTTGGTAGTATTTTGAAGGAGTTAGCATTCGCACAAATATTTAGCCATCTGATAATACACAAATGTAGAGGTAATAAATGAAATGCCTACTTGTTGTGACTACAAGGCAGTCTTAGTGAAATTACACAGGACACACCAGGAAAGACAGCTGAATGCAGACAAAACACTAGTAGAAAATACAGACACAATCAACATTTCTATGGCCCTTACTATATGTATTTTTCAATTCCCCATGATTATTTTTTTATCTCAGATACATATTAAAAAATGGAAGTAGTTTCTTGCCGCAAAGATACTATTTTAAAAAGCTATGATAGAATACTAAATATGGACTTCGATGACTATCTCAAAAATTCTCAAAGGCACATTTTTCTGAGCATTTAGTGTATGTATTTTAATTGCATTAAGTGAGATTTTTGAACATCTGACCTCTGTTTATCAGCAAACATTTAGTTAAATATTTGAACATAACAGTG
Source organism: Cynocephalus volans (assembly GCF_027409185.1). Lineage (NCBI taxonomy): Eukaryota > Metazoa > Chordata > Mammalia > Dermoptera > Cynocephalidae > Cynocephalus > Cynocephalus volans. The sequence continues at coordinate 128,164,931 of NC_084463.1, forward strand.
TTACATGAATTGTTTTAAAGAAGCTATTAGAACTCTGCAGTTTTAAGTGCAGTCCTAACAAACTTACAGGAGAGCAGTGGAATCGGTTACTGCAATCAGGCAGTGGAGCCGTTTGCTCTGTGTCCTTCCTGTGTCCCCTTGTTTTCTTGACTATTCATTCTTGTCAATCCATTCTTACCACCTCTCCCTAATGATGCATTATTCATCAAGCCCTATGTATGAGAAGACTGGCATCTTGTAATTAGAGTGGTGGGTCAGAAGTATTTTATTCAGAGACCATTGTGTATATACACATTTAAAAATTATTTGTTTCTCCCATAAAAGAAGAGAGTGAGTCCTCCATTACTATTGTTTCTGCTGTTACAAAGAGCATGGGGCCAGCAGGCAGAAGGACTCCTTTTGAGATCCAGCTTCTTCTCTACCTGTGATGTTTGCTAACTCCATGGCTTGTATTTTATCTCTTTCTAAATGTCAGCTCAATGTCTAGTAATATTCTGGCCCTGTATCCACAACAACAGCGAAAGTATAATGTTCTCATTGTGTTTATCTAGATGCTGAAAGGGCTTAAACATTGTATTTCTCTAATGATACTGATGATGGTGACTAATATTCATTGATATCTTACTCTGTGCCAAGCACTGCACTAAGCCCTTTATATAGATTATCCTATTTAATCCACACAATTTCATGAGGGTATTATTATTCCATTTATTTTGCACATAAGGAATCCACAGGTTGGAGAAGTTAAGTAACTTTTTCAAGGTCACATAGGTAGTAAATAACAGAATGAGAATCCAAACCCAAGCTCTTAACAATTTTCTGTTTGTGGTAGTTTTCTCCTTTCTCCCATAGTTTGCTCTCTTACTCTATCATGTGTCTGATGGTAGTCCCTGAGTGACCTGTCTAAAGTAGCAACTTAACTTTTTTTCATGGCATTTGACACCATCTGTCAAGCCATGAGATACAGAAGTGTGACTGAAACCGTGTAGAAGAACTACTAATATTTAGTAATATCTGTATTTTTTTTTCTTTCCAGACTTAGAGCTAGATTATATTTTCCAGCCTCCCTTACAGTTAAGTGTGTATAGCCAGCCCTGTGAATAGGCTAAGTGCTGGCCAACAGAATATGAGTAGAAGTGATGCCCAACCAGTTGCAGGGTTGGCCCATACAATCACTCTACCCAATTCCCCCATCCTTTCTCTAACTCCCCATATACTACGGAATGGAGGATAAGGGTGGAGTTTCAAGAGTAAAGCATTTTGGGTCTGGATACCTGCTGGAGCAGAGCCTCTGCTAACCACCCTACTTTTTCCTTGGACATAAATAGACATAAAACTTTATTTTGTTAAGGCACTCTATCTATCAAAGTCTCAACAGGGAAACAAATCACTAACATATTTACAGCAGAAGAAAATTGACTCAGGGAATTAGTTGACAGGAATGATGGAGGATGTAAGAGTCAAATATGAGACAGAGGGGTAAACCAGAGATTAGCAACAGCAAGAAACTACTACCGTCCTAGCCAAGATAGACAAAGGGAAGCGTGGTGTTTACAGAGCCCAGGGCTGGGTGGAAGCCAGGACCATGGAAAGCATACTCTATAGGAGGTGGGGGCCACAGAAGAGGTACAGCCACTGTGTACTGGACAAGCTACCGGGGTGGGTGTGTGTGTGTGTGTGTGAGAGAAATTCCTAGGATTCTGCCTTCTCCCTGCCCTCCAGTCTCCTGGCAGTGTCATTTATTGGCTGGACTGACCTGGAAGCAAGTTGACGAGCTGACAAGAGAACTGGAGCTGTAGGGTTAAGCTCACCTGCAATCAGAGTGGAGTAGGTGGAAGATAAGTCCCATGCTACCTATCACCAGCATTAAACTTTTGGGTTTCTTTAGGTCATAGTAAATATTTTAGCTTCTATTCCCAGTGGAATTAAAAGCCTAATGAGAGTTGTTAGTAAAATCATATTATGATCTAACACAACATAGCAGCATTACTCTGGTAGTAATATGGACAATATATTATAAACTAGGTAGAAAAAGAAGCAGGGAGTAGTAGGCTAGTGCAGAAATTTAGGTAAAAGATGAAGGTTGCTGGAACTAGAGAACTGGTGGAGGGAATGAGAAGCAGTTAAATATTTAGAAGCTTGAGCCAACAGGGTTTTTGATAGAGTAGATGTGAGAGGTGTGAGGGGAAAAAAAAAAAAAGAACCGAGGAAAGCTTAAAGATTTCTGTTCTGAAATCTTAGGTTAGGTTTTATTTACACTTCTGATAGTGGGCAGTGGCTACTTGGAACTACTGGAGGTCTCATTTCAGTGACTGTATCTCCTTGGATCACTGCCATTCCTCTGGGAGGTGAAAAAATACCTGAATATGGTGGCTAGTGATTTGTGTTCATCGAGTCACCAAGTTACCATTTCACAGTGACACTGTCATAATAATTGCACCAAGCTAAATATGGGTTCCTTTGGTGGACAGATTAGTGTTGCCACTTGTCATGCTGAAAAAAAAATTAACAAGGTCTGAGCTTTGGAATGTGAGGAGAGGATCTGAGAAAAGAAGATAGAAAATCTAGTTTTAGACCAAAATGGAACTGAGTCATAAAATTTGAATACTGAAAAGTAATGACTTCAATTTTGTTCCCCAAGAACTAAGACTAATCAATTTCTGTTATATAGTTATAAATCTTACCTAAAATACAAAAATTAAGGTAAAATATAGTTTGACTACCTATAAATTATTAAAATAGATATATTAATGATGATGACTATGATGGTGATGATGAGCATAATTATTACACTACATTTTAAGAAAGTATTCTCACATTTTTTCATGTTGGATTTCCATAAAATAGCTCTTTATATCAGCATGGCTGGATTTAGTAATAAGAAATGGCTTCCAGCCTGTCAACTCTAATTGCCTTTTTTGTGTGTTCAAATTGGTCAATGTTCCAAGCAAATAGTAATGTCTTGAAGTGGACACTGTACTCCTGGTGAGGTCTAAGTAAGGTAAAGTGTAGAGGCACTGTGATTTTCTCGATCTGGATGTACTAGTTGACAAAGGGAGTATGATGTAGGGATTGCAACTAGACTGCTTGGGACTCAATCAGGGTGATGTGACTTTGAGTACGTCATTTCTTCACTTTTTAGTTTTCCTTTCTTGAAAAAACAAACAAACAAAACAAAAACAAAGAATGTCCTATCCTAGATGTCATATCCTAGGAGGCATTGCTTCTTGGCTACTGGGTTATACAACTCTTCACTTACCCCACTCTTCTAGATGTACTTTTTCAAAGCAAAAAAGAAATCTGAAAACTCAGAATAAAAGTCCGTAAAAGCCATATTTCCAAATGAATGCAGTGATCCATGATGGAGTGATCTTAACCTCTGGGGTTAAGATTAGATCTGTGATGACTCATTTTTTGCCACACAAGTGGCTGAAGAGGTCCTGTAACTACATTCCCATGTACTACCCATTGCTTCTCCTGATGTGAATTATTGATAGCCTTTTTGGTGGATTTTTCTATAGAATGGTTAAAGTTTACCGGTGAAGCAAATATTCACAAAACTTGACAGCTATTGAGGGGGTGAGACATGTACTTGTATATATCGAGTCACAGAGTAAAGAGAACAGCTGTTTCTTTAATAATGCCATATATGAGATGTTGGCTTCATTAATTTTACTGCCTCTGTGAACTTAATTAACAAACATCTGCATCCTGCTATTTATTCCCAAAGGTTCTGACATTTTCCTCATATTGAAATACCTTCACTTTTATTGACTGGGTGTTTCCCAAGCTGCTATTCTGACAAAGCTACCAATTGGTAATTTGTTAGGGTAAAACAAAAACAGAAAACTATACTTTTTGAGACTTTAATTGGCCAGAATATTCGTACTATTTTTGACTTCTAATCATAGGGTATAGAAGAAAAGCTGGGTACATCACATGTTTTTTCTTTCCTTCTGTCCGATTCCACAGATGTCAGCAAAAAATTCAAGATCACTTCTATGTCTGTAGTGCATGTGTAACTAAGGTTCAGATCAATTCTGTTTCTGTTTTAAAAATAACCAGTGATTCACTATGCAGATCTTAGATGTATTTTTATAGTCCCAGGCATATTCTTTTGTCCCTTTGGTGCCCCTTCAAAAACCACCCAGGGTTTGATCTTCTTCAATAATGGCAGATTTATTGCTGTGATAACAAGGAATGGGGAAATCTGTCTGCTTCTCCTTCATATGAATGTGAGGACCTGGATGTGGATTTTGATGGAGCTGGACAAAATTATTTTACCTCCTAAAGACCTCTGGTGGGTGACTGTGTGGGCAAAAGATACTAACTGTGTCTAAAAGCTTCTGAACTGTGCTCGTTTCTCTTAAAGTTATTTCAAAGGACATCCCTGGCAACCCACTGATTGCTCAGCCCGCATTATCAATGGCCTCTGTAGGTACCACAATCTAAATTGGCTTCCTGGCTTCTTGGGATGATAGTTAATATTTTTGAGGGATACAACCCTGTGCTAATGGAATACTGTTTGGAAATGGAAAATTACAGACATGTAGGTAAAAAAATTATTCATCTTTATAGAAGGAAATAGGTTCTTTTAATATGCTACGATTATTTTTAGATGTTGAGATGAGAGCATGACTCACCACCTTCCATTTCTTCCACCCCTTATGCCGGCCCCCACTCATCTTTCCTGACACATCATGCTGATGAAGGGAGTGACAGCCTGTTCTCCACAGTGTGGTCAGCACCGCACGTTGCAGCTGCTTTGGGAAAATACAGGGTACTCTACCTCTTAGGTACAGATCCCCAAACTTCACATCAGTATTCTGTGGGTCAGTGCACACTGTGATCTAAAGTACGTATCATCCCAAAGGGAGCATTTCTTTCTAGTGGTTAACAGTAAGCTTTCAGAATATTAGGGATCTGATGCAGCCCTCACCCATTAGAACTTATTTGACACTAGGCAAGGTTTTTTAACCTCATTGAATGTCTTTTTTTCTATAAAAGAACAAATAATACCTACCAATGGTATTATTTGAAATACTGAATAAAATCATGATAATAAAGAATTTAGTCCAGTGCTTTTCACTAAGTATGCAAAGCCATTGTTGTTATAATAGTGAAGATCGTTGCTGTAATTGTTGGGGCTAATAACAGGATACTCAAAAATATGGTACCTTGTCAATTGAGAAAACTGCAGAAATAAGAAAGTCACTTTGACCTTCTGCTGCCTTTTTCCCCTGAAGTATTTCTCCGACTTGTGTTACCCACACAGCGACATGGGATGTAATCTGAACAAGCAGGCCTTGCTGATGTTCCTCCCAGGTTATTACCATTAGATCAGACCCCTTTTTGTCCAATCACATTTCTCCACAACTATCCACTTCTTTCATCAGACTTAGCTTAAAAATGTACTGTTTTCCCTGGGTCTTTGAGTTTTCATTTCTGAAGTCTCCCCTGTCACATAAAACTTTTATTGAATAAATTTGTTACACTTTTTTCTTGTTATTCTGTCTTTTATTATAGGGGTGTCAGTCATGAATCTTATAACTGGTGAGGACAAGATATTATATTTTCTCCCCTACATAATCATAGTGGTTCCAACTGCAGCCCCTTCCATTTTCTCAAATGCAAAAATTATGCCTATAGCATCCACTAGAATATCATGAGTCTAAATGTCTATATATTTATATAAGCATGGTGGGTTTTGGGGGAAGTGTCCTAAGAAAATCCAAATCATTATAATTGTTATTGATATTTAAATGGGGGGGGGGCCATTTGCTTTGTAATATTGAGAAGACAATTTTCTATGCCATTTGATTTTTCTTCTGCCGAAGAGACAATTATTTATTTGCAGTCAATTTCATCAAGCCTTAGGTATGATTCATGTTGTATCCCAGCCCCAGCCAAAATGCCTGCCCACCTGCTCCCCCACACTCCCCGGTTCTGTCTCACTGCTGGCCCACTTCTCATATTTTCAGAATTGTGCATTGCCAACTTCTCTATTATTCCTCTGCCCACTTTTCTCCATACAAAAGTAATTTTCCTTAGGCTAATTTCTCAGACTTACCAGAAAAAATATGATCACTCTAAGACACTCTTAAAAAAACATAATGACAGAGGAGTATTCAAACTATTGTGTAGATCATTACATTCCTCATACAACACCCCCACCCCAGCAAGGTCTCTGGTTTTCATTTCCCATATGACTGATGGATAGACAAATGTTAAGATGTCTTTGTCAAGTCAGACAAGAGATAATTATTGTAGTGGGTTTACACCAGATTACTATTTTTTAGAAAGATTTAAGCCTTGATGCAGCTGGTTCTCCTTTCTTAGTCAGATATCGTGCTTCTTAATATAAACTTTAAGGTCAGAAAATTATGGGGGACATTTCAGAAAAAAAAAAAAGAAAAGAAATATGCCCAGGATGATTTGTCTGGTGATTCCGTCTTTTCTCACTTTCTTTTCTCTCTTGGCAAAGAGAAAGGGAGAGAAAGAAGATTCTCAAAACTAGCAACATATTGGAAATGAAATTGGCAACCTGCCCTCTTTCTTAGGGGAAGGTGAAAATATCAGTTGACTGTTAGTGATTCAGAAATGAGATTTCAGTATATTTAAGTCCATTTTAGAAGGAGGAATGGAAAATGTGAAGCAAAAAAGAAACAATTTAAAGAGAAAATTTACTCTGGGTATGGATATCTATACTGTGAAATGAAGGCGGGCAATGACCATAAATATAGCTTTCCCACTGCTGTGACTGGTACCCAGGATCTGAGCCATCTGTAAACACTGCCCTCAAGACACCCTAAACCCGTAGAAGTCCTAATGATAAAAACATGTCAGTGCCCACCTTTCCAGACCTGTCATACAGAATCCAAATTAAGCATAATACTAAATCTTAAACAGATATTAACTTAGCTCCCTTCTAGAATGAACTTTCCTCATTTTTTAATTGCCTATCTTAATGGCACCCTAAATATGGACTTAGTGTACAAAACTTACATTTCCTCAAATTTTAACGTATTTGGGGTGACAAGTTGTGCAGTGGTTGTAAACGCACAGCTTTAGGCTAGACCTCTGCTCCTTATGAGAAGCCTGGGGCAATTTTTCTAAGCTTCAGCTTTTCATAAGTGACGCGAATAATGGTGGGCACAGCACAGTTATCAGAAAGATTAAGGAGATAATGCTTAATACATTTTAGCTGTTATTATCAAAATTATTTGATTCCTAACCTCTTAATTAGCGACCTTGAACCATGTAGCCAAATACCTGAGTCAGTCATATTTCTCATGTAAAAAAAGAAAATTGATATCTACAAAATGGGACTCATGAAATAGTGATATTTTGGGAAGGTGGAGAGAAATTACATACTTAGAAAAAAACAAGTCTGGTAAAAAACATGCGATAAATCTGGGTCCTTTTTTAGCAGCATACCGTACCAGACCTCAGTATAAATGGCTTTATTTATTTATCTTTTTCTGGGATTGTAGTGTAGATTAGGTGAGAGTTACTAAAGAAGGGAATAGGTAGAAAGTCACAGAGATCCAGAAATCCTTTTTCCATTTTGCTTCAAGTCACCTGGAGGATTCAGAACTATTTTACCAAAGAGAGTTTAGAACAGACCCTCAAGTGGACAACTTGGGCTCTTTCTCACTTTGGGATTTTACAATTTTCAAGTAGAGAAATAGTTTTATAATAGTATTGAAAATTTAATCAAGAATTAACAAAATATGAAAATTTGAAAAGGACAATTTTCTTCATTGGGTAAACTACAGGGAATTTGAAAATTTAGTCAAACCAGGGGTTTTCCAGTACAAATGGATTGTCTTCCTTCTTTCTTAAATTGCATTATTAGGCTTTATAGTAAGGGTATAAGATCATTTAGGGCAACTACTGTTTTGATTAATAAAGTTATGTTTCCAAAAGAAATAACAAATGAGTTGGGGGTGTGGGCTATAAAACATGTATAATACATGAGAAAATACTGGAAAGAGATACTCTGAATTGGTAAAAAGTCATTTCAGGACAGAGTACTGGAATTTGGGTTTGGATACTGAAGATGAGGGTCAAGGGGAAAAAAATCAATTTTCGGTACCATTCTCTGTACTGGGATTTATTTAAACCAGCATGTATTGTCTTATAACTTAAGAATAAATCAGGATAAGTTGGTAATGTTCATCAATGCACATACCGTTTGAGCAACCAATTACACTTTCAGGAATGTATTCTATAGATATATTCCCAACCAGATACGAAGTTGTTTGTGTAAGAATGTTCACCACAATGTTTTTATCCTAGTGAGAATATGAGACATCCATGCGCATTTGAAATGGTCTCCATTGTTAAGTGACAAAGGCAGATCAGTGTGGTACAATGTTCAGTTGTGCTTAAGTTTTTTATGCATACATATAATAATGCAATATAATATTATAATATATCGTTATGTGTCTCTTAATGATGGGGATGCATTCTGAAAAATGTACCATTAGATGGTTTTGTTGTTGTGTGACAGTGTAGTATGAAAGGGAACAGCAATGAATTTTCCTCTTGTATACACTAGAGACTAGTTTGACGAGCCCTGGACATCTAATATCTAAATCTGAATCACTCTGTCACTAAATCTCTCTGTGCATCACTTTCCTCCTCTGTTAAATGGGGATTAGAATAACAACACCCCCACAATTATGAAAATTAAATAACAAGTAGAGATGTGCCTGGCATTCAGCAAGCACTCGGTGAGGGTTAGCTAACTGTTATTAGCTATTATTTTGCTGTAAGGATTGGAGGGAATCATTTAAAAATGAAAGAATTCTAAAGTAGACAACAGCCCTTTCACTTGGGGTCAGACCTAATATGTAATGCTTGCCTTTCTGTCTTAAAGGTCTCAGTTACCTTTGGGAACTTACTCATGGATAAGCTCGGCACTCCTCCTCAACATATTTTGCAGTCGGTTTGTTTACACTAGCATCACCACAAACACGTAAGTAATGCATCACTCTGTGACATTATGATGGCTATGAAGTCATTAGGTAATAGAAATTTTTCGTTATAATCGCATGGAACCATTGACCATGCGGTCCCTTGATCTACTAAGAGTGGTTGCAACTGGAGGTTCAGGTGGAAGGCTTCCTATTTTGTGTTCCATACATTTTGTACTGTTTGAGTTCCATTTTTTTCATTGCTTGTTTGTTTTTAGCATGTACTATAGTTACCAGTTATTGCAGAGTCTTGCTGTCTAATGCAGTAGCCGATAGCCATATGTGGTTGTTGAGCACATGTAATGTGGCTAGTCCAAACTGAGATGTGCCATAAGTGTAAAATACACATTGGATTTCAAACACTTAGTATGAAAAAGCGAATAAAGATAAAATACCTCATTGTTAATATAATGATCACATGTTAAAATGATAGTATTGTGGATATAAGGGCCAAGTAAAATATACTTACTAAAATTTTTTAAAGAACATAATTGTCATTTGTGTTAGTTATACATTTGGAATGAATACTTAGTATAAGGGATAATGTTTTCAATATTCCTACATAGCAGTATTTCTCAAAACATGCCTTGACAGTATCTAGATGTGTGTTACTCTCCTTATTTTACATATAACAGGACAGAGGCAGAAAAGGTTTAGAAGACTTTTTAAAATTTCATAGTAAATACAATTTAACCTTATGAGTTAATTTTTTTGGTTGGCAAAATAGATGAGAAGTTACAATTTCTTAGAAATATAGGTGAAAAAGAAATATTAAGCATTTAATCTAGTTTATTACTCTACCTATTAGAAGAAGCTATTTAATGTCACTTCTATAGAGAGATCTTTCTTTATCCTGGACTAGGTTAGGTGACTCTGGAATGTGCTCAAACAATCTGTGCATCTTTTAATTCTTATCATAATTTTATTGCATTATTTTTCTCCTCCTAAGCTATGCACCACGAGAGCAGTATTTCTCTGTGTGGTCTTCCATTTGTTATTCAGAGGTCCAGGAAACTGGTCAATACTCAGCAATCATTTAATGATTCAGTGTATGATCAATCAATTCTGGAATTAGGAAATCTTTGTTTTTTAAAATATGATAGTTTTTTTTGTACTATTCCATTGCATTATTCTTTCATTTATTTTGCAAATAATTTATTGATGCACCTTTATAAAATTGTACTAGAAATCATACCCAATACTTATGGACTTGTGTACTTGAGTACAACCTAAATCTGTATTATATTTTTTCCACCACTTATGGGGATAGAATGTAATTATACCTTCTTCATTTCACACTGGGGTTAATGCTAACTTCTTTTATTATTAAACATACCATTTACATTTCAGAAGCTTTCAAAGTCTCTTTTTGTCATAGCATTATGCTGGCATTGCCAGGAGTATTGGACACTGTTGCATAGCTCACCATCTTGTGGGGGGCATGACATTAAAGATGACATAGCACCTGTCATGCAGATGAAGAAATAAATATTATGTAACTTTAAAGAGTGGAGATTGATGGATGATAATTCTGAAGAGCATTCTACAATCTGTGTAAATCTTGGGGTCATTAAACTTATAAGGCAACAGAGTAAATCAAAGCTTTAAAGATACCTGAAAAATAATTCATTATGGAATTGACAATAGAATGCTATTTTATAACTTTATAAGAGCAAGCTAGGCTCTGCATCTCGTTGGCTGCACAAGGAGCAGCTTTGCTCTTTCTTCCTATGCAGACATTCTGATCTCATTTGAGATGAAGCAAAGCACCAAGTTCTCCCTTTCCCCAGTATGTCGATGAGTACACACATGCACACACACACACACATATTTTTATTTATCAATTTTAATTTTGTAAATAAATAATGAATGATATGAAATTAGTTAAATGGATAATTTAGCAAGGTAGCATGTTTTTTTTAATAAAACATAAATTATCTTAGACAGTCCAAAGTCTTTAAGGCTCAAAGGACTTATTTATACAATTCTTTGAAATGCTCCTGAAAATCCTGAGCCTTGGGAACAGTTTCTTCAAAATGAAGATCTTTGCTACATTTCTGTATCTTCTTCTTGAATGTATACCTCACAATAATGATTCAGTTCCACTTCTGATCTTTGCTACTTGATACCTGAACACATACTCACATACAGAAATATATAGGATAGCAGTCATATGAAATCTAATAAAGAAATTTTGGAGAGATTTGTGAAATAAATTATAAGCATATAAGAACCATTGTTCTTCATTTTAAACAAGCATTTATATATATAAATTATATATTATATGTTCTATAAAAGCAAATCCATTTGTTTGCTATTATATGTTATATATATAATATATAATATAAATTATATATGTTTTTGCTATATATATGTTATATATATGTGTATGTGTGTGTGTGTGTGTGTGTGTGTGTGTGTACACGTGTGCATGTGTATGTGTGTGGGGGGGTGGATGTATACACACATACACACATAGCAAACAAATGGATTTGCTTTTTTTCCCCCCCGAACTGTGTTGGTATTTTAATATCCTATGCATGGTGGAAGAAAGCATTAAGGAAGTTCCTATACATGCCTCTGGAAACTCTCCTTTTTACTTTAGACTTCATTAATTATTTCAAGTGGTGGATGATGGATAAATGGAAAAAGTGATTTGTATTTTTAAAACACATTTTTAATTATTATTATTTTCACTTATTACTCTGTGAGCTTTCATAAGTCCAAATTTGCTCTAGAGATAGATCAAATTCTCCCTTATATACTACCCTTCACTTTTAACAGAAAGAAAATAATCACTAACTTAAAGTAGTCTGGTATTCTCATGCACATTTTCATAAATTTGCAACATATATTTGTACCCATAAGAAAATATTTAGTATTCTTTTCTGAACTTTTTTCCATAAATCATCTTAAGTTATATAAGTTAAATTATATAAGTTCACCTTACACTGTACTTTTATTACTTATCTTATAATTTAACATTTTTCCATATCCATAGCTCTAGTTTATTTATCTTAATTACAATTGAGTAGATCCTTATATGAATATACCACGATTCATTTTATTCATTCACTTTCTGTTGATATTTACATTGTTAAATATTTTTGCTATTATAAATAATGCTTCAATGAACTCTTGTTAGCAGGTGAAAGATATTTCCTAGGGCAAATTTTCTCTAATTATAGGTTACAACTCCTTTGCAGATGGTAGGGTTAATTGAGTGGATTGTGACCAATATTTTTTTAAAAATAAAATTGAATAGACTAGAAATATTGTGCAACTGTATTCATTTGCTGTAGTCCAAGATCCAGGTGTCAGTGGTGCTGGTTCATTCTGCAGGCTGTATGAAAGGATCTCCTCCATACCTTTCACCCAGTTTCTGGTAGTTGACTGAATTATCTTTGGTAATTTTTGGCTTGTAGAAGTATCATCCCAATCTGCCTTCATTTTAACATGGTGTTCTCCCTGTGTGCATGTCTGTCTCCAAATTTTCCCTTTTTATAAGAACTCCAATCATATTGGATTAGAACTTCTTATTTCTCTATAGCCTCAAAATTATGAATATCTGACTTTTACAATTCTTGCCAAATTATTGTTTGTGATATAGTAGCTCACTGTTTTACATTTTTATTTTTTATTATAACTGTAGTGGATTATTTTTCTTACATTTATTGGCCATTCAAGATTCTCCTTCTTCCAATTACCTCTTCCTGTATATTGTTTCTTTTACTTTCAGATTGTTTGTCTTTCTAATGTTAATTGGAAGGCATTTTTAAAAATACAATCCAGATACCAGTCTTTTGTTGAGCACAAGCTATGAAAGAACCTTCTCCCACAAAATTGTCTTTTAATTTTGTTTATGGTATCATATGCAATGCAAAGATTTTAATTTTATTCGGGTCATTAAGAATATACCTCTTTAAAGTTCATACTTTTTGAGCATTTTTCTGGAAATCTCTTTCTTCCCCTAATTCATAAAGCTATCTTCTTCTAAAAATTTTAATACTTAGGTCCATAATTAAAATTTGAGATAAACGGAAGTACAATACAATGTAGGGAATCTTGCTTTATTTATTATCATGTAATTAGACATTTTTCCAAGAACCATTTTATAAATAATCCTTTTCTTTCTGCCCCTTATTTATAATACCAAATCAATCATAGACCAATTTTCTATATACGTATATAAATATGTTTATATCCAGGCTCACAGCTCTGTCCTAAGGGTCTACTTTTCCATCTCTTCATGGTACACACACTATTTCTTTAGCATTGTACTGTCTTTGTCTTCACATCTTGTAGTGCAATTTACTTTCCATTTTTCTCCAAGGTGCCTTGGCTGTGTATATTAATATTTAAAAAATCAGATTATCAATCTTTCTAAAAAATCATATTTGGATCTTGATTGATTCTTCTTTTTTTCTTTCTTTTTTTTCTAATTTTTTTTTTCTTTTCTTAATGGCAATTTCTTTTAAGGCATAAGTATACAACAGTGTGGAGAAGAGAAGAAAAATATATGGAAGACAAAAAGCAAAAGGCTGAGTAATAACCACGCTAAAGAAGCCAGGAGAGCAATATTACAAGCTAACAGACAGAACAGCTGGAAATGAGCCTGACTTTTACCAGAGAAAACAAGAAAGTCATAGGAACTAGAATAACCAGGTACCTTTAAAGCAAGAGGAAAGAGGAAGCTGAAAATAAGGAAGACTGGATTAAAGACACTTATTAAGCACTCGGATTTCCAGACCCTTCCCCTCCTTTTTGGCTGACTACTCTTCCTCTGGCCCAGCAAATGTCTAGAGATTTATTATTTTGAAAGCAACTCACAAGGTTTAGTGTTTTCACCTGTTACTTTTTTTTTTTTTTTTTTTTTTTTTTTTTGACCGGTAAGGGGATCGCAACCCTCAGCATGGTGTGGTCTGCACCACGCTCAGCCATCCCTATATGGGATCCTAACCCACGGTCTCAGCGCTACCAGTGCCGCACTCTCCCAAGTGAGCCACTGGGCCAGCCCACACCCATTACATTTTTTATGTTATATTGTGTTTAACTTTCTCAGGCTCGTCTCTTTTTTGGAATTATTTTGTTAACTCTATTATGTTTATTTTATCCTTTTAAAATAATTACCTTTTTCATTTACAGAAGTCCCATTTGGATATTTCCTAAATCCCAATCTGTTTTTAATTTTGGACTGTATTTTTATTGCAATATTTAATTCTTTCTTTATGTCTTTAATCATGACAAAAATATTTTGTAGTCTGTTCTAGATTATACAAAATAAAAATACAGAAATATAAAAAATACTGCTAATTCCGCTATTTTTTTCTCCCTCATGAGACATCATTTCTTAAGTATTCCTCCACATTTTTTGTGAGCTCAGCTGCAGCAGAGTTGGGTTCTTCCTGTTTATTTTGATTTGTTTATTATTTTATGGAAGACCCATGTACTCTTGGCAAGGAAATTGGCTTTAGAGATCCATTTTGTTTTCTGCTAAGTATCCTTATTGTTTCACCAGTTTTAGATCATTTTTTTTAAATGCTAAATCTCACCTTCTTGAATCAACCTACTTATGACGTGGGCTTGAAATTGTAATTTCTCCTATTAAGCATTTTTTCCCCCAGTCAGACAATGACAAATATAATGCCTCTTCTGAACCAGTGAATAGTCTTTCTAATCTTTTCACTAATGGGGAAATCTTCCAGGATCCTGTAGTGATATCAGTTACAGTTCTCTTACTTCATCGGGACCTAAGTCCATCTCTCCTGCCCACATGCACTCTTAGCCGTTAAGGCTAATATCTACTTCTAAAATCTTCCCAATATCCAATACTGTAGCATTAATTTGGAAGTTTCATTTTGTTTTATTTTTACTTTTATCATATGGGGATTATGGGGATTTTCTTTTCTTTCTAAGTGTTTGCCCCACTAGATTTTCAACAATTTTCATTCAATTAATTAATGTTGAAATTAAACTAATTTAGTGGGTATGCTTCACTCCCATAAAAATCTCCAGAGAGATTGGTACAGTGGTTGGTTTTCCCACTGCCTGATTTTGAGTATTTTAAGCTAAACTCTTTTAAAAATCATAGGATAGAGCAATGTAGTTGATACCCGGGTTTCATTAGAATGAGTAAGACATAGCTTTTTCCTCAAGAAACCAAAAAATGAAGTTAAGATAAAGCACACGTATACATATAAAACATGTCAAAATAGGTTATGCCATAGAAGAAGCCTAAATACACAGCTGTGGAATTTGTTATCTGACTCCTGCTATTTGGTCTTTCCTTGCACGTCTGCTCCTTTATGTCTTGCTTGCTATGCTATAGCCGCACTAACTTTCTTCTGAACCTCAAACACTCTCAGGTGATTCACATCCAGAATTCGTCATATATTGCTACTCCCTCTGTGTCAAGTGCATCTCCCCAAATCCCATACGTCAGCTCCTTTCTCCTTAGTTGAGTTTCAACTTGGGTGACCTCCTTGAGAAGATTTGTCACCACCTAGATAAAGAATCCCCCATATATAGTCATTCTCTGTTATTCAGTTTTATTTTCTTTGAAACTAATTATATTGTTCTCTTATTTGTACATATATTTACTACCTGTGTAAACTCACTAGAATGTAAGTTCTATGATAGAAGAAATATTTCTATTTTGTTTATTGCTGCATCTAGGCCACCTCAGAAAGCATCTAGTAAAAGGTATGCTACTCCATAAATATTTGTTAAATGAAAATTAATTTGGCACCTGCTACACTTCTGTGCCTTTGTTGGATGCCGATTCCTTTAACAAAAACATTGGAAGATGCACATTCTTCATTTTAGGGACAATAATATAGTAAGGCTTAGGTACCCAGCAATAATTAGGCCAAATAGCTCACAATTCTAACACAGCACAAAAGGAAATTATTCGGTAAATCAGAAATAAGCAAGGTATACTTTGAATTTTAAGTAGAATAAAAGTAAAATTTCTCAATCTTTGAATTTCATTTGATTGTTCATCTAATTTGGCAACTTTTCTGAAAACCAACTTGCCTGAGTAAGAGCTGCCAAGTTTTTAATATGCATTGTGTGCAGGAGGTATATTCTAGAGCTATAAATAGAGAATGACGTTTTAAATTATATTTACTGTGAGGCATTCTCCAGAAGAGAGAACATTTCTAATACCGGGTATACAACAGAATCTTCTATCACTTTATGTCCTCTGCAAATAGGGAGCTTTATTATAGTTATCTCCTCTCTAAAGGATAGTTATTCGATTAGACCCTACTATATTTTTGTATGTAACAAAACTAATTGGATAATAGTAGCAAGATGGCATTTATTAAATGTCATAGACCTCGTTTGTCACCTATAGCACCAACAGTGCTACACCATATTGAGACCAATGTGATTTCCTCATGATTATGATTCAAACAATACTGTTATGCTCCTGCACATGTTCAATAAGATGATGTCATGCTAGACAAATGAAATTGATATGCTCTACCATCATCATCATCATCAACATCATCGCCACCACCATCATCATCATCATCTAAAAGTGTTTTTAAGGGCATGTGTGAGGAATTGCTGAGCCAGAAAGAACACAGATGGCAAAGATCAATCAAGATCTAAAATATATACATAAAAAACTCAGTTTCTCCAATGTAAAAAAAGCAAATGCAAAGCAAGGTACCTTTTATTTGTACTTGTGTTCTGATCCAGTTAATCCCCAGCCTGCAAAAGAGTGAAGAAACCCATTTTAATATAATTGAGAACTCTCTTCCCACGATAGGGAAGCACTCAGCAGAGAGTAAGCAGTTTTTAGGACTGATTCTGACTGCTCTCCCTGAGCATTGCCATGCTGTCATCTAGCCACATGGGCTCCTGATCCAAATCACCATGCATATGCATGGCCATATGTTTCCTCCTTGTGGGGCTCCTTCGTCTCATCATTTGGTTCAATATCAACATTCCCATCCCCTTCCTTGCAATTCCACACATTGTGTTTCACTCATTGCACCTCTAACCACACCTCAGGGAAACTGTCACATCAAGAGGGAAATGGCATTGCCTAGGACACATGATGGCTGACACATTCTGACCATCTATGCTAAAATGGTGTTTCTGACTGCCTTTCCTCTGACTTGTCATCACAGAAAAAAAAAAAAAAAAGTCATATTTTTCTCTGCTTTGTAAGTTGGAGTGTAGGTTGAAGTTCTTTGCCACCCCTCCACTTCTCAAATGAAATAGGATTCTCAGAATAACTCTGAGGGGAAGTGAGTTTTGCATGTGTTTCTAGCAGCTTTGTCTGCAATGGAGGTGATCAAAACTGCTAGGACACCCAAGGGAGCATTGGTTAGAAATACCATCTGACTCGTCATCAGCCATACAATCCAAATGTGAACTGTGGAGTGAGGTCCACCAGAAAGGGAACAAAACAAAGTAGAAATGTGGAGAGATACAATGGTGTTTCTTTCCCCCCATCAACAGGGAAACTACACAAATATTTAAATAATAAATAACAACTGTCCTCTTTACATAAGATCTGCCAAGAAACACAATTATTCAGAAGAGCAAAATGCTGTGTGGGTTTAGAGGAAAAATGAACCTTAGGAAAAGAAAGTGAGCATCAAGAAATAGCCCAAATTTCCTGCATTGAAATTCTCAGTTAATTGATTCCACTCTTAAGATAATTAGTAGAACCCACAGCAAAATGAAAATGGGGGTTTCCTTGTACAATTGGTACAAAAAAAGTTATGTCAAATGTACTATAATATAAAGTTTTTCTTTACTTCTGAGGTCCCATTTCCATTTTATGGCTGTGCTTATTATTGGCTGTTTAATGTCATCCTAAGTAAACAAAACTTAAAATTTTAAACTATTATGAATTATTTACCTTTTATCTTAATTTTATGCACTGTCAACATTAAATGCAATTATAAGAGCATAACTCTTATGTGGAATCCCTGAAATTACATAATTTGTATTTTGGTAGCTTATACATACATATTATTTTTCCTACCAGAATAGACACATTATACAAAATTAACTCAACTACTTTTGCTTTACTGCTTCATACATGCGTATATATCAATATTCTCTATCTTTGACTTGCTGATAAGTAAGGAAAAACAGGAAGGAAAAAGTACTATAATTGTCTTATATTTTCCTGTTCTTCTATGTTATTATCTCCAGGCTAAGTTGTGGGTTAATACAGGAAAGTAATGGAATACAATCCAGCTTTTAAAAAGAAGGAAATTCTGCAATATGTGACAATACAAATGAAGCTTGAGGACACTATTTAGTGAAAAATAAGTTAGTCACAGAAAGATATGTTGCAATTAAACTTTTATGAGGTATTTAAAATAGTCAGTTCATAGGATCAAAGAGTGGAATAGTGGTTGCCAGGGGCTGGGGTGTGGGAAAATGGGGAGTTGTTCAACAAATATATAGTTTCAGTTATGCAAAATGAATAAGCTCTAGCCATCTGCTGTATAATGTTGTACCTATAGTCAGCAATAATGCATTATACACTTAAAGTATTGCTGAAAGGGTAGATCTCATGTTTTGTGTTCTTACCACAAGAAAAGAAAAAAAAAAAAAGCAGAGAAAAAAAGAGAAGAAGAGAAGGGAAAGGAAAGGAAAGGAAGGGAAAGGAAGAGGAAAGAAAAGAAAAAGAAAAAGGTGTGATAAAGTTTCTTGGTTGCTCTTGTTTCGTAGAATGCCACTTTCTTCTTTCTACACCTGAAGCAAGTTCTGGTTCAAATGAAAAGTGTGGCCTTATAGGGCTGTTAGCACCCCTGTTTTCTAAGGTTGTAAATCTAACAGATTTACCTTGTACCTGAGTATTACTAAACTCCCACACATTTTGGGTCCATTGGACTTCTGCTTTTGTGGGACATCTATTTGCAAATGGGGTGGCAAGAAACAAGGTGCATACATATTGCATGAAACTTCTCTGCTCCATTGTCCCATTGAATTTCATTTTCAAAATTCATATTCAAAGATGAAATTATTAGAAATTTCAAGGTGGCAATAGCAGAACATTAAACCACATAAAAAGCCCTTCAGATCTCAGGGCTCTGTGTGACTACACAATTGTACACTTATGAAGGTAGCCCTGGCTACTCTTGATTGTTGCCCTAGTAACTGGGAATCTCTATTTGAGGGTATAAAGCTGGATATACAGTTTACTCTTATGTTCAGTTAGACCTGGATATATACTGAACTATGAAGATAAACTCTCCAGTCTAATTTCTTGAAGATAAAGGAAGTCTCTGGAAAATAAATTCCATTCAAATGAATTTTGCTCAAACAAGTGTTAGAGGTTAAAGGCATCTGAATCTAAGGATACTCAGTATCAATGAACTTTATCCTAATGCCTAAGGAAAGGATCATGTATCAAAGAGTGAACACAAACCAGTATAAGGATGTCTCAATACAATCTCTATAACACTTTAGAAGCACAATTCCCCATCGTTAGTCACCTGTGTAAAAAAGAGTTGCACCACACTAGGGTAAAGAACACTTGAAGCTCTTGGAGGATTAATATTGGAGTATAAAATTAATGTATTTATCAGTCTCCCTTCCACCCAGAAAAGAAACTTGATAATATTTCAGGCTCTAGATGGCATTAATGCTTTTAGTACAAAATATTAGCACAAGGGCTTCATTACGAATGACAACAGGAGAGAGCCCCATGAGGAAAAAATGGTAAATACAATTTGTCAATAAGAATAATAGTAATAATGATGAATAATAATGTTGATTAATATAATATTATAGAAGAAAGATATTAGAACTCTCCACCACAGTATGGTAAGAGTATGGGCTATCTCATTTAATCCCCACAATAAATCTGTAAGAAAGACAGAAGAGAAACAAACTATTAAGATTTCATTTTGAATAAGAAAAATTGAGGTCCAGAGAGTTAATTATTTTGCCTAAAGTCACACAGAGGATAAGCTATGGAGGCAAGGTTTGAATGCAGGTGGGGAGCAGGTGCATTGAATGACTCGGGATTTCTAGACCTTCCACATGTTCTATTCCTCTTCTTTAAGAACCATATCATACCTCTTACCCAGATACAATCCTGTAACCATGTTTATGGTGCACTTCAGTTTCTTCTTTGAAGAAGTTATTCATGATCCAAGCTGGTTTTAAAAATGTTTTTCAGTTTTCCTGAGACCTACAGTACGGTTGACATTGGTACCATGTATACACACCCATATACTTAACATTTACTATGTGCCTTACAGTCTGATATTTTTTATGCTATTCTATTTTTCTTTCTAAAAATGCACATTGTCAAACTCACTCAATGGTTTAAATAACCAATTAATTATAGTTTGAAAAAGATATTGCTAGTTGATAAGACTCAGTCTCCCTAGATTTTGGAATCTGAACTGAGAAATAGCTGATTAAATTTTGTGTGAGTCTAACAATGACATATGAATTCATGTGAATTTTATTTATTTTTGTCAGGGGCAGGCATATCTTGCCACCTCTTTTGTATAACAAGCAAAAATAAATTTATACCTACAAAGTAGTCTGGGGAGAGGGAGAGAGGGTAGAAACACACACACACACACACACACACACACACACACACACACACACACACAGAGTGAGAGAGAACACACACATTGTGTCGGGGGGGAGAGATGTGAAGCTGATTTTCTTGTTTCCAGGTTCTTCCTGAGGCCTGGCTATATTCCTGCATTGGGATTTTACTGAAACTCTTCTAAATTAAGTGAGTTCTGACTTATCTCTGTTGAGTTTACAACCAGCAGAGAATCTCTGGTTTTATAAGCATGGGAAACTTAACATGATTGTCCAGAAATAGCTGGTAGAAATTTGATAAGGGAAGAATCCCCCTAGAACTTGGTATGTTTGCAAGAGGTAAAGAAGTAGAGAATGAGTTATGGTCCTTAATTTTGACCTCAGATTTGTCTAGCCAATTACTAGTTTATTGTTTGGGTTAGATAAACAGAAAGACTGGATTGCTTAAAGAATCACCAGAAGAACCAGGTGAGATACAGTTCTCTGACTCTGGATTTTGTTGAATCATCATCTCTATTGATACTACAGATAAGATAGGGAAAGTAAACGTTACCCAATTTTAGAGAAACTCCATTCACCCAGAGGACAAGATTATAATGATTTCAATAAACTGGAAACAGGAACATATCCCACAGTCAGAAATGCATGAACGCTACAAAGCCAATGGTCTAAATTTGTAGTGAATACCACTTTTATTTTTTGTCTTTTTACTATTGATTCTCACAAGACAGTCTAACAAAGAATACATCTGAGAAATAGTCATGAATCCCATAGCTATGGTTAGCTCTAGTTAACTGTAAATTCAGTGTTGTAGAACTGCCATTCTATTTTGTCTCCTCCTCCTCTACATCAGGGAGAAGAAATTGCCTGTTATTTCAACAGCACTTGTAAATCCCATAGTTTACAGGTGGCCACTGTGAGATGTGTCATTTTTCCATCTAATCTTGAATGACAGAGGCAACTTCCAAATGCCACTAACACTAACTTCTGCTAATCACCTCCTACTCAGTCCCCCTAAACACTAATCTCTTATATCTGCAGAATAAGAGTAGGAAAAGGTGGCACAATTAAGAACTGAATTGTATGTTGCCCTCAAACTCAAACTCATGAGGATAGAGCTGGTTTAAGAAGTTTCCAATTGTTTCTTTTCCTCTCTCTAGTTCATAGGCTTCGACAACGATATCCCAGAAAAACTCACGTTCATTAGTGACTGAAGTGTAAAGAATCCAAAAGATCATATCCAGGGGATACAACTTCAAAGAGGAGCTTAAAAATATTAGTGGAATAAATGTATGAATTATACAAAAAGCATTTTACAATCTAGCTTTCATGATTTGGCCTCTTCTTAGTTTTATTCATGCATTCCTCCATCTCATAATTTTTTAATGAGCAACTATTACATACATGGTAAGTGGTAGATAATAAGATTTTGTAATATGTGTGTACATTTGTATCTTCCAAAGACGAATGTGTGTTTGTGTGTGTGTGTGTGTGTGTGTGTGCATATTCTGTTCTACATGCTTTTCTTTACAATGTGACTAACGTTCTTCCCACTGAGAAGTGGGTTCTATGTACCTTCTCATGAACCTGACTAAACTTCTGCAATTACCTCAATCAGTAAAATTCAGCAGAAATGACACTGCATAGCATCCAAGGCTAGTTCATACAAGGTGATATAGCTCCACCTGGCTCTCTTTCAGAAAGCTCATCTATGGAACCCAGTGCAGGCATAAAGACCACGTGGAGAAGTCCAAGAGGACTGGAAGTGATATTCCCTAGAAATGACATTCCCAGCCAGTGGTCTGAATCAACAATCCAACATGAGTAAATGAGAGTTAAAATGATTCAAGCTCTCAGTCTTTGATTCTCTAATGAGATCTGTCTTGTCTAAATTCCTGGTGCACAGAAACCAGGAAAGATAATAAACTCAATTATTGTTTTAAGCAACTAAGTGCTGGAATGATTTGTTATGTGGCCAAACATAACAAACTGCAGCAAAGAAGGAAAAGAAAATTCTGCCTTCATGGAGATAATAATTTGGTGAGGGCATCAGATATTAACTCAATATAACTATAAACAACTGTAGACTCTAATTACAAATTATAAATGTTAGAATGTAAGTAAACTCAGTGAGGACAGAGAGAGTGTCTATCTCATTCATTGTCTTATCCTTAAGGACTGATGAAACAACATAGTAACTCCGTAACTGTTGAATGGGTAAGTGAAAGAATCAAATGTTATGAAAGAAATATACAGAGATATGAACACATATACCAGGGAACCTAAATGATCCTAGGGGATCATAACAGCTTTTCTGGAAGAACATTTTATGAGCATTCAGAAATAACATGTATCAAAGCCTGGCTGGGGGTAAGGAACATGGTGCATTTAAGGGTCTGAAATAAGTCTAGCATAACTAGTATGCAGAGGTGAAGGTGAGAGTACTCTGTGCTTGCTTACACCAGGCATTAAGTTAGGCACTATGCCTGCCTTATCTCATTTGTAATTACAAATGAGAAAACAGATCAGGAAGATCTAAAACCTATTTCAGATTTTATTTTAACATATGTGAGACACATCTACTAAATTGACATTATCTACAGTTTCCGTTCTACCTATAAATTAATTAAAGAAACATGAAATATACAGTTATCCAACATTAAAGTAATTGGAGGAAGTATACAATGGACCTAGAACACCAACTGTACCAAGTCAACTAGACTTAAGAGTTAATCTACAGAAGATTACAAAATATGGGAAGAGTTAGTTTAGCAAAATAATGGGCAATTTAAAAACTTGGAAAATGTAGGAAATAGTAATGCTTCCTTTTCATGTCAGTCCTACTTGGAGTACAAAGAGGTTATTCAAAGTTAGCACCAACAAGCTAATCTGTGTGCTTTTGGCCCTCAAATAAAAGTAAGTAAAGGTTTTTAAAATAGGCATTTTACTTTCACATGAATATCTGACTACAGCAGTAAAGACCAGAAAAAACTGAATTTCATGTAAAAACATGGTGATGGTCCAAAGGGCAAGGTCTCTGGAATGTCAAAAATAGAGAAGAAAGCTGAGGATTACTATTTTAGTTTGGATAGCTATTACACTCTGGGTGGCTATTGTGGTTGTAGTGACTAATATCATTTAAAGGGACTGTAGAGCCTCAGGGCCAAGAACTGCACCAAGAGTAAAAAGTATACAGTCATGTCTATGGAGTACTGGGTGTGAGGTTCAGAAGGCATGTGTCCCATAGTTGCCTTCTTTCTATGATTGGTCTCCTGTATTAGTCCATTTCTGTTGCTTATAACACTTATAAAATACTAGGAACTGGGTAATTTACAAAGAAACCAAAATTTATTGCTAATGGTTTCTGAGGCTGGGAAATCCAAAGTCCAGAGAACAAATCTGATGAGAGCCTTCTTTGGTGGTGACTTCAGTGACATAGGGTATCACATTGCAAGATGATGAAAGCAGAGAAAGACTAACCTCCTCATTCAGTCTCTTTACAGCGCTCTCCAGACCACACCCATCACCATCATTTTTAATCCAGTCACCACAGCATGTTTCTACAATCTAAGCACCTCTTCAAGTCCCTGTCTTGCAATGACCACTGTAGGATTTCCACCCTCAACAGTTACAGTGGGGATTTAATCTTCAGTGAAGTTGGGGGAGCATCCAGTCTACAGCAACTCCTCTGCAGTTTCATGCTAAACCTGTCTTGGTACTGCTTCAGAGGAAATAGATCAATGCCTTCTTGATAACTGCCCAGCTTCCCACTGAGAGGACCAGGGCACTAAGTTAGCTCAGTATTTCTGGAAACCTGAAGTTTGAAGACAGGGAGGTCATAGAATATAAGGGAAGGCTATTTATAAGTTAAGGTCTTGGTAGGGAAAGACAGTATACTCAAACTGGGTAATTTGAGAAGAATTTAGCAAAGAGCCTGTTATAAAGGTGGACAGAATTAAAGAAACAAATGAAGTACAACACAATGTCCTAGGTATGTGCATTCTTATAACAGTAAACAGCCATTAAGACTCTTTAGAGTTGAAGTATTTCCTGGAACTCACTGAGCAGTGTTATGGCAAGAAGGGACCCAGGGGAATAGACACACATATGTTACTTCCCTCCTTACTTCTGATCTTCTGTCATAGCCTCTTATGGGCTAACCCAACCAGAAGCCAGAGTTCAAGATGCTTGTTGATGAAATCTATCAAGGTCAGCCTGTCTGCACACATAGGAAGGGGCAGAGTACATTGGGAGGGTCAAACTGGAGACTCATCCTGAGTATCCTCTCTAATAAAAGATCAGGCAGGTAGTTCCCTGGTTTAGTGTTCAATTAAATTGAACAAACATTTATTTAGAACAGAGTAGGTACAAGGTGCTATACTCAACATTTTAAGATATAAAAAGATGAATAAATCTCAGATTCTATCCTTAGAGAACCAGACAAGTAGCTGCTATAAAATACAGAAAGAAAAGGGAGGAGGGTAATTAAAAGTAGAGATATATTATGCTTAACATATTAAAAGATAAGACGCTGGTATGCAAACCTTACTTAGCTGGGGAATACTGCAAATTTTATTTTGTAATTGTTTAAATCAAATCTAAGCCAAAAGTCCATTATGCTAATTGGATAAAAGAGGAACATTGGTTAAAGTACGAGTGGCTGATTGTGTGTATATAAAGAGTGAAAGACTGCCATTATTCATAAATAAAAAATAATAGAAAATCTGGGAATAAACATAAATTTTTTGAGTGCCTGCTATGTAATAGACATCATGCTAGGTACTGGGAATATAATGATGAACAAAGATGCAGCATTTCCAGTCTTTATGGAATTAACAATCTAGTGGAGAAGACTAGATTGCAGTGCAAACTGATAAAAATTATTATGAAGAAAATAGAGGTGCTATGGGAACATGGGCACAGGAAATAAAAACTGGATATTTGGAGCTCAGGATGCATAGGTCAAGAGAGACTTTCAGTAGAAGTTATATCAAAATTGTTAGCTAAAATGTGAGTTAAGACTAAAACAAGAAGAAGCTAAAAAGGAAGAATTTTTCAGGCAGAGAGAATGGCATATATAAAATTCCAGAGACTAGGAATGGTTCCAACATGTGCTTTCAGAGAGAGGCAAGAGATTTAATATTTTTGGAGTTCAAAAGGAAAGGACACAGCTTAGGAGAAGGCAAAGATCTAAGGCCAGCAAAGTTCGGGTCACGATGAGAGAATATGAGGAAAAATCTTAGATTTTATCTGGAGGGCTCTGGGAAGTCATCGCGGAGTTTTAAGCTAGGATATGGCCTTGTAATGTTTGTATTTTTGAAGACAATCCCATTGAGTAGAGTGAGTTGAAGGAAACTAGATGATAAATTAGTACATAGTAATATAGATAAGAGATAATGATGACCTAAGCTAGGGTTTTAGGAATAGAATTGAAAGAATTGGATGAATTTCAGAAATATTAAAGAGCTGTAATTATCTGGATAATAATGGATTGGATGGGGTCATGGAAGAGAGAGGTAGACATGGATACCTCAGTTTTGACTTGGCAATTCCCTGATCAGTGATTCCTTTTACAGAGATAGAAATTGTAGGAAAGGAAGCAGATTTTGGGTGGGGAGAGATAAATTTAATTTTTTGTATTTGAGACCGAGGCACTTATAATATATTCAAGTGTAAAAGGCTAGTGCATCTAAAAACATGAATCTGAATTCCCTGTGAAAATTATTGGCTGGACCTCTAAATTTACGAGCTGTCAGCACATGAGTGGTAATTAAGCTACTTGGCAGGATAAGGTTACTGTGAGAATGTATAAAGTGAAAGGAAAAAAAGACAGATTAAAACATAAAAATTTAAGAATGGCCAGAGGCAGAAGAGGCTGCCAAACGCTAAGCACAGGTCGTGTGAGCAGCAAGAGAACAGAGGAGTGTGGTGTCAAAAAATCTTTACAGAAGAGAGTGTTTCCACAAGAATGGGTTTTTGATAGTACAATGTACCATAATCACTTTTAGTGGCATGAAGGACAGCTCCGAGTTCTTGCTGATACCGGTCTCCTAAGGAGAGAGACAGGTTTTTACCCTTTGTTCCAATTTCAAATACTCTCAAGAACCTGTTAATATTTTATGCTTTTGTCATACCTTTGAACTTTTATTTATTTTCTTTTTTCTTAAACTATTTTTTAAAATAAAAATTCCTTATCTTTGAAAAAATTCCTAGTATACAATGCTTAGTTTATTTTAAAAATACATGATTGTTTCAATGTCTATGGAGAATTATTTTCCTCCACTCTCTAATAGTTCAGCAGGTCTGTGGATATATAAGCCACCACCATCAGCAACCTCACTAAAAGACTACAAGATAGGTAAAACAGGCTCAAGAATGTTCTTATCCCAGGGTTATTTTAACCTGTATTCATACACAGTTATTGTTTTATTTGGAACTATGTTGATTACTCAGATCAGAATTTCTCAGCACCAATGGAAAGGACTCTTTTGTCCACAAAGTATTCATATGTCAGTGTGAATAAAAAAGAGCAGACTGACAGACTGGAGAGTACATCACAGTAAGTTAATGCATTATTTAAGTCAAATATTCTATGTGACACATATATGTATTATATATTGTATTATATCCTAATATAGCATAGCATAGTCTGTTAGATGATACTTATATAAATACATAATTTTTCTTGGTTGAGTCCTGCCCGTATAGAAACCATTCAGCATATGTAATGAGAAATTTGGGGATGGTGCTGAGTCAGAGAACTGAGGAAGACATTTCTTATTAGACTGACAGTGTTGAAGGACTTTGGCCTTGCAAAAACATCAACCAGATGTTTTTCGGAAGTTGTCAGCTTCTTCATTTTAGTCAAAGAGTAGAGCACAAAATTTCAGAGTTTTCATTTAGTTATACGCTCATTCCTAAGACTATGAGTGTAGGTGGACAAGATACACAGTTTGTCTTTGCTGTATTCAAACATATCGACTGATTCCAATCCATCTAAATTAATTAGACCTCTTGAAACTGAGAATCAAAAGATTACTAACCAGGTAATATTAATGGCTTATGCCTGAGTGACAGGGCATTATTCTGTTGGATCTGAAAGGTTAAACTTGATTACAAAAATCTTCCTGGACAGATTTCTTTTTAAAGCATTCACCAAATCTCCTAAGAGGCAAAAGGATAAAGCAGCTTAAAGTATTTATCCTAAAAATTTTCAAGGAGATCCAATTACAAAACTATAAAAGTACTGCTATATCATTAGAGACAAATTATTTTGGAAAATAAACTTCCTGAAGGCAGTGACCGTGTCCATTTTGCTCATCTCTTCTCCCTTAGCACCTAATACTGCCTGACTCATACCAGGTGTTCAAAAATATTTCTCAGAAGGACATTGTGTGAACCTCAGTTTAATTCAAAAAATTCTCATAAATATATTTGGCTTAAGAATCCTGAAGCCTATTCCAAGTATGGTCTCTATCAGTAAATAGATTTTCTCTACTCACTAGTGATTGATGTCTAAACTACCTTATATTGGACTGGAAGAAGGATTCAGTAGCCTCTGACTAGCAGTTATGGTGGAACACCCAAGATCCCTAAACTCTGTATGGCTCTATATCTGAGTGAAGAAATTATCATTTCTTCACTCAGATATAAAATTGTATAAGACTTTACATATTAAAAAGTGAAAAATGAATTGTATAATTCATTAAAATTGTATAAGACTTTACATATTAAAAAGTATTTCTATAGGATTTTTGTTTTCATTTGAGCTTCATAGCAGCCCTGTTGAAGAAAGTAGAATACTATCTCTAGTTTACACCTCTCCACGTGATAAATTATTCTTTCAATAGGTTTTGATTCTGTTCCTGATATTGACGGTACCTCTTGCCAGATGGATATATAGATTATTAGGCATGGACCCTACCCTTAAAAAACTGGAATTCTTTTTGAGGATATTAGATAATGGCAAAAATAGTTATAATGAAGAGATCAGTATCAAACTTTATAACCTCATTGTATAAGGAAGTCAGGAAAGAACATACATTATTGGTGGAGAACATAATATAGGCTTTAAAAAGGAAAGAACATGTGAGTAGAACTTTGAAACAGTCATTTATTTCATCAATTTTGGGAGATTAATTAATTTAATAGATAATTAAATGTTTGCTATATTTCAGGCACTATGCCAAATAATGAGGATGCAAAAATAAAAATAAAAAACAAAATTTAAGATTCTTGGTGTTCAAAGTTTAGTGTTAAATGAATGTAGATATTTAGGCAAATTACTAACTTAATAAGGAGGAAAAATTCCTCTATTGATAGTGCCAATATCACCTTTAGTTCTGGACAAATGATGACACTGCCTCAGCTCCTAGTTTATATAGAAACGGGCCATACAAGGGTATTCGCCAGGACCTTGCATACCCTAATGGTGGTTCTCAGTAGAAAGATTAGCCAAGTACTCTGAGAGAACAGATAACAGGGAAAATAACTGGCTTGAAATCCATTCAGTGAAACCATTTTCAACCCATTTCAATGCATCAAAATAGGCAAGGAAGGCTTCCAAAGAAGATATTTTAAATAAGAAAAAATTTTATATTAAAATCATTATATTGCTATTTTTTGCTACTTTAATTATGATTTCAAAAAATATGTATTTTCATTTTTTCCAAATAACATTGTGAACAATATTATTAATAAAGATGTAAATTTTTGTACTATTTGCAGCACAACTAAGATGATATCAGGCTTGAAAATAATCACTGAATGAATTAGGCTTACTGTATATAGCACTATCAAGTTTCTGAGAATTAATGTTTCACAGAAAATGGTTGTATTTTGTTCATAGAAAAGGTTAGATGAAAATTAATTTTTGGAAAAAAGACCTAAAATCGTACAAGGAAAATATGATGCAGTGGAAAAGAGCAGGATTTTAGTTCTGGCTCCTCCAGAAACTATTGAACTATCAGACTATTGAACCTTCACTTTTCTCACGTTTCCAGGTGTGTAAAGGGAGATGAGGATGGATTAGATTAAGCATAGCAGAAATGTTACACATGAGCACATGCTGCAACTTCTCTCTCCCATGCTGATGACAGACATTGCTCAAAGGGTATAAAGAAATATCATGATTTGTAAGAAGGAATATGCTAATAATAAATACAAAAATTTAAAATAATCTAGTTTCTTACAATGATATTATTGACTTATTCATGAGCTATACGTAGATATTGTATTTAAAATTTAGTAAGTCAAAATACATTTGCTTAACAATTATTATTGGTAGAAATTTTAGCCAGTATCTTCTTTGTTTAATTAGAACCATACTTGTTTTGCACATTTTTTAAAATTTTGTTTCCAGAAAGAGGAAGGAAAAAGCTTATCAGATCATCAGTATTCAGATTTACTTGACTGATATTCCTCCTAATGGTGTAAATATAGTAAAACCTTATTTGGCACTTAATTAATGTTGATTAATATATACATTCTCCACTCTGGATATAAAGAAATCTCTTTTTTTGAATGTTGGTAAATTGGCACATAATACAGCAGTCAAATACTACATAATAAGGGCCAGCTGTATACACCTATCCTCCTACATTTGATTGGATTCTATTCAACCCACCACTCAACATTGAATACTCTACTAACAGAAAAACAGAATTTAAGAATTCAATCAATCTCCTTCCTTTTTGTCTGTCCAGATTTCTTAAAGCCCATCTGAGCTAGCCTTCTAGATAATTTCTTTGTTTTCCATCCTACACCCATATTTACCTTTTCTTAACTCTGATAGTATATTAAATAGAATAAAATGCAAAAAAACTTAGTCCTCATTTTTTTTTCTCTCAACTTACTTTATGCCCTTATGATGTGAATAGCAGTATATAGTTCATTCATTGTTCCTGTTTCTATTTCCTCCACAATAAAATTATACTGCTTTTCTGGGGCAAATGTCTTTTCAAAACAACTGTCATCAAACTTGGCATATAAAAAGCCATTAATAAATGGTGGTATAAAATTTAACAAGTAGGAATGAGAATTTATTTTTGAATTTTCTCTTGCTGTAAATATTTCCTATGGAGACTTTTGACTTGATGTAAAAAAGCAAGCCCATAAAAATACTTAATGTAATTTAGATCAAATACTGTTTCATAGGTGTATAGACTCATTTGAATTTTGTACTTTTAATGGAAATTTGTTATTATTAATGAGAAAAATAAGTGTTCAGGTCACAAAAATATTTTGGGAATGAGATACCGATAAATAAAATTTACACATAACTATAAATTATGGTAAAAATTCTTTGATTTTTTGATAATTCTGTTAGAAAAATATCTAAAACATTTAAGTCAAATTTTATTGGGGCTTTGTAGTAGGCAGAGTTTTTGAGGCTTTCAGGGTCTCCATGCAGACATAAATTTTGCATCCTCAAGAACTGTACGCAGAGGCTTTGTGTGAAGAAGACTGTTCTTTATGTGTGTTTAATAAATTCAGCACACTTTCTGGACCTTCCTGTTTACTTAACAATTGACTGTTCTATTTGTTTATAACAAATTTTCATTATCAAGTCATATAAAAGAAGAAACATCTTTAATATAAATAGCTCAATTTCTAAAAATAATAATAATAATGTTAATAATTAACCAAACCAACAAACAAAATGAAAGCACAGGTTTGAATCTCATCTTCATAACAACATGCATGATTTTAGAGCAGTTGAGTTTTAAATATAAAATGATCTCTAGAATATTTCTATTCCAGTTATAGAGAGGTAGCTAGTATTAGGCAACCTTCCACCTCAGAGAAACGATTCAAGCTAGATAAAATTTAAGGGGAAAAATGCGTCTGTTTGAATATATTAGAGAAGAGATAGCAGCTAGAGCTTGCAGAATCAAGATGCCAGAGACAATCAGAGATGGTGGAAACACATTGAGATGAACTGTGTTCATGCTTCAATTTCTCCTCAAGGAATTTGCTTGAATCAGTGAGTTATAGAAGCTGGACAGAAAGCAGTGATTTAAATATTGCAGCAGTTTCACTGGACAAGTGAATGGAAAATTTAAATTTAAGGCTGTCAAGGCATTCATGACTTGAGGGGCTAGACTCAGATAAAAGAGAACCACAAAGAGGTAAGCCATGAATTCTACATTTACTATCCTCCTGAGGCATTAGTTGGCTCTTAGATTGAACATATGCAGGGCAAGAACACAAAATGAAAAGTAGTTACTCAATGGCTAAAAAGTAAGCAGGTATTTCAGCAGTTTTATTGTGCTAGAGACACAAATATTGGAGTTGAGAGCCCATCCAGAAGAGAGGTCTTGGTCAATACTCAAGGCTTTTCAGTTATGAACTCAAGGAAAGGGTAGGACTTAGGAGTCATGGCAAATTGAAAATAGACTAGTCAAGATGATGTTGTCCATAGTCTATATGCCGCCAGAGGAGAATTAAATAGTCCAGGGCATCATCTAAACCTTCCATTTTTTTTTATATCGATTTCTAAAATTCAATAAAAATCGGTGGAAGTAATAGAAAATAAATTACTCAAAACTAAACACAAAAATAAGACCTGTAGATAATTCATATCTTGGAGTTCTCACCTAAGGACTTTAAAATAATTATGATTATTTTAAGTTTGAGAAAATAGACGGACAAGATAAAGAATTTCATCAGAGAAGTTTAATATATTAAAAATGAATCTAGAAATAATAGAAGTGAAAAATAGAATAACTGAAATTAAGAATTTAATAGGTTCAGCACATTATACAGGATAGAACATATGACTAGTGAACTGGAAGTTATGTTGGCAAAAAAAAAAATAGCTTGAAACACACATAAAAAAAAGGACATGATATTAGAGAAAAAAGAGTAAGAATTATGTAGAGCCCAATAAAATGTTTTAACATAAATGTAATTTGAAGCTTAGTAAGGAAATAATAGTAAGTGGGTCAGAAGCAATATCAAAAAGATTACAATAAAGAACTTTTCAAAATTAATGAGATATCAACCCAGAGATTCAAGAAGCCTTGTTAACTCAAATCAGAATAAGTACAATGAATAACCACACCTAGGCACATCGTAGTAAAAGGAGTGAAAATAAAAGACAAGAAAAACACACTCAGACATAGAAGATACACCATCTTCAAACAGTAAGACACAGGGGTAACTTCATTATAAACTGTGGAAGTCAGAAGATAAAGAAAGGCATTTTTACAGTGCTAAAATACAGAATATCATCCTAATATTAAATATCTAGTGAAAACATTTTCAAAAATGAAGGTGAAACATTCCTGACTCCACTGAAAAAACACACAGAAACTGAGAAGGCTTGTGGCTAACCGATTCATAATAAAGAAAATATTAAAGGGAGTTCTTCAGACAGATGAAAACTAATCTCATACAGAAGCATGGTAGTATAGCAACATGTGGAGAGAGCTGGTAAAAGTAAATATGCAAGAGATATATATCTGTATACCTGTGTATGAGTGTACTACAAAAAGCTCATGAAATGCTTCGTATTATCTTTTAATTCTATTTTTCTACAACTTTTTGAAATATATATACTTACACATATATACGTTTAAAACATCATACATATATAATGTTTAAAACGACAGCATAATGTGAGAGGTAAAATTAATGTTAAATAAAATACACAAAAAATAGTACACAGAGTGTAAGTTCACATATCAGGAATTGAGAAAAATACTAATTTAAAGTAGATTCTTGTCAGCATTTTACAATAGTGTTTATGTTGTTGGCATTTTGTAATGTCAAGGGCAGCCGTTAAAGGAATAATTAAATGTTGAATTCGTACATGCTAATAAGAGAACATTATGAGCTACTTTGTCCCCAAATTTGAAAATTTAGATAAAATAGGAAAATTTCTAGAAAAAAAAATGATCAACACCGACCAAAGAAATAGAAAATGTTAATAGCTCTTGGTCCATTAAAAATATAACCACAATTTACAGTCTTTCTGCAATGAAAACACCTGGACTAGATGGCTTAATCTGAAAATTCTTCCAAACGAGGAGAAAGTAACACTTATTTCAGATAATAGTTACAAAATTTCAGAAAATAGATAAATATGTAACATATAGTCACACATTTTTTGAGACTTAAAGAGCCTTACATTGTAGAAACAGACAAGGATAAGACAATAAAGAAAAACTACACTTTCTCAAAAACCTAATACAAAAATCCTGAACACATTTTTTAGAAAAGTGGATCCAGCAATATGTTATATGTGAAATTATGTATCACAGCTAAGTTAGATTTTCCAGAAATGTGCAGTTGCTTTATTATTTGAAAATAAACTATTATAAATGACCTCATTAGTAGAATGAAGGAAACTAATCATATGTTCACGTCAATTGATGTAAAAAGCAATTGGTAAAAATTTGATGGTCATTTCTGCAAATTATTTTTTTTAGCAAACTTAGAATGGAACTTTATTAATTGGTGAAGATTAACTTAAAATTTATAGCAATCATGATGTTTAACAGTGAAATATTAAAAGCTCTTCTCCAGAGATCCAAAATTAGACAGAGTGCCTGTAATCATTGATTCTATTCAGCATTTTAGTGGAAGTCTTTCTGGCTAGGGCAAAACAAACAAACAAACAAACAAACAAACAAACTAACTAACTAACTAAAAAATGAATTTCACGAGGATTTTGAAGAGAAGAATAAAACTGTCATCGTTCATAGACAACCTAGAATATATATGTATATATAGATACATGTATATGCACATGTATATATGTATCTGAATTTAGTGATGTGACTACAAGGTCAATATAAAATAATCAGTTTTATTTCTATTTCTAGCAATGGACATTATAGATACTCAAGAATATATTGAAAGCCAGATTCCTATAGACATTGCCACCTTGAGGCAAGAGTCTAGCATTTGTTTCCCAATGTCAATCAGCCATTAAATACTGTCTGTCCTCTACCCTTACTGCACAGTGGAGGTCTGGAGAAATATCCTCCATATATGGCCAGTTCCAAAGGCAATTCTCTGGAAAGGTAACAGCTGTGAGCCATTAGTCAAAAAAGGCAGCCATTTAGATGTGTGATTATTGAAAGAAACTGAAGAATTCATGGACACACAGAAACATACAAACAAATATACACATGAATTAAAAAAAATTATTAAAACAGCAAGTTTTAAAATCAATTTTAGAGAAAACAAGTTTGATAATTTGCAAGATAATTTTGCAGTAACTCCCAGAATACAGAAGGAAAGAGTAACACAACTGAGAAAGTGGGGAGAGAATATTGTCAGTATGGAAGATCTAGAAGAAAACACACATCATTTATGGGAGTGTCACATAATAGACAAACTCATACATAGTTGCTGGTAGTATAAGTCAATTCGTTAATTGATTCAGCAAATATTTAGCATCTGCAGTACATGAGGTCTACTATAGACAATTGGGATACATCAGTGAATGAAACAGTTAAAGATCTCTACCCATGTAGAGCTTCTAGAGTAAGGAGAGAGAAAATTAAAAATAACACAATAAATAGTTAAATTATATTGTCAGGACTTTACGGGTGGAGGTCACTGAAGAAATAAGGTGATAAAGATAGACTTCATTAAGCAGGTATGATTTGAGGAAAATATGACTAGAGAGATGGTCAACTCCAAGCAGATAGCTGAGAGAAGAATACAGCCATCCTTTGGTATGCACAGGGGATTTGCTCCTGGAACCCCACAGGTACCAAAATCTAGGGATGCTTAAGTTCATATATAAAATGGCTGAAGTTGTATTTGCATATAATCAATGCACATCCTCCTGTATGTTTTATTTATTTATTTATTTTTGTCTTTTTCGTGACCGGCACTCAGCCAGTGAGTGCACTGGCCATTCCTATATAGGATCCGAACCCGCAGCAGGAGTGTCGCCGCGCTCCCAGCGCCGCACTCTCCCGAGTGCGCCACGGGCTCGGCCCCTCCTGTATGCTTTAAATCATCTCTAGATTACTTATCATACCTAACACAATGTAAATGATATGTAAATAGTTGTTATCCTGTATTGGTTTTAAATTAGAATTATTTTTTATTGTTGTATTGTTATTTTTTAATGTTTTTTTTCCCTGAATATTTTTGAACCACAGTTGGTTGAATCTGTGGATGTGGAACAAGTGGGTACAGAAGGCTGACTGTAATCCACAAAGAGAAACTAGTTGGCACAAAAGCTCTAAGAGGTTACAACATGCCTTTTGTATAAAAAGAACTACCAGGAGGCCAAGCGTGTTTGCAGTGGAATAAATGAGGAAGAAAGTGAAGGAGAGGTCAGAGCTGTCTTACTGGACCACATATGTAGACCTTAAAAGGATTTGGCTTTTAATTTGATTGAAATGGATGCCACGAGGGTTTAAAAGAGAGTTTAATAAACTTTCTAGAGAGAAATTTTAAAAAGTGAAACAAGAGATTTAAAATCATTCACATTCATTGCTCTAGTAATTATATTTCATAGAATTTACCCTGAAGACATAATCAGATATGCAACAATGATTTATGTTCAAGAATACCATAACTGCAGTGAACTTAATGTAACAAACAATTGGAAACAACTTACTGTTCCAGGTTTGGTAATGATACTCTGCAGGCAAAAAGAATGCTTTTGAAACAATATTTAATAATATAAAAAAATTATGGAATAAAAGTTGGTAAAAATGGAAGCAAACCTGTGTAAATATACCTATTTTTAATAAAAGTTCAATTAATATAAACAAATAAATTAATACATGAAGAGAACTACAAGGAAATTCTAGCATAGTAGGAGAGAATGTCTCTGGGTGCTGATATTATGGAGTTTTAAAAATTTTCTGCCTTAGGCATGTTTACAAACTTATTTCTGGTAAATTAGCATGCATGCATATTTGAAAGCAACAATAAACTGTTCTTTAAAATAAGAAATTCATTGTCAAGCAAATTACTTTTTAAAAATTCCGTGCTTGAGAGTTCAAATGTAAAATAAGTTATTTTAATGATGATGATAGCAAACACAGAGTTCTTATTATGAACTGTCCTAGATGCTTTGCTTTATTAAGGCAACGTGCTTTCTAATCTTCTGCATTCAAATTAACTTTGTGGAATGTAGAGTTTGTGTGTGTGTGTGTGTGTGTGTGTGTGTGTGTGTGTGTGTTTTAATTTTATCATTATACAATGTAAACCTTTTTTTTGTGGCCCTTTTCCAATTTCTTCCTAACTCCCTTCCACCTCCCCCTTTTCCACCTTTTGTGGTCTCAGTTCCATTCTTTCCTTTTGAAAGTTTAATGAATTATTGTGATTGTTGTGTCTTTCTTTTTGTTCATTTATTTTTTTTAAGCTCCCATTTATGAGTGAGGATATGCGGTATTTCTCTTTCTGTACCTGGCTTATCTCACTTACCATAATTTTCACTAAGTTCATCCCTGTTGCTGCTAATGTAGAATTTATAAGAATGCATTTTGTTTCATCGTTGGATCAAAGGATGCAAAACCCACAAGGATTTTGATAGTGTCGTAATGGCCACAGTTGGCATCTTTTGCATGGGATTTAAGCCGAAGTCTCTCTGATTATGCACAAGATAAAAAAAAACCCTGCCAATTATTGAGCATTTCCATGTTTCAGAGGTGGTATGAAATATTGCCACACATTATAACTTTTAATATTTATAATAGCTATATGAAGTAGTCACTATTTACAATTTGCTTCTCATAAAGCTGAGTCTTTGGGTGGCCACATTGTCCAAAACATCTTAGCTAACAAATGCCAGAAGCATTTGTTACTACCCTGAGACACATACAACACTCAATCTCATTTTCTTAACCATTCCTCTGAACCTCCAAGGGTACCATTTTAACCGTTAAATTGCTAGATTTTTATTAACACCCTGAGTAATTTGTTCACTTCATTTATCTAACTTCATTAAATTCTCAAACAATCCATTTAGAAATTTTAAATGACCACATTATACATTTAGAATTATATAATGCTAGAATCTAAAGAGATTTTTAGATAGCCTATCTAACCTTACAACTCAGTATCAAAATCCCCTTTTAATGTGCATTTGCTGTGTCAGACTTGAAGTTACGGTACTTTTGGGTAATAAATACCTCTTGCTGGCAGTGTCCTGACTCCACTTCCTGCTCACTTGAGAGTTTATTATGCCAGATCTACGCAGCCCAAGTTTACAGTAAGAAAGATATGATAAAAAAATTGGTGTCTTTCCAGAGCAGCTCTCAACCAAAGACGAATGGGAGTTGGTATATATGAATATCTCAGTTCCTTCATCTCTTAGGCAGGTTAACTTTGAGGTGCAAGTTGCACACTGACTCCTGAGTTTTCAACAGAATTAACCTCCAGTATCCCACAGGGATAAGTTGATTCAGTGTACTCTTTATTGTTCCCTTTGCCTTCCCTGTCTTCACTTTCTTTATTGGTGTTTCCTAGGAAGACCACTCTGCTAAACTACTCACATTTGAATCCTTAACTGAGGATCTGTTTCTGGGAAATGCTAAGATTCAACCTCCACAATCAGTCTGTACACTAGAGTGGGTGGTTCTCAAGAGTTTGAAGAGGCTACTGTGAGTCTTAAGGTCATCTAGTAAATTCACAAGCTAACTCAGACTTCAACAACCAAGAGAGTAGATGTCAACTACCGAAGCCAACTGTGAATCTCAACTTTTGTTCATGTTTCTAACGTCATCAAAATTGACAGGATCTCCTTGTTTTTTTACCTTCCAAATCTTACACTAAGGCCTCTCATTGGCACCTAATGCAAAACCTCTGAGAGCAGTGATGGTGATATTGAATCAACACCAAATTCAACATAATTTTAACCTAAACATTGCTTCACCATTTCTCTTTACAAATGCCACTACCTGCCACTGTTGCCTGTCCATATCAGCACTAACCATGGTGAGATTTCTCCCCTCTTTGTCTCTGCCAAGAAAAATTCTATTTAATCTTCAAAGTGCAGCTTTTATCACTCTCTTGCAGTGATGCTGTGTGGCTGTGATGTTTGAATAAAGATCAGCTGCTTCTGTTGAGAATTAACAGAGAAAAATGCCAAACTTAAGGGAAAATTAATGACAATGACTTAACAAATAAAAAGCTGGAAAGAATTAGGAAATTTATTCAAATCCATATTTGAATAAAACTTATGATTTTCCAAATAATTTGGAAATCATTGAACAAATACCAATGAATGAGCAGTTCGGACAAGACTACCAGCCCCTTGCATTTCCAGTCTTTCTGACTCTGGGAGATTTACCACTTCCAATGTCTTCACGGTAAAATGGGAACAGGCAGTGCTGCTAGAATAATTATACCTAATTTAGTTTTGAAGCTGAATACTGCTTTTAAAAAATTTTTTGTTAATTTATTTTATTTATTTTTAAATTTTTAATTGCAACATATTGATTGTACATATTTATGGGGTACAGAGTTATATTTCAATACATGAATATAATGTGTGATGATCAAATCAGTGTAATTAGCATATTCATCACTGCAAAACTTAATCATTTCTTTGTTATAAGAACATTTACTCTCCTCTCATCTAGCCATTTTATAACATACAGTAAATTATTGTTAATTATAGATGCCTAGCACTACTGTATACCACTAGAACTTATTTTTCTTATCTAGGTGTAATTTTGTCCATTATCCAACCTCTCCTTATTCCTCCTCTCCCGTCCCCTTCCTAGTCACTTTCAAAAGTTCAACTTATTGTTATTATTATTTAATTATTTTACTTTTTAGCTCCCACATATGAGAACATGTGGTGTTTTCCTTTCTGTGCATGACATTTCACTGAACGTAATGTCTCCCAGGCTCATCCACGTTGCTGCAAATGATAACATTTTATTCTTTTTTATGGCTGAGTAGTATTCCATTGTGTATATATACCACATTTTCTTTATCCATTCATCTGTTGACAGCCTACGTTGATTCTATATCTTTGGTATTGTGAAAAGTACCGCAATAAACACAGGGCTGTAAATATCTCTTTGGTATGCAAATATCTTTTTCTTTGTATAAATACTCAATAGTGGTATTGCTAGATCATATGATAATTCTATATTTACTTTTTTGAGAAGCCTTTATACTGTTTTCCATACTGGGCAGTACTAATTTACAATCCCACAGTTTGTAAGACTTCTCTTTTCTCTGGATCCTTGTTAGCATTTGTTATTTTTTGTCTTTTTGATAATTGCCATTCTAAATGGGATGAGATGATATATTCCTTCCCATGGCTTTGATTTTCACTTCCCTGATGATTAGTGAAGTTGAGTATTTTTTTATAGAATTATTGGCCATTGTATGTCTTCTTTTGAGAAATGTCTATTCAGGTCATTCATCCATTTTTTAATTTGATTATTTGTTTTTTTACTGTTGATTTGTTTAAGTTCCTTGTATATTTTGAATATTAATCCCTTGTCAAATGTAGTTTGCAAATATTTTCTCCTATTCCGTCGGTTGCCTCTTCACTCTGTTGATTGTTCCTTTTGTTGTACAGAAGCTTTTTAATTTGATGTAATCCCGTATGTCTATTTTTGCTTTTGTTGAATACTGATTTGAAAACCTTTTTTGATATTTGCAAACACAACCAAAACCACTTCTCAAACAATGATATATTTTCTTCTTTCTTTTTTACTTGATTATGTGCATAACCAAGGCATCTGACCAGGGATTTTCCTAAATTTTATTTGTCTGGAGTGAGCAGATTCATTTTTAGATGTATGTGTGTTTGTGTATGTGTTTGTATGTATGTGTGTGTGTGTGTGTGTGTGTGTGTGTGTAGTATTTGTACATACTCTTCCATATCACAAAGGAAGAAAAG
The DNA here is from genome assembly GCF_027409185.1 of Cynocephalus volans. Lineage (NCBI taxonomy): Eukaryota > Metazoa > Chordata > Mammalia > Dermoptera > Cynocephalidae > Cynocephalus > Cynocephalus volans. The sequence continues at coordinate 128,205,302 of NC_084463.1, forward strand.
ACTTGAAATTATTTTCTGAATTATGTCCATCTGCTTGCTTACAAATTGTGATAATAATTACACCTAAAATTTATTACAAAACACAGGGCTCTGTGTCAAACTTTTGTATGCATTTTGTTATTTAATCCTCACAATAAACCTATTGCATTGATCCTTTTATTGTCTTCATTGTTATATAAAGTAATCTTAAATACTTTAAGAGTATAAACTATTAAGGATTAGTTTTCAAAACTGAATCAAAGACTATTCAGCTCCTGCTTTTAACCAATAAAATATTCTGCCTCTAGAAGATATTTCATTTTAGTTGTTAAAGGCTTATAGTAAAATTAAGGAGTACTCCAATGACACAGGCACAGATTCGGTGGCTCCCAAATGTAAAGTATACCAGGATGCTTACAATTTTGCCTCCATTGCCATATGTGACTCTGTAGATCAGCCTCCTAATACTAAGCAATGTACACCAGGCTTTGGTGGAATTTAAAGAGACACGATTTTCTCTATGGAGCCCAGACCTCATTTTTTTTTTTTAACTAAAAATATGTTAAAATGCATAGATATAATTAGGAAAAAAACATTTTATATTTTGATATCAAAGGTCACCATATTACCAGTTCTATCTCTTTTTAAAATATTTGAAGGCCTGCCATGAAAGTAAATAGGGCACAGTCAAAACCACAATTTTAAAGTTTTCTGCATTAAATATTCAGGTGACTTGAAACAAATAACAGATCTCCAGAATCCTTCAGTGGGTATCCCTGACACATTATGACTTTATTAGGAATTTCAATGATTAAGAATAAAGTAGCCCTTTAAGAACACAGTTAAATAAGGACTTGCTTTGTGTTGCTGAATTTGGTAACTTTATACACGAGAGTGTTCTATTCCTGCTAAGTCTATAATATGTGATCTTTAAAAATAAAGTCTTAGTGCAAAGTAGGGAAAAAAATTAGAAGACAAAAACTAGGAAAGATATTACCATTACAATGGTCGCATGATGGATTGAGCATGGCTTCTGTCCAAACTGTCATCTGCCTTTTATAAGCTGATTTTTCAGAGATTCTTAATCCAGAAAGCATCTTTCTGCTCATTCTGTTTAGAATGGTTTCAATTTAGGTGCATTTCTGCTTTATATGTGAGTCTTGACAGTGCAGATTACAGAAAACAACAAGAGATATTGTTCTTTGTGGTACAAGTAAACAAGTCATGGATCAATTAAGCCTTGGTTGCAGTGACTGAAATACATAAATGAATGAAATGGAATTGTTCTAGTTGCAGCAGAAAAGAAATGTCAGATGTTAGGTCAACCAGGAGTTGTTACAGCAGTGGCTATTCTAAGTAAGAGGGAATCGAATTACTTGAATGGAGCAATAACTGAGACTGTTTCATTTAACACTCAATAAAGATGTAATAAGGATGGATTGTCATAATAAGGATTTTCAGTGTTCATTTCTGGAGAATTTCTAAGCATTCCTGAGATTAATGGTATCACAAAAAGAATTCCTGTTGAGAAAACAGGTCTTAGAATACAGTTCAGGATAATCATTTTATGTCCTTCATTAAAAACAGGTGCCAGAGTAAACGTTTAATGACCATTTAAGAGGAGAAAGGCAAGAATAATAACACCATTATAATTCATCCATTCTAGATTTTTAGAATTGAAAAAACTTTGATAAATTAAACATATTTTCTATAAAAGTGCCTGGATTCTGTTTTTCTTTCCTAGTCCTTTAGGAGGAAAGTGTCTGATGTGACAAGTTTCATCTTTGCTTTAACAAACTCTTTGAATTGCTGTAGTACACTTGAATTTTATTTATATAACCCAGAACATTAAGAGCAGGGAAGAGAGATCTTTTATCACAAATTCTTATCCTTTAAAGAGACAACATTTTGTTTTTGCCACAATATCTTCCCTCACATTAGATTACTAGAAATTTCCCAAACAAGGGAGTCTGGTGTTTTTTATATTTGCATATGTCTGGAATACCTTAATCCTCCTGTCAGAGCATAAAGAACCATGAGGAAGTGCTGTAACACCAGACTCCCTTGTTCAAATCACACTTCCACTATTGCCTCATTGTATGATATTTAGCAAATTACCCAACTCTCTGAATTTTAACATCTTTATCTATAAACTTGAAATATTAGTAATAGCTACTCATAGAGCTTTTGAAAGATTAAATAAAGATAACCCATAGAGAGGATTTTGCTAAATGTGCAGCACAACATATAGTATATAAAGAATGACAACAGTTCTTATTATAATTATTGTCATCCACATAAAAATTATCTCCAGTCTTTTTGAGCAAGACAAACCATCTCCAAAGCTTGGTCACAAGTTCTCAAGACACTTTGAAGGCTGGAAAGTGAAGCCAAAATCAGACTATAGCGTCAATTAATTCCTCAATGTTGTCCAACGAGTCAATATGGAAAGGTTCCAAGAACATGTAAAGAGCACAGGAATGCTTCATTTTGGTGATTTGGTTGAGACTATCAATTCTTACCCCCATCTGCAGACATATTTAAATGTAATGAACATACTATTTTGTTACTATTTCATGAAATAGATTATTTTCATTTTAGAGTCTCAAAAGCAAAAGAATGCCCTTTATTTCTACTTTAGGGTTGTTAGAATTTAATTCTATAAATAGCTATTTTCATTTTAAAAAATACTTTATCTCTATTTAATAGCTGCGGCAACTCATGTCCTGAGCTGGCAAAGTAACAATAAAAACTTGTTTGGCTCACATATTTTTAGCAGTTAGTTGACATCACAGTGCTTGCTCTCAAAATTAGCTCAAAGGAGCACACTTGACCAAGGCATATAAAATAATAAATGACCTTTTACCTAGTTCATTATTTCTGGGATTAATTTTAATTTCAGTCCTTTCCTGTTACCATAGTAGTCCACATGCTATGACAAGTATACTAACATTATCAGGAAAGATAGAAAGAACAAACCTATGAATTAAAACTTTAGTCTCAGATATGGTTGTTTTGAAATCTCATGTGGGTATTCACCTCTTTGTGTGAACTTTTGACATCTTTGACATTCTCACCACTCACTTGTATTCCCTATGAATTCCTTGATATCTAGGCACCAAAGGAAGGGGGTATTCAAAATGTTTAAAAACAAAGAAGAAAAAGCACCACCAATTCAGAATGCAATAATGAATAGTGGAGGTCCCCACGTGAACACCCCTATTTCCCACCACCCATCCTGTAGTAAGGTTGAGCTATGTGATGTGTCACTTTCAAACTTCTTGCTATCACTTCCTTGGCTGTGGCAACTAATGAGGCTTCAAATCAACATGGAGGAATTGCCTGGGTCGACAATGGACTTTGAGTATGTAAACAAAACATGTTTTGTGACATTGGAGTTTCTGTTACTGAAGTGTAATTTAGTTTATCCTACATGCTAGTCAGAATGTGCACTGGATGTAAACATATAGTATGGCTGTACTAGTACATACCAGCTAGATAATAGACCTGAATGAAATGTCACTCACATTCTCTCCTATTTTTAACCTGAATAGATCAGACAACTAAAATATAATTATTTTAAATACCAACCTTAGAGACAATGGAGTGTACATGTTATAACTCAATTGCTCTGTTCAATAGAAAAACAAATGCAGAATAAGGAAAGGCTATAAGAGTCTCATTTTGAAGAACAGATACTAGCTGGGAAATGCAATGGTTAATTTCCTTAGGTTCAGCTGACTTCAGTAATTAAAACAACACACCAAACTTCTCTCATCTCATATCTGATTGATTCTTCTTGGCTTTCTTCTTATGTGGTGCCTTCTAGTTGTATCGATGATCAATGCCATTCTTGCATCAGTTGGTATATATTTCAATAGCAAACAATGCCTCAACTTCGGTGGCTAACAACTTGTCTACACTGCATGCTCCATAAACATAGAAAAAGCCCTCCACCATTCCCAATACACAATGGCAGAACAGACACAATGCCACGAGGCTGGAAAGGAAGACGGAGAGCAATGACTAGGCTCTGCTGTGTCCCTTCAGTGTAGCTGCTATATAAGCCTCTTACTTCAGGGCTGAGAATGTTTCTTGATAAGCCTCTAAATTTTCTTTCTAGTAGGGGTTCCGCATTCATTATTCCCCATGGACTTTGGTTCTGTCCTCTTGAAGGCTCACCTTTTCTCATTATCCTCCTTGAACATATCTGAAGAGGATGATGAAGAATAATGTGACCTCTTTTAAAACCATGCAGCTTTTCCAGCCTGCTATCTGTCCGAACCCAAGGGGTATTTATTTAATTTTTTTTTTTTTTTTTTTTTTTTTTTGTCTTTTTCGTGACCGGCACTCAGCCAGTGAGTGCACCGGCCATTCCTATATAGGATCCGAACCCGCGGTGGGAGCATCACCGCGCTCCCAGCGCCGCACTCTCCCGAGTGCGCCACAGGCTCGGCCCCCAAGGGGTATTTAAATTGGAAATAGTCACAGGATTGTCCAGTTAAAATACCTCTTTAGACAGTCCTATGCTCTCAAGAGCTTGTTTAGATTCTAATATACTAGATTCTACTCAGCACTAACAACTGTCATACCAACATTTCTTTTCATTACTTAAATCACTTTCCCGAGACTTAATTGTGAGCTTATTAAACTTCCTTGGGAGAGCCAAACACCTAAAGAGAAGAGTTACTGAGGTCATCTCTGCAAATAATCCACTACACAGCCCAAAGTCAGTACTACATATGTTGCTTTTTACTATAGCAGCACCCTAATTTTCATTCCCAATTTATCTAGTGATCTGGATTGGCTTACAAATGCTGTGGTAAGAATCTCAAAATATCATTGGATTACAAAAACAAAGAGTTATTTATTTTTTGATGTTACAAGTCCATCACAGGTCAGCTTCAGGTCCATTTCATGTTAAATCCAGAACACAGGAGGTCAGTGAAGTTGCCTATATGGGACATTTCATGACAGAGGAAAAATATGTAAACTGTGCACTGTTTTAAAATAGTTTTGCTGAGAAATGACACAGATTTTGTATCACATTTCATCAGGCGACACCACCCACACAGCCATGTCTGACATCAATGGGGCGGTAATGTATGATCTTTGTTCAAGGATAGACAGTGAAAATTTGTAAACAATAATACAGTCTATCACAATTCCAAACCTTATATCATTCTTACAGTCAAGAATTCCAGAGGAAAAGCATCTTTCCCTATAGCTTCTGATCAGATACTTACCTATGAATACTTCACTTCTCCAAAATGAATGGAGTAATTTTGCTGTTCAGGCCTGGGCCACTAACCTGAATCTGGAGGGGACATAGAAAAAAGTTTCATAAAGGATTATTTTAATATTTTAAAATATGATTTAGATAAGTTTACAAAGAAATGGCAAAAAAAGTCACTAAACTCCCCCCCCCCCAAAAAAGTTTGACTTTGGAGTAATGACCCTTGACTCCCTACCATAACTGTTGAGGAGGGAGGGAAATCCTATTATGGTAATTGAAAGGTGGGGCCGTGAAGAGGTGATTAGATTGTAAGACTATGTCAAAGTGAATGGATTAAAAATGGTGGTCATGGGTGTGGTTTGGAGGGCTTTAAAATGAGAGTGAATGAGGAGATTAGTGCCTCTCTCTGGTCTGCCAAGTTCTACCATATAAGACCCCTGCATTGTTGTAAAGTCACCACCAGTGAAGGCCCTCACCAGAAGTGTTCCCTGGACTTTGGACTTCCCAGTGTATGAAACTATAAGCAATACATTTCATTTTCTTTATGAAATACCCAGTTCTGTGTATTTTGTTATAGGCCACAGAAACAGACTAATACAAACCCCAATTCTATTTGAAAATTTCTCAATTTAGAGCTTCAAGGATGAAACTTTTCTATAAAGTTGTCATTGGGGAAATGACATGCTCAATAGTATTCCTGCCACATGCTAAAATACCTGATAAATAAATTTTTAAAATTATAATTTTAAAAGGAACAGAAATAAACAGTATATTATGTATTCAGGGTCTGAATTAAATATATAAAGCTTTGGATTGAAATTTAAAAAGCAGAGATTTTCTGTTTCTCGTTTGACATGTAAAGAGCTTGAAAATTGTTTAGTTGAACAAACTGAAAATCAACAACTTTTCTTTGATCCATCAGAGGTATGAAGTCATGGGGCAAACTACCATCCCCCAAACTGGAGAAACAGGCACATAAAGAGAATCACAACTTACCAGGAGCAGAAGTCATCTCTGGAGACAGAAACTTGTAGGAAACTTTATAGGATTATTAACTAATTGCTGGAGACTAAGTATGAACTACCCTGAGAAATAAAAATCAGGGACCAAGCTTAGTGGGGACCTCATAATTTCATGAGTTTCACTCCAAGAGTCATACCATGTTCTCAGGGTGAAGACTGGAAAAAAACTCCTTGTGTTTCTGGCAGGATGAGCGGGGAAAGTAACCATTTAAAAATGTACTCAGATGAGATCAGGTGTGATCAGGTGGTATACTCAAATCATTAAATGTGATATAAATAACACATCAAAAAAGCAAGGACAAAAATTATATGATTTTCTCCATAGATGCAGAAAAAGCGTTTGACAAAATTCAGCATGTCTTTATGATAAAGATCCTCAACAAATTAGGTATAGAAGGAAAATATCTCAACACAATAAAAGCCATGTATGACAAACCCACAATCAACATCATCCTGAAGGGGAAAAACTGAAAGCTTTTCCTTTAAGAACAGGAAAAAGAGAAGGATGCCCACTCTCAACACTCCTATTCAACATAGTATTGTAATTATTAGCCAGAACAATGAGGCAAGGGAAAGAAATAAAGAACATCCAAATTGGAAAAGATGAAGTTGAATGGTCACTGTTCACAGATGACATGATCCTATATAAAGAAAAACATATAACCTCTACCAAAAAACTCCTAGAGCTGATAAACAAATTCAGTAAAGTTGCAGGATACAAAATCAATACACAAAAATCAGTAGCATTCTTATGCACCAACAACAAACAAGCAGAAAAAGTAATCAAGAAAGCAAGCCCATTTACAATAGCTTCCAAAAGAATAAAATACTAGGAATAAATTTAACCAAAGAGGAAAGAGACCTCTACAATGAGAACTACAAAATTCTGCTAAAAGTAATTAAAGAGGTCCCCAAAAGATGGAAAGACATTCCTTGTTCATGGACTGGAATAATTAATGTGGTTAAAATGTCCACATTACTCAAAGCAATCTGCAGATTCAATACAAATCCCTTCAAAAATAGAAAAAAAAAAACTAACATTTATTTTGAACAACAAAATATCTCAAATAGTCAAAGAAATCCTGAGCAAAAAAAAAAAATAAATAAAATCAGAGGCCTTACATTACCTGACTACAAATTATACTACAAAGCTATAGTAACTAAAACAGCATGGTACTGGCATAAAAACAGACACATGGACCAATGGAACAGAATAGAGGACCGAGAAATTAACCCAGATACTTATAGTCAAATGATATTTGACAAAAGGGCCAAGAACACACAGCGGAGGAAAGATGATCTCTTCAGTAAATTTGCTAGGGAAAGTGGATATCCATGTGGAAAAGAGCAAAACAAGACCTGTATCTCTCTTCATATATCAAAATTAACTCAAAATGGATTAAAGATTTAAGTATGAGACCTGAAACCATAAAACCTATAAAACTCCTAAAAGAAAACAGGGGAAACAATTCAGGGTGTAGTAATGGGCAAAGACTTTATGAATAAGACCCCATAAGCACTAGCAACAAAAGGAAAAATAAATAACTGGTATTTATATCAAACTAAAAAGCTTCTGAACAGCAAGGAAACAATCAAAAGAGTGAATAGACAAACTACAGAATAGGAAAAATATTTGCAAACCATGCATCTGACAAGGGATTAATATACAGAGTAGATAAGGAACTCAAGTTCACAGTAAAAAAAAATAGGCAAATAATCCAATTAAAAAATGGGCAAAGGAGCTGAATAGACATTTTTCAAAGGAAGACATACAAATGGCAAACAGAAACATGAAAAAATGCTCAACATCACTAATCATCAGGGAACTGCAAATCAAAACCACACTGAGATATCATTTCACCCCAGCTAGATGGGCTATAATAAAAAGGACTGAGAATAACAAATGCTGGCAAAGATGTGGAGAAAAGGGAACTCTTCTACACTGTTGGTTGTACTGTAAATTAATACAGTCATTATGGAAAAAAGTATGGGGGTTTCCTAAGCAACTACAGATAGAACTACCATATCTAGCAATTCCACTTCTGGGTATATACCCAAAGAAATGGAAATCACCATGTCAAAGGGATACCTGCACTCCCATGTTCATTTCATTGCAGCTCTATTTACAATAGTTCTATTTACAATAGGAAACAACCTAAAACTCCATCAACAGATGACTAGATAAGGAAAATATTGTATATATCAATGGAATATTACTCAGGCATAAAAAAGAATAAATTTTGCTATTTGCAGCAACATGGATGAGCTTGGAGAAAATTATGTTAAATGAAATAAACAGGCAGAGAAAGAGAAATACCACATGTCCTCACTCATAAGTAGGAGCTAAGAAACAAAGAAAGAAAGAAAATTCATAATGAAACATTGAACTTTCAGAAGGAGAGAACAGATCTATAGTTACAAGACATGGGAAAGGGGTAGGAGGAAGGGGAATAGGTAGTAAACGGGTAAAGAACACAAAATATAATTATGATTTGTAGTACTGAACATGCTAATAAGAACAATTTGATGATCACATGATACACACTGACAGTCAACTCTGTACCCCATAAATATGTATAAATAAAAGTAATTTAAAAATAAATAATTAAAATTAAACACATACCCAGAGGCTTGTGTTCTTTTTAACAAGTTCTGTTCTCCTGCCTTGAAGAGAAACTATTTTACTAGAGCCTAACTGACCTGTGGGAAGAACGATATCTAATGGCAGCTCCCTCTAGCCTTTCCATTTTATCTAAAGGTTGAAAAAAGGCTGAGAAGCATTTGTGAAGGTCACAGCCCATGGACACAAGCTCACTAAAAGACTGAAACCTAATCATAGGATTACAGAACATTTTACCTCTTTCCCGCTACACCTTACAACTACAACGGTTAGGTTCTTGTATATAATGACAGGGGATTGCAGTTAAATAAACTCCAGGACTTCTGACTCTGATTAAAAAAGAGTCCCTAGTGAAACCTAAAGATGGTAGAGGAGACAAGGACAAAGATACTAGAGCAGGTTTTAGCCTCTGACAGCTACAGCTACAGAAAGTAAACAAAGTTAACTTCTAGCCAGATAAATATAAAACCTCACACTAATGACTGATTTACCTCAGTTCCAGTTATCTGGTACATCAAGTCTGACTTTCAACAAAAAATCACAAGGCATGAAAAAAGTCAACAAAACACAGTCTGAAAACAGAAGCAAGCATCAGAACCAGACTTGGGTATGGCCAAAAAAATTGGAATTATCAGACAGAGAATTTAAAATAACTATGATTGTTATGCTAAGGGCTCTACTGAAAAAAGTGGACAGCATTAAAGAACAAATGAGTTATGTAAACAGAGAGATAGAAACTCTAAGAAATAATAAAAAGGAAATGCTAGAAATAAAAACCACTGAAAACACTAAAAGAATGCCTTTGATGGGTTCATCAACAGATTGAACATGATGACACAAGAATCAGTGAACTTGAAGATATGCCATAAAACTGATTTTTTTCACAGATGACATGATTATCTGTGTAGAAAATTCCAAGAAAGCACAAAAATCCTCTTAAAAGTAATATGCAATTATAACAAGGTTGCAGGATACAAGATTAATATACAAAAAAAAAGTCAATTGTTTTCTATATATGAGCAATAAACAACTGGAATTTGAAATTTCAAAAAAATACCATCTGCATTAGTACCAAAAAGTGAATTATCTACATATAAATATAACAATGTGTATAATAAATGTGTACAAGATCTATAGGACGAGAAGTACAAAAATCTGAAGAAAGAAATCCAAGAATATTTAAATAATTGGAGAGAAATTCCAAGTCATGGATAGGAAGATTACTGTTCTCCCTAATTTGATCTATAAATTCAACACAATCCCATTTAAAATCCCAGCAAGTTATTCTGTGAATATTGACAAACTGGATCCAAGTTTATATGCAAAGATACAAGACCCATAATACAAAAAGAATATAATATTGAAGAATAAAAATAAACTTGAAGAATTGGCACTATCTGACCTCAAGACTTATTATAAAACTATAGTAATCAAGATGGCATTTGCAAAATAACAGACAAAGGGATCAGTGAAAGAGAATCCAGAATTCAGAAAGAAACCCACAAAAATATAGTAAACTGATCTCTAACAAGGAGTCAAAGCTATACAATGGAGAAATAATAACCTTTACAAGTGATGCTGGAACAACTGTGCATCCACATTAAAAAAAAGAAAATGAACACAGATGTTACACATTTTACAAAAATTAATTAAAAATGTATCATGAGCCTAACTGTAAAACACAAAACTATAAAACTTTTAGGGGATAACAAAGGAGAACATATAACTGACCTTGAATTTCACAATGAGTTTTTAGATACAACATCAAAGGCACAATCTATGAAAGAAAAAAAATGTTTTAAGTTGGACTTCATTAAAATTGAATTATACTCTGTAAAAGACACTGGTAAGAGAATGAAAGGACAAGCCATGGAAAACATTTATAAAACATATTATATCCAAAACATACAAACAACTATTAAAACTGAACAATAAAGAAACAAACAACCCAATTCCAAAACAGGCAAAAAATCTGAACAGACACCTGCCTAAAGAAGATATACAAATAACAAATAATTATATGAAAAGTTGGTCTATATCATGTGCCATTAGGGAACTCCAGATTAAAACAACAATGATATACCATTACTCACCTATTAGAATGGAAAAATTACAAATCACTGACAACACCAAATGCTGACGAGAATGTGGGGCACCAGAAACAGGAATTCACTGCTGGTGGGAATGCAAGATGATATAGCTACTTTGGAAGACAGTTTGCCAGTTCCTTATAAAACTAAATGTACTTTCACCATATGACCCATAACTTGCATTCCATTTATTTACCCAAATGAGTTAAAAATTTATGTTCACTCAAAATTATGCACAAAAATGTTTATAGCAGCTTTATTCATAATCATCAAAAAATTGGAAGCAACCAATGTCCTTCAACAGATGAGTAGATAACCAAACAGAATCAATAAAAAAGTGGCATATCCATAAATTTAAATGTTATTCAGCAATAAAAAGGCAAGGACTATCAAGCCATGAAAAGAACTATAGAGACAGTAAAAGATCAGTGGTTTCCTGAGGTTCAGGGTGAGGAAGGGAGGTATTAAAAAAATTTAAAAATCACATTAATGAGTGGCTGATTTAGCAAAGAAGGTACAAATATTTAAAAATACATGAAAAGATAGTCAACTTCACTAGTGATCTGAGAAAGCCAATTTTAAATATCAGTGAAATAATATTTTTCATTCAACAGACTGGTGAAAGATATAAAAGATTAATAGTATTTATTTGGGGAGGAAACATACTCTCACATAGGATTCATTGTAAATTATTTAGGAGGTCAACCTAGAAATAATTTTTAAATTAAAGTATTTATGCCTTTTAACTAAAAAAAAAAAAAATCCCTGTGCTCTAGCCACACATCACTGTTTTTATAGTTCGTTGATTGTAACAAACTCTTTAACAAACCCTGCCTCTTTTGTCATGTTACTTTCTCTACCACAATGTTTTCTTCCCCTCCATCACCTGGCCAATGCTTATTCATCTTTCCAGACGCAGCTCAGACATTGCTTTCTGTTGGGGTGAATTTAGTTTCACAGCATTCATGTCCTGTGTGTGCCCCTTTCATCCTGCTGTTTTATTGTAGCTTGCTTTCTGCCTCTCTTTACCATGAAGACATAAACTCCTTGAAAGCAGAGGTCCTACACTTCTCTGGACCTGAGTATAGAACACTGTGCTTGGCACATAGCAGAAGTGTCGTACGTGGGCATAAATGTTTAGTGGGCTTTTTCTCAGAAAAAAAGTGGTATATTGGCTGTCATTTGTATGTTGAAAAGGAATGGCTTATGCCTCTTAACTAAGAGGATGAGCAAAGTTATTACAAGAAGAAGAATCAGAATCACAGTACCCATGAAATTCCAGTCACTTCTGCTAAAATGCCTAAATTACCTATTATCCTATTCAATGAGGTCAGCATGAATTCATATTTTTAATTGTACAGGTGACAACTTGCAAAGTCAGCACTAAAGTTAAGTTTTTAAAATTTTTCAGGAGAATTGATTGTATTATTTTGGTAACAGTACTCTTCCTGTGCAAGCAATGATTATATGTCTAGACCTCTCATTTCCTGAACTAAGTATTAACATCTTCACATGATTAGAATGCTCATAGAATGAAATGTTCTGGGCAATTATGTTTCTTGGTTGTACAGTAATTTTGTAATAATAACTTCTTTTATTTTTACACTACTTTGTGTAAGTCAGGTTCCTTTAATATTGACAAGAACATTATGAAATAGATATAATTCTTATTTTTCACAGAAGAAAACTGAAGTTACCAGAAGTTGTGTGAATGTTCATATTAATATACTCACAGTTTTTTGTTTCTACTAGGTAGAATGTCTTTGTAAGATGGGAAAATTATGGCATTTTAGAACTGGAACATTGAATTGATATTTTTTTTCTAATTCTTGTATCAAGCTCATTCTTTCCATTATGAAAATAAGTAAATCTAGCCATTTGAAATAAATAAACCTATATCCTTCACAAACACTTAAATTCATCAATACCACTATAACTTTTTGAAATAAGTTTAAAAATCATTCTTTGAGAGTCTCTAAATTGTCATCAATTGGAGTAAAATGACAGAAATGGATATTTGAGACATGGATACTGGCAGCAACTTTATCCTTGTAGCATCCTCCATGTACTGTGAGTATAATATGTGACTTATCAAAATTACACACTGCTAAAAGGCATGGATCCATGGAATAATTTTGGAATGGCTCAAACCATGAAGAATAAAATTTCAGGCATCAATCCACTGAAGATATATAACCCTTTATTTGACATTCAAAGGCTTTTTGGTGCTCTGGGGTCTTGATTCTGAGTCTGATTTCGAGTTATATGAAGCATAGTAGGTCAAGCTTTAGCAAGTAGTAAAGGATCCAAGAAAAATTTCATTTGATTTTAACAGTTCATTTTACCTGCTTCTTTTCTTGTCTGTTATCTTTCTGCCCTAATACCAAAGTGTTACTAGTAAAACTTTAGAAGTGTATCTTTACTTCATTTCCTCTAACAAGTCTTGTGGCCTTCTCTAGACTAAGATATTGAAGACTGAGACCAGTCTGGCAAAGAGAAACATAGGACCCTTTGCTAATCTCATGAAATCTACTTCATGAAAGAAGACAATGTAATATCTCAAACAAAAGTATAATGGCACAGACTTGCAAAGGCTTAGAGATTTCACACTTCCTTAATTACTACATATTATATATTCATTACCATGTCTTATGATCCCTTCTCTGTTCAGCATGTCTCTCCCAATTTGAATCATCATTTTAACAGTATTCTTTAATAACAATGACAATTTCATCAGGATAGAGAGAAGAAAAAACATACAAATGTTGGCTTTAACCACATTCAGAGGTGTTTGCCATCAGAGAATTGATTCTTGATATACCCACAGTGTGCACCAGCTAATTTGCACTAGAAAGATTCAATGGGAATCAAAGAATTTTTAAATTTTTTGTGCAAAGACAGTGCTTAGAATAATATCCTCTACAATGCAGTACCCTTCATCTAGCTTCATCCAGGTTTACATAGCAAATAAAAGAATAGTCCAGCTCTAGCTACCTAAATACCCTCCCAAGATAAAAGTTAATGCTGGAATTCAGACTGATGGTAGCACACCTGGAGGAAGTAAGTGAGGGGAAGTAGGCATTTTGCAAGTTGGATATTCACTCACTTCTTATATTTGTTCCTTAAACTGGAGCCCAATTAAATTAAAGAAATTCTATTTGAATAACTCCCTATTTATGTCCATCTCTACCATAGACATTGTGGGGTTATGAATGATTGAATTCTGGTTAATCAAAACTAAGATGCATAATAACTGTATGCATAGCACTTATTAATGATAAGATGGTCAAATAGGATAATGAGGGATTTGGACTATGAAGTGCCCGTGGAGTCTTAGAAGGAACAGTGTTAGTCTTAAGCAACTTTTGAAGATCTTAAAATTATATACAAAGATGTTTGTATAACTATACATATAAAGTTACTCACAAGATATTTATTTCACAGATATTTTTCAGGGTCTCAAAAGGATCCATGACTCAAAAGAGAACTCCTGATGACCTATAATAACATTTCTCCACCTTTCTTAGGAAAAAGAACAGTTAAGAGTCATTGTGCTTTCAGTGGAATGTGAAAATGTGAATATATTTTAGCTTTTTTTATGACTAGAAATAATTTTAATGATATATGATATGACATATACTACCTGGCCTCTGTCAGGTTGTTTAGGGTAATTCCTCTCTCCCATCTTAATACTAATCCTGGGACATATTAAGTAGAACGGCTCAGATTAGAAGCTAAAATACAAAAATCAACCTCTAAATCCAGATTTACTTTCAATAACCTTTGTATTTGCCGCTTATACTTGAAACACTCATTTATTTTCTCTGTCCGTGGTGATGTCATGTAAGTATGGCATATACTATGTAGTTTACCCTGATTTTTAAGGGGTCAGGCCTCATTGTGGGACCTTGGTAAAGTTAGTTAACCATGTTGATAGGGTTGCTATGGGAATGGAAGAGAACATCCATGTAATGCATTTAGCACAGTATAAATTTTTATAAATAATAGGCATATTATTTTTATATTATCATGATTACATGTGTCTCCTGTATGACAATCATTTAAGTCTTATGTATATATGTTTTGAATTATTTTTATTTATACATATTTATGGGGTACAGTACTTGCACACAGTATGTGATGATCAAATATTATTAGCGTGTCCATCATTACACATTGTAATTACTTTTTGTGTCCCTTACAAAATTACTCCTTTCCCTTTCCCCCTTTCCCACTTCTAGTAACTATAGGTCTGTTCTCTCCTTCTAAAAGTTCAACGTTTTATTATGGTCTTCCTTCCTTCCTTCCTTCCTTCCTTCCTTCCTTCCTTGCTTTTTTTCTTAGGTTTTACATTTATAAGAATTCCACCCTCATGGGCTAATTATTTCCAAAGGCCCCACTTCCAAATTCCATAACATGGGGGATTTAGGCTTCAACATATGAATTTTAGGGGTATCCAACTATTCAGTCCATAGTACATATAGTATGTTTGTTATGGAAAACTACATTTGTTATAATGTTTATTAGAGACAATGCTAATTATTTATGTAGAGTTATAAGCCATATCTATCACAGGAGGATGATTTTCCCATTAAGCTTAGTGATAATTAATTTAGAAAACAGCACTAATCTATCTCTAATTAACTCAGTTGGTGAAAAAGGACTTGTGAGGTGCTTAAATTCATTAAAATTAGGAAATAACTACAAGAATATTTAATCCTTATAAAATATATTAACAAATGGAGTTAATTTTAAAATAAAGTCCATAATCTAAATGTTAAATATTCTGTTAAATAATTTTGTAAATTTCTGGGTTAATCAAAGTCACATTTTTTTCTTGATTATAAAGTTTCTCCATTTTAATGTAATAATCTTTATTGTAATTCTTAAGGTGGAGATAGTACAAAGTGCATTTAATAAATTTATCTGAATATACAATTCTTTTTCACAAGAAATTTCCAAAGAATATGCTTGGGACTACTGATATGGGGATACTTTCCTTCTCTGTAATTCTACATTTTAGGTTTTAGGTTTATACTATAATGAATGTTCCTGGAGAAGGAAAAAGAAAAGAGATTAAGCCCTTTAAAAATGAGTGGGGATATCAGGCCTAAACAAAAAAGAAAAGCCTTTCAAATCTCAAACTACATGGAAAAGGACGTACTCTATGCATTTCCTTTCCCGCACTTAACTGTGAATTTGAAATGTTACTCCTTTAAGTAATGTGTACATATACATAACACTAACTCTAACACTTGTTGGTTGAATATGCATGACACAATGGTTAATGCTATTTTCATGACCTTGAAAGTAATCCAAATATTTATTTCATCATACAATTGCACAATGAACATTTTTCAATACACAATTTTTAAAGTTTATTTCTAAGGAAATTAAGTAGAATCTTCTTTTTAAGGCACACTAGCTCAAGTATTGAATTATATTAATTAATTAAGATGCTTTGTCAAGAAATTTGACCAGTTTTAACTCACATTGCCAAATACATTTAAAAGAACACATTTATTAAATTCTTCCATTATGTTCTTGTCATTGCTATTGGTATGAAGTTTCTGACCTTTGAAAAAGATGAACAATTCAGAAATTCAACATAAAAAAGGCATTATTAAACTGTGATTGAGGACACTAAAGTGATGTTTTAATGTTATTGACTTTTGAAATTTGCTACTGGTTGTTATCAACTTCATCCAGCCTTTCTCTCAATTTAAATAAATAAATAAATAAACACTAAAGTAGCTGTAAGGCAGACATATGAGCACTTTCATTGAAAATTCAAATACGAAACTTTAGGAATTATTTTCTAAATCAAGCACTGTGATATAATAGCAAAACAAGTTCTGAACTATGACTCATAGAATCTAGTCAGATGTCAGAAGTCAGGTTTTTTTATCCAGCCCATTGTGCTTCCTTTAATTTATAATTAGAGAGTCCCTATACATGGGAGTTAGATGCTCAATTGCCTTCCGGAAAATCAAAGATGAATAAGATGTGGCATTTTTATTTCAAAGTCACAGTACTTTTGAGAAGACAAACAAATAAACAGCTAACAACTAATTCATATGTTTAAATAGAGCTTATTCAACAAGTGATAACATTGCAGAAGAAATGTTGTATGTGGGTTTCAAGTAGGAATTCAAAGAAGGATGTTATTTTAGTTAGGCATTGAAACATGAAGGAAAAAGGGGATGGTGAAGTGGGGTGAAAAAGGGGGGCCGTAGAATTACCAGATTTAGTAAGTAAAAATTTAGATGCCTTGGGAGTACCGTATTTAATTTGACATTCCAAATAAAGAGGAAACAGTACACATGTATGAGTGAATGACATTATCTTACATATTTAATATGAACAAAGGGTCAATATAATCTTGAGTTTATCAATGATGTGGAATGTCAAGCTACCTTTATAGAGTGAAATGGGAGTCAATAGGGCTGAAAGTATATGTGGATTAAAAAAACCTAAAAATAGGAACAACCATTATCGTGAATGGTGACAATTAATGGCTAGTACCTACTAAAAGAATGTCCTCCTGGCATTGAATTTTCAGTAAATTAGAAACTGTTTTTTTCTCTCTATGATTTCAAATACTCATATACTTGATACAAGGTAAGAACACACAGATACAGACAAATATACAATTTTAACTATACAGATAGTTCTAATATTTTTTATAATATATTGTATATACTTATTTTATTATGAAATTGATACATATGCAATATACGAAGTTTTAAAATACAAAATACCTAAATAGAGAAAAAAATATAATTACATCAACATAAAAATAATATTTTGTTATTATATGCATTATATGTGAATATATAGAGATCTTCAGATAAATATTATATCTATTTATCTAATGTTATATACATTTATACAGCTATAGACATATAGATAATATTATATTTAAAGTTTTACGCACTGTTTCTTGCACATAATATCCAAGGAGAGCATTTTATTTCATTACAATAATATGAAAATAGCATTTTCAATAGCTACATAATATTGTGTTGTATCAATCTTTACTTAATCAATTCCCCATTGTTTAATACTTAAATTGCTTTTCAATGTGCCCTGTCATAAATAACACTGCAGTAAAAACCCTTTAGTGTAGAGTTATTGTTTACATTTTTGTCACATCCTTAGGATGAATTCCAAAAAGTGTAGTTAGTTGGTTAAAGCATATACGTGTTTTAGATCTCTGGATTTGTTTTGGCAAATTGCTTTCTAGAGAAGTTACATGAATTTAACTTCTTCAGGGAATGTAAGAGATATTTACCTCACTGTAAATTCACAAACATTCAATATTTTTAAAAATCTTGACTATATTTGAAATTTGCATTTATTTCTTTATTAAGAAATTTTAACATTTCATGTTAGGGGAAGTATATGTGTTTCTAATTGCATGAATTATCTGTTCATTTCTCTTTCCAGTTTTTTGTTAAACTGTTAGATTTCATCTTTTTAATCATTTACAACAAGTCTTATTATGCTAATATAATTTTCTCTTGGTCATATCTTTTCAAAAAGATTTCTAAATTTTCCATTTGTTTTTTGTGATAATGTTTATGATATACAGTATCATTAAAGTTTTATGTAGTGAAATGTTTAAACAGTTTATTTCTTCATTGATAATATGCACAGAATGTACTTCTCTAGCCAGAAAATAGATTCACTTAAAACTTCTAGTGTTTCATGTCATATTTTTATTTTTTAAATCTTTGAACCATTTGAAATTTATTTTGGTGTAAAATCTGACATTACTATCTAATATTCTAGCAATTTAGGGTAGTCAATTTTCACAACACAATTTATTGATTGACATGAGTATCCCCTCCTACTTTAGTTTGTAAGGTACTTTTAATATATCACTTCTATATATAGATATAGATATGAACATAGATATATAATATGTTTGAGGGCTATGTATTTTGTTCTGTTTATTTACTGTTAGCTCTTGAGCCAGTCTCTCATTTAGTAAAATTGTACAATTAGTGTAATATCAGGAGAGTACATGGCTACTACCTTCACCCTCTCTCCCTGATACCATTACACTTAAATGTCCAAAATAATTCATTGTTAGTTTCTTTTCCAGACAATCTTTAGAATACTTTTGTCAATCCCTTTCCTCAACAAAAGGAATTTTGTTGCAGTGTTGTCAGGACTATAAATTAATTTGATAAGAACTAAGAATTTTGAAACAATTGTCTCTTCAAGGAACGTAATGACAACAATAATTAACTGGGTGTTTGCTGTATACCATTATCCTAAGTCATTCCTACTTACCAACTCATTTAAAACCAAGTACACTCATTTTCTTGGTGATTGAGTTCCAAGGCTTTAAATGCATTCTCCATGAGAACACCCACATTTGCATTTCCAGTTATGAGTGCCCCCCCGAACTCTATTAAATGTGTCTCCTTCCTACTATATAGTGCTGGATAAATTTCTCAGCACTTCCATTGCTATTATGTTAGTTGAATCCATTTCCCATGTGAGTTGATACAGTAGCCTCCTTAGGGGTCTCCTTGCTCTGACTCTAGCTGAATTCACTATGATCATTCATCAACAGAAAATCCAGAAAGACCACTTAAATAAGTGATGCAGATAATGTCAAATCTATGGGGAAAACCTCCTATGGCTCCCCATCTGCTCACAAGTGTCCCCTGCATTCTATCTCCCACTCATCAAGTGTTGACCTATAACTACTTCATATTTTTGCAAATGCATCAGAATGGTTTTAGTGACCTAAAAGGCTATCGTACACAATTTACTTACTTAGTTTTCTCATGATTTATTTTCTCTTTTTCTGTCAAGCCTATGCTCCTCAAAGGCAGGGATATTTTTCTGCTTTGTTAACTGATATATCTAAGCACCCAGAATGGTATGCTTTGGGCACAAAATAGTTGTTCAAGACATATTTTTTATAAATGCATAAAACTTTAGCATAACCTAACAAGGAATATACTATTATTGTTTCTATTTTTCAGATGAGGAGAAGTAATCACAGCAATATAAAGCCACTAACCCAAAGATAATTAACTACCATTGTGAGAGCCAGGATTCAAACCCAGGAACTGTTCCTGGAGTCTGAATTCCTTGGGTATTGCAATCAGCCACCGTACTTTTCAGTTACATTGTAGTTGATGTTGTACTACTTCACCTTGTCTGTGAAAAAAGCACCATATGGAGCAGAGTTCTCTTCCAGATGACCAGGGACATTTAACAAAAGTGAGAAATAAATCAAGGTTATTTGGGGGGATTATCAGTCACCAAGATAATCTATCTTGAATAATACAAATATTTGATGGTTTTATTCATGCAGATTTGCACAGTAATATTCCTTGGCAATGGTTGCATGCATATGTGTAAGGGATTGGTTGTTTTATGTGTTTTTAAGGTGTTATAATTTTGGCTTTGGGATGTTTGATTGATATATTTTTAAAAATATGTCAGGTACTAATTTTGAAGTATAATAAAACACCTCATTTTTTTATTTTAGTCTAGAATACAACCACTGTTCTGAAGGTAAATTCCATCTAAGAGGTTATCCCTCAGTTCTCTTCTATTTCCATATGTACAATTCTACCACCTGCAACTAATGCTAGCTTTTGTCTCATATCCAATAGTTGTAGCTCTTATTTCTGTCTCATGCTTTATTGCTTTGGCAGAACCTCCAGACAATGTAAAAAAATAATGATGCCTTTGTCTTGTCCTGATTTTAATGGGAATGACTACAGTATTTTACTATTAAGTATGATATTGGCAGTTGTTTTAAAAAGTTCTTTATCATGTCAAGTAACCGTGTATTCTGGAATTTCCACATGTTTCATTTCTTTTTATCTGGCAGTCAGTGGCTATTCAATAGCATCAAATACCTATTTTTTTATTTATTGAAATAATTATATGATACTTTATGTTAATCAGTAAGATTAATATTAACATATTAGTTAATTTCCAAATATAGTGAGAAGATATTTTTGATATATTGCCTGCTAAGCCTCTTCTCAGCATTTTTTTTTTTTCCTGAAGCTCCTACTATCATTAAGATGAGGCTAAAGATTTTGGTGATAGAGAAAAATCTGAGTACTGTTCCTGGAGAGAGAAAAAGATATTAAAGCAGTTGCTTTCAGACCATAGGGAAAGTGGAAGCCCCTTCTGTTGCAAAGATGGGTTTCTAGGGAGAGAGATGAAGATAGGTAGTTTCTGGGATAGTAGAAAGCACATGGTACAAAAGATGTAATTCTCAATTTTCTACATGCACAGATGACCCTAGGTATGAGGGGGAGGGGGATCAGAGCATTTTCTAATTTGCAAAGCTTAACATGGCCATAGAATAAGATAACTATTTTTATTCCTCAGTAAAATCAGGAGTTTAAAGAATCTGAATGGTGACTTCTTAATGTTTGCAATATAGGAGCTAGAAGTTTTCAGAGGTCTCTGATACTTATTATTGGGATAATATATATATTTAGTAAAGAATCCAGAACTGGTTGGCTGCAAGAAACAGAAATTTAAAAAACCTAAAGGAATTTAATGAAAGAGTGGGATTTATTGACTGCACTGTTACCTTGTTTGTGGTTTAATTTTGGGAGCCAATAAACCTCCATAATAGATCCCAATACCACTCAATCACTCTTTCTCCATTTTTTCTCATCTTTAATTTTCTCTACATGTTACCTTATGTCTCTCAGGTCTCTTGTTACCATGAACATGAAGTTATGGCCACTAGTAATTCCAGTCGGGGTGGGGCAGGGAATGGCCAGTGCATCTTGCTGGGGTAATGTGCCCATCAGTGGCACCGATATTTTGTCCGAGAGACAGAAATGAAACACTGTCATTGGTGCAAGATGGTCTTAGGTATGTCCCATTGGCCATGAGAGTAAGATTCTATGATTGGTAGCTCCCACATGAACTCAATGAGTGGAGAGAGAGAAATGCATTTTACGAAAGTAATGAGTGTATGGTTACCATGAGAATGGAGGAAGAGTTCTTTGTAGCCCAAACCAGCTGATCTCTGTTGAAACTAGAACAAGAGAAACCATGAACAAAATGTTCTCATAAAACAAAAAGGCAAAACTAAAATGCAAAGTAAAGATAGGGTAAATTAACAGTTCAAAAAACAGGATGGCCACAAGGGAGTGAAATCAGTAGCATTTTTATACTACAACAATGAACTACCAAAAAATAAATAAATAAAAAACAAGAAAGCAAGCCCATTTACAATAACTAACAATAAATAGATAGATAGATAGATAGATAGATGGATAGATAGATAGATAGATAGATAGACAGACAAACAAACAAATAAATAGATAAATAAACAAAACACCTAGGAAAAAATTTACCCCAGGGGTTGAAAGATCTCTACAGTTATAACTACAAATCACTGCTGAAAGAAATGAAAGAGTATACAGAAAGATGTAAAGACATTCCATGTTCATGAATTGGAAGAATTAATGTTGTGAAAATGTCTATACTACCCAAAGCGATCAACAGATTCAATGGTATCTCCATCAAAATACCAATGACTTTCTTCACAGAAATTGAAAAAAGTAATACTAACATTAATATGGAACAAAAAATAGACCATGAATAGTAAAGGCAATCCTGAGCAAAAATATAAATAAAATCAGAGGGATTATACTACCTGATTTCAACTGTACCACAAAATTATAGTAACCAAACAGTATAGTTCTGGCATAAAAATAACAGATGGATCAATGGAACAGGATAGACAACCCAGAAATCAACCTATGCACTTATAGGCAACTGATCTTTAGCAAAGACATCAAGACCACACAGTGGAGAAAAGATAGCCTCTTCAGTAAATAGTGCCAGAAAATCTGGATAGCCTTGTTTAGAAGAATCAAATCAAAATGGTTTCATGACTTAAGTATAAGACCTAAAACTATAAAACTCCTTGAAGAAGACATAAGAGAAACATATCAGAATGTAGAACTGGGCAAAGACTTTATAAATAAGACCACCAAAGCACACACAACAAAGGAAAAAATAAACAAATAAGATTATATAAAACTAAAAAGCTTCTGTGCAGCAAAGGAAATGATCAACAGAGTGAAAAGACAACTTACCGAATGGGAGAAAATATTTGCAAACCATGCATCCAACGAGGGATTAATATCCAGATTACACAAGGTACTCAAACAAATTAACAGTAAGAAAATAAATAATCCAATTAAAAAATGGGCAAAAAAGCTGAATAGACATTAGTCAAAAAAGATATACAAATGGCCAACAGAGACCTGAAAAAATGTTCAACATCACTAATCATCAGGGAAATGCAGATCAAAACTACATTGAGATATCATGCCACCCTAGTTATATTAGCAATTATCAAAAAGACTGAGACTAACAAATGCTGGTGAGGATGCAGGGAAAGGAGAACACTTCTACACTGTTGGTGGGACTGGAAATTAGTACAGCCATTATTGAAGACAATATGGAGTTTCCTCAGTCAACTACAGATAGAACTACCATATGACCCAGCAATTCCACTACTGGTATACACCCAAATGAATGGAAATCATCATATCAAAGGGATACCTGCAGCTCTATCTACAATATCCAAGAGTTAGAACCAACCTAAATGTCCATCAGCAGATGACTGGATGAGAAAAATGTGCTATACCCTATGAAATACTACTCAGCCATCAAAAAGAATGAAAATCTGTCATTCACAGCAACATAGATGAGCTTGGAGAAAATTATGCTAAGTGAAATAAATTAGGCACAGAAATAGAAATACTGCATGTCCTCACTCATAAGTGAGGAGAAAAGGAAGACATGGATCTAAGAAAGAAAGAAAGAAAGAACAAAAAAGAAAAAGAGAAATGAACAACCACAATAATACATTGAACCTTCAGAAGGAGAGAACAGATCTATGATCACTATAGAGATGGGAAATGGGGAGGAGGAAGGGGTGAGTGAGAAATCAGGTAATGGATACAAAGAATGATTATGATTCATAATATTGAACATACTAATAAGATAATGCTGACTTGATCATCACGTATTGTACACAATACTGATTGTCAACTCTGTATCCCATAAACATGTACAATAAATTATGTTTCAAGTGTAAATTTAAAAAAAAATGGGCAAAGGAGATGAATATACACTTCTCAAGGGAAGACATACAAATGGCCAACAGTGTAGGAAGGTTCCCCTTTCCCTGCATCCTCACCAGCATTTATTATTCTCTGTCTTTTTGATAATGGCCAGTCTAACTGGGGTGAGATTATATCTCAATGTGGTTTTGATTTATATTTCCCTGATGCTGAGTGATGGATGTTGAGCATTTTGTCATGTGTCTGTTGGCCACTTGTATATCTTCATATGAGAAATGTCTATTCAGTTCCTTTGCCCATTAAGTCTTTAATCCATTATGAGATGATTTTGGTATATGATGACAGGAATAGGTTTACTTTCATTTTCCTACATGTGGATTTCTCATTTTCCCAATACCTTTTACTGAAGGGGCAGTCTTTTCTCCAATGTATGTTCTTGTTGCCTTCATCAAAGACCAGTTGGCTGTAAGTATGTGGGTTGATTTCTGGGTTCTCTATTCTGTTCCATTGGTCTGGGTATCTGTTTTTAGGCCAGTGTCTTGTTGTTTTGATTACTATAGCTTTGTAATATAGTTTGAAGTCAGGAAGTGTTATGCTTCCAGCTTTATTTAATTTATTTATTTATTTTTGATCAGGATTGCTTTGCTTATTAGGGATCTTTTGTTGTTTCATATGAATGTTATGATGGTTTTTCTATTTCTGTGAAGAATTTCATTACCACTTCGATGAAGACTGCATTGAATGTGTATATCACTTTGTGTAGAACAGACATAGGCAAGAGTTGGAATGAACATAAATGTCCATTGAGAGATGACTGGGTAAGGAAAATGTGCTATGTATACTCTATGGAATACTACTCTGCCATTAAAAAAGAATGAATTTCTGCCATTTGCAGAAACATGGATGAACTTAAAGAAACTTATGTTAAGTGAAATAAGCCAGACACAGAAAGAGAAATGCTGCATGTCCTCACTCATAAGTGGGAACTAAAAGAAAGAAAAGAAAAGAAAAGAGAAGAGAGGAAAAGGAAGGAAGGAAGGAAGGAAGGAAGGAAGGAAGGAAGGAAGGAAGGAAGGAAGGAAAGAAAGAAAGAAAGAAAGAAAGAAAGAAAGAAAGAAAGAAAGAAAGAAAGAAAGAAAGAAAGAAAGAAAGAAAGAAAGAATCACAATAATACAGTAAACTTTTTTTAAAAAGACCGAACTGTGGTTATTAGAGGTGGGAAGGGGAAGGGGTTGACAAAAAGCTAGTTAGGCTCACAAAGATTTATTATATTTTGTTAAACATGAGTATAGTAATTATCCTGATTTGATCATTACATATTTTACGCATGTATTGATATTCAATTCCATACTCCACAAATATATATAATCAGTAAAAATAAATAAACAAGTTGCCATCAGGTACATGAAAAAATGGTCAACATCACCAATCGTCAAAGAAATGCAAATCAAACATAATCTCACCCAGTTTACTGGCTATTATCAGAAAGACAGAGAACAATAAATTCTGGCAAGGCTGTGAGAAAGGAGAAACCTTCTACACTGTCAGTAGGACTGTGAATTATACAGACATTATGGAATATAGTGAGGATGTTTCTCAACCACTACAGATAGAACTACCATAAAATGCAACAATCCCACGGGGTATATCCCCAACCGAATGGAAATCATCATGTAGAAGGGATACATGCACTCCCATGTATATCTCAGCTCTCTTGATAATAGCCAAGTTATGGAACCAATCTAAATGTTCATCATATACAACTGGATAAGGAAAATCTAGTATATGTACACAATGGAATACTAAACTGCCATAAAAAGAATGAAATTCTGCCATTGCAGCAACATGGATGAGCTAGGCAAAAATTATTTTAAGTGAAATAAGCCAGACACAGAAAGAGAAATACTGCACATCCTAACTCATAACTGGGAGCTGAGAGAGAGACAGACAGAGAGAGAGAGAGAGAGAGAGAGAGAGAGAGAGAGAGAGAGAGAGAGAGAGAGAGGATAGAAAGGAAGGAAAGAAAGGAAGGAAAGAAAGGAAGGACAATCACAATTATGTACTGAACTTTCAGAAGGAGAAAACAGAACTGTGGTTACTAGAGGTGGGAAAAGTGGATAGAGAGGGGACAGCGAGAAATTGTTTAATGGGCACAAAGAATGATTACTTTTTATAGTGATAAATATGCTGATTATCCTGATTTAACCAGTACACAAGTACGAAAGTCAACTCTGTACCCCACAAATATGTATAATCAATTATGCTTCAATTGAAAGAATTTAAAATATTTTTTAAAAATTAAAAAAGAAAGGATGTAATCAGTTGACGGTTGACAACTGACAGTTTAAAAAGAAGTAAAAGATCAGTGAATTATCGATTTGTCAACAGAATGGCAATAATGGATGAAGGGATTAAGAAATTGAAGACAATACAGCCTAGTGAATACTTGCATTTTTATTGGTAGATCTCAAATTACAAACTTATTTACTTTGCTATTTATAGAAAACAAACAAAATTAATGGTATAAGATGTGAGGATTTTCTGATAGAGACAGAAGGAGCACTTGAGATCTTAGGGGTTAGTTGTAACTCTCATCGTCCCATCATTGTCTCACCTGACTTCACCCTAACAACTAATAACTGTTCTTAAATAGCCATACCATTCAGAGATCATAAAAAAATAAGGGGACTCCTAGAGGATGGTCTAAAAATTAGAATTGTTATCAATAAAACAATGAAGTAGTTTAACCATTAATTGGTGTTTAAGATTAAGTATTGTTTCTACCATAAAAAAGATGTTATAAAGATGGAGATAATCTATAAGCATTTGAAGATATCGATGTGATTGCATAGGAAAAGCTCAGATGGGCTAAATTTTAAGTCTAGACAAAAGACGTGTATATTGGATGACTCTTGTATCCATCCCCATACTCTCCCAGCTATTATATCATTCCAGGCTTTGCTGTGGAATCCAGATGTGCACAGCCGTAACTTTATAGCACCTCACCTCAGCTGTACTCTTTATATCTCACCTTCTGCTTCTAGCCTTTCATTCGGCCATTTGGATGCATTTGCAAATAAATATGAGGTAGTTATAGGTCAACTATTGACTGGTGGAAAATAGAATCCAGTGGATTAACATTCCCTTCTTCCTATCCTTGGGCAGACAATGCTGAAGTGTGTTTTACCTGAATCCTCAGAGAATTCTAGGAGGATTGAGCCCCAGTTG
The DNA here is from genome assembly GCF_027409185.1 of Cynocephalus volans. Taxonomy (NCBI): domain Eukaryota; kingdom Metazoa; phylum Chordata; class Mammalia; order Dermoptera; family Cynocephalidae; genus Cynocephalus; species Cynocephalus volans. The sequence goes on from NC_084463.1 coordinate 128,232,583, forward strand.
CCCTCAATAGGATCAGCTTGTAACTTACCCTTTGGATTCTCCTTTTTTTTCCTTCCCTGTTGCACACCTCCTGGTCCCCTACTCTTGTTTTCAAAATAAGCTGCCCACCAAAAAGTCCCTGTTTTAGGCTTTGCTTTTAAACAAAATCTAAAATAAGACAAGGGGATTCATAGGTGATATAACTATGGCTGGTACAAATCAATTCAAGGAGGCTAAGGTACAAAACAGATGAAATTTGCATTCTAAAGGGAAAAACTAATAAAAATATTGACTGTGTAAATTACAATCTGGTCAGTGAAGTGACAGTTCCATTGCTTGGTGAAGATGGCATAATGTGAAGAAATTACAATAGCAAGGCAAGCCTATTTAGTTTCAACTTTATTATGAGAAACTGTACTAGAGTGCTTAGGGTCATGTGACCAAGAACAAACTACTTAAATTCTTGCAGCCTCAATGTCCTTATCTGTATAAAATAGGAATAATGACAATGTCTACTGTATTTTGTTGTTATAAGAATCAAATGAGGTAATGACTATAAATCAGTACTGTATATTGAAAACACAAGGGCAAATTTCCCTTCTCTGGATGAAAGGAGAAATTCCTCACATTTTATTCTGATGAATCAATGCCATTTTGAAAGGAAACAGGGATTCTTCCTACAGAAGTATAATCAATAACTAAGAGTTAGTTATCAGTGGGTCACCCACTATCTAAGCATTTCTTAGTACACCCTATTGCTCTTACTGCAACTGTCTACTTCTACTCCTTTTAATACTATTACTAATTCTATTATCAATATGATTTTATTTATATCTATACTTCCAGCATCTAGCCAGTCCCTGACCTAGGTACACAGTAGATATTTGTTGAATGTGTAAAGAAACAATTTGCTAACCGTGAAGTGAAGGGAAGAGCAATTATCAAAAAGAATTGACAGCTATAATGGTATGGGAAATCTTCCACCAGCTGTGGCCTCCCTGTTGGTACCAGTTTACTATAATGAAGAGAAAGATAAGTGTAGCTTATCAGATCTGAAAACAGGCTGACATCATGACATATGATGCAGACAACAGGACATCCTAAACCCAACTAGGAGGAGCAAGATTTTTCAATTCCAAATGTATTCTTATGTTAAAGAAGAGATAAACACCAAGTTTACAAATATCTCACATAGCACATTTCAGGAAGGTAAAGAATTTAATTCCAAATAACACTCTGTAATCACAAGTGAGAACTCTGAAATGTCCTGAAATAAAATGGAAAGGACAATGTCACAAAATAGCACTTAGTCACAAATACAACACATATAGGCCTTTACCAGCAGTGGTAGTCATATCTCTGAGGAGCAAGAGGCAGTTTCCAGAGCAAGAATAGGCTGGCCAAGCCAGTGAGGCATACCTAAAACTCACAAAGAGCACTGCTGTCATCTTTCAATACCTCTGGACTGCATGGACTTCTGTTTCCATTCAAATACTCTTATTTTGAAGTCTCATCAATAAAACCCAATATAAAAGAGTATATTCAGAAAATAAGGTTGCCACTCAAGTCTAAAGGCAAAGATATAGTCTTAGAATGTGAAGGCTAAACTTCGTATTAAAATCTCAATATTACTGATGCTTAATTTTGGAGAAATCATGACTAACTGAAGAACTGCCACATGATTATAGAAAGGCAGATATCTCGGTCAATCAAAAGCAGAACGGGGGAAATGGTGAAATGTGTAATGGATGAAACTCATGTCCAACTTCAGCAAAATTCTACAGTAGGTTATTAAACACATGCGTAAAAAGCATTTAGAACAGAGTGTGTCAACATGGATTCAGTAGGGAAAGTTATGTCAAATGAATCAAACTTTTAAAATTACTGTGTTCATAATGTGCTATAAATCTCAAGTGTTTTAAGCTCATCAAAATATTTAATAAAATGAGAACATTTTGGAGCTGGAGATGATAGCATGAGATGAAACCCGAATGATATGAATGCGACCTGTCAAAATCTGATGAGAAAGGGTCTTTAAGTGAGAAAACAGCAAAGGCAAAAAGGTCCTGAGGTGAGACAAGGATGCTGAGTTGAATGGAGTAGTCTGAGCAAGACAGAGAATGGTAGGGAATGAGGTCAGAATCAAGAGGGGTGAGGCAGATTATGTAGGAACTGAGTACAGAGAATGGTTTTTATTTGACTGTGATAGTAAGAAATTGGAATGGTACAAGTAGGAGAATTATGTGATATGATGTGATTTTTATTTTTATTTATTTTTATTTTATTTTAAAAAATTTTTTTTTTATTTTTAATTTTATTTTGTCGATATACATTGTAGCTGATTATTGCTCCCCATCACATTCTAGCTGCTGTGCAAAAATAAATTATAGGGGGCCATGAGTAGAATCAGGAGACAAGTTAGGACAGTATTTCAGTGTTCCAGTTGAGACATGGAGGTGCCAGGAATGTGGTGCCACAAAGGTGGAGGGTGTGAGTAGTGGTGAGATTGTGATTCATTTAGAAGATCATCCAACGGACTTGCCCATGACTCCACCTAGTGTGAAGACACATAGTTGGTTCTTGGCAGATATTTTTTAAATCTCAAAGAATTTGTGATGAGGTGAAAGACAAAAAGAAGGGCAAGCATCATTCTTTAGGTTTAGACCTGACCTGATGTGAGCAGAAGAAAATTAGGAAAAAAGCGAAGTTGGTCAAAGAAATCGGGAGTTTTATTTTAGATGTGACAACTTAAGGATTTATGCTTCATATCTGACTGTAGTCAAAGAGTAGTTTAGTAAATAAACCCATATATTTAACTAAGATTTATTTAGTGTTTACTAGTATGAGACACTGGAAAATACTCTATTCTTCTTCTTGCCTTTATATAAGCAGGTAAAATATCTGTTCGATGAATCTAGAGGAGAATCAACCTGATGGGCTCAGTTCAGTAGAATTATTTATTTTCAAGAATCAGAGCGACCAATTAGAGTAGCCCTTGAAACGTTCTGATGGATATATAGTTGTTATAAAGGAAACACTGATTCCCTCAAAATTTGGAGTGCTTAATTTATTTAAATATACATGTGATCTAAAAGTATGTTGTATTAGTTTCCTATTGAGGCACAATTACCACAAATTTATGTCTTAAAATGACTCAGATTTATTATTTTATAGTTCTAGAGGTTCAAAAAGTCTGAATTGTGTCTTACTGGGTTAAAATCAAAGTGTCTTCAGGGTTGCATTCCTTTTTGGAGGCTCAAAGGAAGAATCCATTTTCTTGACTTTTCAGCTTCTGGGGGCTGCTGGCATTCATTGGCTCATTGTCCACCTTCATCTTCAAAGCCAGCAAGGATGGTTGAGTTTTTCTCAAAATACATCATTCTGACATTGACTCTTCTGCCTCTCTCTTCCATATTGAGCCCCGCCCCCCCCATAATCCAGGGTAATCTCCTTATCTTAAAGTCAGCTGATTAGCAACCTAATTAATTTCATCTCTCACCTTAATATACAAATCCCTTGTCATGTAACATAACATATTCACAGGTTCCAGTGATTAGGGATGTGAATATGGGAGATCATTATTCTCTCTTACACATACCTATAAACTAAGTTTCTTAGGTCAATATTGTAGAAGAGAAAGAGACATATTTTAGGCACATATTTTAGGTCACCATCTGCTCACCTCAGGACCTTTTACGCTTGATTATTTGTTTTTTATTGTCATTGCTTTTTTTTTTTTTTTTTTTTTTGGCAGCTGGCTGGTACAGGGATTGAACCCTGGACCTTGGTGTTATTGTTATCATGCTGTAACTAATTGAGCTAACCAGCCAGCCCTGTTTGAGTGATTATTTGCTTGATGTTTGTCTTCGCTGAGTGCAAAGACTGCATCCATCTCATTGGCCACTCTGCTTTTCACTGGTTCTTCACACAGTACCTTGCCACTAGATTCTCAACAATTATTTGGTGAATAAATGAAGTCAACAGACTTAACAACCTAGAGATACATCTTGTGACTGATTTCTCTTGAAGGATTGATAATAAAGTTAGCATTTTTAATTTAACTATCCTATGGGTACTTTATTTTATTTTAAATTCTTAGGAATTTGGTAATATTTGCTTTAAAACAAAACGTTCAGGCTACAATTTTCACAGTCACGTGCATTACTATATTCTTAGAACAGTTAATTGCCTACAAATCTAAAAGTGGATCAGGAATTTTTTAATCTCTAATTAAATTTATTTTTATTTTTAATTTTTTTTCTAAGTAATAGACTATTTTTATAGCAGTTTTAGATTTACAGAGAAATAAATAGAAAGTACAGATAGTTCCTGTACCCCCACACCCTGCCTCCTACACACAATTTCTCCTATTATTAACATCTTACATTAGTGTGGTACATTTGTTATAGTTATGAACCACTATTGATATATTATTATTAACTCAATTTTACATTAGATTTCCCTGTTTGTATTGTACAGTTCTATGAGTTTTGCCAAATGCTTAATGCCATGCATTCATCATCACGGTATCATACAAAATAGTTTCACTGACCTAAAAATCCTCTATGTATACCCTTGGCTCACCTTTACATGGACCTTCAGTTTAGTAAATGGTTCTTATTAAAACACTTCTACTGTCATAACTTATCTCTAGATATAACAGTAACTAACATTTTGTAAATGTTTACTATGGGCCAGGCACTATTCTAAGTGCTTCTCTTACTTGTTTAATCCTGGCAACAATCCTGTGATATAAGTATTATCATTATCTTCATTTCACATAAGAGGCAATTGAGATACAGAGAATATAAGTATAACCTAAGGTTATATAGCTGAGGTCGATATTTCTCCAGTGTCCATACTTTTAACCAGTATAACTTATTGACTACACAATAACTGCTAAAGCCATAAAAAATATTGTTGACTCTACGATGACTGCTATAGTGATAAAAAAAATTACTTCAATAAACTGAGATGTGTAGTTACCAAATAGTTTCCCAAAGCTCAAAAATGTGAATTGATACCTAAATGAGGACAAGTATTCTGAGTATTCCTCTAGAGTAATGATTTTCAAAGTGCAGTCCCCAGACCATCATATCAGTATCATATGGAAATTTGTTAGAAATGCAAATCCTCTGTCACATCACAGACCTACAGAGTTAAAAACTCTGGGGATAAGGACCAAAACCTGTGTTGTAACAAGCCCTCTGGATGATTTTGATGGCGATTCTCCTGCATGGTGGGCAAAATATGGCCTGTGGGGCAAAACTGGCATGCAAATTTTTTTTGTATCATTCATAAACTAAGAATTGTTTTTATATTTATCAAGATCAAAAAGTAAAATGAAGAGTAATATTTTGTGACATGTGAAAATTATATGATATTCAAATTTCAGCATCCATAAATGAAGTGTTATTGAACACAGCAAAGTTATTGCATTTACATATTATCCATGTCGGCTTTCACACTAAAGTGGCAGAGTTGAATTGTTGAAACAGAGACTGCATGACACACAAAGACTAAGATATCTGCTATCTGACCCTTTACAGAAAAAGTTGGGTGACCCCTGATCAATTAGACACTAGTTTTCAATTGGGAAAACAGGGCAGTTTTGTAAAACTACAGGTACAGAGCTACTGAATAAGAACCACCAAGGATGGGAGTCAGGCATACGTATTACAACAAAGACAGATGAAATCAGGAAGTGAGTCTGAGATGCAGCCAGAATTGGAAACTCCATTTCTAGATACAGATATATCTGTACTATGTCAGGAATTTCTCACAGCAATTCTGAGAAAGGAATGATGTTCGTTATTTTCCTCAAGTTACTGATGAGAAACTGAGGTTCAGAGATGTTAAGAACCTTGTCTGGTCACACAGTTGGTAGAGTTTGAACCCTGGATTTGAACGCAGGACTGAAAATCACAAAAACAATCTTCTTAACCTCTTCCTTTATCCACCTGTTTTTTTCTTTTTCTTTTCTTTTTTTTTTTTTTTGCCTAAGGAGATCTTCTCTGAGTCTCTTCCAATGCATATTTTTATTTACCATTTCACATTCTCCTGGCTTCACTACTTTTCAGGTGTCTGGTTCTCAGTTTTAAAAAATTTTCTACTGTGACTGTGTATTTCCTCCTGGTGCTAAAGCTTACCATTCCCTGATCTTAACTTTTCTGTATATCAACTCATTTCCATTTGCCTGCTACTGCCAGTAGACTCACTTTAACCTTGCACCTGTGATGAGGTAAAAACTATTGCTCTAGTTTTCAGCCGCGAAAATAGGAGAGTTGTCTTTTTACAAGGCACTGTATTTCTACATCATGGGTCACGCCTTCAACTGATCTTTAAACACCAAGAATATATCAAGAGAGCTATGTTTTCATTCAGAGAGAAAGTTGTTTTCAACTTGGATCCCAATCAGATATAGGACCAACCCTGCTGTAGAAGTTCAAAGTACTGCTCACCGCGTCACAGAGATCACTGACTATGTACAGCCTGCATTAGGTCATAGGGTAGCAAGGCACACCAGCCCTGATTAGTAAAGCAGAACTTTGCAAAGCTTGCTGTTGGGAAGCAAAGACACCCTGGACTCAGGACTTGCTGCAGAGATTTATAGCACTTTCTAATATGTGAACTCGCCTTTTCTTGGATACATGGCTAGACTACACTTCTCAGTCTTCTTTGAGTGAGGTATAGACATATGATTGAGTTCTGGGCAATAGAATAAGAGCAAAGGCAATATGTTCAAAGTCTAGGACTGACCCTTGCAAATCCCCATGCCAAAACCGCATGCTTTCTTCATCTGCCAAAAAGGGAGGAATCTGAGGACCTAAAAGAGGGTAGACACAGAGCAAGGTAGGAGCTTTGATAATTGAATATCTGCGTAGAGTAAACCTCAACACCCCCCCCCCCCCCACACACACATCCTGCATTGGAATATAACATGAGCAAGAAATATGATTATTTTAAGGCACTGAATTATCTGTAATAGCATTCAGTATTGTTTACCTTTAATAATACTGTACTTAAAGTCAAATCTGAGTAATGACATTAGTTGAGGTATAAACAATATAAAACTAGACATCAGAGCCTGGAGCAAGGAAGTAACAAAGTACAGATGACTTCAGCAGAGATACCGTGCATTGTCATAAAACTGTTCATGGATTAATCCATTCAATCTTCCAAGAACCCATCTTCTGGATGAAGAAACCTTGGCAAAGGGAGGTTAAAAAACTTCTTTCAAATTACACAGTTAGAGTTTCAAGATGGCGGCGGCTGCAGCGGCTGGCGCGGAGTAGTTGAGGTGGAAAAGGTGGCCACTGGGCCTCAGGCAGCCGGGAAGCTTGTGGACCTTCCTCTGGCCATCTCTTAAGGGAGGACAGCTGCTGCTGGCCGGTTGTGGGGGCTCAACGCCACTTTGCCCCCGGCAGGAGAGGCTGCCTCATTTACAGGCAACAGCTTTGAAGTGTGGAGCAGGAAAAGAACTGATTCTTAGCTGCAAAAGCGAGTCTTGAAACAGGGAACACGGCGCCAGGGCTGCTGTTGATGCAGCCAGGACCCCGGAGGCTGGGGCCGCACTGAAGGCGGCCAGCTGCCCTATTCAGGATTCGAGGTTTCAGGCCGGCATTAAAGAAGATTCCTGGGAGCGCCCGAGCGGCGCCGCGACTGAACAGCCCGAGGCGGCAGCGCCGAGAACACGGAAGGCAACAAACCAGAGACAGAGCGAGCGCCCGACCTGGCACAGCACTGTGAGTGATCCCTGGCACAGCTCTGTTCGGGGGGTGGATGCCCACGCGGCTCCCGCCTGCACCACCAGGCCACTCACTGCCCCGGTGCTGCCTCCATTTTCCCAGGTGCGGGCAGCTCCGCCCTGCTCGGCCATCACTGAGCCCATTTGCTTGGCCTGGCGCGGGGCTTTCCAGACCCTGCGGGCCGGCCTCACCTCCCACTCCCTCCGCGGTTCTCTGGCGGGGCTGGGGGTGTGGGGCGTCCCGACCAGTGTTGGGAGGGCTAGGAAGTACGGGCGGGCGACTGTCACTCCACCACACCCTGGACTCCGGCCCCGGTAAACTTCCTGTTACTGGGAGGCAGATACCATCTCTGAGACCACCAGTTTGGAAAAAAGCCTAACGAATTTCTGGTTGGGAATAGTGTGGTAGGAGAGTTCCCAGGTCCGCTTGAACCTGCCGGAGAGCAGGCTGCAGGCGGGCACTAGACTCGGTTTATACCGGGGGGATACAAAGGTGAACAAGACCCGAGAAAGATCTACACAGTGCTACAAAGGCACCCAGAGAGACCGGTCGTCTGTGCCTAGCAGAAACCTGGTAGACTTCGTGGGCGAGGCGGTGCTGAGCAGGGTCTTGAAGGCCCAGCTGATAGACGAGGGGTGCAGAAGACACACCCCAGCCCAGCACAGTGTGCACAGAGGGGGGAGACGTGCGGCCAGGGAGGCGGAGACTCGACAGAAACCACACACCCGGTGGGGTCGCCACTGCACGATCTAACAGCCTGGGCCAGAGCACACGGAACGGGGAGAAGTCCTGTACAGAAAGTGAAAGCTCAACAGAGATCACACACCCTGTGGTACGTGATCCACCAGCCCAGCAGAGTACAAGCTGACCAGAAAGGTGGATCCCCGGAGAAGCCCAAGACCCGAGGCAACCACACACAGAAGACACTAGAGGCCAACTGAGCAGTCATGGAGGGAGCCATACCAAATTGGCAACCACAGCAACATCCTAGTTAGTCATTAGTCTCAAACCGGTGGACTGTGAAACCCCCTGCCACAATGAATAAACACCAAAAAAAAGACACCAGAAATACAAAAAATCAAGAAAGTACACCACCAAAAGTTAATAAATCTCATACTCTAGATCCTATAGAACAAGAAGCCCTTGAAATAACTGACAAGGAATTTCGAGTGATAATTCTAAGGAAACTGAATGAGATACAAGAAAACTCAGCTAGACATCATGATGAAATGAGGAAAAGTATACAGGATCTGAAAGAGGAAATATACAAGGAAATCAATGTCCTGAAAAAAAATGTAGCAGAACTTGCTGAACTGAAGAAGTTATTCAGCGAAATAAAAAACACAACGGAGAGTTTAACCAGCAGGCTTGTCGAAGTTGAAGAGAGAACCTCTGAACTTGAAGATGGGCTGTTTGAAATAACACAAGCAGACAAAAAGAAAGAAAAAAGAATCAAGGACATGGAAGAAAATCTGAGAGAGATATCAGACAACCTCAAGCGCTCAAATATCCGAGTCATGGGTATTCCAGAAGGGGAGGAAAATGGAGATTCCATTGAAAACATATTCAACAAAATAGTGGCAGAAAACTTCCCAGGTATAGGAAAAATCACAGATCTTCAGATCCAGGAAGCTCAACGATCTCCAAACGTATTCAACCCAAAAAGGCCTTCTCCAAGACATGTCATAGTCAAATTGGCAAAACTCAGAGACAAAGAGAGAATCTTAAAAGCTGCAAGAGAGAAGCGTCAAATCACCTATAAGGGAGCCCCAATTAGGTTAACATCAGACTTTTCATCACAAACCCTAAAAGCTAGAAAGGAATGGGATGATATTTTCAAAATACTAAAAGACAAAGATTGCCAGCCAAGAATACTCTACCCTGCAAGGCTATCCTTCCAAAATGAGGGGCAAATAGTATATTTCTCAGACAAACACAAACTGCGGGAGTTCACTACCACACGACCACCCTTACAAGAAATCCTCAAGGGAGTACTGGGTTTGGTTCCTGAAAAATAACTACCACTGCCATAAAAACCTAAGAAAAATCTAAACCCGCTAGTACAATAAAAATGGCATTCATGAAGAGAAAACAAGCTAACAAAAACACTATCTACAACCTAAGGAACCAACAAACAAAGAAACCAAACAGTAAATCAGAAAGCAAGGAACAAAAGACACCTAAGACAACCAAACAACCAATAAAATGCTAGGAATAAATCAACACCTTTCAATAACAACTCTTAATGTTAAAGGCTTAAATTCCCCAATTAAAAGACACAGACTGGCTGACTGGATCAAAAAGCAGGACCCAACTATATGCTGCCTACAAGAGACCCACCTCACCCATAAAGATTCACACAGACTAAGAGTGAAAGGATGGAAAAAGATTTACCATGCAAACAGAAAAGAAAAACGAGCTGGAGTGGCTATTCTTATATCTGACAAAATAGACTTTAAACTAAAAACCATAAAAAGAGACAATGAGGGACACTACTTAATGATAAAAGGACTGATCCATCAAGAAGACATAACAATCATAAATATGTACGCACCCAATGTTGGAGCAGCCAGATTTATAAAACAAACTCTATTAGACCTAAAGAAGGAAATAGACACTAATACCATAATAGCAGGGGACCTGAACACTCCACTGTCAATATTAGACAGATCATCTAGGCAAAGAATCAGTAGAGAAACACAAGATCTAAACAAGACTCTAGACCAATTGGAATTGGCAGATATCTACAGAACATTCCACCCAACAACCTCAGAATATTCATTCTTCTCAGCAGCACATGGATCATTCTCCAGGATAGATCACATATTAGGTCACAAATCAAGTCTCAATAAATTCAAAAAAATTGGAATTATCCCATGTATCTTCTCAGACCACAATGGATTAAAACTAGAAATTAATAACAAACAAAACTCTGGAAACTATACAAACACATGGAAATTAAACAGCATTCTACTTAATGACATATGGGTCCAAGAAGAAATCAAGCAGGAAATCAAAAGTTTATTGAAACTAATGAAAACAATGATACATCATACCAAAACCTGTGGGATACTGCAAAAGCAGTATTGAGGGGAAAATTTATTGCATTAAATGCTCACTTCAGAAGAATGGAAAGATGGCAAGTGAACAACCTAACACTTCACCTTAAAGAACTAGAAAAACAAGAACAATCCAATCCTAAAGTTAGCAGACGGAAAGAAATCATTAAGATCAGAGCAGAACTGAATGAAATTGAAAACCAAAAAACAATTCAAAAGATCAACGAATCAAAAAGTTGGTTTTTTGAAAAGATAAATAAAATTGACAAACCATTAGCATGGCTAACAAAAAAAAGAAGAGAGAAGACTCAAATAACAAAAATTAGAAATGAAAAAGGCGATATTACAACTGATTCATCTGAAATACAAGGAATCATTCGAGACTACTATAAACAACTATACGCCAACAAATTTGAAAATCTGGAGGAAATGGATAAATTTCTGGACACACACAAGCTCCCAAAACTGAACCGTGAAGACGTAGAAAATTTGAACAGACCAATAACAATAAAGGAGATTGAAGCTGTTATCAGAAGGCTCCCAACAAAGAAAAGCCCAGGACCAGATGGATTCACAGCAGAATTTTACCAAACATTCAAAGAGGAATTGACACCGATTCTTTACAAACTATTCCAAAAGATTGAAACGGACGCAAATCTCCCAAACTCATTCTATGAAGCAAATATCATCCTGATACCAAAACCAGGTAAAGATATAACCAAAAAAGAAAACTACAGGCCAATATCCTTGATGAATATAGATGCAAAAATCCTCACTAAAATACTAGCAAACAGAATACAGCAACACATACGAAAAATTATTCATCACGATCAAGTGGGATTCATCCCAGGGATGCAAGGTTGGTTCAACATACGCAAATCAATAAATGTGATACACCATATTAATAAACTCAAACACAAGGACCATATGATCATCTCTATAGATGCTGAAAAAGCATTTGATAAAGTTCAGCACTCATTCATGACAAAGACCCTCTATAAGTTAGGTATAGAGGGAAAGTATCTCAACATAATTAAAGCCATATATGACAAACCCACTGCCAATATCATCCTGAATGGGGAAAAGCTGAAAGCTTTTCCTTTAAGAACAGGCACTAGACAAGGATGCCCACTCTCACCACTCCTATTCAACATAGTGTTGGAAGTACTAGCCAGAGCAATCAGAGAAGAGAAGGAAATAAAGGGCATCCAGATTGGAAAAGATGAAGTCAAACTGTCCCTGTTTGCAGATGACATGATCCTATATATCGAACAGCCTAAAACCTCTACAAAAAAACTGCTGGAATTGATAAATGATTTCAGCACAGTAGCAGGATACAAAATCAACACACAAAAATCAGTAGCATTTCTTTTCTCCAATAGTGAACATGCAGAAGGAGAAATCAAGAAAGCCTGCCCATTTACAATAGCCACCAAAGAAATAAAATACTTAGGAATTGAGTTAACCAAGGAGGTGAAAAATCTCTATAATGAGAACTACAAACCACTGCTGAGAGAAATTAGAGAGGATACAAGAAGATGGAAAGATATTCCATGCTCTTGGATTGGAAGAATCAACATAGTGAAAATGTCCATACTACCCAAAGTGATATACAAATTCAATGCAATCCCCATCAAAATTCCAAAGACATTTTTCTCAGAAATGGAAAAAACTATTCAGACATTTATATGGAACAATAAAAGACCACGAATAGCCAAAGCAATGCTCAGCAAAAAAAATAAAGCTGGAGGCATAACACTACCTGACTTTAAGCTATACTACAAAACTATAATAACCAAAACAGTATGGTACTGGCATAAAAACAGACACACTGACCAATGGAATAGAATAGAGAATCCAGAAATCAACCCACACACTTACTGCCATCTGATCTTTGACAAAGGCACCAAGCCTATTCACTGGGGAAGGGACTGCCTCTTCAGCAAGTGGTGCTGGGATAACTGGATATCGATATGCAGGAGAATGAAACTAGATCCATACCTCTCACCGTATACTAAAATCAACTCAAAATGGATTAAGGATTTAAATATACACCCTGAGACAATAAAACTTCTTAAAGAAAACATAGGAGAAACACTTCAGGAAATAGGACTGGGCACAGACTTCATGAATACGACCCCAAAAGCACGGGCAACCAAAGGAAAAATAAACAAATGGGATTATATCAAACTAAAAAGCTTCTGTACAGCAAAAGAAACAATTAAAAGAGTTAAAAGACAACCAACAGAGTGGGAGAAAATATTTGCAAAATATACATCTGACAAAGGATTAATATCCAGAATATATAAGGAACTCAAACAACTTTACAAGAAGAAAACAAGCAACCCAATCAAAAAATGGGCAAAAGAGCTAAGTAGGCATTTCTCTAAGGAAGATATCCAAATGGCCAACAGGCATATGAAAAAATGCTCAACATCACTCAGCATCCGGGAAATGCAAATCAAAACCACATTGAGATACCATCTAACCCCAGTTAGGATGGCTAAAATCCAAAAGACTATGAACGATAAATGCTGGCGAGGCTGCGGAGAAAAAGGAACCCTCATACATTGTTGGTGGGACTGCAAAATGGTGCAGCCTCTATGGAAAATGGTATGGAGGTTCCTTAAACAATTGCAAATAGATCTACCATACGACCCAGCCATCCCACTGTTGGGAATATACCCAGAGGAATGGAAATCATCAAGTCGAAGGTATACCTGTTCCCCAATGTTCATCGCAGCACTCTTTACAATAGCCAAGAGTTGGAACCAGCCCAAATGCCCATCATCAGATGAGTGGATACGGAAAATGTGGTACATCTACACAATGGAATACTACTCAGCTATAAAAACGAATGAAATACTGCCATTTGCAACAACATGGATGGACCTTGAGAGAATTATATTAAGTGAAACAAGTCAGGCACAGAAAGAGAAATACCACATGTTCTCACTTATTGGAGGGAGCTAAAAATTAATATATAAATTCACACACACACATACACACACACACACACACACAAACCGGGGGGGGGGGGAAGAAGATATAACAACCACAATTATTTGAAGTTGATACAATAAGCAAACAGAAAGGACATTGTTGGGGGGGAGGGGTGGAGGGAGAAGGGAGGGAGGTTTTGGTGATGGGGAGCAATAATCAGCTACAATGTATATCGACAAAATAAAATTTAAAAAAAAATAAAATAAAAATAAAGTAATTAATGATAAAAAAAAAAAAAAAAAAAAATTACACAGTTAAAGAAGCAGAGCCAAACTCTGGTTGTCTCCAAAGTCTTTACTCCTGACTACCCAATACAAATATACTGTTGATGCTTTTGTAATCTTCAGATCATCCTGAGTTAAAGATTCCTTCCACAACTGTTGGTAAGAGCCTGTTGACTAGGATGAGAGAGGTACTGTACTCAACAATTATAGGTCTGCTTTCATTAAATACCTTGTAACAATGCTATTATCCCACAGAGGGAACACTGAAGTTTGAGAGTTTAAGCTTCAAATTTCCAGAGCTGGTCTGAGCTGTTGTCCTCAACCAGATCTTCAGATTCCAGAGCCTGTGCTCTCATAAGCATGTTCTGCTCTCGGAAACCTGCAGAAACACCCATTCCAGAACACTGTCTTGCTCCTGGCTGGGTGTCTACAGGATTGCTTTGTGAGTGAAATAATAAAATATACGGGAAAATGCTCTGTAAGTTAGGAAACACCAAACAAACTTAAGGTGTGTTTAATACCATTATTACTTAAGACAGAGAACAAATCATGACAACCCAGTTGCATGTACTTCCTTATTATTCAGAAAGGGAGCTCAGAGGAAAAGGCTTGCCTGGGGAACTCAGTACAGTCTGTCTGTACACTCTGCAGTTTATTCATAAAACTGTGATTCCACAGTTCCCTTCCCTTACTGCTTCCCGAGTCATTGGATGATATCCTCTTACATGCAGTGCAGTAGGATCACCTCTGCCTCATGCTTCCCTGCCTCATTTCCTCACTTAATGCCTTCTTAGATTTGTTATTTATTTTCTTTAATATTACAGCAGTATAGCAGGATGAGTCACATTCTCTACAATTCCCAGTGGCACCCTCAAAGGCCTACACAACAATAAGGTGATTTATGAAGTCCTTTCCACCCAAAGGATATACAATCACAGAAGGTTGCTTTTCACTGCCTTGGTCTCCAGATCAGGAACAGATTTTAGCTACCATGTCAGGGAAGAGGTTTTGGATACTTTGAGCCCCTGAAGCAGAGTCATTCTAATGCAGGGCAAAATGAATGGTAGGAAGGGACAGAAAGAGTGGAGATGAGAGTCTGGAGGACAAGCAGATGCCATCTGTGGGAAGAGGAGCCTTGAGCACAGAAGCTCAAGCTGTATACTAATGCTTACAGTGAGAATATCATACAAATAAATCAACAATTCTCAACCAGGGAGCATTCTGGCCCCTAAGGGGCGCTTGGCAAAGTCTGAAAACATTTTTGCTTGTCAAAACTGTTGGTTGGATTCTACTTGCACCTAGTGGACAGAGGCCAGGGTTGCGTTTTTAAAAATTTACTTATTTTTATTTTTAATTGACCAAAAAGCACATGTAATTATGATGTCAAATATGATGTTTTGGTATGCATATGTATACCAATGGCTAAATTAAGCTGATTAACATATTCATTATGTGGAATGGCTAAATTAAGCTGATTAACATATTCATTACATCACATCTTTTTGTTAAAAAATATTTAAAATCGACCTCTTAGCAATTTTTAACTATACAATATATTGTTATTAACTATAGTCACCATGTTGTATCATAACTCTCCTGAAATTATTCCTCCTGTGTAACTGAAATTTTGTATCTTTTGACCAATATCATCCCAACCCCTGACCCCCAGCCTGTGGTAACCACTATTCTACTCTCTGCTTCTGTGATTTCTTCTTTTTAAAATTCCCCATAAGTGAGATCATGCAGTGTTTGTCTTCCTGTGCCTAGCTTATTTCACTTAGTATAATGTCCTCCAGGTTCATGCATGTTGTTACAAATGACAGGTTTTCCTTCTTTTTTAAGGTTGAATAGTATTTCATTGTGCATACATACCATATTTTCTTTATCCATTTATCTGTTGATGAGTGCTTGGGTTGATTCCATGTCTTGGCTTTTGTAAATTATGTTGCAATGTGCATGTGAGTGCAGGTATCTCTTACACATACAAAACTGCTTTTAAACATTTTACAATACACAGAACAGCCCTCCCACAACAAATATCTTGCTCAGTGTTAATCATGCGAAAATAGAAAAACCTGTTCTAAAACCATGAGACACTCAGTCCCACTCCGGATTAGGGGTTCAACTATGAAACCATAATGAAGTTAGCAATGAAGTTGCTAAACCCTTAGCAACACCAATGTTTCCTTCTACCCAATGGTACCTGTTTTGAAAATTAAATTATACCACTTCTTTTAACTCAAAGAAAAAGTTTGTTGACTGAGGAAGGGGCAATGACTTTGGTGTTGGGCGGACCTTCATTCAGATTCTAAGTTAGTCACTTACTAGCTCTGAGACCTTAGAAAATGTTCTTAACCTCTCTGCCTACATTTCAAAATCTGTGTAATGAAAATAATGATAATGAATTTTCATAGTAACACTAACATTTAACAAATTGCCGCAGTTTCAGATGTTCTTCTCAGCTAAAGTTTGAGTTCCTTGCTGTTAGAGCTGCAATCTAATATCCTAGCCAGTGCAGAAGGAACAGTATACCATTTTGAGTACCTGCTATGTGTTAGTGACTTTATACACATCATTTCACTTAATTAACAAAGCTTAAATTAGAATAGTTGCAATTGCCATGGAAAAGAGTGAATGGACGTCACATCACCTCCTCTACACTGAGGTTTTCCCAGCAGGGATCCTAATTGTACCTTCATAATGAGGCATTTTCTTAGTGCAAAACAGGAAAATATCTGACTCCTAAGCAAGACAGTTCACAATTTTTTTTCCTTTGCAAATGTGACACCACCTTCCCCTTGGCTTCCTGCCCATCTCTTGGACTTCCTTTTGGTCAATCTCCTTGAAACTCCTTTTAAATGTTAGTATGTTCCTGGGACTCTGTCCTAAATCCTCTGTACTTCTGGCTCTTTCTCATCATTTCTAATTAACACCTGCTCTGACTGACTTCATATACATCCAAGATCTTAACTGCCACTTATAAGAACAGTACCTCCAGAATTGTATTTCCAGCTCAAATATGTATTTTAAATGCTACTGAGCATCAGCTTTACAAAGAGGCAATGCTGCACAGTGGTAAACAAATATAAGCTTCAAGATGTCGAGAACTATAGCAATGTTTTGACTCTGGAATTTACCATATCAAAAGGAAGAAATTAAATTCTATGAGTCTTCATCCTTAAAATAAAAAGAATGACACCTACATCAAGACCTTTTGTCATGATTAATAGATGAAGATCTCAGTAGAGTTTCTGATATTTAGTCCCCAATATTTTTACTCAACCTGGGTACCTTAAAGTTAACTGTGTCCAGAATAGAGAACCCAGAAATCAACCCACATACTCACAGCCAACTTATCTTTGACAAAGGCACCAAGTATATACAACGGGGAAAACACTGCCCCTTCAATAAATGGTGCTGGGAAAACTGAAAATCCATAAGTAGAAGAACATAACTAGACCCATACTTTTCACCATATACCAAAATCAACTCAAAATGGATTAAAGTCTTAAATATAAGACTTGAAACTATAAAACCCCTAAAAGAAAACTTAGGGAAAACACTTCAGGAAGTAGGGCTGCTCAATGACTTTATGAATAAGACCCCAAAAGCACAGGCTGCAAAAGAAAAAATAAACAAATGGGATTATATCAAACTAAAAAGATTCTGTACAGCAAAAGAAATGACAGAATGAAAAGATACCCTATAGAAAGGGAGAAAGTATTTGCAAACTATGCATCTGACAAGGGATTAATATACAGAATATACAAGGAACTCAAACAATTTAACAGTGAGAAAATAAATAACCCAACTGAAAAATGGGCAAAGGAGCTGAATAAGCATTTCTTAAAGGAAGACATACAAATGGCCAACAGACTCATGAAGAAATGTTGACCATCACTTAGCATCAGGGAAATGCAAATCAAAACCACACTGAGATATCATCTATCTTCGGTTAGACTGGCCATTATCAAAAAACGGAGAATAACAAATGCTGGTGAGGGCACGGAGAAAGGAAAATCCTCCTGCACTGTTGGTGGGACTGTAAATTAGTGCAAACGTTATCGGAAATAGTATGGATATCCTCAAATAACTACAGATAGGAGTGCCATATGATACAGCAATCCCACTGCTGAGTATATACCTGAAGGAATGTAAATCATCATGTCAGAGGGATACCTGCACTCCCATGTTTATTGCAGCTCTATTTACAACAGCCAAGTTATGTAGACAACCTAAATGTCTATTGATGGATGACTGGATAAAGAAACTGTGGTACGTATACTCAATGGAATACTACTCAGCTATAAAAAGAATGAAATTCTGCCATTCATCGCAACAGGGATGAACTTAGAGGAAACTATATTAAGTTAAATAAGTCAGGCACAGAGAGAAATACTCATAAGTGGGAGCTAAAAAAAAAATAAATAGAATTTAAGAAAACAACAATCACAGCAATAACTTGAACTTTCAAAAGGAGGGAACAGAGCTGAGGTTACAAAAGGGAGGAAGAGGGGAAAGAAAGAGGGCATTAATGAGAAATTGTTAAAGGGCCATAAAAAATGATTATGTTGTATAATGTTGTACTAATTAATATTGTACTAATTATCCTGATTTGAGCATCACAAACTGCACGTGTATCATACACATATTGATATTCAATGTGGTACCCCACAGATATGTACAATCAATTATGTTTTAATAAAAAATAAATTAAATTGAATAAAGTTAAATCTGTCCAAATGTAAATTGCTTTTTCTGATTCTCATTTCTCAAGGGAGAAATTCTCTCTCTCTCTTAATTTCTACATTGAAGATCTATAAACTTCAACTCTATTGTATTTTGAATCCATTCGCACCACTCCTGTTTTAGTTCAGGCCTTTATCACTTAACCTAGATTACTACAACTGCCTCCAAATGTGTCTCTCTCTCTACCTCCACTCGCCCACTCCCCTAAATCCATACAAATGTTGTAACCATCTTTCACAAGTGTAAGTGTAAATGATTAGTTCTTTTCATTTTGAAACTTACTGGCTTCACTGGACTTTCAGAAAAACACTGAAACTGTTTAGTCCACAAGATTCATGGTCTGGCTCTGTTTTCTTCTTTAGTCCCATCACCTACTGCTCTACCTGATGAACTCCAATCTCAATATTTCATTCACCTTGTCTTTGATACCTTTTGGGAGGCCTTTTCCATTTTCTCCAAAGAGAGTTAAGTGTTTCTCCCTCTGTGTTCCCACATTACCTGCTCTCTCCTCTGTTCTAGCACTTATCACATTGTTGCACTTATTTGCTGTGTGTCTGACTGGATGTACTGAGTTTATACTAAGAATTTAATAAACAATTTGTTTGGCAAATGAATGACTGATGAATGAATTAGTCATCCAGGGTGAAAGTCAGCAGCTACTGGTATCCTTGCCCTTGGCATATAACTTTATTCTAGTACATTGTTTTGACAAGGTTTTTCCACTACACTGATTTATTCATGTCTGAATTTTAGAAGGAAACAGTATGGTCATACATACGTACAATCATATATACAGATTCTCAGTATAAATGTAATCAGAGTAAGCATTTGATAGTTATGGGATTAACTGAAATTATCCTTTGTATGTGCACACTGCAACTCCATGGAGTTGTCACTGGCCAAGAAATTCTCCATAATTCAATGTTCAAAGATGCCTCACAATCTTATAAAATAAAATTCTTAAAAAAGGAACTGCTATACATGAAAAAAGTCAAATGTATCCAAGGACGAGCCTTCAAAGGCAGCAGAAGGGTCCAGCCTTTGCAACTAGACTAGTCTGGGTTCAAATCCTGCCACTTACTAGCTTTGTGGACACAGGCAAGTCGTTTAATCAGTTCCAGTGGCCTCATCTATAAACTGGTAATATTAATACTCACCTCATGACCTTGTGGGATTCAGTTTCAGAGTTTCTTGACATCGATCCTATTGAGATTTAGGGCTGTGTAATTCTTTATTGTTGTGGGGCAGGGGTGTCCTATGCATCGTAGGATGTTTAGCAGACACTAGACGCCAGTAGCACAACCCTCCCCCCCTCTAGGTATAATAGCTAACAATGTCTCCAGACACTGCCAAATGGAGGTGGGTGAAGAGTGATCACACCTGGTTGAGAACCAAGTTATATGTTATAATGTGTCTGGATATAACCAGAATATAGTAGATATTTCATGAATCTTCTTTTCCTTCCCTTCCCTAATGGAGCCAAAGGCATTCCATACTTACATTTTCTCAGGGAAAAAAAAAAATCATATCTAATAGTGATCACCTCCTAGTCAATGTTTCATCTGAAACGTGTGGTAATTCTTTTTTTTTTAGCCTTACCTGGCTCTCCACAGCAGCTTTACTCATAAAACATTAATTATCCCTACAAAGTGATAGTCTGGATTTTCCAGTGATGAAGCTGGGGCTCTAATAAGGCTTGTTTGTGAAGAAAGAAAATATACACTTTCTTTAGTTGGAAAGAAAAGAGAATGAAAAGAAACAGATGCAACAAAGCTGAAATAAATTGGAGGCTGTAGGTGTCATGGCAATGCGAGTTGAGGGATGATCGATTCCCCTAGATTCTGAATGGCATATTCTGTGCACGGAACGCCGGCTGACGTCAATCGGATTAAGTGGCCTCAATGGGAGCACTGCATGCAAGATGAGAGCAATGCAGACCCCAGGATTTGTTATTGCTTCCCAAAGAAGCTTCCTACTTCATTGTGAGAGGAAGTAGAGTCTGTGAATGAAGAATGAAAAGAGGCATGTTCTTGCTTAAGGGAATGCTCTCCTCGTTTCTACAGTCATTGCAATGCAGGTGAAATCTGAAAATGCTTAACCTTTCTGCACATACATTTGTTCAGAGTAATTTCTCTAGCCACATGGTATACTTTCCTTTTGGATCAGGGGTGCATATGCTCCCCTAGCTCCAATTTGTAAAAAGGTGAGACATTTTTTAGACAATATTCTCTTAAGCCATGAGTTCAGGCAGAGCAGAGGCTCAGAGTTCACTAATAGATACTACCTCTTCTCCTAAATTAATAATTTAAATGAATTCATCTATTGAAAGGTCTTAGAATGATGTCTGACGTAAAATTCTATGTAATTGTTAATCATTTTTGTGACTATTATTGCTATTGTTGCTGCTGATGCTACTTTCATTTTTTGCTAAACGGGTCATCTGAGGAAAGATTTCTCTAAACCTTCAGGATGAATTAAGCTCCCTTTTTCTGTGATTCTACAGATATAAGTTGTCTTATTCATAACTTATCTTATCCTACTAAAATTGTCTTCTTAGCTGTTTCTTTTTAATTGAAATGACCTCTTCGTCTGTATTCATTTTTGGTTCATTCATTATTTGGATCTTTAGAATGAGTGCTTGGTTCACATATGTTTGTGTAATTCAATGACTTAAAATTTCCCCTAAGTGAGCAATCTTCATGATATTTCTAGAGTAATTCTGTCATAGAGAAAGCATGCCTGGATAACCATTCAAAATGAGAAAGAATATTAGAAATTGTTTTTCTATAAAACATCATGGACTTGCTCTTCATCAATGTCATTTATCTGAGTCCAGTGGTAACTCTTGTTCTCAGGACAGCTGACTGAGATCCATATGTGGGCCCCTGTGCAGTAAAGAATTAACCTTACTCAAGAGAGGACTGGTCTTTGCCCTCAGCTACTGAGAAGTTATCTCAAGGTCCCTGGAATGTCCTCTCTGATAGGAGTGTCTATGTTTGCCTAGGGGCTTTGGCCACCAGATATTCTAAGATATAATTCACAACGGAAGCTTTGGGCCATGAATTATCAATTCCAACACTGAGGGGGACTCATGATTGAAGGTATTAACCTGACCTCCACAAGAGGCTGGAGACTAAAAGCCTGTAGATAGTATATGATCAAGCCCCAATAAAAACTCTGGACACCAAAAACTTGGCAAAGACTCCTTGGTAGACAATATTCTGAATATTATCAGACATCATGGCCAGGAGGAGATAATACACTGCATGATTTCACAGGAAAAAGACAACTGAAATCTCAGCATTGGGACCCCTGCAAGATTCTGCCATAAGAATCTCTTCTTTAGCTACTTTTAACTTGCATCCTTTCCCTATAATAAACCATGAGTATAATAGCTTTAAGTGAGTTCTTCATGTTCTTTCAGCAAATTATGAAACCTGAGGTTGGTTTTGAGAATGTCCTGAACTTGGTGTCAAATCTGAGGGTGGTCTTCAGGGGCATGTTCCCTTTAACTGTATAGTTGGCTTAGATAACTGCATACTGACTTGAGTTTAGATCTCTTAATGGCATTCCACTTCATGGTTTGGGTCAGTTTGGCTCATTATTCCACTTGGAGATCATTTTCCTGCACTTAGGATCTTTGAATATACCCAAGACATCAGCAGTAAATTTTCTTTCTCTTGTTGCTGGGCAGAATTGGGTCGGTATGGGAGGTAAAGATAGAGTGAACACATTATAAGGGTATCACAGAAGACTTTACCTGAGTTGTTTGCTCTTTTTTACTTGAATGGATAAAACCCTCACAACATTTCTTTATATGCACAGGAGTTATTCATGGCTTGTGTTGCCTAACGATGACCACTTTTGCAAATCACTAAGGACTGACTATACAGATATTAGATACATTGCTGGAGAATAAATCTATAATTATCCAGGGTTGGGTGAATCCAGGTGCTGACTGGGCAACTTCACAGGATAGTTTGTCAAGAGGAACAACTATTCTTCTTTCCCCTTTTTTGTAAGCATAAGCTTTTTGTTGTTGTTTTTGTTTTTGTTGTTGTTGTTTGTTTGTTTCTTTGTTTGTTTTTTCCTAACTCCTCACCTGAGCCTTCTACTTTTCATCATTAGGCCACTAACCAGACACATCCTTGAAATAACACAGTAGATTTGTATGTAATATATCAGAGAAGAACCTCAATCTTCAGATGCAGATGTACAGATATATAACTTTCTTAGTTATAACTCAATATAGCTTCTATTTCAGGCCCTCTTACTTCTGTGCTGGAAGGAATTATAAATCACTCTTTTCTAGGATGTGCCATGATTTTCAGGGGCACAAGTGCAGTTCCAGGTTTTTTTAGGAGATGAGAGAATATACGGTCTTAGAGGTGTCTAGATACACAAGAAATCACTGAAATCTCCATGTCCATGGTGAGTTTGGTGGCCTGCTCTGCTTCTGTGCCACTTTGGGTCTTGAGACTCTTTGTGTGAGTTTCTCAAGATCCTGCCTGCGTCACCTGACCACTTTCCTCTCTCAGATCTTACTGTCTTCCAGTAAAGCTACTGAGAAGTTGGTGCTATCCTTCTTCCACATTATCTCCACTATGTCTTAGTCTGAAAAGGAATTTTTTCCCACTAGTTCTAGCCTACACACATATGTGTGTGTACAGAGTATCATTATGCATATACACACACATATAAATACCTGCATGCATGTATGTATATGCATACATGAGAAAAACAAAATTTGTTTAAGAAAATGCTTACCTTTTCTACATTGTATATACTCTTGAAAAGTACTTTCCTCTGTTCTATTTTGTTATTGATTATGGCCATGCAACAGATTGATTTAATGACCACTGATTTGTCATAACCTAGTGTTTGAAAAACACTAACTCTGTTATGTGACAATTCTGTTTTCACTACTGAAATAGACTTTTGAGGCAGGTGGCTGAACTCTCTTCAACTCTCAGGTAACAGAATTAGTGATCCATCAAACCATGCAATTGGAAGGATTTCGTTGCCAAGAATTATATTAAAGAAATTGCAACTCATATTAAGTCCTATGATTCTAATAGTACAGGTTTGAAAAACTAAAATTAAGATCTTAATAATTATTTTTGAGTAAGTGATCCCAAGTCTCATATCATCACTTTGGCACAGGTGTTATTGTCTCTATTTTATAGACAGAAAGAAAGAAATTCTGAGAGATTGAGTGTCACACAAGTAGTAAGTGCATAATTGGACCAAAACTCATATCATCAAATTGCTAACCTCATTCTCTTTATACTATACCACTTTGCCTTTTCAAGTACTTATAAGCTTTACGAAGTGCCTATTATGAGCCAAGCAGCATTCAAAGACCATTGCATGTAGTGACTCAATTAATCCTCATTGCAAAAGGTGAGTACTATTACTCTCCCCACTTTACAGAAGAAGTAACTAAAGCAAAATAGATTAAGCTACTCATTAAATAGCATACAAATTGTAAATTATGCAGCTAGGATTCAAGCCAAGATGGCTCAAGAGAATGTTTAGTGCAGGGGTCTGTAGGAAAGGCATGTTTACTTACTGGTCCAAAATAATTTTCTTAAAATATTGTACTATCTTAAGTATATTTTAATGTCCACCTGTGGCTATGAATATAAATTTTCTTATTTTTTGCTTGAGTACTTATATCACATCTGATTTTATATATATATAATAAAGTTTAATACAATCTGTATGATTAAAAAGTTAAGAAATCAAAAATGAGGGAAAATAATGGTAGGAGGAACAAAATAATGTATAGTTATTACATAAAAGTCATGAAGAAAGATGGTTTTGGTCTTGTCCACTGTGTCATAGGGGATGATTTGTTACTAATATTCCTAGAAGGAACTATTTTTTATTATTCACAGGACTTATTATGTAAAAAAACCTTTTACCATAATCAAGCATGGGAAAGCGTTCAGTGGATAACAATGTTTTATTAATGCCAAAGAGAATTTGTAAAACTAGACCAAAGATTTTATATTCCATGGCCATTTTACAATTAAACTCAAGTATTTAAAGTTTAAAAACCGGTAAATGATTGGTAATATATATTAGGAAATAAATAGAAATGGAAATGAGTCTTATTGTTAGCAGAGGCCACAATGATTCAGGGAACTGAGGTGGAAAGTGGTCTATATTTTATTATTTAGGTGACTTTGGATGGAGAATCAATTCTGTGGATCTAGTACAGCAGCATGCCTTGAGCCTCTCTTTTTTTCTTTCTTTCTTTCTTTCTTTTTTTTTGGTTACCAATGCACATATGCCAATAATCCAGTACTATTTGCAGATTTTGATAAAACATCAAACAGTATTGAAAAAAGTAAAGTATAATTTATAATTCAAATTAGGAAATTTTTGAAAATAAAAGATTTATTAATAATTCCACTGTGACAATAGGCATAAAACAGGATCGTTCTAGACAAATTGAGACGTAAAGTCATGGGGAGAACATTCAGGCAATGTCCTTGTTAAAACGTAGAAGTTCTTTTTCGATACCAGTTAAAAAGCACCCAGTGCTCAAGTCCTCTAGGTATCCTTCAATGCCTCCTGAACCAGTTCAGTCTCTCCCTTAGGATCTACCAGACATACAGCAACTAGGACTTTCTACTGCCTTGGGGTCCTGGTATATCCATAAGGAGGGTAAACATATTCTTGGTTTGTGCCCTGATATAATTATTTATAGTAAGCCCTTTCAATTACAAATATTACTTTAGGTGGGATGATTTTATTGGTTATTTGATCATCCTCTCCACAGGACATTCTGAACAAATGCAGCAATCCTGGTTGGAGCAGCAAAATAGAATATAAACTTTTTCCCAGGTCTCAAATCCACCTATCTAAATAATGGAGTAGGTACTCAAGTTGTGAAATATGGCATATAATAATAGCCTTCCAGTGGGGCTGGCATCCTTTGGTGTGGGTCTTGCAGCTCTACACTAGAACACAAAGTGATTTGCCCTGAAGCTGTGGACTTTTTTTGAATGAAGATGAGTCAGACAGCCCTTTGGGGAAGGAGAAGAGGATGTATTACTGAATTGGAATTGATTCCATTTCCTGTGAACAGTTTCTTCTCCCAAAAAAGCCTTTGGTTTCCAATAATTATTTTAAGATACTTTCTAAGTTGACACTGTTTTGGCATCTTAGCACTTAAAATTGTGTTTATCTTAAAGCATAAAGATATCCCAAATCACCTGTATACACACACATCTTATCGATACCACACTAGGAGTGGTGTTCTTCTGAAAGTGGGAAGTGATCAGGAAAGACTAAACTTGCTCATTCATAGACTCATTCAATAATTAAATATTTACTAGTACCTCCTATGTGTCAGGCACTGACTTAAGTACTTGGAACACATCAGAGAATAAAACACATCAAAAGATTGTGGAGAGAAGATTTTTCACTTTTAAAAGAGGTGGTCAAGGTAGTCATTATGAAGAAGGTAAGATGTGAGCAACGACTTGAAGGAAATGAGAGATTTACCTTAAAGAATATTCTGGGAAGAGAATTCCCCATTGAGAGTAAGCAGTATCAAGGTTCTCAGGTGAGGTTTTGGCTGAACATTCAAAGAACAGTAAGGAGTAAGGCACGGCTGAAACAGAGTGAGCAGGAGAGACAGTAGCAGGATATGAGGCCAGGTAAACAAAGAAAGGGGAGCCAAATAATGTAGAGTTATGTGGGCCATTGTAATGATGCTGACTTTGAGAGAAATGGGAATCCATTGTTTGGTGTTGTGCATATCTGTGACCATATATAATTTACTTTTTTTCCCCATTTTTTAAAAATTATTATTTTTTATTGAATCACAATTGATCATACATATTTTGGGGATTTAATGTTGACATATGTCAGTCAAATCAATATTATCAGTATGTATATTGTTTCAAATTATACTTATTCTTTATACCCCTTGTCCAGTCTCTCCCTATCTCCCTCTACCTTCCACCTCCCACCACTGATAACCCTAGATTTCTTCTCTTCCTCTGCAAGAGTAATAGTTATTTTGTTGATATGTTGCCTAGATGACTTGTCCAATGCTGAAAGGTGTGTTCAGATCCCCCAATATTATCATACAGCAGATGCTTCCTTTGTCACTCTGGTATGGGCCTTGTGGAGAGAGACATCCTATTCTTTTCTTTAGTCTCTGCTGGTGACTCTCCTTGTGTCAATACACTCCAGTGGCTGGCAGACCATCTGCATGATGGTTGTGATGTCTAGCCACTTTCCCAGCAGCCATGGTTACTGTAGTGGCTGTGGTGGGTCACCCACATGTAGGTGATGTTTTTGGCATGCTCCTTGGTGCTGGTGGTGTTTCAGGTTGTGGGTGGGGGATCCAGTCCCCGACTCCATGCCCTGGGCCCCTGGGTAGGTCCCTTAGGTGCTGGCAATGTGCCTGATTGTGGGCGGGGGGTCAGGTTCCTAGTTCCATGCCTCAGGTCCCCTGGTGGGCCCTAAAGCACTGGTGGTGTGCCTGGGCCAGAACTAATTTTTTGTCCTTTGCTTCCTTCTAAAATGGGAGAACTTTCTGTGGGAACCAGTACTTGAGCTCTGTGGTTGAGCTAAATTGCTACTTTGCTGCTGTTTCCCTAGGGAAGACTTTTTGTGTAGCTCAGGGTTTAATAGTTGACCTTATGGGTACTTCCAGCTCTCCAGAGACCATGTGCACCTGGGTTGTACAGAAACTCTGATCTGGGCCTGACTCTTTCATCGAACTGCACCCCATGCAATTCTGCATTCCTGACCAGTCTCCTCTGATTGCTTCTGTGCAGATTGGAGGGTGGATCAGCTGTCCTTGATGTTTCCCAGTGTTCTCCTGGTAGGCCCATCTCCCACACTGCCTGTGCTCCAAAAACTTCCCATGGAATAGGCCCTAGGCCAGTCCCTTGTGATGACTCACTGGCCTCTGAATGGCTTCTCTTTTTCAGCTGGTCTGGCTCCATGCTCCTGCATGGGTACACAGGAACCCTATTAGAGGTCTTGTTGTCCTGGGGGCCACTAAAGCCCTCTTCTCCCTGGCCACATCCAAGGAACTCCATCTGAAGGGCACAGCTGCAGCTTCTGCTGGCTCCTGCTCCAGGTACTCAGCAGTTCCAGCCTTAAAGCAGCCGCAACACAGAATGCTCCAAGCAGTTTTTTCTTTCTCTCATCATGGCTTCTCCCCCTTCATGAACTCTGTAGGTCTCTCCTCCTCTTCACCTGAGCTCCAGTGACCCCAGCTTGGCTGTTGTTACATTTTTATAGTTGTAAATTGGTTGATTTGTGTGAGAGAGTGGTGCTGGGTACCTTCTATTCTGCCATCTTGACTGGATCCTATAATTTACGTTTTATAAGGCATACTTTAGCTGTTGTGGGTTGAGAATAGACTGTAGGGATGCAGGTTTGGAGTCCATGGTAGCAAACCAGGACAGACATGAGGGTGAGTCAGACCAGGGTAGTCAAAGGGGAGGTGATGAGAATTGGTAATATCCTCTCTATGTTTTACAAGTTGAGAAACAAGATTTGTCGAGGGATTTGAATTGTGAGAGAAAGAAAAAAGGGTAAATTCTGTGATGATTCCAATGTATTTGTTTGTTTTACTACCCAAATTGAAGGATACTGCTACCATCAATTGATATAAAGAAAATGGTGGGTGGACAATGAATGGAAGATTGGAAGTGAAAGAAAAGTTTAAGATATCTTTTGAACATCGAATAAGTCATTTTGGCAATTAAGTATATGTCAGGAATTCACGTCTTATATAGTTTCATTGTGTATAAAACTGTGTCATATACGAGGGCATATAAAATTATAGAAGGCAGAATTATGGATGTGATCTCCCTCCCTGCTACAGATTTATTTCTCACCTTCACAGCCACATTCCTCAAAAGCATAGTTTATACTATTTTATTTTCTTCACCATAGATCCTACTTTTCATCCCGCTACAATCAGGCTTTTTCCTTCATCAGTTCCCTAAAACTAACCTTCCTAAGTTAACACATGGTATACATGTTGTCACTCTAAAAGTTCTTAGATCTTATACTACTTGAAGCCTCTGTGCATGACACTGTTGAACACTTTCTCCTTGAAATGGTCTTTCATTGATTCATGAGGCAACTCTTCCTCTATTCCCCTCTCATCTCACTATTATTTTTCATTTTCTCTTGATGGGTAGTGTTCTTCTCCTCAAGCTTGAAATGTTGATGTAATCTCAAGTTCTAATGTTAGCCCTTGAATTATATAACTTAACATGCTCTCCCTGAGAAATCTTTTTTCACTTCCATACCTTCAGCTCTCATTAGATATGCTGATGCTACTAAACTATGTACTCATTCAGACAACTGTTTGCAGGGTATGTATCAAGAGTTATTTCAGAGTTTTCCTTCTCAGTTAATGCTATTTCCTTTCTAAGTAATCCTTCAAGTCAAAAATCTTAAAGTTACCTTATTCCTCTTAATCACACCTATTTAATCCTACCAACTTTAGGTTTTTAATATTCCAAATTTGTTCCATTCTTTCCATTCGCATCTAAAGCTTCTCTGACAGTTATTTTACTCCAGCCTCACATGCATACTTGCCAGATATTTCAGGACTTTTTACCTACAACATTGGTACTATATGCTAACTAGCTGAGATTGTAATGTGAATATTAAGTAGTGATTGTTGGCTTTTTCCATGAAATTCCTTTAAGTCCATGAGTTTTTTTCCATAATCTTCTCTTAAGTCCAGTGTTGGCCACAAGACATGAGACCTCTATTGTCCCAAGAAGAATGGATCAGAGCATAACCAAAGATCCAAATTCTTCACTTTGATTTTCAAAAGCAGAAGTCCTGTTAAAAAGAGTTGCAATTTGTTGTAAGGATACTTAATTAGTCTTTTTTATTGTTGTTTTTCTTTTTAGAAGTGATGAATCCTCTCTGAGATAGAGATTTAGAGAAGAGAGTAAAAGAGTATAATTGCTGTGTTTTCTATAATTTACTTTAAAATACTTCTGTAGAAATGGATATTTATGATGTCAGACATAGGGTCTGGGGGACCCAATAGTAGGTCTCAACCCATTCCATCCTCTTACCAGGTTCTTGACTCCGCCACAGGAAAGAATTCAAGGGCAGAGTCACAGTAGAAAGTGAGAACAAGTTTAATGTAACAGATAAGAAATACAGGTTCCACAGAGAGAGAGTGTGGCCTAGCTCCAGAGACTGAGCAGGACCCACACCAAGTTTAACACAAAAGCAGTACAGAATGCAGGCTGGATCAAAAGAATGAGCAGTGGCTTGCTGAAAGTAAGTTTGGTACAAAGTAAAGTACACACACCTCAGCCAGGGAAGTGCAGTTTGCTCCAGAAAAGTGAGCAACAACTATGCCTTCTGCTGGGATTCAGCTTTTAAAGTTTTGCTGTCTAATGAATATTCAATTAAGGAAGTGGTTCCCAGTTATGTAACATTAGTTTTGCACATTCTCAGTTGGTCTCTTCCTGGAGCATGTTCATTGGTCCAGTCCTCTCACATTCACCAGGCATTTTCAAGAATATTCTGTGCTCTACAGCACCTCTAGTGGAAGGTTATTCAGTTACCATTGTTACATAACCCTTCTCTACTGAGCATGCCCAGACACTGGGTTTGCATAAGCCAGCCCCTTCCCTTGTGGTCTCATTTTCCTCTCCTTGGTGTTGAAAATAGGTCTAACTGCTACCAGTAACTTTTCTCTAAGGGAGAGCCTAGAGGAGGGGGCCTTAGACCTCCAGGAGTGGCTGGAAACCCAGAGGCATGTCCTGAAACCTGAACCCAGGCAAATTGAGCATCTCCTATATCAGTTTTCGAACTTTTTTTTTAACCTCAACCCGTAGTTTGAAGTACATTTTGTGTTGAAATTCAGTGTGCACACACACACAGATAAACATATATAAACACATATTACTGATATAAACATTTTAAGAGAAATATTTACCCTTACTTTCCATGTTCCAGTATTCTGTTATTTTTTTCTATTATATGTCATTTTGTAAAAATGATGTTTTTGACACATGAAATTATGTCTGTTACTCATTAATGGGTCACTGAGTCCTGTAGTTTGGAAAACACTAATATACAGAGTAACACAGATACGTGTGTGTGTAATTTTATTCTGTAATCAACAGGCATAGATAACACTTGAACTACCTTAATTACTTAACTACATACTCCAGAGGTTGTGTTTTAGTACAAAAAGAACCCTTTTGTATGAATGGGCTTGAAAACCTGTGAAGCTATAGTAAATTAGCAGCTGAAATTTGGAATTGTACATTTAGTCTAAAAGTCCATACTACCCCAGGGTTCCACCCCTTCTCCTCACTAGTACAAAATTACCCTGTCTAATCTAACTAAAACCATATCTGATCCTGTTATAGAATTATTTCTGTGATTGTCTTGGAGTAAACTTTTCATTCAAGATGACTGTTGGAGGGCTTAACAGGGCAAAAATCAGAAAATACTAAGCTTGCAGAAGAGGTTATATAACAGTCTTTGGACTTGTTTGGTAGGAAATGTTCACACCCATGGCAAATTTCATTTTAGATTAGCTGACATCGTAACAAAACACTTGGTAGTGGGAAGTCAGAGGGCAAGAGCCTTCTCCATCTCTAATTATCAGAGTATCTTGATATTACCAAAAAAGAACAACCTGAAACTTGTAAATGGTCACATTAGCCTAGGTGAGTTTGTAATATAGATGTTAGTGGGTGTTTGAGAAGTGTTACAACTTGCTAAGCAATTTGCCCAAAGTCACAAAGCACCGAAGTGGTTATGTCTTTATTGAAATTTAAATATGATTTTAAAAGTCATCCTCCACACTCCCTTTAGACAAAGCTGCATACTATGTGAGAAAGAATCAGCAGACCTCCTAAAGAAGGAGAACAAGTCATCCACACTACTTTTAGTAACATTCTGGAATATATGGAAGAAATAATTTATGACACCATTCTCCCCAAGGAAGTTTAACAAAGAAATTTGAGATATTTTTGGGTAGAGGAAAAAAAAAAGTCTTTGAAGTAAAATTATAAATATTCTTGCAGGATAAAGAAGTGTCTTTTCACTTTATAATCTTTTTTAAATAACCTACCAGCATTACAGTACATGAAGATTATATTCTTGAATTAACACTCAAGCAATAGAAATCTTCCTGCTTGTGTTTATTTTAATAGATAGCAAGTAAATTAGAGATAAAGGACTTTGTTCTTCCTGATTGTTCTGTTGTTCAGAGTTGAAAGTAAATTAGTCTTTTTGGAAAGCTCAGTAGCCTTTTATAGATACCTTACTCCTTTGCAAAACTAATTTCTCGTTTTTGATTTATATGCAGTTATACACTGGGGAAAGATTTATGAATGGCCTGATCTAATCTTGATTATCTATGTCTTACCAGATGCCCCTATTCAATGATTATATCCCACCATCTAGGTGGGAAGGCAGACCATGGTCATAATTGCCCTTTGGGTAAGATAAAGCTGTGAGATGTATACATGAAACACACATGCCACTTGGTACAGTGTCTAGTGCTTAGCCCTCAATAAATAGTCATGTTATTAGTATTGTTGTTTTAGTAGTAGTTGTTGCTTTTGTTATCATTATTTTATTACAAGGCCCTGAGAGAAGTAATTAAATGGTATTTATATACATAAAATTAAATTTCATAGCTGTGGGTACCAACTTGGCATATTGATGATGATGATGATGATGATGATGAAAATATTAGCTCATTATTAAAAACCTAATGCATACCTTTAGATTTAAATGCATTATCTTATGTCACCCTTACTAGAATTCTATGAGATGCTTTTCTATTAACACCATTTGGCAGATGAAGAAATTGAGGTTCGCAGAAATTAAGATATATCCCTGAGATTATACAGCCATTAAAAATCTGTTTCTGGTTCTCTTCAAGATCCATTTACTTTCAGGTTCTTATATTGCTTCTGTTAGGCCAAACTCCTTTCAAATCATGGAAGATTATTCACTGGGAAAAATTCAGCAGAAGACACTCATGAGGCCTTGAACTCAACAGTTAGACCAAACTGACGTCTCTATCACCACCAGAAGTAGAGTTTCTTCATTGCCCAACCTCTCTACCCTCTCTTAAGCACCCATTTAATTACACCTGAGAATAGTCTCCGCCTGGGAGATTAACCTTGCATTTTGATAAATTGTCTTGTGGTGCAGAGAGGCTTGCCTGCACTGTTTAAAATATTGCCAGCATATATTTCACTTTTCAATAATCCTAAAAAGGACACTTGACAATCAAGACTTCATAGTAGATTCATTTATTCCCTATTGAGGAAAGGGGCTTGAAAATGAAAGGTTAAAGAGCTAAACCTTTTTAATTCTTATCAAGCTCAGATAAAACATCCACATTGCTTAATGTAAAATTGGGGTTTGTTTTTTAAGGAATCAAGGCTGTCCTCAAATGATATTATAGAAAACCTGCATTGGGGTAATGAGAATAACAAAATCAATTCATTGCTTCTGACATCTTTTGATACAATGGGTCTGACTTGCCCTTATTGTGAATATCCAGCAATCGGAAAGCTTTTAAAGGATAATGGTCCTTCTGGTATTTGCATTTCTCTCAGTGCTTTAGTGAAGATAGAAACTTCTTCAGGAATGGATGTGCAGAGAGACAGCATTAATCTACCACAACATTTCTCTTTCTCTATGCCTTTAGAATCCTTTCTGTACATTATTCCAGGGAAGTGCTGACACTTCAACCTCAGTCAACATAGGCTATTGTTAAATCCAAGTTTTAGTCAGCAAACCAAGTCAAATGATGAAGCCAATTTCACCTAAGTGGACTAACACATTACCTCTACAAACTCCAGTAAGTACATCCATATTTGTATAGTCAGATTAACTCAAGGATACTGTTTCTTCTCCCTCTGTCTCTTATCCTTAGCCTTCATTGACACATACTCTTTAGTTTCTGCTTATATAAAATTGAAAATTTTTGCAATTGTTTTGGAGTATATTTTCTTTTAGGTCAGACTTTGTATACTGGTCCCATTGAAGCATACTGAGATCTGACCCTAATTATGGGTCTAGCAGTAATGAGAGATGGTGATAGTAGGTCTTGACCAGAATAGGCATCCCTTGCAAGGTAAGTGCCCCAGGCAAGGTTATTACAGAGTATTCAAAGAAGGCAACGTTAGTTTCTTCTGACACCGTGTGGCAAGATTCTTCCACAGGCCAGGGAAGTTTTGAGTAACTCAGGGATACAAGATTTTCAGTTGCATATGAGTCTATCGAGATATTCTGATTCTAAGGCTCAGGTTCCCCTCCTTCCTAAACAATACTCTGTTTTGTACACGAGCAACTGTGAAATCAACTTTCTTTTTTATTTCACTACTTATACAATGAAATTATGTGTCTGATTTTCAATGAGGTCAGCCTCAAGCCTATGATAAAAAAGGGAGTCATTTAGGACCACCTTTAGGACCACCATAGAAACTCCCTGGTTCTGTGATCTTGACTTGAGCTGAGCATTTAAAGAATGAAGCATGTCAGGTTTTTGTTGTTTTTTGTTTTTTGGCTTTTTTTGGTCTGTAAGCCCTTTATTCTTCCCTAATAATACCGATCTACTCCACTACAGTCTTTGTAGTAATTACTACTGCACAGTTGGTTAAACAGAACAACTATTTGATATGCCAGGGCACTTATTTTTGTTGGAATTTCAAAACATGCAAAGCATAGATAACTTTATCAGTCAGGGTACTACGGCATACCATGAATTATAAGTGTTGTGGCTTTAAAACATAGCCAGAAATTCTTTGACATTCTTCCTAGAGAGAGGTGGAATCCGCATCACAATCCCTTAAATCTTGGCTGGGCTAAACAATTTATCAGTAACCAATAAAATGCAGGAGTAGTGACCATGCATGTCTTCAAGTTTAGGACAGAAAAGCCACATAGCTTCCACCTGGTTCTCTTGGTGATTGATTGACTTCTTACTTCTTACTTCTTTAAGTGTCTCTGTAGAGACTGGTAAACAGTGTTTAGACCTGGAAATGGATATATTTCTTCTTCTGTCAGGCTGTTTGGATAATGGTGTTGAGTCAACCTATTTAGGAGTTGAGTTGGGTTTGGATTTTATTGTTAATATTATCCCAGTGTATGATGGGCTTCAAAGTCCTCTACAAGTGAGGGGCTGTTCTGTGCTTAAGATGTGGGTGGGAGTGCCAGAGGGATTCTTTTCAATGATTGTGTTTCACCCTTGGCTTTCAGCCATCTCTCTATATATCCATGCTAAAGACTAGGTCTCTTTCCATGCTCTTTCCCCTCTCCCAGCAGTAAACTACTGTAGCTTAGTCTCAAGGTGGGGTCTGGAATTCTGTTATTCTAGCCCAGCCTCCTAGGCTGGTTCTGTGTGCCTGGGCCTTTGGTATTGAAACTTTTTAGTATTCCTGCTTCTCTTCACCATGGCATCCAACTCTGCCTCATACCTGTGGTTGGTCTTGAGTGGGCATTTCCTGCCCCAATGCCAGCAGTAGCAGACTTTTGCTTTCTATCAATTCAGGATATTGGACAGGTAAAGATTTCCTTCCCCACACCCCCTCCTCAAGTAGAGAGTTTTTTCTTCTACTTTCGGTCATCTACAACGTGGCTTTGATCATGCACAGGGCATGATTGAATTTGTTGCCTCTCCTCTAGCAACTTATTGCTTTTTGTCACAAGTTCCAGGCTCATGTTATATATTTTCTGCCCCAGTCTTAGATCTGTCATTTTCTCCAAGGCTTTCTGAGTCCTCTTATAAGAACGTGATATTACAAACCAAGGTCAGAATGTTAGGTGTGCTGTTGCTACTGGGTTATCATTGCTTCTAGTTCCTCTCACTTGACAGAGCAAAAAACTATGTGTGTGTACTAACAAATGCATATACACAAACCTATTAATATTTGTTTATGTAAACATATATATCTATGTTAAGCTGGAACATGAGTTTAAACTGATATCTCCAAATCTAATCCATTTGACTCATGCGTCATTCTAGAGTCTTCCTGTGCTTATCTCTAGCTACTCCAACAGGGAGAAACCTGGACCCCACATTTGCCACACATTTACACAATTATTCAATTCCAGTATACTTTTACAGCACCATCAGAGTTGTTAACCTGTACCCCTGTAGAGAATAGTTTATCAACTATTATATCCCAAATTCCTGCCCCACAAGATCATAGTGAGAATAAAATTTGTATTGTTTTAAACAATTAAGTTTTGGGATAATTAGTCACATGGCAATAGAAACAAGGACCACTGGCATCTGGCTTCTGATTGTCAGGAAGCTTAGCATTGTGTTCAAGGTCAAGACCACAGCCAGATCAGCTTCAGAATCCTCTGTGAAGTTCTATTTGCTGGAACCACTTTCTTTTTGACCTAATACTATGCAATGCAGAGTTTAATATATATAAAAAAAGATACACACATGTTACTTTAACAGTAAGAATCCCGTGTAAGAACTTGGTTAAATGGACATTAAAGGACTGGAAATGCAAAAGGAGGACTCTGAAGTAACATGGAGTTACTGATTTCCAGAAGCAGTTACCTTTCTTAGGGAAGGGTCAACAAATGTGATTGTGAAGATTAGAACCTCGGAGCTTGAAGGAAGGAATCTGCAATGCTTGAATATAGACTCCGGAAGAGTTGATGTTGTATAACTGATTTCAGTATCACTAGAACAGGGAGAAGAGACTGTGAAACTGAAACCCAGACGCTGACCATGCCCCGATTTGAACTCGGGCCTCAGGAGCTCAGAGGAGGAACTCTTCAGAGCTGGAGTTAAGAATGAAGAACAGGCACTGTCTAGCTGGTGCTAGATCTCAAAAAGAGCTTGATAAAATTTGCTCTGGAAACATGAGGAACTAATGGAAACCGGGAGTAACAGACCCTGCTGGTACAAAAGAACAGTTGCTAGGGACATGCTGACAGGAATCCAAAGCAAAAGAGGAAGGCACACGTTTCTTCTGTCTCATTCAACGTTATAGTTTCCCTCTAGCACCCTTTATTGGCAGAATCTGGTTGTAAACAAGCTGGTAAAACACATATGCTTTACCAAGAACTCTATATAAAAGGCGAGTCTGGAGCTCAGATACTATAACTTAATAACGATTACACCCTTATTATGGGGCATCTGGCTCCTTCCAGACAGTTCTATAAATAAATAGTTAACATGTCCTCTCAGCCACTTTGTGTTACCCACCATTTTCCTTTCTTCCTTGCTCTAGCTCTTTTCAGACATCTGAACATGGAGAAAAGAATCACTGTCTTCCCAAACGCTATTGCTACTGGGGCTGCTTCCTGGCAGTAGTTATTTCTTACTAAAAGCTCTCCTGGAATTTTAAGTGTACTAATACTACACAGTGCGAATGCCATGCAGCTGTGCTAGAGGTAATGCCCATCTGCGCCACATTCATATTTTATCCCCTCTAGACCAGTAACTTTTGAATCAGTTAAGACTCTGGTTCAAGCAACAGGAACCTCGTCTTGCTAACTCAGGCAAAGAGGAAGGATACAGAAAGCCTAGGATCTGGGGCATCTGTGGGGTCTGGGTATTTAGAACTTATAGTTTTTTCACAACAGTGGAGATTGGTGAAGTTAAAATACGTTTCAGTCTTTGTGTTTTAAAGGTCAAGATTCAAATTCAGGCAGAGAAAATGTGATTGGCTTAACTTGTCCATGTGTCCACCTTTTTCCATGAAGCAAGGGACACTTTCAATTACAGCTACACTAAGGTGATATGCAGTGGACAAGGGGGTGATTTCTTTAAGTAAAATCAGGATATTTCTTTCAGAAATAAGAAAAATAGATTAAAATCTGACAAAAATAGCTTACCATCTCTTGGTAATAAATGTCATTTTTATCCACCATACTTGAAAATCACTTCTTGTGATTCTCTTTTGTAAGTCTTTTTGCCTGGGACTTGGTGGGTTTTTTTGTTTGTTTGTTCGTTTGTTTGTTTGTTTGTTTTAATGTAGATCTGTTGTGCTAAATTTGATATTACCTGTATCTTTTGCACTCCTACAACCCAACCTCCATTTCTTATTCTAGTAATCCATCTCATGTTCTGACATCATTGTGTTTAACACAGGGCTAGCATTTTACTATGGAAATTTTGCTTCTTTCTTTGGTGTTCCTGAATTTAAAAGGCAACAGCATAGTCAAATGCACACTATACACATACTATGAAAAGCAATTCTGAAAAATAACACTTTGAAAATTTGCACATGAACTGAGAATGCCACTCATTGTCCAGAGTTCTTTTAGACCACTGGTGTGAATTTTGATATGACACATATAAAATAAAATAAAATAAAATAAAATAAAATAATAAAAGAAAATAAAAAGTGTTAGTGAGTCAATAATATCTAAGTGGATGATAAAAATGCGTGTGAAATGTCATTAGTACTTTCCTAAGTTAGCAAGATTATTTTAGCTCTGGTTTTTACTAACCCTTCCTTATAGATTTTCTGAAATTTTCTGTAATCTGACTAGACATTCATGCTCTGCCTGTTTCACTTTTCCTAGGATTCATCCCAAAGCCACATGATCATCTGATAGGGTCCAAATTTCTAATTAAAAAAATATTTTCCCATTCTGTTGGTGTCTTTTCACTCTGTTGATTGTTTCCCTTGCTGGGCACTTTTTAGTTTAATAAAATACCATTTTTTATTTTTTATTTTCTTGCTTATGTTTTTGGTGTCTGATCCGTAAAGTCTTTGCCCAGCCCTATATCTTGAAGTGTTTCCCCTAAGTTTTCCTTCAGTAGTTTTATAGTTTTAGGTCATATACTTAAGTCTTTAATCCATTTTGAGTTGATTTTGGTACATGGTGAGAGGTCTAGCTTCATTCTTCTGCATATGGATGTTCAATTTTCCCAGCACCATTTATTGAAGAGGCAGTCTTTTTCCCAGTTTATGTTTGTCTTGCCTTTGCAAACAATCTGTTGGCAGTAAATAGGTGGGCTCATTTCTGGTTTCTCTATTCTGTTCCATTGGTCCAAGTGTCTATTTTTATGTTAATATCATGCTGTTTTGTTTACTATAGCTTTGTAATATAATTTGAAGTCAGGTAGTGTTATGCTTCTGGCTTTATTTACTTATTTTTCTTAGAACTCTTTTGGCTATTTGGGATCTTCTGCTATTCCATAAGCATGTTAGGATTGTTTTTTTCTATTTCTTTGGAGAATGTCATTGCTATTTTGATAGGGATTGCATTGAATCTGTAGATCTCTTTGGGTAGAATTGATATTTTCACAATGCTGATTCTTCTAATCCAAGAGTATGGAATGTTTTTCTACCTTTTTGTGACTTGTCTAATTTCTTTCAGTAGTGGTTTGTAGTTCTCATGGTAGAGATCTTTCACATCCTCGGTTAAATTGATTCCTAGGTATTTTATATTTTTTAGTGACTATTGTAAATGGGCTTACTTTCTTGATTTCTTTTTCTAATAGTTTGTTATTAGAGAATAAAAACACTACTGATTTTTGTGTGTTGATTTTGAATCCTGTAACATTACTGAAATTGTTAAACAGCTCTGAGTTCTCTGGCAGAGTCTTTAGATTTTTCTATATATAGGATCATGTCATCTGCAAAGAGGGACAGTTTGGCTTTATCTCTTCCAATCCAGATGCTCTTTACTTCTTTCTCTTGCCTGATTTCTCTCTGGCTAGTACTTCTAACACTGTTAAATAGGAGTGGTGATAGTAGGCATCCTTGTCTTGTTCCTGCTTCAGAAACTTTTCCCTATTCAGGATGATATTGATGGTGGGTTTGTCATATGTGGCTTCTATTGCATTGAGATACTTTCCTTCTATACCCAATTCGCTGAGAGCCTTTATCATGAAGGGATGTTGAATTTTGTCTAATGCTTTTTTCTGCATCTATTGAGATAATCATAAAGAAAATCTACAGAATGGGAGAAAATATTTGCAAACTATACATCCAACAAGGGATTAATAACCAGAATATATAAGAAACTCAAACAACTACACAGTAAAAAACCCCCAAATAACCCAATTAATAAATGAGCAAAGGAGCTGAAGAGACATTTTTTTTTTTGAAGAAAGACATACAAATTGCCAACAGGTACTTGAGAAAATGCTCAGCGTCACTAATCATCAAGAAAATGCAAATTAAATCTACATTGGGATATCATCTCATCCCAGTTATACTGGCTATAATAAAAAAGACAGAATAACAAATGTTGGTGAGGATGCTGAGGTAGGGCAACTCTTCTACACTACTGTTGGGACTGTAAATTAGTACAGTCAGTGTTGAAAACAGTATGGAGAGTTCTCAGACAAATACAGATAGATTACCCTATGATCCAGCTATCCCACTTCTAGGTACATACCCAAGGAAATGGAAATCATCATGTAGAAAGGATATGTGCACTCCTATATTCATCATAGCTCTGTTTACAATAGCCAAGATATGGAACCAACTTAATGTCCATCAAAGGATGACTGGATAAGGAAAATGTATATACACACAATGGAGTACTCCTCAGCCATAAAAAAAAAGAATTAAATTCTGCCATTCAGAGCAACACAGATGAGCTTAGACAAAATTATGTTAAATGAAATTGTTGTGGAAAGGGGTCACCAAAGGAAATGGAGTCACTCGGAGAGACAGAGAACACAGATTTATTATGCTGGCAGAGACTCAGGGGAGTTAGCATTCCAAAGACCTGAGCCCCTTATGCAGGGAGGACTAGGTCTTATATACTTTTCTTGGGTAGGTACATAAGCAGCAAGCATTTCTATTGGCTCTGTCTGTATTCAGGCAGAGTTACCTAAATTAGACTAGGTTAGCAGCTTTGGATAGGGGCTCCATTATAGCTGGGTGCAAGGGCAAGGAGTGTGGTCAAAGAGTGAGACTATTTCCATGAGGTTTTGAGTGGGGGTTTTAACAGGTGGGCAAAACTGGGTTACTGTGGTTATGTAGCACGAGTGGCTAAACCAGCAAAGAGGCTTTTTGGGTAAGTGTCTTCTTCAGCACAAATTAAAAACTACACAGGAAATCGCTGGCAAGCTGTGGTTTAGTTCAGTCTACAAAAACTGACAGGCTTGTAACCACAGAGCTACAGAACTCAGAAGCTGCATTTCAGCTGTTTAACCCTTAACACAACTCTAGATACTTCTTACATGCAGGCAAGTATTAGCTAACACAATGAAAACAAAGATAAAAACAAGGATTTAAACAGGGGAAGAATAAAGAATCCAGCCATTACCAAATAAGACAGGCGCAGAGGGAAAAGTACTGCATGTTCTCACTCATAAGTGGGAGCAAAGAAAGAAAGAAGGAAGGAAAGACAGACCAGGGTGGTGTATTGGACTTTCAGAGGGACAGAACAGACCTAGGCTTGTGGGAGGGAGATCTGGGGGCGGGGGAGGGAAGGAAAGGGGAACTGGGGAGAGGTTTGGTGGTGGATACATGGAATAATTACAATTTGAGGTGGTGGGCATGCTGATAGTGTTGATCTGATCACCACATCTTGGTCACAGGTCCTGACTGTCAGCTCTGTGCCCCATGAATATATATAACCAATAAAAATAAAAATAAATAAAAAGTTAGTGATGTTAATATTTAATTAATTTCTTAGTTTTATTTTTTAATGAATTAATGAAAAGTTTTAATTTCTCAGTTTAAAAAACTTTAATGGCCACTTGACATGAGGGTCTTCAAAAAGTTCAGGGAAATGTTTATATTACTTTTTAATTTCATTTTTCCACAACCTTTTTGAAGTACCCTTGTATATGTCTTTGCTTAAGCAAGAAACTTCCATAAAACACTGATGAAAGAAACTGAAGAAAATACAAATAAATGGAAAGATATCTCTCATTCATGAATTGGAAGAATTAATATTGTTAAAATGCTTACACTACCCAAAGAAGTCTACAATCGTGCAATCCCTGTTAAAATCCAATGACATTTTTTCACAGAAATAGAAAAAAAAATCTTAAAGTTCTTATGGAACCACAAAAGATGCCAAATAGCAAAAGCAATACTGAGCAGAAATAACAAAGCTGAAGCACCATACTCTCTAATTACTTCCTGATTTCAAAATATACTACAAGCATAGTAATCAAAACACCATGATACTGGCATAAAAGCAAACACATAGACCAATATAACAGAATAAAGAGCCCAGAAATAAATCCATGCCTTTAGAGTCAGTTGATTTTTGACAAATGTGTCAAGAATGCACAATGGGCAAAGAACCGTCTCTTTAATAAATGATCTTGAGAAATCTGGATATCCACATGCAGAAGAGTGGATTTAGACCCTTCTTTCACACCATATACAAATATCAACTCAAAATTAATTAAAGACTTAAATATAAGACCTGAAACTTTAAAACTACCAGAAGAAAACCTAGAGAAAAACCTTCTTGACATTGGTCTGGGAAATGATTTAATGGACATGACCCTAAAAGCATGGGCAACAAAAGCAAAAATAATAAAATAG
Source organism: Cynocephalus volans (assembly GCF_027409185.1). NCBI lineage: Eukaryota > Metazoa > Chordata > Mammalia > Dermoptera > Cynocephalidae > Cynocephalus > Cynocephalus volans. Next base: position 128,274,843 of record NC_084463.1, read on the forward strand.
GATTACCTCAAACTGAAAAGCTTCTACACAGCAAAGGAAATAATCAACAAAGTGGAGCGACTTTCTACAGAACAGGAGAATATATTTGCAAACCATACATCTGATAAGAGGTTAATATCCAAAATATATAGGGATCTCAAGCAACTCTATGGCAAGAAATCAAACAACCAAATTTTAAAAAAATCAGCAAAGGACGTGAATAGACATTTCTCAAAAGAAAACATACGAATGGCCAACAGGTACATAAAAGAATGCTCAGCATTGGTAACCATCAGGAAAATTCATATTAAAGTTACAATGAGAGAGAACATATCTTGTGAAACAAAGTGGAGTTGGGGGGAAGGGGCAGGGGAGGGAGATTGAGGATAATTGGGTGGGGGACATAGGGTACAACCACAATTTACAGTAATGGGGCATGCTGCCAGTATGAATCCGGCCTTCACATCTTGGGCGTGAGGGGTGACAAGCAGCTTTGTGTCTCATGAATATTCATAACCAATAAAAAGAAAAGATAATACAAAAATTTCCATTTAAAAAAAATCATAATGAAGTATCACCTTACTCCTGTTAGAATGGCTATTATCAAAAAGACAAAGATGACAAGTATTGGCAAAGATGTGGAAGAAAGGGAACTCTTGTAAACTGTTGGTGGAAATGTAAATTAGAACAGCAATTATAGGAAACAGTATTGAGGTTTCTCAAAAAATCAAAAATAGAACTACTTGTTGGTATATATTCAAAGGAAATGAAATCAGTATGTTGAATAGATATCTGCACTCCCATGTTTATTGCAGCACTATTCACAATAGCCAAGGTATGGAATCAACCTAAGTGATAATCAATGGATGAATGGATAAAGAAAATGTGGTACATACACACAATGGAATACTAGTCAGCCTTTGAAAAGAAGGAAATCCTGTAATTTGTGACAACATGAACTTTATGTTAAGCAAAATAAGCCAGGCACAGAAAGATAAATACTGCATGATCTCATTGATATGTGACACCTAAAAGAGTCAGACTCATAGAAGCAGAGAGTAGGACGGTGGTTACTAGGGGTTGGTGTGTAGGGTGGAGGAAAATGTTGGTCAAAGGATACAAAATTTTATTTAGAAAAATAGAGTATATTCAAGAGATCTATCATACAACCTGGTGACTATAGTTAATAACAATATATTATATTTTTGAAAATGATTAATAGAATAGACTTTAAGTGCTCTTGCCACAAAAAATGATAAGTACATGAGGTTATGCATGCTATTTTGTGAGATTTACCTATTCCACAATGTCTACATATTTTAAAATACCATGTTGTACACAATAAATACATACAATTTTTGACAATTAAAAATTAATTAAAAATAATGAAGTCAAAAAAGTATTTATATAATAGGATCATTAAAAAAGAAATTTTTGTCTATTCCATTTTAATTCATATGTACATATTAAGTATCTATAATACGTCAGGTACTGTGATAGAAAATAGTAAAACATGACACATGAGATATACTCTCTGCCCTCTTAGAGCATAGCGATAGTGGAAGAGAAAGATTTTAAACAAACAATATCAAATCTGATGGATTTTTGGGTTGGCAGATTTAGCGAATAAAAATACAGGAAAAAAAGTTAAATTTCAAATTCAGATAAAACATACATTTTTTAGTGTATGTCCTTTGCAATATGTGAGACATAATTATATTGAAAACAATTACTGTATATTGGGAATTCAAATTTTACTGGGCATTCTGTATTTTATCTGGCAACCCTAGAAAAATATGACAACAAAAGAAATATATTTCAAGGTATGTTTTTATATTTCTAACAAGGAGTGTTCTCTATATTTTAACATCCCAACTAAAATATTAATAATAGGCCAGTCTGAAGAAAAGATATACATTGCAACTCCATTAGACTTCTGTTCCAAATTCATATTGAAATAAATAACTCAATGTCACGATGCAAAAGGGAATAATTCCTTTTCCTAAGAAGGACATAGTATTCTGCCTTAGGGAATTCCATGTGGCTCATGTAGTCTTGTCATCTGTAAACACTGCCGAAACGAATCATAAGATCACTGAGACTACTACATCAACACAGACTTCTCAATCAAGATGGGAAAACCTGAATGTAAGAAACCAAAAAACTGGGATATAAATTATGAAAAATGCAGTCCAACAAAGAGATTAATTTAAAGTCAAGGGGTCACCTGGATGGCAGTCCAGTTTTATTCCTGAAAAGTGGTTGTACATTATCGTCCATGTGGTGACTGTCACTGTATGTTGAAAGTTGTTGACTCTTAATTTGGGCATCTGTGTCTTTTCATGTCTGTTTCTTCATCTATTATGTGGCAAAGTGTATTAAGGTTTACATTTAACATGTTATCCCCTCCACCCCCCAACCAGTAACTAGATTGTAGTCCTGATTCTACCAGTCTATGGAACCTACCTAATTTTACTTGAATACCTTAAGTAAGGATTATTCCTGACATTTCTTTAGTGTTTAATATGTGTCTCGTTCCAAGCTAAATCTTCACCTGTACGTGCTATTTTAATCTTCCCAGCAACATTAAGACAGAGAAACTTTATAATCTCCATTTAATAGATTAAAGAACTGAGGAAGAATTGAAGCTCAGAATGTTTAAATTATTTGACCAATATTTAGTGGCTTCTAAATGGTAAATGTGGGATTAAAACCAAGGCATTCTGATTCCAGAGTATGCACTTTTAATCACTATGAATTTAGTCTGTAAATGATAATAATTACCAGTTTTTGAGTGTACCAGCTACGTTTTATGTATTGTCTTATTAATCCTCACAAGAACCCTATCATAACACTAGCTTAAGAAGATCAAATAACTTGTCCAGGGTCGCAGAATAAGTAGCAGACCCAGGATTCAGTCCTAAACCTTTCTAATTCCTGAATTATGCTCATAATAACTGCTAAATATTGATTATTTCTTTCTATATAGGAAGAAGCAGAAATCCTGGAAATTAAGCAGCCGACCTAAATTCATATAGCTAGTTAGTTTTTCAAAATATTGACTTACTAGAGAAAAACTGAGTGCTTGTCCCCTATAGTCATGAAAAAAGGTAAGGATGCCTGCTCTCATCATTTTTATTAAACCCATTGCTGCAAGTTCTAGCCGGTACAATAAGGCCAGAAAAAGATATAAAACCATCAATATTGCTAAAGAAGGGGCAAAACTACCACTCTCTGCAGATGAGATGATTATCTATGCAGAAAATAAAAAAAATCAAATAACTTCTAAAACTAATAAGTAAATTAATCTAAGCATCACAATATCATATCCATTTACAAAAACAGATTGCATTTTATTTGCTAACAGTAAACATACAGAAAGAAAAATTAAAAATAATTTATAATTGGGCCAAAGAAAATAAAATACTTAGGTATAAATTTAACGTGTACATGATCTGCTCACAGTACATTGCAAAATGTTAATGAAAGGAATCTAAGGAGACCCAAATAAATGAAGAAATATGCCATGTTAATGCATTGGAAAATTCAGTACAGTAAATGTGTTAATTCTCCCCAAATATAAATAGGTTTAATGTAATTACTACAAGATAACATGAAGAGTTGGTTTTTGTTTGTTTGTTTGTTTTGTAGATGTAGACACGATTATTCTAAAGTTTATATGGAAAGCCACAGGACCTAGAATGTCAAAACAATTTTGAAATGGAAGAATAAAATGGAGGAATCATTCTACCTGACATTAAGGCTTACAGCTGTAGTAGTCAAGAGAGGATGAACAAAAACACATCCAAAGAAATATGACTAAATTATTCTTTTGTTTTTGTTATTTAAAATATATATATATATATAACAGAGTTATTGAGATATAATTTACATATGATAAGCTCACCTTTTGAAAGTAAAAAAAAAAAACAAAACATGGTTTTTAGAATATTAACATAGACATGTAACTGCTACCACTATCTATCTTTAGAATATTTTTATCATCCTGGAAAGAAACCGCATATCTATTGACAGTCATTCCCTATCTCTTTCTCCTCTCAACCCCTGGCAACCTTAATTTACTTTCTGTCTCTATGGATTTGTGCATTATGGACATTTCATATAAATGAAATGAATATATAGTATTTTATGACTGGTTTCTTTCACTTAGTGTAATATTTTCAAAGTTTGTCCATATGGTAGTATGTAGCAGAACTTCATTGCATTTATTGCCAAAAACTATACCATTTTATGGATATACCATATTTTGTTAATCCATTCATCATTTGGGGTTATTTACGTTTTTGGTGTTCTATTTCTTATTTTCTAGCTTGCTATTTTTTGTGTGTGTGTCTATTACGCATAATGCTGCTGTGAGCCTTTGTGTACAACCTTTTGTGTGTACATATTTCTTTTTCTTTGATGTATATCCATGGGTAGAATTGTTAGGTCATATGGTATCTCTACGCTTAACATTTTGAGAGAATACCAAGTTGTTTTCCAAAATGGCAGCACCATTTTACAATCTCACTAGAAATAAATAAGTGTTTAAGTTTTCAGTATCCTTGTCAACACTTATTATCTGGGGTTTTTTTGTATGTTTCTTTTTTTGTCATTTTTGTACGTGTAAAGTAGTATCATATAGTAGTTTCTATTTGCATTTTTCCAATGATTCACGAGTTTGAGTATCTTTTTTGGTGTTTATTTGTCATTTGTATATTTTCTTTACATAAAAGTGTTTTCAAATCTCTTGCCCATTTTAAAATGTAGGTAGGTTATTTTTGCTGTTGTTGAGGTGTTAATGATTTATATATTCTAGATACAAACCTCTTATCAAATATACAATTTGCAAATATATTCTCATTCTGTGTGCTGTCCTTTTACTTCTTGATGGTGCCCTTTAAGACACAACATCTTAAAGTTGATGAAGGCCAATTCATCTCTTTTTTTTCTTCTGTTAATTGTGATTTTAGTGTCAGATCTAAGAAAACATTGCCTAACCAATGGTCATAAAGATTTAGATTTACTCTTATGTTTTCTTCTACAATTTTTATATATTTAATTCCTACATTTAGGTCTATCATCAATTTTAAATTAATTTTTGTATATGGTGTGAAGTAGGGGTCTAACTTCACTTTTTTTCTATGTGGATATATAGCAACTGATTTTTTTATAAAGGTGCTAAAGCAGTTAAATTGAAGAACAACAGACTTTTCAACATATGATGCTGGCTGGCTGGAGCAATTAAACATCCTTAGACAAAAAGTACCTCATCCTAAACCTTATACCTTATATAGAAATTAACTCACAATGGATCATGGATTTAAATGTAAAACATGAAACTAAAATACTAAAAAATATGCGAGAATCTTTTGGTATCTAAGAGTAGGCAAGGAGAATTTAGACTTGATAGATAAACATATCTAATAAAAGAAAAAAAATAGTTAGCTGGATCTTATCAAAATTACAAACTTTTGCTCCAAGAAAGAACCTTTGATGCTAAGAGCATGAAATCTACAGATTAGGACAAAATATTCATGAACTACTTATCTGACAAAGTAATTGTGTCCAGGAAAGTAAAAAGAACATGAAAAACAACAGAAAAAAATAAGCAATCCAATTAAATAATAGGTAGAATACATTTCAGTGACAAGGATGTGCAGATGGCAAATAAACACATGACAAGATGTGTTTAACATCATGAACCATTAGAAAAGTGTAAATTGAAACTATGAGATATCACTATGAACATACAAAAATGACAAAAATAAAAGAGATATTGATAATACCCAGTGCTGGTGAGGATACAGAAAAAGTGGATTATATATTGCTGGTGGGAATTTAAAATGTAACATCTACTCTGGAAAATCATTTCGCAATTTCTTATAAAGCTAAACATGCAACTACTGAAGCACAGAAATTGCACTCCAGTGCATTTGCTCAGAAAAAAATGAAAACTTACACTCACACAAAATCCTATTCAGAATTGGTCATAATGACTTTATTCATAATAGCCAACAGATAGCCCAGGTGATCTTCAATGTGTGAATGGTTAAAGAAACCATGGTACATTTGTACCATAGAATTCTATTTAGCAATAAAAATGAACAGATTGCTGATACCACAGTTACTATTATGGGTTTTAAGGTAATTATGCTGAGTGAAAAAAAAAAAAGAGTTTGCTGCAAGTGGTTACATAGCATACGATTCCACTTACATAGATAGCATTCACAAAATGACAAAATTACAAGGTAGAATAAACTAGTTGTTGCTAGGTATTATAGATGGGGGAGGAAGAAGATAAAGGTTTGTAGCTTTAAAAGGGTAGCACAATGGATCTTTATTATGGTTAAATGTTTCTTTATCTTGACTGTGGTGATGGTTACAGATGTACACATGTAATAAAATTGCATAGAACTAAATGCATGTACACACACAAACACATGCCCCAAAGAACGCATGTAAACTAGTAAAATCTGAATAAGTTCAGTGGATTGTATCAAAGCCAATTTTCTGGTTGTGATTTTGTGTTACAGTTATTCAAGATGTTACCATTGGGGGAAACTGGATGAATGGTATATGGGATCACTCTATATTATTTCTTACAACAGCAAGTGAAACCACGTTTACCTCAAAAAAAAAAAAAAAAAAAAAAGTCTAATTAAAAAAATTCTCCCCAAACTGGAATTTTTGAACCTTAAATAGATGACCCCAAGGGAAACAAAATTTGTCGTATTTGTATGTGTGATTGAAGAGATGGTAGAGAAAGCATGCTCCAATTTCCTCTGAAGACAGAATAAACAATTTTAATTTGGGCGAGATGTGCAAAATATCACCAAAACTGTCCCATACAGTCCAATCACCTCATAGCAGCTAGTGAAATCTTTCTAAAATATAATTCGAAACATGTATTTCCCATGCTGAAAAATTCCCACTAGTTTCTAATTGTACTTAGAATAAAATTCAATGTTTTTGCTATGGCCTATAAGGCCCTATATGATGTTGTCCTATATGATGACATATGTTCTGATCTCTTGTTAGCTTCTTTCATTTCTTGTATTAGTTAACTATCGCTGTACAACAAACTACCTCAAAATTTAGCAGCATAAAACAACACATATGTATTATCTACAATTTCTGTGGGGCAGAAGTCTTAGCACAGCTTAGCTGAGTCACAAGGCTGTAATCAAGGTTTCAGACAGTGCAAGGGTGTCATCTGAAGGCTCAACTAGAGAAAAGTCTGTTTCCAAGCTTACTTACATGGTTTTTGAGAGCATTTACTTCCTTAAGGGCTGTTGAACTGAGACCCTCAATACCTTGTTGGCTGTTGGCAAGAAGCTACCCTCAGATCTTTGCCACATAGTCTTCTTCAACATGCCTCTTGTTTCATCAAGGCTAACAAGAAAGGAAGAAAGAATTTGCTAGCAAGAGAAAAGTCATAATTTTTTGTAACTTAACTAGAGAAATCACATCCCCTCAATGTTGTAGTATTTTATGGGTTAGAATTAAGTTACTCTAGGGCAAGGCATTACATTTAGTCCTGAGTAACAAGAGGTGGAGATCACTGAGACCATATTAGATCTAGCCTATTACACTGGTCTTCACGTTATTCAGTGTATTTCTTATGCAATATTTTTATAAAGCTCACTCCTTAAAATTTGGTAGGTCACGATACGGTCAGAATTAGCTGCAGAGAAGGCTCAAAGTCTACAGAGATGGTAGTTGGAGGCATATCAGGTTGATGAGTAACTGATAAGCCAGCTGAGTGTTTAAATGTGGCCATAGATAGTTACATCGAGTGAGGCTGGCTTGGAGTAAAGATTAGAAAACTCAGTCTAAGTGTGATGATAAGAAATTAGGCAAGGAAAATAATATTTATTGAATACCTTCTATGCTCAGCCACCGTTGTTTATTGTTTTGCACGTACACACACACACACACACACACACACACACACACACACACACACACACACACACACACAGTTTTACAATCTTATTTGAACGATATCATCATCTTAATCTTTTAAATAATGAATCTGAGACCCAGAGAGATTAAGTTATCTCCTAAGATCACACAGTTGGAAAATAAATCAAAACCCAAGATTTTCTGACGTTAATGACTGTTTTCTTTGTACTGTCTCATATCGTCCTCTGGGTTTTCAGATAGGTTGGGAATCAGGGACTCCACAGAGGAGCAGGTGGATGAGGTTCCTGCCTTAGGTGGACTCTCCCATTGAGCTTTTTCCAGAATCCAGTGATGCTCCTTTGCATTCTGCTGCTCCCTAATGGCCATAACTGTAATTACAGCTAAGCCTACAGCCTTGAGGAGGTTCTTCCAAGGGAGGGAGGCAGGAGTCTGAAAAAACACAGGAGCATCAGCCATCAGTTCAAGAAAATGAAGAATTTGTCAACAGAGAGAGAGAGAGAGAGAGAGAGAGAGAGAGGAAGGAAGGAAAGAAAGAGGAAGGGAGGGAGGGAAAAAGAAAGAGAAATCCTGTGGTCAGGTCAGATGCTGAAATGCTGGTATAGATCAGTTGTCTTTTGCTCAGGGCTGCCTACGAGAAAATCCATCCAGAATTTAGGGGAGTCTATTCTACTGAGACTCCTCCATGAATCACACAGGTATGGTTGAAATGAAATTTCCTCTCCTAACTTTAAAGAATACATGAAAGTGGATAGAAAAGCCAGCCAAGCATGTACTAAAGAGTGAGGATTGGCTATACTTCTTATAATAAGAGTATACCCAATATAACTTAGTTATAAAATCATAGCTATAAGACATAACAATAAAATGAACTTTCATTTTATTTCAGATGCATTATTACATTTAATTATTTAAAGAAACCTGTGAAGGAGGATTCTCATTATCCCCATTTTATTGATGAGGAAATTGAGATTTAGAGAAATTCAGACTTGCTCCTAATGTCACCCAACTAGAAAGTGGCAGATCCAGGTGGTACTTCATATCTTCTGATTGCAGACTCTGTGTTTTTCCTGTTATACCTGTCTGTTGTATCTGTATTTCATTTTAAAAGTATTTCCTAACTTACTGGTTCTCTCTCGAGGCGGTCTTCTGTGTTTCTTCCATCCCTTTTGGGTTCAGCCCCTAGTTGCATCTTCTTAGTCTTTAAACTACAGGCAATTGCTCATGTGTGGTCAATTTTCACATCCGGACCACTAGCATTCTGCTTTCCTCTCCCAAAGATGATGCATACTGAGAACATTTGAGGTCATATTGGACAGACATTGTCATGAGAGATATTAATGAATTTAAAAAATCTATGTCTTTGATTTCCTGGTTGGGTGAGAGGGGACCTAAAGGAAAGTTAATTGATTGTACTGTTTTCTTCCTGCTGGAATTTCCCCACCATCCTGTACTTCTATTATATGGGTCTTGAGGAAAACTATTTCCAAGGCCACCAATGATTCACCAAATTAACATAGACCAGAGGTAGTAATCACAGCTTGGAGATGAGGGAATGAGAGAACACTGACAGAAGTAAAGGGCAGTTTGGAAGGGAGGACCAGGGCTGCTTCCTCATTGTTTTTCCTGTCTGTTTGCAGTTCATTGTGTTCTTGAAAATGTTACTTTTCCAGTACCTAATGAATGATACATCAAGGCCTGCCATGAAACTGTAGGGAGAAACTTTCTGGTATGACTCATGAGCTGTGCTGAATTACAGATCTTTTCTCATTAGTCTGATTAAAAACCTAAACTCATTATGGCTCAGGAAGTGATTTAGTTTCAATGCCTTTTGGTTATGTTCCTTTTTTATTTTCCAGGAGCAGATATTTTGGCTAGGAATTCATTTTCTATTTTAAATGGTTCTAAATTTCAGTTCTTAAATGTGTGTTCATTATTGTATCGTTCAGACCTGTAAATGTTCTTTTTGTATTTTAAGAACTATATTTTATAGGCAAAGTGATTTTGATTTTATCTCATTTTTCTTCACCGATGAGACTCATCAAGGAAGTTTTTTTGGCTTTTTTTTTTCACTTTTTGAAGAAAATAGACCCCATAATATTGTGGAAAGAGTATGTTGGCTTTGGAGTTAGACCTAAGATGGATTTGTACCTTAGCCATTTCAAACAGTCTCATCTCATCAATTCACTTAAACCTACTAAGTCTCAATGTCTCCCTCTTTTAATGAAATTGGAATAACAGTGATTTAACAGCATCAATACGAAGATTAAATAAGTTAATATACTTAAAGAATGTGAAACAGTAGGGGCTCAACAAATGTTAGCCCCCCTTACTTCCTCTACTCATATGGTAATATAGGGCTTATATATTTTAGTGCTAACAAAAAATTCCTTAATCAACAAGCATGATTTGATTTTAAAATATCTCATCTCTGATATGAAGATTTAAGTGCATATTTGCATGTCTTTGGGGACACATACACAATTCTAAATGTGGACTAGGAGTTGATTGCTTGTAACTCTTGGGGTTATTTTTCATGGACTCTCTTGCACAAAGCAGGCAAATGAATCATGGTCTATATGTTAAGATGTATTGTAAGGTGCTTATCTCCATAGCATCCCAATGAAATCTTCTGAGAGCAAACAATCTATTTTTCAACTATGAAAACAGCCTGATGGTAATCATGAAGGTTTTTCCTCTTAACTAGAATCCCATATTGGGTGCCTCTAACTGATAAATTCAGGACATCAATAACTTGTCCGGCATGTAAACATGACCTTTAGCAATTGTGACTGAGTAGTCTTCCCTAAAACAATAGTACAGTGGTTCTCACTGTAGGGTGGGCAATTTTTGCTCTCCAGGGGACATTTGACAATGTCTGGAGACATTTTTGGTTGTCAAAAATGGAGGGTTTGTACTGCTAAAAATCCTTCAGGATAGCCCCTCTCAACAAATAATTGTCTGGCTCCAAATTTCAATAGCATTGCTACTGAGGATTTCTGGTCTGATAAAATCACTATTTTCCCCAAGTGTTTAAAATATTCCCTTTTGAAATGTTTTTTGATGTCATGTGGAAACAGCCAGAGGCTTGCAGAGTCTACGGGGTTGTCATGGCTATTGAATAGAGATGTGACCAGCTGTGCTTTCTTTCTATTCAAGATTGATCAAGTGAAAATAGGTCTGAGGTACAAGAAGCCTGGTTTGTACTGAGGAATGGTTGCCTTTTAGTAAGGAAGTACAGCACTGTTAATCTTGGCATTGGAATTTTGAGATAGTCTATGTAAATTGGTTTTCTTGTAATATTTCACATTGATGATCATTCTATCTTCCCATATCCCAAGACGGCCACAACCAGATAAATTATTTAGATGGCAGGGGAGCCTGGCACTGATTCCGTAAACTTTTACTAGCTGATGCTTCTTGTTAATCCTACCACCTTAACACTTTGACTTCCAAACAAAGTACCAGTTTATCATCAAAACAAAATTCTGAATAAGTGCACTTTTTTTTTTTCACTTAGATAATTCTTAATTGGTTTTTTCCCAGCATATGAGTTTAACATCTATGTTATAGCCACACTCTGTATATCCATGGGAGTCTATAGAAGACTCCTAAGCACAAGCATCAAAGGATATAAATACGGTTGGTGCATGGACAGCATTTCTAAAACTTTTTGTAATCACTTGCTTTGATTGTTATCATATTCATAATGAGAGGCAACAGGAATAGAATGAGGGGTATAATTGGATAAATTATCTTAGAAACCTGGGCCTAAAATTTTCCACTTAGATAGTTTTCATTATTTTCATGGTGACGGTTAAGTCATACAAAGTTTATTTTATAATGAAACCTGAAGTTCCATGTCATAATACACGCTAATATTTAATGATTGTGGTCAATTGCTACCTCAGAGGCTCTAAACACTTATGCCTTAAAAAATCTGCCCAGAAATCAAAGGGATATATGCCATTACATTCTCACACAAAATTATTATGCTTTCTTTATGTGAGTGATTTTATTAATAAGAGTATCAGGTTTAAGGGAATATGGAAGCTAATCTCACAGATTAATGAAACTTCTCAATTTATGAATGTATTCATCTTTAACATGAGGATACTCTTTTACTATTAGTGGATGTTTAAACTGTAAAATCTTTATGAAACAAATTTGAAAAAACATGTCAACATTTAAGACAGGCATTCCTTTGATTCAGCAATGCTATTGTTAGGAATCTAGGTAAATACTGAAAAGGTACACAAAATTGGGTCTGCAAGGATAGCCATTGTTTACAGTTGAAATTAAGCAAAAAGTACATCAGGTGAGCAGTAAAAAAAATATATATATATATATAATATGCCTGTACAGTGCTACTATAGATGGGTGTTGAAAAATATGAGATTGATTTATACTCGTGTGTATTGGCATTAAAATGTTTCCACATCGTATTAAATGGGAAAATAGGTTGCTCAAATAATATGGTCTTGGTCATGTAAAAATTACACACATATACACATACCACAGAGAAAATACGAAGGATATTCATCTAAATAGCAATAGGTGTCATTTCTTAGGGGTGGAGCATGGATTTTGTCAGATTTTTGTTCTCCGCATTATATTTTTATGTATTGGTGAAGTTTGTACAATGAGAATAAAGTCATTTTATAGTAAGGGATAATAATTATAATAGTTCAATTTTAAAAAAATAAATTAAAGAATCACAGTGAGATACAGAAAATTACCATGGTTTGCATTCATTTGCTCAACAAATGTTCGGGAGTACCTGTTATGCATCAGTCACCGTGCTAGTCACCAGTGATATAGAACTTTTCAAACAGAACTCCTGTGTAGTTTGAAGTATAGTGGGAGTAAATGCAAATTATAACTTAGAGCAGATCTATAAAAGAGAGGTGCATGGTAATATAAGTGTATATAATAGGGAAACATAGCCTAGATCATGTGTTCAGAGAGGTCTTTCTCTATGAAATGAAAATTTATCTGAAATATAAAGGATAAGTAGAAATTAAAAGGGTAAAAAGGGAGAAAAAGCAGCTTAGGTAAGGTAAACTACATATAATGAGGCTTTTGGGCAGGAAATACATTGATACATTCAAGCGACTGAGAGATGACTAGCATGGTTGGACCACAAAACACAAAGGGACTTGGTAAGAGGTAAGGTTGGTGGAGGCCAAATACTACAGGGACTTCAGCTCATGTTAAGGAATTTGAGGATATAGTGAGCATAAAAAGAGGTCATATATTTCAGAAAATAGAGCAGAAAATTGATGTATTAAGATTAGCATTTTTAAAAGACCATTCAGGCTACAGGGGAGAAAGTGATGTAGAAGAGCAAGAGAGGATTCATGGAAATCAGTCGGGAGCACAGTGAAGTATTCATCACTCATGCCCACTCCTAGAATGATGGTGCACATATTGGCCATTTTTATTAACATGGTGAAAAGACATGAGTAGTAAGCAAAACTAGGATCATCTTCAAGGAATATTTTTTTTGTTTGTTTTGTTTTTAATCCATAAATGAATGGAGTTTGATATCTGTGAAAGGAACACACCTAACAATACATTGAAAATGTGCAACCTTTGGGTGCAATCATAATGACGAGAATATAACTTCAGACATATATAATTAGAATTTGAGTGTGTTTCTGAAAGCTCCAACTTTTCAAATGAACAAAGTAACCAGTATAAAGCTCTAAATAAAGGAGATGCTAAAAGCAAGGTTTTTGTCAGCACGTTTCTCATTGCTCTGGGAGAGGCCTGGCGCCCTGATCATTTGCATTCTGTCTACTCGAAAGGTTTATTGCTGCAGAGGAGATACGTTCCTTTAACTCGTTTTGCTCTCAGCAGCTTTCTGATTATAATTTATTTTCCTGTGTAGTATCCTACAGGACAAGAACATGCTCAGCTGAAATGAGACGTTCTGATGAGACTTACAGTAGTAAGCAGTTAACATAACACATTATTAAATGGGCATAGTTATTTCTTGTGGGTTTAGTTTCATGAGGCCCTCTGAAACTAAAGGCCTTATGAAACTAAACACTTTTATACACACATGAGAGACTCTGGAGCCCGGGGAACTCAAGTGTTTTCCCTGTAAACCCTTCCTGAATGACAAGCAACCATCTCTTAGCCTCCGAACCTACCTTGGAATTCATTCTTCTAGTGACAACTTTCTGAGAAGCCAATCATTGCAGAAGCATAATATCACGGTCCATGTGACAGGTGTTTACAATCTCTGAAAGCCTTGTCAATTGTCTTGACTGAAAGTCATCTTGAAGGAAGTGCTTTTTACAAGGGTATAGGGAAAGTACAGCCAAGAGGGCAGGTCTGAGATATCTGCAGTTATGCACCTGGGCCCCAGCCCGGAGCCAAGGGCGGATAGTTCCCAGAAATAGACAAGTCAGTTAAAGTTTCAAGAGTGCCCCTCAGCTGTTTCAAGGACTCCCACTTGACCGAAGTTCAACCCTGGCTTGATTTAAACTAACCAATTAAACTTGCTTCTCGCTTCTGTACCCGCGCTTATTTGAACTGACCAATTAAACTTGCTTCTCGCTTCTGTACCCGCGCTTTTTGCTATAAAAAGGACCCAGGAGCTCTACTCGGCGCGCCAGTCTTTCGAAAGACTGAGTCGCCCGGGTACCTGTGTGTTCAATAAACCTCTTGTTTTTGCATCCGAAGCCGTGGTCTCGCTGTTCCTTGGGAGGGTCTCCCTGAACTGACTGACTACCCACTGCGGGAGTCTTTCATTTGGGGGCTCGTCCGGGATCGGAGACCCCCACCCAGGGACCACCGACCCACCAACGGGAGGTAAGCTGGCCAGCAGTCGTTCTGTGTCTCGTTTCTGTGTCTCGTTTCTGTGTCTCGTTTCTGTGTCTCGTCTCTGTGTCTGACTCAGTGATTTCGACTGTCCCTCAGGGTGCGCACATTTTGGTTTCGGGTTTGTTCCGGGTTGATGTGTGAGTAGCGAACAGACGTGTTCGGGGGCTCACCACCCGGCAATCCTGGGAGACGTCCCAGGATCAGGGGAGGACCAGGGACGCCTGGTGGACCCCTTGGCAGAGGATTATTGTGTTTTGGTCTCACCGCGTCTCGGGAGGCGCGCTCTGCCATCGGACTCTTTCTTCTATTTCTACGGCACTCGGTCTCGTCGCCGTTTCTGGTTTCTTTTTGTCTTAGTTGTGATAGGTCTTTGCGTCGTCGTTCCCCTATTGGAAATTTTCGAGATGGGGCAAGGTGCCCTTACGCCTCTCTCCCTTACTCTAGATCATTGGAAAGATGTCAAAACCAGGGCTCACAATCTGTCCGTGGAGATCAAAAAAGGAAAATGGCGGACTTTCTGTTCGTCTGAGTGGCCCACATTCGGCGTAGGTTGGCCGCCAGAGGGAACCTTTGATCTTACTGTCATTTTTGCAGTTAAAAAGATTGTTTTTCAGGAGACCGGAGGACACCCGGACCAGGTTGCCTATGTCGTGGTATGGCAAGACCTCGCCCAGAATCCCCCTCCCTGGGTGCCACCCTCCAGCAAAGTCGCTGTTGTTCCGGGATCAGAAAATACTCAAAGGCCACCTACAAGGAAGCCTTCCGCCCCTCCCCAACCCCCCGTCCTCCCGACACCAGATGACCTATTTTCTCTCTCTGAAACCCCACCTTACCCGGCGGCTCCGCTGCCCCCTCTGGCCCCTCAACCAAACAGATCGGCACCAGGACGAGCACCCAGTGACCCCAACCCTGAAGGACCGGCTGCAGGGACTAGGAGCCGCCAACCTCGCAGTCCGAAAGGCGACTCGGGTCCTGACTCCACCGTAGCTTTGCCCCTCCGAGCCATAGGGCCCCCAGCCGAGCCAAGTGGCTTGGTCCCTTTGCAGTATTGGCCTTTTTCCTCAGCAGATCTTTATAATTGGAAATCTAACCATCCTTCTTTTTCTGAAAATCCAGCAGGACTCACGGGACTCCTTGAGTCTCTTATGTTTTCTCATCAGCCCACTTGGGACGATTGCCAACAGCTCCTACAGATTCTTTTCACCACTGAGGAGCGAGAAAGGATTCTCCTAGAGGCCCGCAAAAATGTCCTTGGGGACAACGGGGCCCCCACTCAACTCGAGAACCTCATTAATGACGCCTTTCCCCTCAACCGACCTCAGTGGGATTACAACACAGCTGCAGGTAGGGAGCGTCTCCTGGTCTACCGCCGGACTCTAGTGGCAGGTCTCAAAGGGGCAGCCCGGCGCCCCACCAATTTGGCCAAGGTAAGAGAGGTCTTGCAGGGACCGGCAGAACCCCCTTCGGTTTTCTTAGAACGCCTAATGGAGGCCTATAGAAGGTACACTCCGTTTGACCCCTCTTCTGAGGGACAGCAGGCGGCAGTTGCCATGGCTTTTATCGGCCAGTCAGCCCCAGATATCAAGAAAAAGTTACAAAGACTAGAGGGGCTCCAAGACCTTTCCTTACAAGACTTAGTAAAGGAGGCAGAAAAGGTGTACCACAAGAGAGAGACAGAAGAGGAAAAACAAGAAAGAGAAAAAAGAGAGACAGAAGAGAGAGAGAGACGGCGCGATAGGCGCCAAGAAAAAAAAAAAAAAAAAAAAAAAAAAAAAAAAACTTGACTAGGATTTTGGCCGCAGTGGTAGGTGAAAGAGGGTCTAGAGATAGGCAGACAGGGAACCTGAGCAACCGGGCAAAGAAAACACCTAGGGATGGAAGACCCCCTCTAGACAAAGACCAATGCGCGTACTGTAAAGAGAAGGGTCACTGGGCAAGAGAATGTCCCCGGAAAAAGAATATCAGAGAAGCCAAGGTTCTATCCCTAGATGACTAGGGGAGTCGGGGTTCGGACCCCCTCCCCGAACCTAGGGTAACACTGACTGTGGAGGGGACCCCCATCGAGTTTCTGGTCGATACCGGGGCTGAACATTCGGTACTGACCCAACCCATGGGGAAGGTAGGGTCCAGGCGGACAGTCGTAGTAGGAGCGACCGGCAGCAAAGTCTACCCCTGGACCACACAGAGACTTTTAAGGGTCGGACATAAGCAAGTGACCCATTCCTTTTTGGTCATACCTGAGTGCCCTACTCCTCTGTTGGGCCGGGACATCCTGACCAAACTAAAAGCTCAAATCCAGTTTTCTACAGAGGGCCCACAAGTAACATGGGGAGATCACTCTACCATGTGCCTGGTCCTAAACCTAGAAGAAGAATACCGGCTACATGAAAAGCCAGTTCCCTCCTCTATCGACCCGTCCTGGCTCCAGCTTTTTCCCACTGTATGGGCAGAAAGGGCAGGCATGGGGCTAGCCAATCAAGTCCCACCAGTGGTAGTAGAGCTGAAATCGGGTGCCTCACCGGTGGCCGTCCGACAGTATCCAATGACTAAAGAAGCCCGGGAAGGCATCAGACCCCACATCCAAAGGTTCTTAGACCTAGGGGTCTTAGTGCCCTGCCAGTCGCCCTGGAACACCCCTCTGCTACCAGTAAAAAAGCCAGGGACTGGCCACACAACTGGGGATAAATTGGAAGTTACATTGTGCGTATAGGCCCCAGAGCTCAGGTCAAGTAGAGAGAATGAATAGAACCATCAAAGAGACCTTAACTAAATTGGCCTTAGAGACCGGTGGAAAAGACTGGGTGGCCCTCCTTCCCTTAGCGCTGTTCAGAGCCAGGAATACCCCTGGCCAGTACGGTCTAACTCCCTATGAAATCCTCTACGGGGGACCCCCCCCCATACTTGAGTTGGGAGAAACACTGGGTCCCGATGATAATTTTCTCCCTGTCTTATTTACCCATTTAAAGGCTCTAGAAGTTGTGAAGACCCAGATTTGGGACCAGATCAAAGAGGCATATCAGCCCGGTACCATAGCTGTCCCCCACCCGTTCCAGGTCGGAGACCGAGTGCTGGTCAGACGCCATCGACCCAGCAACCTTGAGCCTCGGTGGAAAGGCCCGTATCTGGTATTGCTGACCACCCCGACCGCAGTAAAAGTTGATGGCATCGCTGCCTGGGTCCATGCTTCCCATCTCAAGCCTGCACCACCCCCGGCACCAAACGAGACCTGGGAGCTGGAAAGGACTGATCATCCTCTTAAGCTGCGTATTCGGCGGCGGAAAAATGAGTCCACCGGGTAAGAACCCTCACCGGCCTGTGACCCTCACCTGGAAGGTACTGTCCCAAACTGGAGACGTTGTCTGGGTCAAACAGGCTGCCCAGCCTCCTTGGACTTGGTGGCCCGATCTTAAACCTGATGTATGTGCCCTGGCGGCGGGTATTGAAACCTGGGATATCCCGGGATCCAGTGTATCGGCCTCCAAGGCCCAGATCAGACCCCCTGACTCAGACTATACAAAAGCTTATAATCAGATCACCTGGGGGGTCCCAGGGTGCAGCTATCCCCGAGCTAGAAACAGGCTTGCCGCTTCCCCCTTCTACGTGTGCCCCCGGGATGGCCGGACCCTTTCAGAAGCTAGAAGGTGCGGAGGGCTGGAATCCCTATATTGCAAAGAATGGGGTTGTGAAACCACGGGGACAGTCTACTGGGGACCTAGTTCCTCATGGGACCTCATAACTGTAGAACGTAACGGTAGCAGTAAAAGCTGTGACAACTCCGGCTGGTGTAACCCCCTTAAAATAAAATTCACAGAGAAAGGAAAAAATTCCAGAGATTGGGCACAAGGAAGAACCTGGGGACTAAGGTTCTATTTGACGGGAAACGATCCAGGTGTACTGTTCACCATTCGCCTAGATATCACCAATATGCCAACTGTGGCAGTGGGCCCCGACCCCGTCCTTGCAGAACAGGGACCTCCTAGCAACAAGCTGTTCCCAATGACTAGCAGGCAACCCCCCGCGGCACAAAGGAGCACTGCTATACAGAGCCTCCTATCACCAGGCACTCTACCCCCCACCACGGGTGACAGGCTCTTTGGTCTTGTACAGGGGGCCTTCCTAGCTCTAAATGCCACCAACCCGAACGCCACAGAGCATTGCTGGCTCTGTCTGGCCATAAGCCCCCCCTACTATGAAGGAATAGCCTTTTTGGGAGAGGCCAATTATACCAGCGCCGAGAGTTGCCGTTGGGGGACCCAGGGAAAGCTTACTCTCACAGAGGTCACAGGACAAGGGTTATGTATAGGAACAATACCTTCTACCCATCAACATCTTTGCAACCAGACCCTATCCATCAATTCCTCCGGGGACCATCAGTACCTTCTCCCCTCCAACCATAGCTGGTGGGCTTGCAGCACCGGTCTCACCCCTTGCGTTTCCCTCTCAGTTTTTAATCAGTCTAAGGATTTCTGTGTCCAGGTTCAGCTGATTCCTCGCATCTATTACCATCCTGAAGAAACTTTGTTGCAGGCCTATGACAACCCTCATCCCAGGTTTAAGAGAGAACCTCTCACACTTACCCTAGCTGTCCTACTGGGAATTGTGGCAGGTATAGGTACCGGCTCGGCTGCTCTGATTAAAGGACCTATAGACCTCCAGCGGGGCCTAACCGAGCTCCAGACTGCCATGGACACTGACCTCCGGGCCCTCCAGGATTCAGTCAGCAAGTTAGAGGACTCATTGACTTCTCTATCTGAGGTAGTACTCCAAAATAGGCGAGGCCTTGACTTACTGTTTTTAAGAGAGGGAGGCCTCTGCGCGGCCCTCAGAGAGGAGTGCTGTTTTTATGTAGACCATTCAGGTGTGATACGAGACACCATGGCCAAACTCAAACAAAGACTAGATAAAAGACAGTTAGAGCGCCAAAAAGATCAAAACTGGTTTGAAGGTTGGTTCAATAGCTCCCCTTGGTTCACTACCCTACTATCAACCATCGCCGGGCCCCTAGTACTCCTTCTTCTGTTGCTCATTCTGGGGCCCTGTGTCATCAACAGGTTAGTCCAATTCATCAATGATAGAATAAGTACAATTAAAGTCCTGGTTCTTAGACAAAAATATCAGACTATAGATAATGAAAATAACTTTTAACTCCGCTCTAAGATTAGAGCGATCCACAAGAGAAATGGGGGAATGAAGGAAGTGCTTTTTACAAGGGTATAGGGAAAGTACAGCCAAGAGGGCAGGTCTGAGATATCTGCAGTTATGCACCTGGGCCCCAGCCCGGAGCCAAGGGCGGATAGTTCCCAGAAATAGACAAGTCAGTTAAAGTTTCAAGAGTGCCCCTCAGCTGTTTCAAGGACTCCCACTTGACCGAAGTTCAA
Organism: Cynocephalus volans; assembly: GCF_027409185.1. Taxonomy (NCBI): domain Eukaryota; kingdom Metazoa; phylum Chordata; class Mammalia; order Dermoptera; family Cynocephalidae; genus Cynocephalus; species Cynocephalus volans. The sequence goes on from NC_084463.1 coordinate 128,294,960, forward strand.
CCCTGGCTTGATTTAAACTAACCAATTAAACTTGCTTCTCGCTTCTGTACCCGCGCTTATTTGAACTGACCAATTAAACTTGCTTCTCGCTTCTGTACCCGCGCTTTTTGCTATAAAAAGGACCCAGGAGCTCTACTCGGCGCGCCAGTCTTTCGAAAGACTGAGTCGCCCGGGTACCTGTGTGTTCAATAAACCTCTTGTTTTTGCATCCGAAGCCGTGGTCTCGCTGTTCCTTGGGAGGGTCTCCCTGAACTGACTGACTACCCACTGCGGGAGTCTTTCAATCTCTGGAATTCTTCTGGTAGCCAGGTGTTACCAAATATATAAGCAATTCCAGATAGTGGCTAACAAAACAGTCTGGAGAAGTAAATCTACCTACATTTGAATCCAGTTCTGCCTCTTATCAGCTGTGGGACAATAGTCAACTAATAATCATTGGAGTCCGGGCTTTTCAAGTATAAGTATGGATGATTTTGACTTCAAATAAATGCCAATAGGGATTAAATAAAACAGTATATTCAAAGTTCATGACAACTTTTTTTTTTCTGTCTGATGGAGTAGGTTTTCCATAAACGATAGCTATTATTGTTGTTATTTTTATTTACTTTGTGTTTCAAACCTCTGAAATCTCACCTCCAAGAATCTCTAGATAGATTCTATTTCACATGCCTACAGATAATTCTCTGCGCGTGATACCATACTTTGCCTACCCTGTATTTTACTTCCCTGTTTCATCTATTCTCTGATCAGCCATGTTTTCCGTAGTGTGAAATAGAGACACTCTCATGAACTTGTACTATTATCACATATTTTAAATTTGAAATCTTGGAGAATATTCATGGGACACAAAGTGGGTATTTGATATTGATGACAGCAACCTAGGTAGAAGGAATTTAATGAGTGCCTTTTACAATTCTACTCCAATATGCAATAAAAAAAATAATGCTCAAGTGCATCCTCAAAATGAAGGGAAAGTGCGATCCCTATCAAATGCCAGCGTGTTTCCTCTTTGATCTGCCACACGCCATCCATGTGTGTTCTGAGCTGCGCACCCTCTATCTGGCAGGCGGTGCTTATGCTCCTGTAGATGAGCAGATGCCGTGGCTTATCCCTCAGGGAGGGCAAAGATTAATGAAGTGTGTGTGTGTAAATTCTAGAAATACGAGAGGCAACAGTCAGCCTTTTAATAATACCTTAATTAAAACTGATATAATGCATTAACTAACCCTCAGCAGCACATTTTGACTCATTTGTAAATCTTGTTCTTAGCAGCTGTTCAACTGTATCAAAAAGCATTGCTTCTTTTTTGGATTTTAAAGAGCCCAGGACCATATAAAGCAGCCTGCAATGATATCATGCTACTTAGCTGAGAGTAGGTTGTCAGTGAAGACAAACAGAAGACAAAACACTGAAAGTGTAAATAAATTTTGAGTTATTACCTACATCTTGGGTCATAGCAGTCTACCTGTTACTCCAGCACACCAATTTGTATATAGGACTTTAATAATCCCTGACATTTTATACCTTCTGTTTGGGGGCTATTTCCTAGACCGAAACAACTTTCACCACTATTTTCTCATTGTTCTAAAGCTAGGTCAGATTTCACTAGATTCCTCCATATTTAACCATTCTTGTTAGGTCTCCATTGTTCTTTCTTCTATTACCCATTCACTCCTATTCTTGCATTGATCACAGTGTTTTTATAAATATCTTTTTAAATGTATCTGAAAACCTCATTAGACTTTGAGTCTTGTGAGTTGAGGACGTGTGTTATTTATCTTTGTATCTCCAGAATCTAGCACAGTAGTTGGTACATGGCAAGCCTTCAAGTCATATTTGTAGTATAAACAAATAAATGAAAAAATAATTAATAGATTGTATATAAATTATTGAGACATTTGATTTGAATCTGTATTGTTCTTCTATGCCCTTTAGATTCAACAATTCACAAAAATAATGGAAATCATATTTCTAAGAAATATTGCCTCTTATAATACTTAACATAGAAAAATACAGTTTAGTGCTGAAACCATAGCCTCCTCTACACAGCCAGAGACTGAGAAACCATTCCATTCTGTTTGCCTTGACAATTCATTCTGACTGCCCAATGGCTAAAATTTCTGCTAAATGTCATAGTTAAGCAACAATTTAAAAGGAATGTCAAATGGTAGAAAACAGAGAAATTGCTCTTTCAGCAAATTTTTCAATGCCTGATGCCTTTAAAAATACTGCTTGGGGTTTTTTGTTTGTTTTGTTTTTGTTTTTTTGGATTACCCACTCTATCACTTGTATATCGACTTAACTGTTATCCACTTTTCAAGCTCAGCTTCACTGTATCTTTGAGACAGGCCATCTATTGCACTTTGTACCTATACTCATCCAAATGTTCGTATTTTGTGTGTTGTTTGTTCAAGAGGGTCTTTTTTACTTTTTTGATGAGAGGGACAAACTCTTTTCATCTTTGTATATTTTCAGAATATTTAGAACATAGTAGGTCCTCAATAAATATTTGATTAAAAAATGGATAAATATGTATTTAATCTAAATAACAGCTTTGGGTTATGGCTGTGTTTGGTTTCCATGATGACTGCATTTTAGTAGAAGCATTTTCCCAACAGTGGTCATAAATTTACTTGAAAACATGACTGAGCATATGAATAGAGCTTCCAAGGTCTGGCTTGTGTTCTGGTGCTCCATCTTCTCTAAGTCATTCTTGAACTCACAAGGAGTTTAGTCTCCTGGCACTACATCATTCAGTAGCTTCCTTGACTTACTGGAGTAAACCGATGTGATGTTCACGTCTTTAAAGGACGGATCACCCAAATACACAGACTCCCTTGGGAAATAAACCTAATAAGAGACCTAGTAGAGACTTTTATCTAGCATCAGCTCTGGGAACTCATCTACTGTGAGGTGGCATTTTGTAGCACAACATTGCTACGTCACATATGTGAAGTTTTAAAAAGATAACTCCTTAACCATTTCCAAAGCTCTGTTATTGCTGTTCGTAATATGAACAGTTATAGAATTCGATAAATCGTAAGAGCTGTGATGTTTGTCATTGCTTGTGGGGGTTGGGTTTAGAAGATTACAATATAAGTTTTGTTTACTTCCGCATCCGTTTAGGTGCTCCCACCAGGTGAATAGTGTTCTGAATCATTAGTGTTACAGTAAGTTTGGACAATTGAGTCCATGATTATCTAAACTATTTACTTCCTTGTCTCTCCTACTAGAATAAGAATTCTTTGAGGTTGTAGACTTTGTCTTAATCATCTTTGTATTCTTATTTCCTTAATATATAGTACCCTCGAGGCATTAAGTATTTAATAAATGCTTGTCTTTGAAACTGCTGTTGAATTCCCATACACTTATATACGTTTTTCTATTATCATACACTCACATGTGCACACATATACACATGCACACACCCAAGTCATCTTGGGCCTAAAGACAATTCTTGGAGCCTAAATTATAATTAATCTAATCCCTTTGTCTTATTATTAATTGCTAACAATTTATTTATACACCGTACATTACATATTTTACTTTATGATTTGTGACTAGCAGAGACAACTCCATTCTTCAGTGGGGTTTCATGTAACTCAAAATAAGAAAACTATTTTGATATCTCAGTGGCATGAAAGACATCAGTAATGATTCCTACAACAAAGCAGAGTTGCACGGTGGGAAAGAATATGGTTGCTGATATCAGACTGACAGAGAGGGCAGGATTTGCTGACAAATGGGATGAGATATGAAAAAAAGCATGACTTCAAGTTTCTTTTAGAATGTGGGTGACCATTATGAAGATGGAGTAAGTATAGGAATGACAATATTTTACAGGAAGTAAATTCTTTGGATAAGTTAGATTGGAGATGGCTCACAGACATCCAAGTTAAAGATGTAGAGTAGGCAGTTGGATATATGTCTCTGAAATTCAGAGGAGAGATTTTCCTCCAAAGATAAATATAAGGGATCCTAGATAGCATTTCAAATCAAAAGACGAAATTAAACACCCATACATGTTGGAGGTTATTATTGCTTGTAGTTATCATCATCATTATCATCATCACCATCGCCATCATCATTATTATAATTACATTAATCCTGTTTTCCTTTGTGAGAGCATCAGAATCAAGACTCTCTTTGGTCTAGTGTAGAGATTGTGATGTTGAAGATTGTCTCTATCTACATAATTAAGAAAAAAACAGACAGGAAGGTGGACTGTGGATACAGAGTGCAGAAATTCTATAAAATATTGCTGAAAGAGAAAAGAAGATTTGGGGTTGACTAAAATGTTGTCAGGTCTATTTAATAACCACTGGACTAACTGGGGTGAAAAGATATCTTAAAGTGGTTTTGATTTGCATTTCTCTGATGACTGGTGATGCTGAGCATTTTTTCATGTACCTGTTGGCCATTTGTATATCTTCCTTTGAAAAATGTCCACTCATCTCCTTTGCTAATCTTTTAATTGGATTATTTGGTTTTTTTTACTCTATAGTTGTTCAAGTTCTTTGTATATTCTGGATGTTAATCCCTTATTAGATGTATAGTTTGCAAATATTTTCTCCCATTCTGTAGGTTGTCTTTCTCTTCTGTTGATTGTTTTCTTTGCTGTGCAGAAGCTCTTTAGTTGGATATAAACCCACTTATTTATTTTTTCTTTTGTTGCTTGTGCCTTTGGGATCTTGTTCATAAAGTCTTTGCCCAATCCTACTACCTGGAGCATTTCCTCTATATTTTCCTTTGGTGACTTTATGGTTTCAGGTCTTATACTTAAGTCTTTAATCCATTTTTGAGTTGATTTGGTATGTGGTGAGAGGTACAGGTCCAGTTTCATTTTTCTGCATATGGATACCCAGTTTTCCCAGTACCATTTATTGAAGAGGCAGTCTTTTCCCCAATGTATGTTCTTGCTGCCTTTGACAAAGATCAGTTGGCTGTAAGTATGTGGGTTGATTCCCGTGTTTTCTATTCTGTTCTATTGATCCAAGTGTCTGTTTTTATGCTGGTATAATGCTGTTTTGGTTATGATAGCTTTATAATATAATTTGAAGTCAGGTAGTGATATGCCTCCAGCTTTATATTTTTTGCTTAGGATTGCTCTGGCTATTCGGGGTCTTTTGTTGTTCCATATCAATGTTTGGATTGCTTTTTTTATTTCTGTAAAGAATATCATTGGTATTTTGATGGGGATGCCATTGAATCTGTAAATTGCTATTAAAAAGACTGAGAATAACAAATGATGGTGAGGACGTGGGGAAAGGGGAACTCCTCTACACTGTTGGTGGGTGTTAAGCTATTTTACCTGCCTGTAATCCTGCTGAATGGGCCAACTGTCGAGCTAGGGCTGGGTCTGGAGCTCACAGACCCCTCAAGCCTATTCACAGACTGGGTCACAAACCCTCCACATGCAGGCTGGGCAGATCCCTCACACGCAAGTCTATGAGCTAGGTAACTGACAAAAAGGTCCTTGGAAGCTATAGGTGTGAGAGCTTGGCCATGCATGGAGGACGCCTGAGGCAGTCAATGCCAGCCAGCTCACAGCACTGCTCATGTGCACTAACTCCACTCCCCCTCCCCAATTTGTTTACAAAGAATGCACAACACCACCCCCAACCAGACCTATGGTGAGGGGGCCTGATTAAATTATTATATTTTCCCAACAGTGGGACTGTAAACTAGCACATCCATTATGGAAAACAATATGGAGATTTCTCAAACAACTACAGATAGAGCTACCATATGATCCAGCAATCCTGCTACTGGGTATATATATCCAGAGGAATGGAAATTATCATGTTGAAGGGATACCTGCACTCCTATGTTCACTGCAGCTCTATTTACAGTAGCCAAACTATGGAACCAACCTAAGTGTCCATCAATGGACAACTGGATAAAGAAAATGTGGTGTATGTACACAATGGAATACTACTCAGTAATAAAAAAGAATGACATTCTGCCATTTTCAGCAACGTGGATGAGTCTGGAGAAAATTATGTTAAGTGAAATAAGCCAGACAAAGAAACAGAAATACTGTATGTTCTCACTCATAACTGACTGCTAGGAGGGAAGAAAGGGAGGGACAGAAGGAGGGAAAGGGGGAGAGAATGAGGGAAGAAGGAAGGAATGAAGGAAAGAAAGAAAAGACTACAACATGTTGAACTTTCAGAAGGAGAGAACAAACCTAAGGATGCTAGAGATGGGGTGGTTGGAGGGAGGGGGTTTGAGAAGTGACAAGCTGGGCAAAGGGCATAAAGAAATGTCATGATTTGTAAGAATGAATGTGCTAATAATAAATAAACATTTAAAATTTTTTAAAAAGTCAGGCCTAAAGTTCTTTTGAACCCATTTGCAAACCTGATCACGAATAGTTGGAATAAATTAAAGCTAAGTGACAAAACAAACCCTTTTATGTCTCAGGGAAAGATGGTTTGAGTAATTAATGGCAGGTCTGCATTTTTATTCATTAGCATAGTATTTGCATTGCATATTAGAACTGTGTTAATCTGACGATTGGTTTCTCTGTTCACAATCCCCTTTCTTAGTCGCTGATAGTGAAAATGATTCAGAAATCTCATGTAGTAATAATAATTTCCAATTATTTAGCACCCACTATGCCAAGTACCCTATTAAACACTTTAGAAATACTATTTTATTTAATCTTGAAAATAACCTTATAAGAAAGCCATTTCCCCTGTTTTATAAATGAGGAAACTAAAAATAAAAGAGTTTAGGGTACTGTTTGTCAAAGCAATTTCACATCAATAGGTCTGGAGTGAGACCTGAGATTCTGCAATCCTAGCAAACACTCAGCTTTAGAGAACTAGGACTTAGGGATTAAGAGACTTGACCAAAACGATTTGTCTAGTGCAATGCTGCTGCTTACAACTTACTTATAACATATTTTTAACCATTTATATCTCATTGTGAAAAGAATATTACTTTCCTACAACTGAGTTCGTTTTCACAGTATCTATCCTATGGCAATCCAATCCCTTAAAAGATAACAACCTACCTCATGTTTTCTCTAAGTTAGTCTATGAATGTGGCCTAAAGCTTGGACTCCATACATCTCCTAGAACTGCTCCTTCCTTCTGGCTACCCAGCCAAATTATGGATCCTACTTCTGCTTTAAGAACCTTTTTCATTGATTGTGGTGAAGACCATGAAATTTTTGCTTCTCTGTCCAGTCTCTAAGGATCAAATCCAAGGGCTTCCCTAGATGTCCTATGTAATTGCCTGCCCTTCCTTCCCATCCTCTACTCTTCCGCCTTTGTAGATAAATTATCACATAAAAGGTATAGAGGAGTAAAGAACCCACTGCTCCCCCTATTTTCTCTTCTCCCACCCTATTTCCTACAATGATTTTCTCAATTATATTATCACTTGTACAATTTATTTGTTTGGAATAATGTTTTACTTTAAGTCTGCCTTCTTTCCTTTTTTTCAAAGGTTTTCCAAATCTCACCTCCAACAGTAAAGTCTTCCAGAAATAAAGACCAGTGATAATCCTCTTCCCAAGGCTGATGAGTGACTCACATTTTTTTATCCCACAAACCATAAACAAACAAACTTTCTTTAATGAAAATGTCTCTATAATTAGTTTGTGTCTTTCCTATGAATTTGAAACACAGTATTCTTCAACTAGATAATTAAGAAAAGTCCAAATCACTCAGACGATGGGTTTGAATCTCAACTCCACCACTGACTAGCTATGTGCCCCTGAGGAAGTTACCTTATATCTTAACATCCATATATTTATTTTTTTATCTGTAATACAAGACTTAAAAAGTGGCTGAATGACAATATCATTGTGAGGATTAAGTCAGGAAAAGAATGCTAAATGCCTACAGAGCAAGAATATGCATGGGGTGAGGGGGAGGAGGATAATGCTAAAACAAAATTTTAATAGCATAGATTTTTAGTAAAATTGCTATAAACAAAAGTGGTTCAGTACTAATTCGCTACTCTTTCCATTCAATCACACTGGAATTAAAGCATTTAAAATCTCAGAGTATGACAATAATGGTATATAAGGAAATGACTGAGCTTTTAGGATTCAAGATAATACTACATTTGAACCTTCTGTCACCTCTACTGTTAAGATACAGCTATCTAGAGGGATTGGTTGAGGATATATGATTGGAGAGCATTAAAAGCTTTTTAAACCCAGAAAAGACACAGGGAAAGTTAAACCTTAATGTGGGACCCTAAACTAGTCTAACTGAAAGAACAATAGAAACTTGAAGACATTTATATAGCAACTGCAGCCATAAGTTCACCTTCTTCAGAGGTATTAGATTCTTCTCCTGCAGGTGTCTTATCAACTCCCTGAGGGAGCAAGGAGGGAAAAGAGAAAGGAAATAATGTTTCTTACTCTAGTTCAGACTTGGTTTTGTACAATGCAAAGTTCCCATTGCCTGTTAGACGTAACTGCCTTTAACTATAGCCACCTAAAGTTTGGCATCTCTAAAATATAACTCTACCTTCAAGCGAGGGCATTTGATGTCATTGTTGATGTTTACCCCCTCTATACCTCCTTGCCCCACTTAAGTAATATAGAGAATGTCAGCTATAACCAGAGATTTTTTAGATCCATTTCCCCATGCTTATCTCAACTACCACTGTGTTCAGTCCAGCCCCTTACCAACTATTGCTGGAAAACTGTAACTTTAACCAAATACGCTGGATGAAATTCCATTTTCTAAATTGTCACAAATTTTTGTTACCTAAACCAAGGCTGATCACATCACCCTCTGGAAAATATTTACTACTGGCTCTTCATCCTTTGGATTAGACCTCAGTTCTCTTAGCAGCAGGGAAGGTCCTTAACAATCTGGCATAACACGAAAATCTGTCCTTGATAATGTTACATACCCATCAGCCAAGAACACTGAGAGGCATTCTGAATACTAGGAACCAAGATGTGTAGATTATTTTTGGTTGATTATTTTTCAGTCTTTGTTATATACAAGACCCAAAGATCTCTATAATAAAATACTTTAACTTTAAACCAAAAAAACAACAAATCAGAGTATGAAAGTTTACTTGAGCAACTATTGGGAGGCACTCACTTTTTAAAGGGAAAAAGGTCAACATTTAGTTGCTTGCAGTAGGTTGAATAAGAAAGCATTTAGTTTATATTTTTATATCTCTATCAAGTTTTCTTATAGTCTTTTGTGGAATACATGCTTTTGTGGGCTAGAAAATATTTTAATTTCAGCTGGCTATCTGGTAAGATCGTAACCACGCACAGGGAATTTCTATGTGTGCTACTTGATAATTAAAGGAAACTTCTAAGTTTTAATGAATTATTTGACTTTAAAAACTGTTAGATAAAATATCATAAGAAAGAACAGTTTCTTGGCCTGCTTCTATGAGAACTTCTTTGGGTGAATACATTTTCAGAGACTTATGAAAGCATTCATTAGAAGTGAATCATGGTGTACTTTCTTCAAATAATTTTCCATTCAAGTGACACTTAATTCATAGTTTATACATTCAGGGCCAATAACTACACAATCCACATTCCGTGAGGAGTACCAACGATTTATAAGATGCACCAAGCTTCCTGAAAATAGAGCATATTATGTCTACACAGATGAGAGCAAGAGGAGTGAAAGGGTGAGATTGTCAGCATCCCTTTGATGTCTTTTAAACAAAGATGCTAATGAACATCAACTCATTTTCACTTCATGTGATCTTATGGAAGAAAAATTTTGTTTGCGTCTTGGGATCTTAGGCATGCAATAAACCTAGATTTCATTCCAACATTTTTTTCATTTTTGTAGTAGAAATATTTTTATTCTTCAGATTTCAGCCTCATTAAATTTGCAAGCTTCAAAGACACATAAATAGCATTCGGTGCATTTGTGTGTGTGTGCGACAGTCTCAGTAATTTAAAGAGGCCTTCACCAATTTACCACTCTTCAGCGCACAAAGTGAAAAATTCATCTCTTGCAAATCGTCTAGCTGCTGATGCTGGATACCACTGAGAATAACTCTCTTCAGTATGTTGTTAAATGGAGAAAACATATGTTCTTAAAAGAAATAAGCTATGACTCAATTACTCCGTAAAATTATTTGTTCGGTGGGAAGTAAGGAATATTACCTCCTTTAATATACCGTAGAAAGTAGATTTTTAATTGCCCTTTAGTTTATATGTTGAAAAGATTCTCCATCATTTAGGTATTTTCTGAGATTGAAAGTTAAGTATTTTGTCAGATATGTTTGTTTAAGACTTTCAGGCCCTTAGAAGGGTAGGAAGAGGTTGGAAGAGCTATTGAAGGAAAAGTTTGTCATGGTGGAATGCAATTAAATTGCAATAATTGTATTTCATTATGATTCCTTTAAGAACATCTCAGGTAGATTGAAAATTATAGATTTGAACAAAGGAATATGGACTAGAGAATGGTGAATGTAGTAAGCATATATCCCTATTGCATAAATGTAGGGTTACAAAATATTTGATGACAATTTATTCTTAGCATTTATTGAACAGGTTTTCTGATTAGTCAGTGGGAGGTTTTGGTTTCCAGTCCAGCTACCTCTTCCATAATCCCATAAAGAGATTTTAAAAAATAAAATTAGGAAGAGGAGGTAAGAAAAGCTATTTCCCTCTTCCAGCTTCCCCTTCCCTCCCAAAACTTTACAGGAATGGAGAATATTTAAATTTCTCTTTCTGGTCTCCTCTTCTCATCTACAAGGGGATTAAGGACCTCCCTGACATTTCCTGGGTGGGATCACGAAAGGAGTCCTTAGCCTTCCATCCATAGACATTATCACATTCCTAAGAGAACCAAAGGTTCCATGGAATATTAACTACAGTGAAGTAGGGAGGAAAGTGTTTCTAGTGATTCTCCAAATAAAGCTAGGGAATACCAGTGACACTAAGTAAAAGAAACCCTTAGCAGTATAGATGTCAGCAAACAACTTATGATATGTTGAAAAGTAAGCAATTTAGTGAATGATACCAAATATTCAATCTTCCTTAATCACTGAGTCAAAGAAAATCCTCACGTTAAATATTGTGGTAAGAAACACAGTAACCATAACGATAGTACCGTAGTGCTACACAATATATAAATACGAACTCCACTAGATTCCATGAGATTCCAGAAGTCCCTAACAATGGTGTGAGACAGGAAATCATGAAAACTGCTACTGACAATATGAACAAAAAGGTGCATGATTTTGAAGTCCCTTTGGTTTACATAATAACTGTCATACCATGTCAGGCTTTTATCTGGTATCTCACAGCAAGAGCCATTTCATCATCAGATGCAGGTTCAAACTTCCCACCTGTTGTCAGAACCAATCTGAGTTGAAGTAGGAGTTTTTCTTTTTTTTCCATTTCCTTCTTTTATTTATTTATTTTTCTTTCATCAGCAGCACAATATACCTTGTTTCAGACCATTCTTTTAAGCCAGATAAACCTGGGTTTGAATATGAGATGTGGAACTCACTGCTTACCTGGCTTTGGGAAATTTACTTGTCTGTACTGAGTTATTGTTTGTTCATCTGTCGAGTGGAGGTGTCACTTCTTTTCTTGTGAGTTTGTTAGAGTAGACACAGTGCCTGAACAGTAATAGTAACAGAAATTCTGCATCAGTTATGTTTTCTGTATCTAAAGCAAATCTTCTACCCAAATGTGAAAAGTGGGGTGCTGTCTCTCTTTTGAACTCTCAGCCATATTCAGTCCCTATAAGTGGGCTCCTTACTTGCTCTTTGTCCTCATAAACTTGCTTTACAAATTTAGTTAGGACCTGAATTTTCTTGTATTTGGAACCCTTCTCTTAACTAGATGTTTCTTTCTAGAACTAGAACTTGAACTTCCCTTATCTAGAAGTTCCCTTAAGTAGAAGACAGTAACCCAATAGCCCCAGTGAATTCCTGAGTGTTACCTTTCCTATGTGCTGACCCACCCCGCTGCTCTAAGACAGTTTCTGATAACTTACATGAGTTGTGCCTGGTTATGACTAGGCACTAGACTTTGTCTGCCAGTAGGAATTTTCTCTTGACTTCTGTTGTTTGGCCAATTCCCCCAGCACATGTCCTTTCCTGGTAGATAGATTCAATTTCAGCGTTACTCTCCATGCCAGTAATATTTTATTTTTCTGAGAGAAACTACCAGTGCATGGCTGATTCAGGATTATGAAAGTACAGGAGCTTGGCAAGATATTAAGGGAGTGTGTTGACTTCTAACAATGAGAATATCATAGACTAATAATCATTACTATGGAAATAGGTTGAAATTAAACCTACTGGTTACTGGAAATTGTACTTGTTGCTTCACAGATATTGTATATAAGCTTCAGAATAACCCTAAATGGTGATTATTACTCCCATTTTCCAAATGAAGAAAATTAGGTTCAAATACACTGTGTCACTTACCCAAGAATATGTTTTTAGTAGTGAATTCAACCAATCCTGACTCAAAAACTTATGTTCTTTTTTTTTTTTTTTTTTGTCTTTTTCGTGACCGGCACTCAGCCAGTGAGTGAACCGGCCATTCCTATATGGGATCCGAACCCGCGGCGGGACCGTCGCTGCGCTCCCAGCGCTGCACTCTCCCGAGTGCGCCACGGGCTCGGCCCAAAACTTATGTTCTTTTTACTACACAGTAAAAAGATTCCTTCCACAGTAAAAAGATTCCTTCCACAGAATTAGGCCCCATTTTTGATGCTGTGAGAGTAAAATTCATTTCCAAAAACTATCCTTGATAGTTTTTTTTAACATAATGGAGATACTATTTTTCAGAAACAAAGTAGACGATTTAATATTACCAATATCTATGGGAACCTGTCCTTAGTTCTCTAACGCACTCATCATTTGAGTTTTTTCCTTAAATTGGGAATGTACTAGTTATCTCATATAATGGTGGCAGTTTTACAGTAGGATTTTGTTGGGCTTGGTAGCCTTTGACATGATATGGTCAGGTTTTTACATGTTTTAAACTGATCGAAGTGTCTCTCTCCTTGCCACAGACCATATCTCTTTGCATACAACATCAGTCCCTTGATTTCATATCATTCTAGCAAGCTATACTGGAAAATAAAATTAATGAGTAGACTATTTGGAAGACTCTTAGACTTTTATTGTAAACTCCCCTCTTCTGAATAAAGTAGGGAAACTAAAGCAGTTATCCAAATTAATTACCCTGCAGGTGGGACTGGGTCATAAATCACCAATACCATGTCTTTGGCTTGCATGTGCTGACCTTGGTTTATAGTGTTGCTGGGCTGCCTTGTATTTGTTTGGATAAAGGAGCATATCATGGAGCATACATCTTAATGCTATTATTCATCCCATTATAGATGACACGTACAAATGTGAAGGAGGGGCCCACTTAGGAAGGATCATGACACACTCCTTTTCCATCATCCCACGTCCGCCTACCCTGACATTTCCTGACTCGAACCGTGTAGTGATTCTTCTCCTCATCTTATGTTTTCCACAGATTCTTTCAGGTCAGTACACAGGTGCTTTTACTTCTCTGAGTTTGAGAAAATAAATCATACTCCCACACCCATCTATAAAAGATTATTCAAGGTCATGACAATAACAACTCTTTCTTCCTGTGCAGAAAAGAATAACTTTGCTTTCTTACAGTGGATATTCTTTGGTGTTTTGTTTTAAAATTCTCTTCAGGTAAAAGAATTAAAAAATAGATTGGAGTTTCCATTACCCTTCAAGAATTCAAAATGGCCTGCTAAAATGACCTAACACATATCTCAAAATAGGGAATTTCTAGGTGAATTGTAACATCTATACAGGTTAGTTCTTTACTCTGCACACAAGAATCACCTGAATCACATTAAAAAAAATTTTTTTTTTAACTTCTGGCCCTCACTCCTAAATATTCTGATTATAATAATCTAAGTTGGGTTCCCCACATGAGTGTTCATGAATATTTTAAATGTGTCTAAAATCACTAATCTAGACAATATAACACAGGGCTTAAAAACAGACTTTGCAATCAGACAGACTGGGGAACGGAGCTTAGTTCTCTCATCAGCTACTAAATCTTGGGTATTTGTTTAACTTTCTTCAGCTTCAGTTTCTTCATCTATAAAATGGCTTGACAGTATGAGCACTTAAAAATTATTATGGAAACTGAATAAGATAATGAATATAACCTACTTAAGGAGTGCCTGGTACTAGTTATTGCTTGATACATTTTTTTAGTATGATGATTAGATTCCTCAGAATTTTGAGATGTGTCTCTAAGGTAATACACTAGCCAAGAGGCAAGCATTTTTACTGACCAAAATTTTACTTAAATCTTCAAATTCGAATTCAGCACAAATATCAATGATGATAATTACGGATATTTATTAACCACAATAGTATGTGCCAGGCTCTGTGATGAATTATTTTACCTAAATTATATTTTTAAACCACTCAAGATTCTTATAACTGCTTTAACCCATTTTCACAACAGAAGACACAGAATTTGACAGACTGAAATCTTTTCTCAAATTATCTAGTATGAAGAGTTGGGATTCAAACCCATGTCTGTAGAAACCTAAACTCAGATTTTTAGCCATTACACTATATTGCCACCAAAGTGGCAGATCTGTACAAGATCAAAACACAGGCTTTTTAAACAAAGCACCCTTTCCTACCCTTTCCCTAACTAAATTCAGAGAATGAACACCAGGGCCAGCTTTATAGGAGGGTACCATGTAGTGCAATCACATAGGATGCTATGCTCAGAGGGCTTCACACTTTGGATTTAACTTCTTATAATTGGCATATTAAAATTCTTAATAATTATACCTTTGAATTTATGTTTTGCAATTGGAATATGATAGAACAATGGAGGATGTACTGAGGACTTGGAGACTTAGTTCACACACATTCCTGATTCCCACCTCCTCTCTGGGATGGGTTTTATCACCCATTCCATACCCTCTAATACCTTGTACTCTGCCTGGCTTGCCCTTCCATGTTCCCACCCCATTACTGCTCCTTCCCTCCTCCCAAGTTGATATCTTAGTCACATGGGTTGAAAAAGGAGGCCTGTATTTCATAAAAACCTCTGCTCTTGGCAGGGCCTGGCTATTGGTGTAGGATGGTTGAATTTAGGCATGCACACTATTGTGTCTCTGGGCAAAACAAGGTGGCAGTCATCCCCAATCCTGCCTGGCAGTACCATGGCTCATTCAACAGGTAATTTGGCAGAGGCTCGTACCCATCCATTTTGCAGGTAGCAAATAACTCCTGATGAAGAAACTGCAATTCTTTAGGGGTCAACCATCTGCTGTGGGCTGGGATGGCATGACCATGGGAAGAGGAAGTTGACTTCCCCAATCCCAGCTAGGTCCCTGTATTTTCATGTTACACTCTCCCCTCAAATTGTGTAGAAGCCCTGATAAAAATGAGTAACAAAATACAGAACAGTCCCACAGATTAAAAATTAGATTTTCTTACAATAAATCCCAGCACTGTCATTTATTAGTTAAGTGATATTGGGTAAGTAACTCACCATCACTAAGTCTCAGTTTATTCTTCTATAAACTTAGCATAATAATTATATTAACCTCATGAGCTTGAGATAGGCTGAAATATGACAATGTATATGGAACAATTGTTAACCTTGACTGGGATATAGTAAGCACTGGATAAATGTGGCTTCTACTATTTATTTTTATTTTCTTGTTGACTCAATGTCTCTGGGCTGAGGCTGAGCTCATTGCAATGATTTGACCAGAACCCTATAAAAAAGAAAGACTCCGGAGAAGCATTCTCTTTTTTATTCCTCACGTCATTCTGTAGGTCCTACCAAGAAAACCCATATAAACCCATTTTATTTCCAATTTGTTCATCCAAGAGAATTGTAGTTTCCTATATTACAGTTTCATTAGCATTCCCAGAAAATATGTTGTGTCTATAATTAAAAGTAAGTCTTTGCTTTCTCCGTTTTTACTCCATGAAGTGCTATAATTGCTGAGGAATAGGAGGAACAATTGAAATAACAATTGTCTGCCCATCCTCTACCCCTAACACAACCCACACGAACATCATATATTCTCCTTCCTTCTTCCTCATTTTATTCTTGCTCGCTCTCTTTCTCTCTGGGGATGCCCTTTCACACACTCATGCTAATGTTCTTTAAAAACATTTAAGATGCATTTCCAAGTGACAGGAAGGGCTGCCATACAGAAACATCATTATTTTTTTTTTCTTCTTCTATTCTCCAACACATTAATTGGTTGAATTGATTTTCTGGACCAGCAAGGAGGGAGGATGTGCATTAAAGAAAGATTGACAGAGTAACACAGTTGTTTGTGTTTCAAAATACAATTTTCTCAGAAATAAATATCTAAGATATTAAGAGGCCTAGAAAGATCGAGATGTACCTTCTTTGCCTTCATTCAGTTCATTTAGGTATATATAGCTTTCTGAATGAGAAATTACATTAACATATATTCGTCAAGAAGTCATCCAGAAGAAATATGAGGAAAATAAGCATACCACAAAATTTAATTCTTTTAACAATTAAAATTTAAACAATGATGTTCCTCTTTCCATTTATCAATTTAACAGATTTTTCTTAAAACTAATTTTGTTGCTGAGGGTAAAGTGAGATGGATACCCTCACAAATTACAAATGAGAATGTAAACTGTAAACCTTTCTGAACTATCACTTAAATATCATGTTTCAAGAGCCTCAAAAAACTGTTAGGACCTTGAGTTCCAGTTATTCTACATCTAAAAACGTTGTCTAAGAAAATGATAGGAAATCTGGACAACGATCTATACACCAAAATGTTTGTTCACATCCTCACTTATAATGATAAATAATTGACCACAAGCTGAATGGCAAAATGTATGGGATGAATAAATTATTTATTATTATTATTTCCTCCCCTCTACTTTCCCCCTCTGGAATTTTTACTCCTCCCCTTTCACTCACTAGTTACCACTAGCTCTTCTAGTTTGATGGTGTAGATCTGAGGGAAAAGAGGAAAATGAGAGGAAGGTCCTACACTCCTGGCACAGCCGGGATCTGCATTTTATCTCCCTTGCAGTGCATTGGTGATTTCTGGGGAGATCACTGTCATTGGAGATCCTGCATCTTTTCTTCCCTCACTGAGGACAATGTCTCCATTAGACAGCAGTATACTTATACTTGACACAGACTCTCTGTTGGAGATCTTATCACCCTTCCAGAAAGTACTCTTGTGTTCATTACTTTTAAGATGGTTGCAGGACCGTAATCTATTACATGGCCCCTATTTGGTTCACAAGAAATACATATCTCCTAATCTAAAAATTCTAGATATCTAAGACCTTCCCACTGGAGTCAATTATTTTTCCACAATCACAGTAGCTACATCTAATCTGAATCTCATAATTTTAGGTCTTTCTAGAAAGGATTTGGCACCAGGTTTACTACACCCACATATACTAGTGAATACAGATCAAGCTGGCCAAGTGGTCTTCTGGAATCTTTTCTCACTGTTTTGAAGTTAAATGAAAGCATCCTGTCCTTGCCCCATGAAGAACAGAATCTGCAGCCTCATTGTAAATTGTTTTTCTCTCTTTGACTTTTAACCTCAATTGTTTCATATATCCTTGAATGGGTGCTAAGCCAAGGATGAAAGCATGCATATGGGATACCTCCCATTGTGGATTAAATATCTCACCCAAATTCATTGACATTTGACCCCCATTGAAACAGTGTCAAGAGGGTGGAAAATCTGATGATGGTATTGAAAAAGTAGGGCATTTAATAGGTGATTGGATTGTGAGAACTGTGCTACTGTGCTCTCATGAATGGATTAATTCATTCATGGAGTAATGGGTTGATAGTTTAATGAGTTATCAGGGAGTGGTTTTGATGGCTTTATAAGGAGAGAAAGGGAGTACATTAACTCTCTTGCTTATGCTATTCTCTTCATGTGATTGCCTGCATCACAACAGGATTCTGTACAGATCCCTCACCAAGAAGAAGGCCCTCACCAGATGCACCTCTGGACCTTGTACTTCTTAGCCTCCAAAGCAGTAAGAAATACATTCTGTTTCTTTATAAATTATCCAGTAGTAGGTATTCTGTTATAAGCAACAGAAGATGGACTAACACACTCCTTTGTGAATTCTACTAAAGTAATATAGCACATTCCTTTGGAAATTCAGTGTAGTTTGCATCTGTTATCTTGCAAACTCAGCTCAAAATGAGACTGAAGTAGTCTTATTTTTGCATTCTGTTTCATTAGGCAAAATTAACTGAGGAGAGACACAATAGTATGACAGAATCAGGAGATGCATCAATCCACATCTGGGATCAGGGAAGAATTTCCCAGAGAAGCCATCTCCAAGCGGAAACCTTAAGTGTAATTATGGATAAGTATAATTAATGCAATGAGTGGAGTAACAGTGAGACAAGCCAAAGAACCAATATTAAAAGAGAATATGGTGGGGAAGCAGAATGGTTTATCCACTTTGGAAAATAGTTTGCCAGTACTTACAAAGTTAGATATATTCTTAACTACAATCTAATAATCTTATTTTAAGGTGAAACGATAACTTACGTTCACACAAAAGCAACATGTGAATGTCTATACAGTGGCTTTATTTATAAGCTTCCCAATCTTGAAACAATGCAAATATTTTTTAATTGTGAATGGAAAAACTGTGGTACATCCATGCAGTGGCATACTGTTCAGCAATAAAGAGGAACACATTACTGATACAAGCACTGGCATGCATGAATCTCAAAGCATTATGCCTAGTAAATGTACCCAGACTCAAAAGGCTTCACACTGTATTATTTTATTTATATGTCTTCCTAGATAAAGGAAACTATAGGAACAGGAAACTGATCATCGGTTACCAGGTACTGCAGGTAGGGGTGGGGGTTGACTACAAAATGTCATGAGGGAATTTTGGGGGGGGTGATAGAAACGTTGTATATATGGATTTTGTTAGTACTCATATGACTCTATTCATCAAAGCTCATATAATTGTATACACCAAAAACGTGAATTTTACTGTATTTTTTTTTAAAAAGACAGATCTCCTTCAAGGTATTGAAAAATAGTTACTGTAGAAATAAAGTGAGAAGTAGGAGTGGTAAAGGATGAAGCAGGAAAGACATATGCATAATAGATAATTAAGGGCTTTGTAAATCTTTTCAGGGGCCCAGACTTTATTCTTAGGTAATGGTGAACTATTGAGTTGTTTAACTTGGCTACAAATCATATAGAGGGATCACTCAGGCAGTAGAGTGAAAGCAAGAAGACTAATTGAGATGTTAGGGAGAAATGTAGGAAAGGTAGGAGATATTGCTTGCCTGAATTAAGAAAGTGTGTTGGAAATCTATTCACTTCTTAGCAAATATCTTTTGAGTGCCTATTGTGTTATAGACACTGAGCTTATTCCTGAAGATAAAATAGTTGGCAAAAACCAGACAAATACTCTATCCTCTCAGAGCTCACAATCTGATGGCGATGACAATATTCATATAAGTAAATACTAAGAAAAAAAGATAGGTAATATTATGAAAGTGTGTACTAAAGGGGACTGTGTTTGACATGGTTACTCACCTAAATGTGGTTACTCTCCCTTTCTTACTAATGGAAACTCTCATTTTGTTTGAGACACCTATGTGTTAGCTTTTAAAAATAATATTTCCCAGCTTCCCTAGCAGTTGGGGTGGTCATGTGACACAATTTTGGATAGTAATATATAAGCGGGAGGATGCTGGATATTTCTAGAAAGGTTTTGCTTTCTTGATTATACTCTCTCCTTACTGTATTTCTTCCTGTCTAGTACGTGTGATAATGATAGAATTAATGGCAACATGCTTACATTAGCATAACACTATTTATAAATTTTATAATTTAAAACGATAGTAATTATTGGTTGTTACTTTGACAGGACTTGTGTTTGTTCCTCCCTGTCCCCAACTTACCACCCAACAGCTCAAAAAAAAATCTAGCCAAAAGTTCCCTCATGCATGGCCTGGTTCACTCAATTGAATTTCTCTGTTCTCTGGCTCCTACTATCTATCACCCAAATAACAATGTTGGATGACTTGGGCATCTCCAGCTTAGATAAGGATAAATATAGTGCTTTAGGTTTTGTTATTGTTGTTGTTGTTGTTTTTTATGCATAACAATGCCAATCAATCATCACTAGCTTTCCCAAATACTACCTCAAGAAGGATTCTGTGTCTACATCCAGCCTCAGTAGGAAAAGGCATCATCTTCATTAGTAATGTCTGCCTTGTACGAAGGAGGGAAGATTTGCAACAAATATTTTTTATCATCATGATGCAACCATTTCCTTTCAAGCAAGGAAGGTGAGGAAAGCCTTCTAGATATGGCTTGTGCACTCAAGAACACAGAAACAAGATGAGATAGTTCTTTGGAATATGCATGAACCTAACTTACATAGTTGCTGGTCTGTTTAGATAGACCTACCTGAGGACAGTGAACACTCACCCAAGGACAAGGAAATAGGATGGCACATGTGACAAAGGTAACACAGCCCTGATGCCAAACCTTTCATTCAAACCTGCCTTCACATTGGTGAGTTCAAAAGACCTTGGGGCATATTCTCTTGCCTAAGGCCATTTACCACCCATGGAAGCCATTTCCATTCTGCAGAAAGGAGATAAAGAGAGGAGAGGAGAGGAGAAAAAGTGAGGGTGTGAGTGACAGCAACCTCCTTTGCCAAGCAGTCAGGTTTCACACTGAAAGGAGAACAAGCCATGAGGTTAATTTTGTCTGGTTTTAGGTACAAATTACTTTATTTTAGTTTTGGGGGAAGTAAAATGAAGCAATTCAGAAAGAAGAAAGAATTCCGGAAAGAAATTCTATTCTTACCAACCCAGCAGGGATGTACATTTCAATTGCTGAGAGGAAACAATATTAGATGTAATACTAGAGACTCATTGGAAGCGGAAACAGGAGCCCTAATTTGAAGCAGGAGCCATTCATAAAATGACTCACAAACTTGCTCGCAAGAATTAAACCAAGTTCATGAAGAATAATTCTTGTTTGCATTTTATCTTTTTTAAAAAAATTCAAGCAAGTAATGGACAGGAATGTGGCCTATACCCAAGGTCACAGTCTTTTTCTGTTTTTCAAACATGGTTATTATTAAAGCCAAAGACTGACAGCCAAGGACAGACTGACTGACAACAGAAGGGGAAATAGAAAATCCTAGCTCCTGGCCACACACTGGGTTAATAAGAGAATAGAGCAGTTAATGGTATTTCATACTTTAGGTAAATCTGAGGCCCAGATTTCTCCCATGAAGGACATTATGCAGCAGTTTAGCCAGTGACAGTCCCTTTCATATGCCAGCTTGTCTGCCTCGAGGGATCTGCATGATGAAAGCAGGCGATTAACAGAAATCATGTTTTCACTGTGGGGCTTTTACACATTTCCTGCTGGACAGCTCTTTAGTCAGTTGGCACCCTTTACCGAATTAATTGATCAGATTAGTACCAATGTCATGCCGTATTCCGCGTCCTCCCCCACACCCATGTACCTCACCTTTGTCTGGGAAAGAAACAGCTTTGCCGGCAGTGGATGCCAGCAAAGCTTCCGCAACTCAAAACCAAAAGAGCAATATCTTCTTCTGACTCATTTCTCAAGACTCCTGACTATTACTACTTTGTATCACATTATGGGGCAAGCAAGCTGCTTTGGAGCACAGAGTTGCTATACATTCTAAACTTCCTCCCCAAGAGAGAAAACACTCTCTCTCGATGTGATGTAAAGTCATGGGTCTCAATGAATTTTTATTCTCCCTACAGATTGTTATTGTCCTGCATTACTACCAAGGGGAATGAACGTATGTCACTTTAGTCCCTTAAAGCTGCCCTCCTGCACTACAGGACTTTACTTTCAGAGAAAGAACTGGATGTTCAATTTCCTGGGAAATCTAATTCCGGTGTCAAGGCTTTCTCTGCTGAATAAGGGTGGGTCAGATGTCAAGTCTGTCACTGAGACAGGGGGAACTTGACCTCTCTTGTTGGTTTCATGTCCTTCTTTCCCTTCTTCCATTCCCCATTGTTTTCTTCAAAGACACATTTTCTAAGTGTCCTAGGGGGAAGGTTGGTACATCATCACTCTGTAGGGCAATAAAGTTGAGAAAATCATAAAAACAGTTCACATTCATAAAGTGCAGTTCCTGTGTAATTTTCTAAGCAATTAACTAAGAGTGAGTTAATAATAACTAATTTAATCATCACAAAAACAACACTGAGGTAAGTATTATTTTTATCTTCATTTTATAGTAAGGAAACCGAGGCATGGGGAAGGTAAGAAACTTGATCAAGTCCACAGATGCATAAAAATGTAGTTAGTATACAGACTGAGGAAGTATGGCTGCTAGCACAGTCATCCCTCGGTATCCACAGGGCATTGGTTCCAGGATCCCCACCCCCACCCCACAGATACTAAAGTTTCTGATAGAAAATGGCATAGTATTGCACACAACCTACACATATCCTCCTTTGTACTTTAAATCATCTCTAGAATACTTATAATGCCTAATACAATGTGTTATATAAATTGTTGTTATACTGTATATATTTTTTGTATTATTTTTTATTGTTGTATTGTTATCTTTTATTATTTTTCTTTCAAATATCTTCCATCCACAGTTGGTTGAATCCAAGGGTGAAGAATCCACAGATATGGGGGGCCATCTGTATATGCTAAGTAGCTTCTATACAAAGATGTACTTTTATGTTGGCATATTTCTCAGAGTGTTAGATTAAGGTTATTAATGATTTTTGTGCTAATGAGTGCAGTTAATGGAGGAAGCTTGGACAAAGGACTAATGGGAACGGAAAGAAAGAATGTGACATGTATGCATATATATTATACATATGTGCATATAAATATTATTTTCCAAGTTGTTTAGGCACTGCTCTTCCAGTAGCTGTTCTTTACTTAAGTAGAAAAGAAAAATCATCTATTTTTATAGACTTTTAAAAGTAAGTGTTTACTATTATGAAATTAAAAACAGGCTTAATAGGCAAAGAATACTGAGAGAAAGAAAGAGCAAAAGGGAAAACAGAGTGTTGAAGTCCTAATCAGAACGTAGAACTTAAGAAAACTTAATGTTTTTCCAATTTGTTTTACTTCTCTTCTGAAAGCTAAATATGCAGGCAACAGCTATGAAGCTAACTGGATAATGAAATTATGAATTTATGTATTTATTGATTATTCATTCTTTCCTTCCTTCAGAACATGTCGATTGCATGTGCCTCTTTGGAAAAGTTTCTCCAATCTCTCTAAGACTTATTTTCTTAATTTGGCAAAAAAAAAAAAAAAAAATTCTGAAAGTAAATATCTTATAAGCTTTTTGTGAAATTTAATTGAAATCATTTAATTACATATAAACGATAAGAATAGTCTGGCCCATAGTATAGGTCAATTATTGTTCATTTTAACGAATTATTTCACTAATAATTAAAAAAAAAAAAAACAGAAAAAGCAAGTAGTTAATATTAATTGAGCCCTAACTATGTACAGGGCCACGGTGGCTAGAAAACAGAATAGTTGGCATGTTTATTTCTGCTTAGGTGATCTCTGCATATTGTTTTCCTCTGTCTTCTTTCTTATTCATTCTTTCTCCATTTGTTTTCATGCCTTTGGAGAGGGGCAGTTTGGTCATGGGCCAGTTCGTGTCACCACACTCCTAAATATCACTTTTTCCTCTGGCTCATTTCACACTTGGTGTATTTTCAAAGGTCTGACTTTTGTTTTAGGCTGTCTCTCATGATCCAGAACCTCATTCAGTTCAATCCAATTTAATTCAATTCGGTTCAGTTAAAAGAAAAACAAATCATGTGGTTTCTACAATTTGATACAGAGATGATTAAGGCAAGATCCTGCCTCAAGTTTTTTACAGCCTTTCCTTGTCTACCTCAGGTCATGCTGTTGATAATTTCCCTTTATAGTTGGAATTTTGGCGCTGTTTTTATTATGCCACCTTGTTCCTTCTCACAGGCCCTAGCAAGTTAGAAATCTGAAGACAGCTAGCTGACCCTAAAGGGGCAATAAATGGCCTTCTCTGAAAATTCGTTTATTATGTGCAAACGGCACTCACAAGGAATTTCTTCAAAAGAATGGTTAATCTTCAACTGCATCAAGAATTTAATAACTCTCTATGAGTCAAGGGTATTTTTCAAGGCAATAATGAGTATGACGTTAACTGGCCTTACTCCTTAAGAGCAAAGTGCATTTCAGTTTTCTTCTTCTCTTGTGTACATGAGGCTAACTCAAAAGCCTTCATCAAGACCATTTTATTCTTCTGTTTTCTAAACTCCCACGCTTTTGTTAATAACATCATCACTTCAGCTTCATTTAGGAGCTTAAACACTTCCCTTTGTTTGCATTAGAATATTAACAACTCAAATACCACAGCCATGAGGGAGAATTAAGTCATAATAAAGCAGGTATACATTCTGCCCAGATGCCATTGTTTTGCAATGAAGTAATATGTTTATTTGAGCCTAATAGGTCTGCACTACCCTGACCATGTAAGGTAAAGAGCAGACTTCCAAAAGGCCCATTAGGCTAGGACTCCATTATGTCTTGAACTGATTTGACAATGAAAACAACAGACAAACCAGAAAGAGAAGGGAAACTGAGATGCCAGAAACAAAACTCAAATATTTGGTGGCACGGCCATATTTTGTCTCTTGTGCTATCCTGAGATATTATGAAGAATTGCTAATATTCCCATGAGCCTCCCTGATGTTTAACTATTTTGAGTCTTGTGAATCTCTTATGTGTTGCCTCCAATACAGAAACAGCTTCCTTGTCCAGTGAAAGAGTGATTTGTCGATTTCAATATATTTTTACAGAACTGACCATGGATTTTGAGTTTTCTTTATTGTGCATGTATTTTCTATTTTATTGATTTATGTTTTTATCCATGTTATTTTATTGCTCTAATTTCTTTGGGTTTAATCTGCAGTTATTTTTCCAAATACTTGAAATAGTTGCCTAGATCATTGATTTTCAGCTTTTTAAAAATTAATCCATGCATATAAGGCTATATATTTTCCTCTAAGCATAGCTATAGCTGCTCAAGAACTTAGAAAAAAAAAATAATGCAGGTGGGTAGCCAGAGTAGCAATGTCTGGCATCAGATGCCTTGATAGAAGCTTTATGGTTTGAAATACAGATATTAGCTGTCATGATTTTTTAGAATCTGGGAGAATGATGGTGCTGATTAGGGCATTCTACTTTGAACTGACATTCCTGGTTTCTGACCCCAATTATAGGGGAAAAGGCCACTGTTCGAGCATTACTTATACTTTCTATCCTCTATGATCTCTTATTCCTAGGATTAGATAGAAGACAGACTTTGTTGCTCCCCTGTGTAAGAGTGGGGCTATGTTTGCATGCTTCTAGATGTGTATCCCATTTGGATTTTTCAGCCACCATTAGTTCCTATCTATTTTAAAGCAAAGCCTCTTACTTTTTCAAATAGCTGTCCTTTCCGTCTACCCCTTCAGCATCATATTTTGATCAACCAATTAATCTTGTATTGCTACAAAGAGAGCAGAACCAAATGCTGCTATGGCTTACATCTAAAGTACACATTTTAGAATATATTTAAAATACACATGTTAGAAACCAATGTCAATAAAAAAAACTAGAAAGCTTTTCTTCTATACTCCCTGTCCCCATCACCTAAACACATTTCTTTCCTTGTCTTAAACAAAAGAAGCAAAAGCCTATGAAGAGGGAATTTTTTTCTTATGCTGCCTCCAAAATACCCAGATGCTAAAATGAAACCTATTTTTGCCTAATAGGAATTCTACTTACCTTCATTTAACTGTTGACGGACTCAGCTTTTATTTAGGTAATAGGCCACAATCATTGGTGTTTGGCACAGTAGGCTCAAGCTCAACTTCTGGGCAATGATAATATAAGATGACATTTTTAAAGGTATTTCTGGGAAATATTTTCTTGCCCCCAAAAGTATAGTTGCATCTCCTTATAGCCCAAGTCCGTCGTGTTCCCTCACTTTCTGACTTTGACTATGGTCATGCTTGCTGGAGCTGGGGCAGCCATCGTATGACTGTAGAGCAACAATTTAAGGATGAAAAGCCAACCCACAAAGAATAGCAGAGAAAATGTAGAAATGAGCCTTGATGAAATTGTTGAGCAGCTGACTCAATACCAAACGCCTATCTCCAGATTTCTTGTTATGTGAGATCAATGAATCCCAATTGTTTAAGCCATCATTAGTAGGACGTTCCATTACCTTTGGCAGAATTGTGTTTCTAACAGATAATTTTTTCTCAATCCAGACTAACTGGAACTTTACTTATTTCCCTAGTCCCAAAGCTTCAGAATGTACTCCCTGACTAAATTGGCAATCTCTTTTGTGCACAAAGCATAATGTTTAATGGTGGCTTAATGAGTTGACATTATCCAGGGAGGCATTTATATTTTAAAAGTTGGCTTTCAATTCTTAAGAAAAATAGAAAATATAATAAAAAAGAAATAATTTAACTAGTGACAATGATGTTTTGGACCAAAGAGTAAACTCCTTAACCTTCAAAACACACCTTTTCTGATCTATGTTTGAAATCAGCTTAGATAAAAAGAGAGGTCGATGATACGATTTATGAAAGTGAATCTTACTACTTTATGGTCAGCAAGTGGAGTTATGTGATCTAATGATGGCCTAAAACTAAAGAAAGAGTGATTGGATGATTTCCTGAAATGTCTATTAATTTCCTTGAATTATTATTGATAAAACAATCTTTGTTCCCAATAGCAAGTAGATATTAAAGAAGGCAACAGTTTATCCTTTCTACAGGAGAAAGAGAAAAATTCAGATCATCAGTTCCTGAGAATTTTCTATTGGTGTCTCAAGCTCAGTGTTTTCTAACTGAGCTTAAAATCTATTTCACTGAAATATTTTTCTTCTTATATTCTGTTATAGGCCTCCCTGATCTTTGTGGTCATTTCACTCCATTCCCATGACATCATGTTATCAAATCTAATTAATTCTCCCTGTTAAATTATTTAATCACCTCCTTCCACTCTGTTGTACTACTGGCTAATTCATTTCTCTTATGGCCATTTGCAAAAACCCCCACACTTCACTGCCTCATATCTCGCCATCTTTTATGCTGCACTTATAGTGATCTCCCTAAAACTTAAACCCAGTCATGTCACTCCTATAAATAAAATTCCTCCATAGTTTCCCAGATGTCCTTTACAATCTAGAACCCATTCACTTCTCTTGTAATTTTTTCTGCCATTTAGTTTATTTGTCATGTGCCCCAGTCACACCCACCGTCTGAAAGTTATCCATCAATGCCACACTCTGTTTTGCTTTGTATGACTTAAAATATGCTATTTTGTCAGAAGCATCTTCATTTTAATCCTCAGCCCCTTTTTTACTTAGAAAAGGGTAACACAAAGTCATGAAAAATAGGAGAATGACATCACTGGAGACTGCTCAGATGTCAGTTCTTTGAAAAATCCTTCACTTTGCTCTCAGTTTGCTTGTAGTACAAATGCAATTTGTGGTAATGGGCATGCTGCCAGTATGAATGTGGCCCTCACATCATGGGCACAAGGGGTGACAATCGGCTTTGTATCTCATGAATATTCTTAATAAAAAATTAAAGAAATAAAAAATTTTAAAAAATAATGTGTTATGCTACATGATAATATCATTATATCTCTTTTTCCCACTAGACAAGTGGTCTCAACCCTAAGCTATAAAATTTAAGGTGTTTTTAGAAAATGCTGATTATTGATCTCTTGCTATGTTTTATTGTAGCACAAATCTAACATATTTGGAGAGTTCATCGTTTCACTGCCAGTTTTTACTATATGCACAGACTGGCTATAGCTGACAATCTGACTCAACTATTCTGTGGATAGTTCTTAATTTATTTTATTTTATTTTTATTGAAACATTGATTGTACATCCTTATGGGATACAGTTATATTTCAAAACATGTATACAATGTGTGATGATTTATTCAGGGTAAATTACATATTCCTAATTGCAAAACTTAAACATTTCTTTGTGATGTGCACATTTGATTTCCTCTCTTCTAATCATTTGGTAATATGGAGTAAATCATTGTTAATCGTAAATTCCTGGGTCAACTATACACCAGTAGGACTTATTTTTCCTATGTAGCTGTAATTTTGTGTTCATTAACCAGCATCTCACTATTTCCCTCCCTCTTCCCCTTTCTTGCCTTTAGTAAGCACAATTCTTTTCTCTCCTTTTAATAGTTCAAAATATTATTATTCATTTTATTTTGTTTTGTTTTGTTTTGTTCTTTAGCTACCACATGTGAGTGGGAACATGTGATATTTCTCTTTCTGTATTTGGTTTCTTTCACTTAACATAATGTCCTCCAAGCTCATCCATGTTGCTTCAAATGGGAGAATTTCATTCTTTTCTGGCAGCTGAGTAGTAGTCCACTGTGCATATGTACCACATTTTATTTATCCAGCCATCTGTCAATGGACATTTAGGTTGGTTCCATATCTTGGCTATTGTGGACAGAGCTGCAATAAACATGAGAGGGTTTGTGTCCCTTCAATTTGTTGATTTCCATTCCTTTAGATATATACAGTAGTAGGATTGATAGGTCACATGGTAGTTTTAACTGTAGTTATTTCTAAAACTTTCATACTGTTTGCCATAATGGCTATACCAATTTATAATCCCAACAACAATGTATAAGGGTTCTCCTTTGAGCATATCCTTACCAGCAATTTGTTATTTTCTGTCTTTTTGATAGTAGCCATTCTAACTGCAGTGAGATGATATCTCAATGTGGTTTTGCTTTGCATTTCCCTGATTATTAGTGATGTTGAACATTTTGCTTTATATACTCGTTGGCCATTTGCGTGTCTTCTTTTGAGAAGTGTCTTTTCAGTTCCCTTGCCCATCTTTTTAAATGGGTTATTTGTTTTTTTAGTATTGGGTTGTTTGAATTCCTTGTATATTCTAAATATCAGCCCCTTGTTAGATGAGTAGTTTGCAAATATTTTCCCCCATTCAGTAGGTTGTCTCTTTGCTCTGTTGATTGTTTCCTTTGCTGTGCAGAAGCATTGTAGTTTGATAAAATCCCATTTGTTTATTTTTGCTTCTGTTGCCTGAGCTTTTGAGGTCTTATTCATAAAATCTTTGCCTAGTCCTATGTCCGCTAGTATTTCCCCTGTGTTTTCTTCTAGTAGTTTTACAATTTCAGGTCTTATATTTAAGTCATTAACCTATTTTGATTTGATTTTTATACAAGGCAAAAGATAGGGGTTTATTTTCAATCTTCTGCATGTGGATATCCAGTTTTCACAGCACTATTTATTGAAGAGGCTGTCCTCTCCCCAATGTATATTTTTAGTTCCTTTGCCAAAGATCAGTTAGCTTAAGTACATGGGTTTATTTCTGGGTTTTCTATTGTGTTCCATTGGTCCAAGTGTCCGATTTTTATGCCAGTACCATGCCGTTTTGTACTATTGTTTCACAGTATAATTCAAAGTTAGGTAATACAACGCCTCCCACTTTACTCTTTGCTTATGGTTGTTTTAGCTATTCTAGGTCTTTTGTTGTTCTGTATGAATTTTAGGATTGCTATTTCCATTTTTGTGAAGAATGTCATTGGGAATTTGATAGAGATTATGTTGATTCTGTAGATCACTTTGGATAGAATGGACATTTTCACAACATTAATTTTACCAATACATGAGGATGGAATGTCTTTCCATTTTTTGTGTGTCTTCTTTAATTTATTTAATCAGTATTTTATAGTTTTCATTCTAGAAATGTTTCACTTACTTGGTAAAATTTATTCCTGCGTGTTTTTTGTTGTTTTTGTTGTTCTTGATGCTGTTGTAAATGGGATAGCTTTCCTGATTTCTTTTTCTGCTAGCTCATACAGAAATGCTACTGATTTTTGTATATTGATTTTGTATCCTGCAACTTTATTGAATTTGTTTATTAGGTTCAGGAGTTTTTTTGTGGAATCTTTAGGTTTCTTCCTATATAAAATAATGTCATCTGCAAACAAGGGCAAATTGACTTTCTCCTTTCCAATTCAGATGCCCTTTATTTCCTTTGCTTGCCTATTGCTCTGGCTAGCACTTCCAATACTATGTTGAATAGAAGTGATGACAGTGGGCATTCTTATCTTGTTCCAGTTTTTAGGCAGAAAGCTTTCAGCTTTTCCCCAATCAGTATATGACAGCCGTGGATTTGTCATATATAGTCATTATTGTATTAAGATAATTTTCTTTTGTAACTAACTTGTTGCGAGTCATTATCATTAAGGGATATTGAATTTTTTCAAATGCTTTTTCTGCATCTGTCCAGATGATCTTCTGTTTTTCTTCCATTTTGTTGATGTGGTGTATTACATTTATTAATTTGCATATGTCAAAGCATCTTGCATCCCTCAGATAAATCCAACTTGAACATGGTGTATAATCTACTTGAGGAGATGTTGGATTCAGTTTACTAGTATTTTATTGTGGAATTTTTCATCTGTGTTCATTAGGTATATTGACCTGTAGTTTTCTTTTTTTATAGTTTCCTTGCCTGGTTTTGTTATCAGAGAAATGCTGGTCTCATAGTATGAGTTTTGAATAACACCATCCACTTCAATTTTTTGAAATGGTTTCAGAAATATTGGTATTCTGGGCCGACTGCCTGGCGCAATCGGGAGAGTGTGTTGCTGGGAGTGCAGCGACGCTCCCGCCACAGGTTCGGATCCTATATGGGAATGGCCGGTACGCTCACTGGCTGAGTGTGGTGCAGGCAACACCAAGCCAAGGGTTGTGATCCCCTTACCGGTCACGAAAAAGACAAAAAAAAAAAAAAAAAAGAAATATTGGTATTCTTCTTTAAACGTTTGGTAGAATTTAGGAGTGAAGCCAACTGGTCTTGGGCTTTTCTTTGCTGGTGAGATGTTTTACTACTGATTCCATCTCATTACTTGTTATTGGTCTATTTAAGTTTTCTTTTCCTTCTTGGTTCTGTCTTTGTAGAGCATATTTGTCCAGAAATTTATCCATTTTCTCTAGGTTTTCATATTTATTGCATATAGTTGTTCATAACAGTCTCTGATGATTTTTTTTGTGTGTTTTGGTGCTATCTGTTGTAATGTCTTCATTTGTATTTCTGATTCTATTTATTTGGATCTTTTCTCTTTTTTTTCCTGGTTAGCCTGGCTAATGTTTTGTTAATTTTGTTTATCTTGTCAAAGAACCAGCTTTTCATTTAATTGATTTTTTCTATTGTATTTTTAGTCTCAATTTCATTTATCTGCTCTGATTTTTATTTATTTTATTTTCATATCTCTTCTTCTACTTATTTCATGTTTAGTTTGTTCTTGCTTTTCTAGTTCTTTGAGGTGCACTGTTAGGCTGTTTATTTGAAATCTTTTTATTTTTTGATGTAAACCTTTATTGCTACAAATTTTCCTCTTAATACTGCCTTGGCTGTATCCTATAGGTTTTGATATGCTGTGCTTCTGTCTTCATTAGATTCCAGAATTTTTAAAATTTTCTTCTTAATCTCTTCTTTGATCCATTGGTCATTCAAGGGCATGCTGTTTAATTTCCATGTATTCTTTCAGTTTCACAAGTACCTCTTTCTATTGATTTCTATTTTTATTCCATTTTTGTCAGAAAAAAACATTTTATATGATTTCAATTTTTTTGAACTTGTTGAGATTTATTTTGTGGCCTAACATACAGTCCTAAAGAATGTTCCACATGCTGATGAAAAGAATATGTATTCTGTAGCTGTTGTAAGAAATGCTCTGTATATCTCTGTTAGGTCCATCTGGTCTATGGTGCCTTTTAAATCTAATGTTTCCTTGTTGACTTTCTGTCTTGATGATCTGTCCAGTGCTGAGTGTGGAGTCCTCAACTATTATTGTATTGGTGTCTATCTCTCCTTTTAGATCTGATAATATTTGCTTTATATATCTGGGTGCTCTTGTGTTAGGTGCATATATATTTATAATTGTTATATACTCTTGTATTAATCTCTTTATCATTACATATTACCCTTCTTTGTCGCTTAGTACAGATTTTCATTTAAAGTCTGTTTTATCTGATATAATAAAAAAGATATATCTACTCCTTCTCACTTTTGTTTTCCATTTGCATGGAATATTTTTTCCATCCCTTCACTTTCAGTCTACAGGTGTCCTTGTAGGTAAGGTTTGATTCTTGTAGGTAGTATATGGATGGGTTATATTTTTTAATCCATTCTGCCAGTGTATGTCTTTTAATTGGAGTATTTAATCCATTTACATTCATGGTTATTATTGATATGTGAGGTCTTACTCCTGTTATTTTGTTGGTTGTTTTCTGATTATTTTATGTATACTTCATTATTTTCTTCCTCTCTTGTTTATCCCTGCAGTTTGGTGGTTTTCTGTATTAATAAGGTTTGATTCCTTTTTCTTTCTAATTTGTGTATTTATTCTACCAGTAAGTGTTATATTTTCAGGTATTTTCAGGATGGTTGTTATTGTTCTTTCTCTTCTAAATGTAGGACTCCCCTAAGCATTTCCTTTAAGGCCAGTCTGGTGCTGATGAACTCTTTTAATTTTTGCTGTCTGAGAAATAACTATTTCTCCTTCATTTCTGAAAATAGCTTTCCTGCGTATGATATTCTTGACTGACAGATTTTTTCATTCAGTAGTTTAAATATATCTTCCAATTCTTTCCCAGCCTTTGAGTTTTCTACTAAGAAGTTGGCTGTTAGTCTAATGGAGATTCTCTTATAAGTGACTTGACATTTTTCTCCTGCTGTTTTTATAATTCTCTCTTTATCTTCAACTTTGGATAATTTGACTATAGTGTGTCTTGGAGATGACCTATTTGGTTTGAATCTATTTAGGGGCCTTTGAGCTTCCTGGATTTGGATGTCCTCGTCATTCTCCAGACTGGCAAAGTTTTCAGCTATTATTTCTGTTAATACATTTTCAGTATCTTTTTTGGCTTCTTCTTTTTCTGGAATGCCCATAATTGAAATATTTGTTTGCTTAATAGTAGACCACAGATCTTGTAGGCTTTCTTCATTATTTTTTATTCTTTTTTTCTTTTCCTGTGTTATTTTGAAATTGCTATGTTCGAGATCAGAAATGCTTTCTTCTGCTTGATCTAGTCTGTTGTTGAGACTCACAGAGGTATTTTTTACTTCTCTCAATGAATTCTTCAATTGTAAGATTTCTACTTGATCTTTTAAATGATATCTGTCCCTTTGTTGACTTTCTCATTCAGATTATGAATTATTTTTCTCATTTTGTTGAGCTGTCTGTATTCTTTTGTATCTCAGTTTTCTTAAGATCATTGATTTGAATTCCGTTATTGGGAAGTCATCAATTTCCAATTTTTTGAGATAGGTTAGTGGAGCATTATTTTGTTTTATTGGTGGTGTCATGTTACCTTGTTTTTTCATGTTTCTTGTTTCCCTGCATTGATATCTGTGCATCTCATGGAATAGACACCTTTTTGATTTTGGGGAGTGGATTGTATGGGAAAAGACTTTCAGCTGCAAGTGCATCCTAGGGTGTCAACTGGGTAGAGTGCAATGGCTTTGTTGTAGATAGATGCAGTATTGTAGACTGTATAATTTCCTCAGCTGTAATCCACTTTTGCTATGTCTGTGAGTGATTCAACAACTTATGCTTTGGTGGTTTGTGACAGCAGTGGCACAGCTTTGCTGTGGGAAGGATCAGTCTGTTGGTTCACAGGCTGAGGTGTGCACATGCACCCTATCCATCAGTTGTCTCAGGAGCTGGCTCACTGAGGATGTTGTTGCTGGACTGATTCTCAGGCTGGGGGTATAGGTATATGGTGTGTCAGGGTCTCCAGCATGATTCTGCCAGTGGTAGGATCACCATATTGCTTCTCTGACCAGGGATGGGCCCACCATGGGCACATAATCCAAGCTACTTCTCAATCACATGCATATGCATGTGATGTCTCAAAGGCTCAATGGCAGGTGTGCCAGGGGTGTCACAGCTTAGCTGTTTCTCTGAGCTAGGGGCATGTGCATGCTTTGGTTTGACTAGCTGAATGCAGGTCTGCCAGTGGCCCTTCTGCTGTGCCAGTTCTTGGGGCCAATGTGAGACTGTGTTTCTCTCTGTAGTTCAGGAGCTGGACTGCCAAGGGCAGAGCTGCTAAGCTGCTTATCAAGAAGTGGGTGAAGCCATTTGGCAGAGCTGCAGTGAAGTGACCTGTCCAGCTGCTTCAGAGTGGTGGGCATGGCCACTAAGCAGCCCTGCAGTGAAGTGACCCATGTGGCTTCTTCTGGGCAGGGGCTGGGACCACTAGGCAAGTCTATAATGAAGTGGCCTGTCCAGCTACTTCTGGGCAGTGGGGAGGGCCACTATACAGGTCTGCAGTGGGGGAGGGCGCTGGTAAAGCCTTTTCTGGACTGTTGGAAAGGCTGTTAGGCAGGACTTTTTAAGACAGAACCACCTGACTGCTTCTTCACTTCTCTGGGAGGGGTGGGTATACTTTATTTCCTCTGGCCAGAGGGCATATTCATTAGGGTACAAAACTGTGAGCTCTATTTCAGATTGGGGGCTCAGGCAAGCACAACTCAGTCCGTTGGTGGGGCTAGGGGTAAGGGATGGGTTGGTCTACCTGAAGCAGTTCTGTCTGTCTGATATCTGGCTAGGTATGTGGGGGTGCATCGGTTTAGCAGGACTAGGGTTGGCTTCCCAGACTGTGGAACTACTGTGAGCTCAAGCTTCAAGCCACAGGGCTCAAAATGTTGTAGCTTTTCCTGTGAGTTGACAGAGCTGTGATTACTGGCCCTAGGGCAGGACATGCTCCCTTAACTGCTCTGGTTTCAAGATGGTGCTTTCATGCATTGGCTTGGGTCTTGGGGTTGGGCATTGGGGAGTGTGTAGTTCATTCTAGAGTGATGCAGTGTGTGTTTTCTAGGGCACTCCTTACACTTGGCTCTGGGTTTGTCCTGCCATAGGATCTGTGGACCTCTGTGGTGAGGATGGAGATTGGTGTGGGTTCTCTGCCTACCTTTTGGCTACAAGGGAAAATTTTTCTTTCACCAATCCTGGTGTCAGAGACATGGCAGTTGAAGCTGTGGGCCCTTTCTCTCCTCACTGTGCCACCTTCCTGGGCATTCATGCTCCACAGGGATCTCGCCAGTCTCCTGTTGCACTCCTACACTCTTGCACCAGTGCTCCCATCAATATTTATCAGTCTGTTAGTTGTTCTGGTTCTTTTCTGTGGAAGAAGCACACCCGGGGAACCTCTAGTCCAGCATCTTGCCCCACTTCCTAACCTATCTTTCCCTTGTATCCAATAACATTGGCTTTATATATCTGAATGTTCTGATGCTGGATGCATATTATATTTGTAATTGTTACATCTTCTTGCTGCATCGAGCCCTTTTATCATTGTATAATGTCCTTTGACTCTTTTTATACTTGTTGATTTAAAGTTAGTTTTATTGGATATAAGTGTAGCAACTCCTGTTCATTTTTGGTTTCCATTTGCATGGAATATCTTTTTTCCATTCCTTCATTATTCATCTATGTATGTCTTTACTGATTAAGTGAGTTTCTTGCAGGCAGTATATAGTTGAGTCTAGTTTTTTAAATTAATTTAGCCAATCTATATCTTTTAAGTGGAAATTTAATCCATTTACATTAAGGGTTGTTATTGAAAGGTATTGCCTTATTTCCGCCATTTTATTAATTTTGTGTTGTTTAATATTTATTTTGTTCCTTTCTTTCCCTTTTATTGTTTGTTTTTGCTCTTTGGTGTTTTTATTATTACCTATAATGCAAACTGTGATTTCAGAGTCAGTTCTTGATGTCTGTGACTGCCTTGCCCAAGTTAGGAGCCTCCATGGGGCTCTGCCAAAAAAAAAAAAAATTAACTTTCATCTCTCTGATACTTATTACCTATGTGGTAATAAGTATTGAGCTGCAGCTTTCTCCATTTTGACTTATTTTTCAGTAAGATACAAATTGCTTGCACTCTTACAGAAATTATTCAAGTTACCTTGTCATGTTATTTTACTCCTCCCTCTAATTCTTGGAACTTGTATGTATTTATTTCTTTTTGAGTACTATATTTTGTTTTTATTTTTATTTTTTTATTTTTATTTTTTTTCCTTCGAGATGAAAAGTTTATTTTGCCTTTTGCCTAGAAGCAAAACTAGTAAAAATTAAAGCATAAAAATAAATACAATTTACATTAAAGGACATTCCACTCAAAGTAAAAATAAGAATAAAAATAATGTATATAAATAAAAATCCATCAAAAGCACAAAACAGTGTCTGGCACTTCTATTGAATATTTTAAT
Source organism: Cynocephalus volans (assembly GCF_027409185.1). Classification (NCBI taxonomy): domain Eukaryota; kingdom Metazoa; phylum Chordata; class Mammalia; order Dermoptera; family Cynocephalidae; genus Cynocephalus; species Cynocephalus volans. Next base: position 128,331,296 of record NC_084463.1, read on the forward strand.
TGTGGTTTCAGTGGAATGTGGAAGAGAAGGAAGTAAGCATATTTATAAGGGCTGTCACTTTGTCCTGGAAAGGCCATTATAGCTGCTTTGGGTATCTTATCAGTGTTAACATTCTGTAGTTTTATATCACTACATCACTATATAGTCACTATGTCAGCTATCAATGTGTTAAACTGCAAGTAATAAATTATTTAGTGGATTAAATAGAGTTATATTTTCTCACATAAGAGGAAGTTTGAAAATAAGCCCACCTGAATGTCACAGATTTTCACTTATGTCATAAAAGGCACATTCTTTACATAATATCTAATGTTATTAAATGGCTTTTACCCCTCCAAGCATTATGCCTGTATTCTGGGATGGAAGAAAAAGAAAACTAGAATAAAGGTTACAGTGGCTATATTTCTGCCCACTTTTTATTAGTTAAGCTTTCCCAGTGCTCCTTCATCATATTTACTTACCTACACTATCATATGTACTTTAGCATAAGGGATACTGTGAAATTAAGAATTGGACTTTCTGGTTTCTGAGTACATAAAAACAAATGAGAAGGTGGTAAGAAATTAATATTTAGCATACCAGCTAAATAACCTAATAAACCTAATATAGCTACTAACTTTTTCGGAGTTTACAAGCAGTTAAAACAAAATAAAATCCTGTACAATATCCTAAGCAAGTTTGTGTCTTGTTGCAAGAGAAGCTGGGAATTGATGCACTGATCTGGAAGGAGGAGAGGTCCACAGGAAGAATGTTGGACAACAAGTCAGAAAGCAGTGGGATGGGGATAAAACGGAGCACAGACATCTTATCCCTAGCTTTGCAGAGTCTTCAGTGCTTTAATGTAGGTCGTAGTATTATAGGGTCCTCATACTGTGCACACTCACTTACTCCTACATTTATTTCTTTAGGCTATTATTTTAAAATGTTTTTCAGTTAGAAGTTTTCCTTTAAGGAGCTAAAAGTCTGAAGCTCCTTCCTTTTTGTATGCCATAGGAGGGCTCATTTCTCTTTATTTAAGCATCAGTTTCTATGGTTTGCTCAATCCAACACCTAAATACAAAGTAGGAAAGCTGAAACTTCTTGCTGCCACCTTATGAGGTGTCTGGGATTTCCTCTGTTTATACTGTCATAGTAAGGAAACCTTCAGTTAGGTATCTTCACAAATGACTATAGAGTTGCAAAATAAATATTCATGGCAGAATTAGGTGCTACTCCTGAATGGTCAACTAAAGTGGGAACTTGGCATAGAATGTGTGAAATTTTTATTTATATGATGAACAGGTCTTGAGTACAAAGATGTAAGGTTCAACTCATAAAACTGTGTTGCTATTGAGGGCTCTGATCCAACATGTTTCTGACACTTAAATAGTTTTCTTTCTGTTCCACTCACCCAATACCATCCAGTCAACAGGCTTGCTTTCAGGAGGAATCTCCCACCTAACTAAATTCTCTTAGCACTGTCAATCAATCCCCAACTTCCATCTCACTTCATCATTGCCTCCACCGTACCCAAATGTATCCCTTAACACCAAAAGCCCATTGACTAACAATTGCATACCAGAAATTATCTTTCATACTTTAGCCTACACTGTCAGCAACACACTGGTTTACTCTTCAAGGTATTAATATCAATTTCTGGTGGGATGAGTGTGTTTCAAATTTGAGGCAGGTCTTCTTGTTCTATAAAAAAATCCAAAGACTTTTTAAATGCATTTAAAGAAAAGTCAAACAAACAACACAACAAAACAAATAGCATATTGAGTTTTCAAATAAAAGCTGTTAGCAAACATAGCCATGTCATAGTTATTGGCACCTTTCATTTGCTTCTATTTCTAAATATCTTATTGCATTTCATTCCTGAGTTAAGGCACCCAATAAACCTATTTCCACAAGTCAATTGCACTCACTGAGCCTTCCTTTGTTTCCTAAATAGGAAGTGTGAAACTAGGAATGAGGTTGATTACTAACAACCACAATTCTAATATGTTTTTCATAAATGAGCTATTTTTGCAAATCGTACATTTTAAATTGAACTTCTAAACTTTTAATAGAAACATATGGATAAAGACAATATAAAAATATTCATATTTTCATCATTCAAAAATTTAAAATACTAATATTAATTTATATTCACATTTTTGTGTAAATAATTTAAAAATACAAATATAAGTCAAATCTCCATTAGCCATATATTTCCAGTAATATACCCATTTTCTCTATTCAAAGAGAACATCTCTATTCCATGGGTTTTAGCTATCTTCTATTTCTAAGTTTAGAGCATCTTTAATGTGTTAATTTCCAAACTTAAAAGCAAAATAATTAATATCATTTCCCTCAAAAATTACTGAAATAGTACATATAGTGATTAAGTTTCTGGGCTTTGAAGTCAAATGTATATTGATGTAAACTCTGCCTCTATTATAGACTACTTCGGACAACTCATATCAGTTTATGTCACTTCTCTTGGCTTAGTTTCCATAATTTTGGCTTAACTAGCCATAATTATTTCATAATGTTAATATTTTTATTAAAAGTAATTATAAAAAGTGCTTATCCCAGTGGCTGAATAAATACTGTTGAGTTTGTATGAGTATACACACACATGCACACACAGACACACACACACACAGTCTGTGACGTTGCAGATGTAGTCTCTTAATTCAACAAATAAAGGGGAAATAATTCAACTGTGTGAATGTTATAATTTTATAATGTTTAGAAATATATACCTAGATTCTAGACAATGTTCTGATTTCCTCATGGCTTATTTATATTCATGACAGCATGGAGATCTAGATTTTCTCTAGTTTCATCAATTTCTTTTTTTTTTAAATTCTGGAGTAACATACTATATAGTTGGTGCTCAATAAATGCATGATTTGTTTAATTGAACTGGTCAAGGGGTTTAAATGGCCAATATTTCAAGATAAGCTCATATTTTAAAATGCTGGGATATGTAGCATAAATGTTTGAAAACTTCCCTTCCCGCAATAAACTACTGAGAACATAAATAATCTTTCTACCACACTTATATTTCAAAAACATATCAAATAGCAAGTACCAGCAATTAGAGTGTTTATAGCTAACTTTCAGGCTCCATCAACCAAGAGGATGCACTAATAAGAACTGATTACAAATTAACTCTTTGGGATTAAATTACACAAAGACTTATTTCTAGAAATTGAAATATTCATCTAGGCAGACAGATCATCTAATAGCATTGCAATTGGCATAAATGAAACTTTTCTTTAACCTAGGAGAAACAATAAATTAGAAGTACTTATATTATTTTCCTTTCTTCTTTATTTTTATACATATTAATTGTACATATTTATGGGGTACAGTGTGACATTCCAATACCTACAATTGGCAGAACTTTCAAAATCCTCTCCTCTTTCTATCAATGTATTATTGTTAATCATAGTCACTCCACTGTTATTGGAACAGTAGAACTATTTCCTCCTGTGTAACTGAACTTTGTACCCATTGACCAACCTCTTCCCATCCTCCTCTCTCCCCTGTCCCTTCCAAACTCTTGCAACCCCAAGTTTACTCTTTACTTCTATGAGATCAACTTTTCAGACTCCACAAATGAGTGCCGCAATGTGGTATTTTTCTTTCTGTGTCTAGCTCACGTCACTTAACATAATGCTGCTTCAAACAATAGGGTTTCATTCTTTCCTATTGCTGAATAATATTACATTTTGCATATATTTTCTTTGGGTGTTAGAAGCTCCCACTATTGTCACCTTCAGGAATAATAATAGTAATATGGTGGAACTTGAACTTTTATACTTCTTATAAATACATAATATTCTTATATGTCATCTAGCCCAATGGTTAGCTATAACCCTGAAAGGTTGTGGAACACACAGTCCAAGTCATCCAGAGGGAGATAAAACCACATGTCCCAACATTTAGATTAATGCCTTTCTACTATACACATTGTCTCCCTTAATAGATGCCAGAGAAATTGATTTCCAGTTCTGCCATGGCTTAGATCCAGCATTGTAAGGGATCAAACCAGCAGCTATCAACTTGACCCATATTTATTCTCAGAGAAGTTATATAACCTGAGGAGAGGAAATTGAACCCCTAAAGCAATAGTTCTTAACCCTGGCTACATACTGGCATCACCTGGGGAGCTATAAACCACACTGATGCTATTCTTGGGTCTCTCATTCAAAGGTTCTGATTTAATTGGTTTGGGTAGAGTCTAGGCATCATTGTTTTTCAAAGCAACCCAGGTATGAGAACCAGTGACCTAAAGCCTCAACAGTAAATCAAAGTAAGTTACACCGGTAGAGGTCAGCTTTATCTGAATTTAACCGGCAATAGAAAGCACTGCAAAAATTAGAGGCAATAGGGCAAGGTTGTATTTTTTTATATAACTCTTCAAGATGTTTTGCTACTTGATTTCCATATGGTTTCAAAAGAAACGAATTATTTCTCTACTGTTTAAAATTAAATGTATTAATTGTCACAGACAAGAGGAGTCTAAAAAGACATGATAACTAAATACATAGATACTGATGTAATATGCTAACATGAATGGGATCGTGGAGCAGAAAAAGAATGATAAGTGAAACTAAGGAAATCAAGATTAATTAATTATAGAAAATGTACCATGCTAATGTAAAACGTTAATAATAAGGAGAATTGGGTGCAGGTTGATATATGAAAACTTTTTATACTATCTTTGCCATTTTTCTGTAAATCTAAAACTGTTCTAAAATGTAAATTTTATTTTAAAAAGTAGCTATACTAAAAATAATATGTTCAGCTGCTATAAGTACAAAATATTCTATCAACATTCTTTCCAATTTAAAAGACAATATACAATTAGCACTTTTATTTACAATTAACAGTATTAATATTTCCCTAGCCATTTGTTATTCCAAATTTTGTTTACAGATCATCCAGATTTAAAATATATTACAAATCATTCATAATTTATAATATTCTTTCAAAATGATTTAAAAGGATATAGACTACAAAGAAATACATAGAAAGGCATATAAGCAAGTACATAGAAAGACATATAACCAATAAGACTATAAAAATTAAAATATCAACTACTGTACAGAAAGGATATATATGAGAGATACAATGTCTAGAGGGCAAGGGGAAGCAGTTGTCTTTAGTACTAAGTGATTAAATTAAGACTTTAGGACTGTTGTTAATATTACCTTAAAATTCCTCTTGACTATTAGATTATTTGTAACTTGTATTAATATATTTATTTTCTATGCATTAGTTGTCACTGTTTTCAAAGTTGTAGAGCTGAACAGATGGAAAATATTGAATTGTGTGGGTTGCTTGCTTGGCTTGGCATTGGGATTGAATTCTACAATGTGAAAACAATTCTATCGAATTTAATTCCACCTATTCTACCATCACTCCCACCAACCTGCTACTCTGCCCAGAAGTGGACAGCCTGACTGCTCAGGGCTCCTATGCACACATTTGTCACCATCATTTCTTTCACTTTCTGATTCCACCGTTCCTCACAATAGAATTAAAAGTGAATCATGTGGGCAGTTTCACAAACTTCTTATTCAAATATTGAATAATATCAAATTATTAACTTATGGGAAAGACCAAATGAAAGAGGGAAATCTCTTCCCATTAAAATGAAAGAGCCTTGAGGCACAGTGGGGAGGACAGTGATTGAGTCTACATAGAAAATCAGCTTTAAAAGGGAAGTGTCTTCACTGGTCAAATTCTCAGAACATCTTTGTTGTAACACCACAGGTATCCTGATTTCTCAGTGCCATTTTGATCAATAGTATGCAGACAGGAAAACAAAATTTCTTGGGAACAAGAAAAAATAAGACAATGCTATGTATAGCATCAAACACAAGTAGGCTTAATTCCTAACCCTGTCTCTTCCTGGCTGTGTATGTTTGGGTAAATTTATTTCTCTGAGCTTCACTTTCCTAATAGGCAAAATGAGTATAATAATACACACTGTATTGGATTTTTTTTATAACAACCAAGTTAGATCACAAATTAAGTGCTGAGCATTTTATTAAAATTTTGGCTTAAGTTGCCTATCCACAGATGTCAGCCAAATATGCATAAACACTTAGTGATTCATTTGTATTTGCATTGGGTTTTCCGGCACAGAAACTTCAGCTGTATGCTGTGTGATATGGTATCTTCTGATAGCTTTATCTGCAACACTTACAACCCCAGGGTTGTATAGAATAGTCAGTATTTATTAATCAATTAAAATAAAATTCATTTAATATTGAGTGAATTTAAATGCTTTGAAATATCACTTAATATTGGTCATGTTAGTTTAATTTAGTTTTCTCTAGAATCTGGGAATTCTACTTGTGGACATGCAATAGGTATTTCAGCTGCACCTAATACAAGTGGTGATTGCTGAGTATGGTAGACTGGCAGTCAGCATCGTTCTCCTTCTAGGTGCCTTGTATTTCCAGGTCTGGTAAAGTAAAAGCTACTTTTCTAAGTTTCTCTTGTAGTTATGGTTCTGGGTAAAGATTGCATTCTATCAATGAGATATGTTTACCTGAAATTTGGAAAGTGGTAGTGAGACAGAGGCCATTGTTCTTCAGTTATAATTCTAAAAGCATAATAAAAGAGACTTGAGTGTTGAGAGGTAGTTCTAGCAGCCGGGATTGCAGGTTGCTTCATGAGTGTTGAGTGTTGATGGTGTTGGCGGCTCTGGATACCAGCCACAGCTGTGTATATTTGAATTTGATTGTTCTGTAGCTATTCCTGAACTTCTTCCTCCTCTAGCATTTCTAATAATTTTGTAAACACCCAATTTTCTGTGAAAAATATCTTTCTGCTGGAAATACCTAGAATTTTTTCTGTTTCCTGCATTACGCTCTGACTGATAAACTATGTAATCTTCAGGGGCACTTGGCTTTGATTTCCTTATTTCTTTTCTTTTCTTTTTTTTCTTTTTGTCGTTTTTTTGTGACCAGCACTCAGCCAGTGAGTGCACCGGTCATTCCTATATAGGATCCCAACCCGCGGCGGAAGCGTCGCTGCGCTCCCAGCGCAGCACTCTACCGAGTGCGCCACGGGCTCGGCCCGATTTCCTTATTTCTTAGATGGGAGTAAGAGCAGGAAAATGTAAACTAGATAATGTTTTTAAGGCCTATTCCAGCTTTAAAACTGCTGCAATCTTGGTGGCTAACTATTGCCATTCCCAAAGGTGATCATTGCTTTGAATTTGAGGTTTAGTCTTTGTGCTAGATATTTTCTGTTTTCTTCTCCAGATCCATTCCTTTAGAGACTCATCTTTATGGACTACATACACAGGTTTTTGGTTGTCTGGCTACTCTTTGGGCTTGGGAAACACAAGACACTGGCAAGAGGTCGATGAAGGAAAGAAAATAAGATTGGGATATTCTCTCCACTTCCTCTCTTCCAAGTGGCATTAGGTTGAAAGTGTACCTCTGTCGGGAATCATTATTTTTGCAGGCAGTACTCTCCTCAACTACAACTATTGAACTAGGTCCTGGTAACTATTCATTCCCCTTGATTATTTAGGCTTAAATATGCACTTCCTGTGGTAGCTAAGCCTGGAGTACAGAACAGTTCCTTGTTGATATTCCTTAATCCTGCCCACACCTTAATAGTCTCATTATTAAATTCTGCTCAGTTTTCTCAATTTTAAAATGCCATCAATGTCTTGTGGGATTCTAACTAATACAAGCAAGAAAGAAAATAAACACCATGAATTAAAAAGTGAAAACAAAATGAAACAAAAGAAACAAAGGAAAAAAAAAAACAAAAACACCAAAACCATATAATAACGTGCCAAACTAAACTTTGGAAAACTCTTATCTTTATATCATAATACAGTTGGCTGTATTAGCCATTATATGCTGTACTGAATTAATCTTCTTATATTATTCCTGTCTTCTGTCAAGACCAGTTCAAATGTCAGTAGCTCCATATTGACTCAGAATCATCTAAATCTCTTAACTTAGTGTTTCAGGTTATCTGAAATATATTTCCCTGAAATATATTCTTATGCTCTTGTTTTATGCCTTTCTTTCATTGGAGAACCTGCTGTGATTTTCCATCCCAGAACCTTGGTCATTCTGTTTTCCTTCTCTACAATGACCACCTTGCCTTGTCTTTCCAAATTCAACTCAATTTGCAAGGTCTAGCTGAAGTTCTATAACTTTCTTATTTACTATTATGAGCAGCATAATCTCTTTCTCAACTAGCATCAGTATATTTGGAACCAGAATGTATAATGCATTTGTATTATTGAAGAGTATTATAATTTAAGTTGCTTTACTTTTCTTTTGTCTCATAATAATTAAAATAATAGTTGACATTTGCTGTATGTTTAGCACATGTTAAAAAGTTTTTCTAACCACTTATCACATTTAAAGTTCACAATAACTTCCTGAAGTAGTTACTAAAATTCTGGCTCTGACTCTTGCTAGTTGTGTGATATATGTTGGTTAGTTAATCAGCCTGTACCTCAGTTTCCTTATTGTAAAATGAGTACAACAATAATTCCAACCATATAGGCTGTTGTGAGGATTAAATGAGTTAATATATGGAGAAGAGAACTTGGCATATTGTAAGCACTCTTCAAATCTTAGCTGCTATTATTATTATTATCATTATTGTAGTGCATTGAATTATGTCCCCACCAAAACTCACTGAAGCTTTAATTGTGTCCCCGAGTTTTATGTATTTGAAACTTGGCCCCCACTATGATTGGGTGGAAAATCCTCTTATTGTATTTGATAGGTGGAGCCTTGAAGAGGTGATTGGATTGTAGGACCATGCAGTAGTGAATGGATTAAAAATGGTGGGCAGGGGTGTGTTCTGAGGGCTTTAAAAGAAGAGGAGAGTCTGTCTCTCTCTCTCTCCCTCTCTCCTCCACCATTTTCACAATGTGAAACCCTGCCATTACTGTCACCATCACCAACACCTTCACCAGCTGTGTTCCCCGAACTTTGGACTTCTTAGCCTCAGAAACTGTAAGCAATAAATTTAGTTTTCTTCATAGATAACTCAGTTTCAGGTATTTTGTTATAAGCAACAGAAATGGACTAAAAAAGAAAATTGGTACCAAGAGTGGGGATTTTGGTACTGGGAGTGGTTCTAGAGAAACAGAATCTTAAAGATGAATTTCTTCAATTGGCTTCAGGGCATTAGACCTAAAAACACTAACAGCTCAACTTCTAATAATAACAGAGTGCACTGATAGTCTGTGGCATGAACTGTTTAAAGAGATATGCAAAATAAATCCACTTGATACTCCTGATTCACTGCTTATAAAAGGCAAGAGATTCAGTGACTCTCTACATAGTACCTCTGAGTATTTGTGGAAATCCAAGAAATATAATTACATTGGCTGCTTGATCGTAGCATCACTGGACAAAATGAGGAAAGAAAAGAAAGAGCTCAGGGATGCGAATTCTCGTGGCTCAAGCGCCACGTGGATGACCTAAATTTTCTAAGTGTTCCCTGGGCCAGAATCCTCTCTCCAGTACTCACGGGGCTGAAATTGCTGAAAATCAAACACAAGCCCTCATCATAAGATTGGCTGAACTACAACAGCAGTTGAACTATCAGCCTCACAGGGAATCTACTGTTAAAGTGAGAGCATTGGTTGGGAAAGAATGGGATCCTACAAGTTGGGATGGAGACATGTGGGAAGACCATGATGAGGCTGGGGTCATGGAACCCATAAACTGCACTGAGTCTTGTTTGTCAGAAATGAATTCCCACTGCCATCCCCAGAGAAAGCAGCTTTTCCACCTCTGCCCGAGGGGATTAACTCTGCATTACCTAAGGAAACAGTAATTGCTTCTCTTGAGGCAGTTACTGAGTAGGACAGTGCTGATTCTCCTCAGGACCCACCTCCACCACCCATCTTTGATTCTAGACCTACAACTAGACTCAAGGCCCAGCAGGCCCCTAAAGATGAGGTACAAAGTGTGACCCATGAGGATGTGTGTACACTCCGAAAGAATTAAATGAGTTTCCTACTTCATATAAGCAGAAACCAGGAGACTATGTATGGGAATGTCTATTTAGGGTGTGGGATAATGGTGGAAGGAACATAAAATTCTACCAGGCTGAATTTATTGATATGGGCCCATTAAGCAGAGATACTGCATTTAATGTTATAGCTCAGAAAGTCAAGAAAGGTGCTAATAGTTTGGTTGGCTGAAATATGGATCAAAAGATGTCACACTGTGAGTGAGTTAGAGATGCCTGATCTCCCTTGTTAACTGTAGAGGGAGGGATTCAAAGGCTTAGGGAGACTGGAATGCTAGAGTCGATTTGTCACGTAAAACCTACTCACCCACACTGGGAGGCTCCAGAAGACATACCTTTTATTGACACCTTGAGAAATAGATTTGTGAAGGGAGCCCCAGCATCCTTGAAGAGCTCTGTGATTGCTCTTCTCTGTAAACCAGACCTTACAATGGGGACCACAGTCAGGCAATTGGAACACTTAAATGCAATGGAACTAATTGGATCCTGGGTGGCAGGGGCCGAGTGGCAGCACTCAACCAACAAAGGCAAGGTGGGTGTAGTTACCATAATGGACAGCAGAAGCAAAGTGTGACTCGTGTAGATCTATGACATTGGTTAGTTAATCATGGTGTTCCTATAAGTCAAATAGATAGGAAGCCTACTAAATTCTTACTTGATCTGTATAAGCAGAAAACTGCTAGGTTAAATGAACAAAAGTCTAACTTGAATCTTAAAAACAGAGAATCAAAGCCTCTCAATCAATTCCCAGACTTGAGCTAGTTTATGGACCCAGAACCACTTAAATGAAGGAGTGGCTTGGTCCCCTTGAGGAAGGACCCTGGTACGCTACCAAAAATTTATACTATTAATCTTTCTCCCATCCTTCCCCAAGGGGACCTGAGGCCCTTTACCAGAGTAACTGTGCATTGGGGAAAGGGAAATAATCAGGTCTTTCAGGGACTACTGGATACTGGATCTGAATTGCCATTGATTCCAGGAGACCCAAAATGTCATAGTGGCCCTCCGGTTAGAATAGGGACTTATGGGGGTCAGGTGGTTAATGGAGTCTTAGCCCAGATCCATGTCACTGTGGGTCCAGGGGTCCCTGAACCCAGCCTGTAGTTATTTCCCCAATTCCAGAATGCATAATTGGAATAGACATACTTAGCAGCTGGAGAATCCCCACGTTGGTTTCCTGATCTGTGGAATGAGGACTACTATGGTGGGAAAGGCCAAATGGAAGCCATTAGAGCCACCTCTACCTAGGAAAATAGTAAATCAAAAACAATACAACATTCTTGGAAGGATTGCAGACATTAGTGCTACTATCAAGTACTTGAAAGAGGCAAGGTTGGTGATTCCCACCACATCCCCATTCAACTCTCCTATTTGGCTCATGTAGAAGATAGATGGATCCTGGAGAATGACCGTGCATCATCATAAGCTTCACTGAGTGATGACTATAATTGCAGCTGCTGTACCAGATGTGGTTTCATTGCTTGGACAAATTAACACATCTCTGGGTACCTGGTATGCAACTATTGATCTGGCCAATGCCTTTTCCTCCATTCCTGTCCATAAGGCCCACCAGAAGCAGTTTGCTTTCAGCTGGCAAGGCCAGGAATACACTTTCACTGTGCTATCTCAGGGGCATATAAACTCTCCAGCCCTATGTCAGAATTTAGACTGCAGGGACACTGGTCACCTTTCCCTTCCATAAAGCATTACATTGGTCCATTACATTGATGACATTATGCTGATTGGACCTAGTGCACATGAAGTAGCAACTGCTCTGTACTTATTGGTAAGACATGTGCGTGTAAGAGGATGGGAAATAAATCTGACTAAAATTCAGCAGTGTGGTTTGGAGGACTTTAAAAGGACAGTGAATGAGGAGGTTAGTCTCTCTCTGCTTCCACGATCTTGCAATGTGAGACCCCTGGGTCACTGATGCCACCACCAGATGGACTTTGAACTTCCCAGTCTCAGAAACTGTAAGCAATAATTTTTTTCTTTATAAGTCACCCAGTTTTACATATTTTGTTATAAGCAACAGAAACAGACTAATATAGAAAATCATTACCATAGAGTTGGGGTGTTGCTTATAACAAATACTTGAAAATGTGAAAGCGGCTTTGGAACTGGGTGTTAGGCAAAGGTTGGATGAGTTTGGAAGACTCAGAAGAGGACAAAAAGATGAAGGAAAGTTTGGAATGTCTTAGAGACTGGTTACGTGGTGGTGAACAGAATGCTGATAGAAATATGGACTGTAAAGACCATTCTAAGGGGGTCTCAGATAAAAATAAGAAGGAATTTATTGGAAACTGGGGCAAAGATCACCCTTGCTGTGAACTGGCAAGGAACTTGGCTGCAATTCTGTCCATGCCCTAGGTCTTTGTAGAGGTTGGAACTTGGGAGCTGTGAACCAGAGTATTTGGCAGAAGAGATTTTTAAGCAGCAAAGCATTAAGGAATCTGCATGGCTACTTTTGACAGCCTATGCTGAGTTAGGCTGCAAAGGTATGACATAAAGCCAGAATTTAAAAGGGAAGCAGAGTGTAAAGAATTGGAAAATTTGCAGCCTGGCCATGTGGTAGAGAAGCAGAGGGCATTTTCAGAAGAAAAATTCAGTGGTACTAAGTAGATTAACACAGAATTACAGGATTGTCAACAGAAGGGGGAAAGGCCTTGAAGGTATTGCAGATGCCTCTGAGACCAACGCTTCCATTTCAGGCCCAAAGACCTAGGGAGACAGAGTGGTCCTGGGGAACAGGCCTGAGGCACCTTCCACATGCTCACTGCCCAAGGACACCTCAGGAAGCTGCTTCCAGCACCAGCATCCCAGCTATGTTGGCTGCTTCAGCCATGGCTAAATTGGCCCCACATGTGGCTGGACCTGCAGCTTTGAAAAATACAAGCTGGAAGTCTTGGCAGCATCCACATGGAGTTAGGTCTGCAGGCTGGCAGAATGTCAGAGCTGGGAAAGCTTGGGAGACTCCACTCTGATTTTTAAGGATGCATTGAAAAGCCTGGGGGAAGAGATCTGTCACAGGGGCAGAGTCACTGCATAGAGTCTTTACCAGAGCAATGCCAAACGAAAATGTGGGGTAGGAGTACAGCAGAGAAACTCCATCAGTGCCATGTGTAGTGAAGCCATGACAGTGGAACTGCCACAGGGACTCTGTGGAGCAACCAGAGTAGAACACCAGCCTATGAGAGCTGAAGCATCAACTCAGACCAGGAAAGCCATAGGAGTGGAGCTACCAAGAACTTGGGGACCCAACTCCTATACCAACATGCAGAGGACATCGAACATGGAGTCAAGGTACCTGATTCACCAGCTTTGAGACTGAATGCCTGCTCTGCTGGGTTTCAGATTTGTTTGGGACCTATTACCCCTTTCTTTTGGCTTATTTCTCTCTTTCGAATGAGAATATGTACCCTATGCTTGTCCTATTTTGGCAGTAGATAACTTGTTTTTAATTTACAGATGGGACTTTGAACTTTGGACTTTTGAGTTGAAACAAGTTAAGACTTTGGGATGAAATGAATGTATTTGCATGTGAAAAGGATATGAGTTTTGGGGGGCCAGGGGTGGAATGAATTGTGTGCCCCCCAAACCCACTGAAGCTTGAATTATGTCCCCCAAGTTTTATATATTAGAAACTTGGCCCCCACTGTGACTGTTAAGAGGGTGGAAAATCCTGTTACGGTGATTGAATGGTGGAGCCTTGAAGAAGTGATTGGATTGTAGGACCATGCAGTAGTGAATGGATTAAAAATGGTGATCAGGGGCCTGGTTCTTAGGACTTTAGAGGAGAGTCTGTCTCTGTGTCTCGGCTCTCTCCGTGCTGCCATTTTCACAATGTGATACTCTGCCATCACCATCGCTACCATCAAGACCTCCATCAGTTGTGTTCCCTGGACTTCGGACTTCCTATCCTCAGAAACTGTAAGCAGTAAATTTAGTTTTTCTTTATAAGTCACCCAGTTCCAGGTATTTTGTTATAAGCAACAGAAACGGACTAAAACAATCATTATCATTGTTATAATTCTGTTTACAGAAAAGGAAACTAAGATTTAAAGATATTGTATACTGCAGGTCACTTAGTTATAGTCCATAGAGAAGGAATTTAAGCCTGATAAAGTGATTAAAGGAGAACGTGAACTCTTAGCTACTTATGATGCAATTTAGCAACTAGATTGTATCTGCTTTGAGGATTTTCTTGTTTTTGTTGTTATATATGGAGGCACACATCATAAAATATTTTAAGAACTAATTATCATGGAAAAGCTGACCTCTACTGAAAAACTTGTATATTTTCTTTAGTCAGGTCATGGAAATGGTATTGTACTTACATTTTACTTTTTATCTTAGAGTTGCCAGAAAGATCAGGGTAAAATGTAATAATATTCAGAAACAATAGTGACATTTGCTAGGATATTATTACAAATTATTTTTTCTTTCCATATAATTTGGAAAATACATTTCTATTTCATGAAGGAAATGGTAAGTGTGTGTTCACTGCAAAATACATTTTGGAAGTAGGTGAATTAAAATTTATATATAAGCAATTTACAAATCTATTTTATAACACCATGTTGCCTAATCCAGTGTATTTTGTGTAGCAGATATACAGTACATGTTGTTTGATTAGATCAACATAATATTTGGCTTTACTGATATAATGCAAACAAGCTGGCATAAATGCAGCTGATTAAAACCCAAGCAAACTGCTTGGATTTTCAAGTGAGAAAAGTCTCAGGAAGTTAAATCAACTTCCTGTAGGAATGTAGTTTTAATTCACATTTTACCTGGTATCTCTTTTCAAATTTTCCTGCCAAAACTATTGTATTATGCTACAATTATCCAGAGGTGCTATTTTACACTTGGATTATTATTTCAGAAGCTCTGCTTCCGATGTCTAATAAGGTTTCCACACATAACTCACACACCCCAGAGCTGCCTTCAAAGGTCATTCCTTCTTCCCGTTCTTTGCCGACATAATTGCACCTGCCAGGTGAACTGCAAAACAAGTCCCAGGCGCACATGGTGAGTCAGTTGCTGTCATCCAAGCCGCTTTCCTGTTTATGTTCATACTGAGCATTATGGGCTAGGAAGGCTCTGGGGCCATTTGTAGCTTCTCTTTTTGATAGCCAGAATTTTCCATACATTGGTTCTCAATTCCCAATTTCCCATAACAGGAAGTCAAAACAGACTTGATATCAAAGAGGAGAGTTTGAGATGAGCTCAAATAAAGGAGAGAGAAAGAGAGAGAGAGAGACACCTAACGTTTTCCAAACATCCCAATTTGAAGAGGGAGATGTGTAATGTTGCTGAAATGGTTTAAAGAGGCTTTCAGCTGACTGGCAAATCTTTTGCTTGCATTTATGTGTCACATTTACCTTTCTTGTAGTCTCCCAAGGGCTCTTTCAGTTGAAATTCACATTTCGTATTGCTAGTTGCAAGCCACGCAGCAAAGTCGAGTATTTCTCTGTGAACAAATGGATGTGCTTAGTATTTCCTGTTATCTTTGCAATTGGAAAAAAACGTGAACATTTAAAAAATCCTATTTTGTCAATGAAATATTATTTAATGATGTGACCTCCCTAACAAGTGTCTGTTGCCTCAAAAATGAAGAATGATGTGAAAGGCATAATTCTATAGCTACTAATACCACTTGTTTTCAGTCAGTGAGTATGTTTTTAAAAATAGGATGTGTTTGTAAAGCCTTGTAAAAAGGAAGATAAGTAAGACATTGTTCTTGGAATTGAGTTTTTGTTTGTCTGTTTAAATCTTGGAAACATCAGGCAGTAGATTATTCAAATACAGAATAATATTCAGCATAACATTAACCACTGTAAAAATTTGGATGCTGAATTTTTATAGCATTCAACATAGTACTTCCAATGTTTTTTTTTTAATTCCCCTGTGGAAGGTTTCAAGTAAAATGATCATATGAATGATTGACGTGTGCTAGGTACTACGCTAAGCTCTTCACCTCCCCTTGCATTATTCCTGTGAGTTAGGTACTCCTGTTCTCATTTTACATGTGAGAAATATACTCAGTGGTATTAGCTGCACAAATCACACAGCTGCAAAGACATCAGCGTATACTACACTCCAGGTAAATCGGACTCTAACCTTTGTGCTCCACTCACATTATATCATTAAAATATTATGGAGTACCATTATAATAATCATAATCATCTCATATAATATTATCTAACATTATAATAATTTTATATGAAAATCACAATATCATATAATGACTCTAAGGCAGCTCATGACTAGCTGGGAAAAGGTCTGGAAATAAATTCTAACTGTGAAGAGGCCAACACAGGGCACTCTGAGGGTGACAGCACAAATAGTAGAGGAGGACAAATGCTTCAATACATGGCAACAATTTCCAAGGGTGAGGCAAGGAACGGAGTAGAGCTGCCTACCTAGAGAGCTGATTCAGGACAGAAATAAGCAAAACGTATGGGTCTTTCAGAAATCGAAGTCTGCACAGGGATATCACTTTAGGCACTTTCTGAAATCGGATGTTATGGTGAGTTCCTTGTTGAAAGGTTTCAAGTTAGGATAAACAAGTCACAGGTCAAGCAATCACAAGTTAAGGGTCAGACAATCACACACTGGCTTTTGAGTTGCAATAGTTTGACAACTCCAATGCTGGAGTCATTGCAGGAGAACTCCATTGATACTCGGTTGGCTATTTTTTCTTCTAGTTCTGTTTGGTTTCCAAGCCCAGCCTTAGTCCTCTTAGAAAGAATCACAAGATGATTTTTTTTTCTTCTCCACTCTCACCAGCATTTTAAGAACTCAAATGGAGAGATGAAAATGTTTATTATTTATGTAAAACGAAGTGCAAATAAAGAGATAGGAAGATGCCATTTGGGCGGAAATTCATTACGCATAATTTATCAACTTTTCCTATTCATGTTTTTCCTCAAAAACTGACTCCTATTTTAATCTCCCCCATAAAGAACCATGGCTTTTCTCACCTGGAAAATTTTAACATCTTATTCCTACCTACAGTCTCTACTCCATTCAAACCATTCTCTATTCTGCCTTAGCTGTGGTCTTTCTAAAATGGAAATATGACATCAATCCTATGTCTAAACCCCATCAAATGGCTTTGGCTCATTATAGAATATAAACTACAAGTCTTTGATGATTGAAGACAATGCCTTTTATAACCCAAACCCTGCTTCCTCTCCAAATTAATTGTCTTTCTTTTTATGCTTTAGCAATACTAAAATATGTGTGTCTCTCTGAAAACACCGTTGTTGTTTTATCCACTGCAAGCACTAGCTATTACTTTGGTTTCTAATGCCTTTCTTCTCTCTCATACAACAAACAAATCCCTTTAGAGTAAATCATTCTTTTTCATGCCTTTGTTATAGCTTCTGTATACCTATTATTGCATGATTACACCAACAGTAATTTTTTGGACTTATTTTTTATATCAGTGGGTTCTTTAGTAAATTTGATGTCTTACTTATGTATGTTTCTCCAACAGGTATTCTTGAAGCATGAAAGAGACTCAGTTAAGTTGGTTTTATTCTATTGAATTTAATTATGTCCCTAGTAAATTCTTCTCACAGAATTCTAGCCTACTCTTCAGATGATCAGAGTCATTGAAAAATATAGATGTAGGTCAGGAAACTGCTGTGGGTGAGTGAATCTTTGCCTTGACTTGTGGGGATGGGGGGGCTTTTCAGAAGGCTTATGACCTTCTTGTTAAGCTCAAAAATATCAATATGGAGTCCATTTATAACTTAGACCATATGAGGCCTTGCATGATATGTTGAATTGCATTGACAGAGTCAAGGAAATATATTTCAGAGAAACATTCATTGTCATTTTATGCCCTGACTAAATATGCCTACTGCCTATATCAATGATGGCAAATATGTGACATAAATGTCACCACTCTCATCTTCTGCAAAACAGATAGCCATCTGAGTCTATTGGACAATTTCTTTTTTGAGAGGCAAAGCTTTCTTTATTCCTTGGGCATCTAGTTTTAGGTGAATAAAATAATTTACATCATCATACCTACACTGTTCAATTATGTAATGTATTTTAGATAAAAGATATGCTGAAATATATGGATTAAATTAATAATTTATTATATAATACTCAACCCAAGAATAAGGCACTCCTGTACCTGGTTCCAGTTAACTCTATGCTGGGGTATGCATGCTCAGTCTGCATAGGTAGGATTCGCCTCATGAAGAAGTGAAGAACTAGTTCCCTTTGTGAATATTCGCTCCCAGAAGAAAAGAGCTGACCTGACAAAACCAATTCATCCCTCCTAAATTTACCTATCAGAGAAGTTGCTCCAACTTCTGAGTGGAAGTAAGAATAAAGTAGTAAAAAGAGGCAAAGAATACTTTAAGGAAATTCCTTCTCATATGGTGTGATGGTTAATTTTATGTGCCAACTTGTCTGGGTTAAGGAATAACCAGATAGCTGGTAAAGCATTATTTCTGGGTATGCTCGTGTGGTGTTTCTTGAAGAGATTGGCATTTGAATCAGTAAACTGAGTTAGGAAGATCCACTCTTACCCAGATAGAACAAAAGGCAGAGAAAAGGGGTATTTGCTTTTTCTTTTGGAGATGATACACGCATCTTCTTCTGCTCTTGGACATCAGAACTCCAGGTTTCTCTGGCCTTTGGACTCCTGAACTTTCAGCAAGGAGTCCCCACACCCTTTCTCAGGTCTTTAGCCTCAGATTCCAGAGGCAGAATTACACCATCCACTTCCTCAGTTCTCTGGCCTGTGGGCTTGGACTGACCTATGCCACCAGCTTCCCTGGTTCTCCAGCTTGCAAACAAAATACTATGGGACTTCTCAGCCCAGTCCTCATAATAAATACTCTATCATCTCTCTCTCTCTCTCTCTGTTCTGTTTCTCTGGAGAACCCCCAACAAATACATATGGTTCAAATTTGGGGTAAAGAAATTACCTCTATCAGTTCCTAAAAATTGCACAATAATATAAAAGGTATAAAGAATTTGCTCATATGACATCTTACTTGAAGTTGATATATCCCTATGAGTTAAACCGGCAGGTTTTGTGTTTGTTTGTTTGTTGTTTGTTTTTATTGTTGGCCAGACAGGGATCCAAACCCTTGACCTGACCTTCATGTTACCCACACTGCACTCTAACCAACTGAGAAAACAGCCAGCCAGAAAAGGTTATTTTATACATATGTTCTAAGTAAGAAAACTGAGAATTTTTTATAAACAGCCTCATGGATGATAAGAGCCAATAGTAAAAAAACATTTTACCTGATCCTAATCCAACTTCCACTGTGCTATTCAGTATCTGTCTTGGTTTAGTTCCTAAATTTATCTCCTCTCACGTAGAAAGAATTCATTTTTACTCATATTTGTACTTCTTAAGTGCCTACGGAAGTGAAAGGAGTATAGTTGGCACTCTATTAAGATTCATTCAACGATGCCAGTATTTTCTCATGGCAGTAAGTGTAGGATAGAGGGTTGATTTTATGTTAACATCTTTAGTCTTTCTTGGATATTCGTTTTTATGTCTTATCTTAAACAAATTCAGGATAAAGAAATTTTATTGTCCTTATATTTTTATTGAATTGACTATTAAGGGAAATATTTGTAGTTGCTTAAGACTAATAATGATTTAAGATTATGAATATCTGTTGAACAGTATAATTTTAAACATAGTTAGACCTAATAGCAGGTCTAGTATTAAGAAATTCCTTTAGCTTTTGTTTGTCTGAGACTTTATTTCTCCCTCATATTTGAAGGTTAGTTATGCTGGATAAAGAATTTTTGGTTGACAGTTTTTTTCCTTCTGTACTTTGAATATATCAGCCCATTTTCTTCTGGTCTGTAGGGATTCTGCTGAGAAGTCTGCTGAGAGATGCATAGAGGCTCATTGAGAGTTATGTGTTTCTTTTCTCTTGCTGCTTTCAGTGTTCTTTCTCTGTCTTTGGTTTTTAATATTTGATTATGATCTGCCTCAGGGTGTTCCTCTTTGGATTGAATTTGGCTGGTGACCTCTGGGCTTCCCATACCTGGATGTTGTCAATTTTCTCTATACTTGGGAAATTTTCATCATTATTTTCTTGAATATGCTTTCTAGGTCTCTTCTTTTTTTTGTTTCCTTAGGGTACACCAATTATGTGGAGGTTATTTCATTTGAAGGAGTCCCATATTTGTTACATTTCCATTACTTTTGTTGTTGTTCCTCTGAATGGATACTTGTGAATGTTCTGTCTTTGAGCTCACTGATTTTTTTCTTTGTTTGATCAAGTCTGCCACTGGAATTTTCTATCAAGTTTTCCATTTTAGATAATATATTCCTTATTTCTAGAATATCAATTTGTTTTTTTTTAAATTGATTCTATTTCTTTGTCATTTTCTCATCCTCCTTTTGAGTTGTTTTCCAGATACGGTTTAATTTTCCATCTGTATTTTTCTTGTGACTTCCTGAACATTCTTAACAGAGTTGCTTGGAATTCCCTGTCAGACATTTCATAAATTCCTGTTCTTCTGGTCCTGTTGCTAGTACTTTGTTTTTTCCTTTGATTGTATCATATTTCTATATTCTTTTTCTATATTTGTGTATTTAAATTGATGCCTGGGCATTTGAGGAGATGGCTACCTTTTCCAGGTTTTATAGGTGTTATTTGGTGGTGTTAGACCTTTACTGGTTAATATCAGACCTTTGTCTCTAGTTTGTGTGTTTTTATGTTTTTTTAAAAATTTTTTTCTGTTCTGTGGTGGAGTAACAGCTACCACCACTTCTTAAACCCTGCACTGGAACTAATTCGCTATCCGGTGGTTCATTCCCAAATTGGGAGAAACTTCCTGTGAGGACAGGAGCTTGAGCTCTGTGCCTGAGTTAGATTGATGCTTTGCTATTGTTTCTCAAACTGGGGAAGCATTTTTTGTGCTGATTAGATTTTAATTGTCAGCCCTTTTGTCACTCTTGGTCTTGTAGGGTCACCATAGACATGACTGGGCTATGTGAAATTTCTAACCAGAGACTGAGTTTTTCCCACAAACTGCAACCCCTGAAGTTCTACTGTCCTAACTAATCTCTACTGTGTGCACCCATGCTGACTGGAAGGCAGATCAGCTGCCTATGCTGTACCCCAATGCTCCCTTGGTGGGTCAGCCTACCCCAGCACTCTAACTGTTCCCATGGCTATGTACAAGTACCTTGCAAAGACTCACCAAACTCTGGTTGTTTCCTTCCTCATTTTTGGCTCCAACCTCTCACTCATATGTGTCCAGGGGAAGATTTAGTGGCTTTTCAGGCCTAGGAAATGGGATGGTGTACTACAAAACACCCTTCTCCCCTGCAGACTCCAAGCAGCTTCACACAAAGGGCACTGCTGAGGCTTTGCCATCTCCTGGTAGCTACTTCATGTGCTGGCAGCTGTTCTTGCCTTTTACCATATCATCCCCCAAAACATCTGGCATTTGGAATGGTCAGAGTGGTCTATCCATCTTGCCATGGCCTTTCATGCCTTCATGAACTCTGCAGCTCTCTCCTCTTCTTCTCCTGAGCTCTAGTGGTTTCAGGATGGCAGTTTTGGCATTTTAATACTTGTAAGTTGATCACTCATTGGTGTGGGGAGGAGAAACACTGGGGATTGTCTATTCCACCATATTGATGACGTTCTGTATCTATTTAGCCTTTTGGGCTGGCCTGTTAGCTCAGTTGGTTAACACGTGGTGTTATAACACCAAGGTCAAGGGTTCAGATTCCCATACCAGCCAGCCACCAAAAAAAAGGAAGAAAATCCTATCATTTGTGACAAGATGGATGAAACTAGAGGACATTATGGTAAGTGAAATAAGCCAGGCACAGAAACACAAATACCACATGGTCTCACTTTTAAATATAATCTAAAAAAGTTAAATTCACAGAGGCAGAGAGTAGAATGGTGGTTACCAGAAACTGGGTGTTAGGGAGATTGGGGAGATTGTTCAAAGGACACAAAATTTCAGTTAGATAGGAGGAATAAATTCAAGAGATCTATTGTAGAACATGGTGACTATATTTAGTAACAATATATTGTATACTTGAGAGGTGCTAAAAGAATAGATTTTGTGTTCTCACCACAAAAAGAAAAAAATACCTTCAGTTTAACCTGAACATTTTAAAATAACACAAAGGCAAGCTATCTAATCACTTAAAATTTTTAGCTCATGTTGGTAGGCGTGCTTTTCAAACAATCTTTCTTAGAGGACTTCTTATGCTACAGGAATAATCTCTTAAGAAAAGTACTCTTTGCTGCAAAATTATTAAATCTATAAACATCTACTAGGCAATTTTGATGTGCTCAATCCTTTCTTAGTTGGGAAAGACTAAAGATATTAATATAAAATCAATTCTATAGCCTCAAAAAGCTAACAACAGTTTCTCAGAGATCAAGCTTAGACTAAAACAAATAGATAAAATTCTGTCACTATACACAGAGCATCACTTATGTTCCAGGCACTGCACAAATTATTGTATAGGATGTGGAGATTAATATAGTTATCTTTATGGAATATGTTGCTTGCAATTTAAAAGTCACACACTGTCCTGTACTGTTATGCTTGTTCTATCTTCCATAACAGGCTGTGGTCTCCTGGAAAGGAGAAATTTCTATTTGCATATAAAATGTTTTTTGTTTTTTGAATGGTGTTTGTTGTATAATGGTGTTTGGATGAATTATTTAATAAAACCAACAAAAGGTTTTCTACAACCTGAAATGTGACCACCAAAGGTTGTAACAACTTAAGTAGTAGATGTTTAAGTTACCTACAATGGTTGGGAAGATACATAAATTAATTTTAAATCTTGTCTATAGATAGTAAAGTATGATGTCTGTTGTGAAGCACTTTAAGCTGCAGAAGAAAAATATTCAGGGCAAAGTGCATCTATTACCAATTGATGAGTATTTCCTTGAAATGAAAATTGAAGTACTGCTTTACCTGAACTTCTTGGAACTAGCAGCTCACAGGAGACTCTTTGGATGGCCAGATATCATCCCACTACCACTCTCTTTTGAATATGATCTCATTGTCTGCTTTTTTTTTTTTTTTAAGTTGAAGCCACAAGGAACAAAGACCTCTGCTGCAACTCTGGAAACTTGAATTTGGAAAACTCTTGGAAGAATCCACAACTCCTGAGACTTCTGCTCTATTTCCTTTTCTTTCACTTCACCATTTTCACTCACACTTAAACAATTAGAGAAACTTCATTTAAAAAAATGTTTTAGAAACATCCACATTGCCTGAGAACTTTTCAAAGTTAATCTGTCTACTCAGAGATGTTTAGGTCACTGGTCTTTCTTCTTTCTCCACCTTTACTTAAGTTTCTTTACATCGTTATTTTCATTCCTGTCACTGTCTTTTTTAGTCCATTGGGTTGATATCCCAGGTTTAAATTTATCATATTGAAAGAAATGATGGTAGCACTTACGATGCAGGGTGAGAACATAGTTTGAAAAATACTTATTGTAGAAAATACATACTTTTGAAAATGTTTCTGCTGTGTGTTGTGAATAAAAAACAACAGAATTCTAATAAAAGATAAAAGATTGATAATATGACATGACTGAAATGAAAAAAGCTAGCTTAGATACAGGAGGTAATAAAATAGAAGAGACTAATATAGGGGAAGTATAAAGAAGCTAAAATATACTCTCAGGATTGACATGAATATTAGAAGATACAAGGTCCAGAATAAACACTGCAGGAAAAAAAAAAAAAGTGATCTGAAGAACAAGTCTGTGAAGCTCCCACAAAATAAGGAGTTAAAATACTAAATAAATAAATAGTAAGAAAAATGGCACTGAGGTAACAGAGAGGTGGCAATGGGGTAACAGAGAACAGAATTCAAATTGATGAAAAATTTGTGTTTCTAAAGAGGAGAACAGAAAATATCTACCAAAATTGAAAAAAATTATAATTAGAGTATAATGGAATGAAACTTTTCTGAGCTGAAAAAGAATGTCTTTAAGTCACAGCTATCCATTTGAGAAACTGATGTAAACCGTGCAATGTTTAAAAATAGCCCGAAGTATATTTTGAAGACCAAGAATAAAGAAATTCACCTGCAACCACTTAGAAGAAAGGATCACATGCTATGGAGAAAAATTGAGTTTGCCAAAGAATAAAGTATTTGTATTCCTAAGTTAATACTCTAGCAGAAAATGGGCAACCCCTACAGAGTTTCTATACTCAAAACTTTATTTCATATGGAAGTAAATAAAAAGCTAAAAAGCTATACAAAGATGGCAAACATGTTCTTCCTTGGAGAAGATAATACTCAAGATAGATTTGAAGCAAAAAAATAAAATAAAAAGAGAGAGAGAGAGAGCAACACACACACACACAAAAATGGAGATTTGTCCTATAAAAAGACAAGTGTGAGTACCAAATCTAAAAATTATGAAACAAAATATAAATGATTGTTTTAAATAAGACCCCAACATAACTACTTGATTTCATTTATTCATTTATTTATTCCACAACATTTATTAGGTGCCTACTCTCTGGTAGCTGCCCTTAAAGAAATTTATTTTGTAGTTTGGAGATGTATTCAACAAACCAAAAAACAAGTATGAAAAATCAAGTTATGATGTGCACGTAATAGAAAAAAATTCATGTAATGAAGAATGACTTAGGTGTATATTAGATTGGGCTGCCAGAGAAGACGATTTTAAGAGATGACTTTAAGGTGATTTAAGGCATAAATGTACAAAAACTGCTTTCTATGTAACAGTCTAGAGGAATAGCATGCAAAGTAAAGGGAACAATTGCTACAATGACCCAAGACAGAAAAAGACTGTGATGTGTCTGAAGAATCAGAAGAAAACAGGTGCATCTGAAACATAGTAAACAAAGAGCAGAAAGACTATGGGATCATACATATATCCCAGTTTCTCTAGGATGGGTCTGGTTTATACCTGGTACAATGTAATTTTAACAGTACCTTCATGTAATTTTAGTGGTAACCCTTTTTACTTTCCATAATGGTCTAATTCCAACAATAAAATGATATAGACATCTTCAAAAGGGTATAAAATAAAATTTGAAAGATATGCAAACACAGAGAAAATTGTTCACTCCCCACTCTACTCCTTCCAAGGTTTAATTTCATTCAGCAATAGATCAGAGAAGAGTGGAATTGCAATACAGATGCTAAAAAATTTTGGTTTATTTAAAGTATCGATGACTAAGGTCAGTGGGAGTGTTGTTAAAGCTCTACATCTCCTATAAATTATTTTATTCTTCACTTTTTTTCTGCTGCAGAACCTCTATAATACTTTCGAGATACCTTCCCCTAAAGCGTAACTATATAGACTATACTTGGATTCACCTTGAATTTGCATGTGGATTTTCTACTTATTGCATAAATATCATCATGCAGGCCCTCCATCACCAAGGCAACGAGAAGTAGAGCATGAGCTGTTCAACCTTTGCAGGTAACCCAGATTTACTTCCACTTCTGTGGCCAGAAGAATGTAAATATTCTGCAATTCCTTATTGATTTTTACAATACCTTACAGATGAATACGTCTTCCCACAAATATCCTTTTTTAATTTGTTTTGCTCATATTAATTTATGTTGATGTGTTCTCTAACACAGTGATGTTCCCTTCTGATCGATGTTCAGCTGTGGACTGTGTACCCGATTGAAATGCTGCTGGCCTTTGAAAACCAGGGTAAAGGACTGGGATTTCATTCTGAGTGTCATGGGAAGATCGTGACATGTGAAAGCAGAGAAATGGTATGGGCTGATGGTTGCTCTGACTGTGGTGAGAAAAATGGATTAGAGTAGAGTAAGAGTAAAAACAGAGGGAACAGTCACAAGGTTGTAGCAATATTCTAAGTGAAAGGTGACCATGGCTTTGAATAGGAGGGGGCATTGGGGTGGATAGAAATGGTTATATTCAAGACATAATTTGAAGGTTAAAGATTTACTAATGTATTAGTTGCAGGAAGAAAGGTTAAGTAGAGTAGAAATCAAGGATATATCTTTCATTTTGCTTGGTTATTTGGGTGGAAAGTGTGACCATTTATTTATATGGGGAAGACAAAGCATGAAAAGGTGTGGAAGGAGTCTCAAGAGTACAATTTGGACTCATGTTTAAGATGTCCATAAAATATCCAGTAAAGTTAAAGGAGATACAAGCCTGAAATTAAAGTATAGGTAAAAATTTAGAGTCAGCATCGTTAGGACACTCTTTAAAACCCTAAGACTGAATGGAATTACATGTGAAGAGAGTGTAGCTAGAGATGAGGCAGGAGTCTCAACTCCAATATTTGGAGGATATGGTAAAATAAGAAGAGCCATTAAAACTTTCAAGGACACAGCAAGAGGTTGAAAAATACCCACGTTATGATAGACACTATATAGAGATAGACAAGCAAGTCATAATACCATATCTTCCTGACTACGGTGTTTGGTTTAATAGAGAAGGAGGAATAGACATGACCTAAGGTAGGTTATTAAGAGTTTTTCCTAAGATTTTTCTAGCTGAAATTTTTAGAAAAGATTATGTTCTGTAGTCTGTGAAAATGGTGAGGGTATAAACCCATAGTTCTAGATGTAATCAAGTTTCATGCTTCATGGAGGAAGCTGGTTTGAAGAATAAAGCTGAGGCTTATATTAATTATTCATTTAATTAGTCATTGGGTACCATTAACATTACCTAAAAATTATAATTTTATTTCCTATCTCCCTCTACTGAAATGAAAGCTCCCTGAGGGCAAAGACTTTGTTTTATACATGTGTTTTTAGCTCCTAGAATGGTGCCTGACATGAAGTAGATGCTCAAATAGTTTTGAACTAATTAATATTAATAGCATATATTGTATGGTTCTTAACAGAGATCTCAAAAAATATTTTTTTTTACCTAAATGAACTAATATCCTCCCTTAAGACTCTTTATGCATTAAAATCTGCATGACTAGTCTCATGCCATCTCTTCTATTCAAAACACTCTTCTTCTCACTTTTTTATCTCTGTTTGACTCCCTCTTTCCTCCAAATCCAAGGCCAAATTCTACTTAAGTATAATACCTGCATCCCACAAAGGTATCTGTTTTACTTAGTAGTAAGCATGTATTTCCTTGCTATTTATTTGCCTTCTTTTCTCATATAATTACAAGCTTTTGGAGGACACGTAAAATAGACATATTGAATGGTCTGCTCCCTCCCATCTCTTTCTAAAGACCTAGCCCTTTCATAGCCCAAAGAGAGACAGAAATAGATATTACAAAACGAACCAGGCATACTCATAAATCAGTCCCTGCTCTCGGGACAGAGATAGACCAAAGTCCTTCAGCCTGTTTCCTGTCCAGCAACAACCAAATTTTCTGAAGAAAGTGTTTAAACTGAGACACTGTGACACATTCTCCTCCAACCTAGCATTTGTGTGAAGCAGAGGGTGGAATCAGCACCATTAAAAGTCAAAGTCTTATAAATTTAGTCATTGCTACCCAGTGTTTTATGATAACAAAGACTATGGAGTAAGTACATATGGAGACCATCTAGAGAGGTGTTTATTTTGTTCCTAATAGTATTTCAGTTCCCAGAAGCCTGATTTGTACTTTACTTTTTTTCTGCCTTTGGGTTATATGAGATTCTTCTGGGTTTCAGTCATTGAAACACCCCCCTTGTTGGAACTAGCTCAAGTGGATTCTGCTTTTTGCAGAAATCAACTTTTGCTGAAACCATAAAAACAAAATTCTCTACTACCTTACTTTCTTCAAATCTGTCCAGGTGCTTTACACGTAGTAGGGGTTTCTTAAATGTCTAACATTGTGTTTATCTTTTTACAATCTATACTTCCCCCTCTCTGATATTTAGTTTGATGTTTGCCTACGTAGCTCATTATTACCTGTTTGTTTCTTACTTCAAGCACTCACACAACAAACAGAAGTAGTCCCTATTCATGTCTGAGTCACCAGATTGATAATGTGCAACTTAAACCTGGTGTTTCAGTTGTTGGTGATAAAGCATGAATACTAGATTTTACAAGAGCAGATTAAAAATATTTCTTTAAAATGTCAATGGAAAAAGACACTTTGAAATGGTCTCTTCATACAATATGCATCTCCAGATTCCTGCAGTTATGGTTAAACCTTTATCTACATACAAAAGGATTATTTTAAGTCAAGTTGTTTTCCTCAATTCTGTCAATATTCACCAGATTTATTTGCCCAATGAAGTATTTATATATTTTTTTATTTTTTTGTTCTTCATCAAAACATCTCTCATCCTTGCTGGGCTGATGGTTGAGGATCAGAAAGCAATATTCCAGCTGTTCTTAAAACCAGCATTTCTTAGCAAGGTTAAGCAGTGCCTTTTCAAACTCCCAGTGCTGTTTGCGTCATCTCCTGGTGAGTCAAACCTGTTATGTTAGTGCATTGCACAGAGAAGGGCCAGCAAACTTTAAAACTTTGAAAAAGCATCTTCTCTATTTGGTCTGCCTAAGGTGGCTTGAGATGTGTTTATCTGAACTCCACCTGCCACTTTGTACTCAATAAACCCTTTCTTTAAGCAGCTGATGCCACTTTCTATTTATTTACTTGCTACTGAACTGCCACTACATCCCTAACTGGGAAGATACAAGAAATGAGGGTATAGAATCAAAGAGGCTCTCATTTGGGAAGAAACTCACTTGGGTGGGTTCCCATCCTTAAGAGTTTAAGAGAAGGCCCTGAACAGCTAGACAATGACACATCTCTGCCTTAACACCTGTGACCTGATTCTCCTCAACATTTCTGATGTCCTAGATCCTAAACTTTAGACATGCTTCCCACCACATTAAAGTAGCACATGCCTTAGTGTGTTAATTGAGGGAATGCAAATAAATAAAAAGAGAGGGAGTATTCCAAGGCTAAATCATTTGGGAAATGCTGAGTTAAACAAAGTTGATGGGCTTTCTCATGGCAGAAATTCTCTATGACTTTAAAATATTGTAGTGGATTCTGCATCTTCAAGTGGAAGATCAGGAATACCTGTTTCCCAGGCTTATTTGACAACAGAACTCTTTATTTGAGGTGAAATATTTTATGGCGCCTCTTTAGTTTAATTCCTGACCTTGATCTTTTGGACTTCTGACCATGAACTGGTATGAGAATTTTGGTTTCTATCAGAATCCTTGGTAACTTTAGGGTTCATGTTCTACTATTTTCAAGTCCCTCACGTGTCCATTCATCTCACATTCATCCTTTCTCTAGGTTCAATTGTTCAGTCCTACTGACTCTCTCCTACATATCATCATTTATGTATATTTTTTACATCATATCAACCTAAATCCTCTTTATTCAAAAGTGTTGTATTCCTTTTCTCTCTGACAAAATCAAATTTATGTTTTAAGTGTCAACTCAAATATTATTGCCTCATGGACTGACTCATAGAATGACAAAACTGGAAGAGATCTCAATGATTATTCTGGCTCAAATATCTTTAACTGAGAAACATTTGGGGGAGGTAGCATAACTCACCCTAGGTCACATAGAAAAGGAGTGCTAGAACAGTCATACTGGTCAGACCACATAAGGAATAAGCCTTTCATGAGTTGTGACAGCTGGGTGAGAAGTCTTCAAGTAGGGGAGGAAGAGGCAGAGTTGGGGCATTGTCCCCTGAGAATCAAATGAAGTCACATATTAAGTTCAGATTGCCAAATATATACAGCATGGAGTAAGATAAAGAAGAGCAGCAATGCCCACAGTCAAATCATAAATAATTATAATTCATGGGATATGAAGACCGGAAGTTCTAGGCTTTTGAACTAAGTTACTCAGAGTTGTTCCCTGAAGATTCAAAGTTCAATTCCTACAAGGTGTAAACCTCTGGTACTTATAGAGAAAGGCCTTGTAGTTCCTTGAACTTTGTTTCTGACAGCTAATACTACTACTAGATCTCCTGACTCCAGAACAGTCCCCATTTTACTATACTGCATTCTCTCACTAAGTGGGAATTTGCTAGAATTTCAGGGAGAAAATCACTGGTTCTTAGGGAGATAGGACAGGATATTGAGATGACAATCTGGCTCTAGCAGGAACTGCAGTATGAAATTTGCTCTGCTAGTTATTGGGATGAATTTTTCCAGAGTTATCCTCATTCTATCATTTGGTCCTCTTGTGAACAAAATTTTTTTTAAAAAATCTGCTAGTTTCTTTGTTACTATAGAGTTGAGATCTCCCTTATCACCAATGATTATGGTAACTACCATAAATTTAGATTGAACTGTACATTTCAAATAACTGTTTTCTACTTACTCCACAGCCATTTTTAACAGATGTTTGATTTTTAATGCTGAAGATCTGTTATCTTATACTTTGAAATACTTATCAAAACATATGGGTTTTGAGGTCAGCATTTCTTTGGCATGCTCTGCAGGTTAGACCACTTTTCTAGAATCTTCACCCCTACATTTAGTGTAACTACACATTTCCACTTGAGATACCACTGGTGCTTAAAATTCAACATTTCCAAAGCAGAATTTTTTTCCTTCTAAACTCTCTTTGCCTACTGCATTTTCTATCTCAGAAAATGGTATTAACATTCTCCACCCTGTCACCCAAGCCCAAAATATACGTTTATACTAGACTTGGCCTTTTGTAAAATCTCCACATCTAATTGGAGGTTAAGATGTGTTGTTTTTTGAATCTTAAATATTTCTTGAATCCATTGCCTCCTTTCTATTCCTATAACCATTGCCTTTATCCAAGCCTTCATTACTGTAGACTAAAATGTTGTGATGTCCTCTCAAATGATCTCTTTGTCTCACATATTTACTTTCCACTGCTACTAGAAATGATCTATCTGAAATGCAGTCTGACTACATCACTTCCACTCTTAGCATCCCATAATAGCTTCCTATAACCTGTGGGACAAGAGATACCAGAAAATCTACTCTGGCCTTCTCTCATTCTTGACTTATCTCTTTCTATACACCATATTAGTTTATCCAATTATCTAGAACTATTTGCAGTTCCCTACTTTCCATGTTTCCTCCCCCATGTTGCTTTTTTTCCCCCCAGCCTTTACTCATTTCCTCTTCCTTACTCATATTTAATATACACATTATATTTCCCTTGTCCTAATAAATTTCCCCCGACCATCCAGGCTAGGTTATGTGTCCTTCCTCTGTACTTTACAGTACCAGAGAGTCTACCCATTGCTGTATTAATAACTGCCCTGTAATGCCATTTACTGTGTCATTTATGTAGCGTCTGTTATTTTGAGGGTTCAGTAGGAACCCAAGAACACTCTCAGGTTTAATGATTTACTAGAAGTACACACAGAATTCAGAAAAGCCTTTTATAATGAAAGAATATAGATTAAAATCAGCATCAGGAAAAAGCACATAGGGAAGTGTACGGGAGAATTCCAGGAACAAGCTCCCAGCTGTCCTTTCCCAGTGGGATTGTGCAGACGGCACTTACTTCTCCTAACACAGAATATTGCCAAACAGGGAATCTCACCTGAGCCTTGGTGGCCAGAGTTATTATTGGGGTTCAGCCACATAGACATGAATGAACACCTTTACGGTTGACCTTAGTCTTGAGTACCTCCAAATGGCCCAAGCCCCACCCTGCCATAAATCATGCTATTACCACAGACTATCTGGCATGGCCCAAAGCCTCCAGTTAGAGAAAGAGCCTCTTATTAGGCAGACTATTCCAAGGGCTTAGAGGTTTACTCACATACTACCAGGAGCCAGAGACAAAGTTCCAAACCTTTCTTCTGGCAAGGCTAATCTCTACTGTACATCTTCCCACCAAAGAGTGGTTCCCCTAAGAGTGAAGACTGTGCCACGTTCATCTCTAAATTCTCATTGTCTACACATGTTCAAGCCAGAAGAACAGATAGTGTATGACTTCAGAATGAATGAATGAGTTAATGAAGATTAAAAGGAGTGAAGTCTTTTTCTTAACAGTTCTTTGAAACTCTACAAATTTTTCATAACCACCTTCTAAGACCTGAACTGAACTTACTAAATAGGTCCCTTTACCTACATCTCAGTAGCCATCAAATCTCCATCTTTATCTCTCAGTACATAAATGGGGTATGCATTGGTAAGAGACAAAGAGAAACCCAAGAGTCCAAAAAATAGACTCAAACTGCTACCTTCTCCCATGCATCATAGATGGACCAACTCCCATAAGACAGCTGGGTAATAGAGCCCAACAGTAGAGGTGGGAAGAGCACTGTTCTTTCACCAGAGGTAGGCAGAGATCTCTCAGAAGAGAAAACATGTCTGTATCTTTCTCTGTGCAGTGCCTCTCCAATAAGCGGGGTCAGAAGAAAGTTGACTATCACAGTTAATTCCTGTGACTCTAAGACAGTTTCCTTGTTTTCAAACATCTTCTCCATAGATGTCTCAGTCTCAAATACCTCACTACTAGGAATCAAATTCTCTGAATCAATATGTATTTTTAAATTGCCCTTATTCTTACTCTCAGTGTTCCATATAGTCTCTCTTTAAGTGGTCTTTAAAAAGTGAAAATTAGTTTACATTACTACTCTGTTTATATCCTACAGTGGATCTCTGTGTCAGTTAGAATAAAATGCATAGTCTTGTTGTAGCCAACAAGACCATAAATCCTGCATGATCTAGCCTCTGACTACTCAATCTCACCTACTCATTCTACTATTTTGTTTCTAGTAGCAACTTGTAACTCTCTAGCATTATCTTGCTTATTTATTTGTCTGTATTCTACTTTGCTGTGATTTGAATAAAAACTCCATGAGGTCAAGGCCCTTAATTATCTTGCTCACTGCTTTAGGCCCAGTGTTTAGGGTAGTTCCTGGTGCATGGTGCTCATCGTCTGTTTTGTAGTCATTCATATGGAAGCATGAATGAGTGTTATCAGAAGGAGAGATAGCAGCTCACTGAATGGCAGCTTCTGTAGGAGGAATTAGAAAAGTTTATGCAAGTTCTCAATGTCACAGGGAAAGCTAAGCATGATGGAGCTTTGTGTACGCAGGAAGCGTGCAAACACCTCAGACTCCTGAAAGCAGGCATGCCTGCAAAAGGAGAGGAGAGAAGAAAACACAAGAATGAGTAATGCCACTCCCCGCTTTCAAGGCTATCTCTCATCTTAGTACCCTCTCCATCCACTCTCAGCATTAATATGCCACCACTACCATGATGCTTCTGGTATATAGTATCAGAAGAAAATAACATGAAAATACTTATTCTCCTTCCTCTGTTAATGTCTCATTGACTTCCAGAAATATTTAGTTTTTAAATGCCTTCAGTATTTCTTTATTACATACAAGATAAATCAGCAACCATTATTATATGAACCTATGCTATGATTGCTGGCTCTATTGTCACTGGTACTAATGAGCCTATCCTCTCAAGAGCCCTTTCTACTACTAAAAGGCAGTGATAGCAGTGGGGAATAGAGTCAAACTTCTCCATCTCAAGGAAGGAAAAACAGATAACAGAATAAAAGAGACAGACATTTCTCTACCCCACCATGATTGGAAAGGAAACAGAATGGACAATCAGTAGAAACCTACTTCATGCCAAGGAAACTGTGGCTTTAGCTAGAATTAAAAAAGAAAAAAAGGAGATCATAATTCTAATTAAGTGACCCAAAAAAGGCTGGGTTCTAAGTCTGTGTCTGCCTGTCCTCAAAGCCCCTCTTCTTTCAGGTACTGGAGGATGCCCTCCTAGGGTAAGCCCAAATGGAAGAAAGAGAATTAGGAGGGATTTTGTTCACTGTACTAATATTGAAAATTAGCAGAACTGTGTTCAGGCTTGGAATATGTATACACAGAAATATGGCTGGTGGGATGTTAGAAAGCCTCACAATATGCATTTTACTTATTCTTTCCTCAAAGAAGAGTGGAAAGAAGCACACTGAGAAGGAAACATGCTTGGTTGTTGCTCTATCTCTGACCTGTAAGAAAGGGATGGGGAGAGAGGCTACAACTCTGGACAGAGAAGCAGCTGTCTTTCTGCAGAAGATGTGCTCCGTAGTGTAGAAAAGCAGGCAGCCATGCAGCCCAGAGCTGATCAAGAGAATCTTCCTCCTCCAAGTTCTTAATGTAAAACACTCAAAGGGTTAAAGATGGTAGTTTTTTTTTTTTTTTTTTTGGTTGCTACGTGCAGCTAGAGAAAAAGCAGATTGTTCCCGATAACTCCAGGAGCATCCCCTTTAATGGGTGAAGGGTGGACTCAACCACCACGCACTCGCTGACGTGCAGTTGATCCCCAGAGACTCCAGGGTGTTTTTGTGTGTGATCAATGTGATGTTCCACTGCTAAATTTAGGGACTCTGAATCCTATGACAATGGCACATCACCATGACTAATTAGCAATGAAAAATTGTGGATGGTGACAGTTTTAATTACTTAATCTCCAAGGTTTTGATTAAATTGAAGCCCTTTGCCACAGGGCCAAAAATGTATATGTACACAAGTTAAGATTATAAAGTAATAAGGCTGATAACACAAATCACAAGATAAAAAGGGTCTTATGACACAGCCCCCCTATGTTTATGTGAGATTAGTCATGTGTGTGTGGGGGGTGTAAAACCCTGGAGACACCTGTATACATATGTTATAGTGAATATTAGTATGAGTGTTATTCAAGAGGGATGAATATGTTCATGCATTTCTAAAAATGTATGGAAATACAGGGAATAAATTTACACGACAGAGTGCGTGTGTGCATGTATGTGTTTATATATGAGTGAACAGCTCTGAATATTCACATATGTATACCCAGCACTAAAGAAATATGCACGTGTGTATGGACATCGGAGCTGCATGTGTATACATAACTCTAAAAGTGTAGCTGCATATGTACAAAATTGTATTTTGTGCATTAAATAGTTGAGGGGTGTGTTTGTGTGTATGTGTGTGTCTGTATTTGGAAAACAACTATACTGATTCTGAAGATGTATTTGCATGTATTTCGAGTAGAGTACTGGACATCTTTATATCTGTGTATTGCCAGAGATGTGTTTAATTACAACACCGCAAATGTATGCAGAACTGTATATGTATATAAATATGATGTATATACAACTGGAAATTCATATATTTATTAAATATTTCAGATATACTGTATCCAAACATGACAGAATTGTCAATGTGCATGTTATACTGCCATCCTACCATGCATTTATGTGTGCATTTTCACAATATTCAAAAACTCTATGTACATGTATGCAAACGATCTGCAAGTTATGTGTAGTGAATATATATTATGTATATGTTCAACTACAATAATATACAATATGTTGTATGTATGCAATGAAAGTAGATTATACAAAATATATTAAAATGTAGGTATGAATATACCCCTTGGTATACAGGTGTATGTATAAAATATTTGAGATATGTTTGTAAGTCCTACATGTTAACCCTGTAGATGTTATCCATGTGAATTTTTATTCCGTGTTCAAAGTATGTGATATACACAATATTGAAGATAGATAAGTGTGACCATTATATTATAATGAGATAATATTATATAACATTATAAGATAATATAATCTTCATAATATTAGAGATACATGTGTAAATATTTATCACACAGGAAGTCTGCACAACATTACAGATATGTTGTGTTTGCATGTAATATTTTTTAATCATGTAAATGTACATAATATAAAATTTTCTACTTTAACCACTTTTAAGTGTACAGATTGGTGGCTTTAAGTACACTCACATCGTTGTGCAACCATCCCCGTCATTCATCTCCAGAACATTTTTGTCTTGCAAAACTGAAACACTGTACCAATTAAACAATAACTCCTTATTTCCCGCTATCCTCGGCCCATGGAATCCACCTTTGCAGTTTATGTCTCTATGATTTTGACTACTCTAAGTACCTCATGAGTAGAATCATACAGTATTTGTCCTTTTCTGACTGACTTATTTCAATTAGCATAATGTCTTTGAGGTTTAAAAATGTTGCAGCATGTTCCAGAATTCCCTTCCTTTTTAAGGCTTAGTAATATTCTGTTGTACATATAAACCACATTGGTTTATCCATTCATCTGTACATGGACATTTGGGTTGCTTCTGACTTTTGGCTATCACGTATTGGCTATCGTGAACAGTGTTGCTACAAGTATAAATGTACAAATATCTATTCATATCCTTGTTTTCAATTCTTTTGGATATATACACATAAGTGCAATTGCTGAACCATATAGTAACTATTTTTAATTTCTTGAGGAACTGTCATACTCTTTTTCTTAGTGGCTGCACCACTTTGTAATTAATATTCTTACGTATGTGTGTGTGTTCATTATATAAAACACATAAAAAACTATGCATTTATGTTTTCAATTACAGAATTGTAGATACCAATATGAATATAAAGCACTGGATATATGAGTGTGTGTGTGTGTGTGTGTGTGTGTGTATAAATATATAAACATTGAAGCTAGGTTTTTGAATGTGCACCATAAGAGGCCTGTGTGTGTATATGTGTTTGTGTTTTTGCATATAACAGTTATGATTTACATTCATTGTTGTTCCCTCATTAACAATCAAAGTTTATATCAAATACCTTTTGCTATATTAAAAAAAAAACATAGTAACTTAAAATAACAACAATAAATTATTTCACTCATAAACTTGAAATTTTGCCAGTGCTTGGCAGAGACAGCTCTTTCCTATTCCAAGTGGCATACCTGTTGTGGCTTGATTGGAGTTGGAGAATCTGCTTTAAGGATGTTTCACTCACATGGTTGGTCAGTTGGTGCTGACTGTCACCTGAGGACTCGGCCATGGCTGTGGGCCTCTCCATGGGCTATTTAAACTTCTTTACCACATGGTGTCCATGTCCCAAGTGCAAGCATCTCAAGTGAATCTGGAGGAAACTCTATTGATTTTTATGATCTAACTCTGGAAGTCACACAGTATCACTTCTGCCACTCAGATTCAAGAGGAGGGAATGCAGAACCCATCTCTGAATAAAATGGAGATTCTACCTTCGGATGGGGAAAGTGTCCAAGCCATACTGCAAAAAAATATGTGGGATGGGAGATATTGTTTTGGCCATTTTTAGAAAGGACAATCTGCCACAGTCACAGGTTATTACTTCCAAACAGTTTGAACAACACATTAATTGATTCATTTGTGCAACAAATATTTGCTGAATGCCTACTGTGTGCCATACTGGGAATTTATGCATCACACACACACACACACAAGCACACACACACACACACACACACACACACACACACACACACACACGGTCCTTAC
This sequence comes from Cynocephalus volans, assembly GCF_027409185.1. Classification (NCBI taxonomy): domain Eukaryota; kingdom Metazoa; phylum Chordata; class Mammalia; order Dermoptera; family Cynocephalidae; genus Cynocephalus; species Cynocephalus volans. The sequence continues at coordinate 128,368,547 of NC_084463.1, forward strand.
CCCTGTGGGGCTTCCAGGAGAAAAGTAAATGTCTGTCTTGTCAGATATTAAGTGTCAGGGAAAAAAAGAAAGCAATGTAATGGGGAAAGGTAATGGTGGGGATCGGAGCATTACTCTTTTACATAGGATGGTCTTGGCAATAATCGCCAATAAGGTGATTTTTGAGCAGACGCTGGAAGGAGAGGGAGGGAATGAGCCTTGAGGAAAGTGACATCAGGAGGAGATAGTTCTAAGTAGAGACATGGGTGAAGGATATGAAGTCTGACCATGTTTGGTGTATTTGAGAAACAGCCAGGAGGCCAGTATGCCTGGAGCATGTAAGAGAGAGTGGTAGGAAATGATATCAGAGAGATTGTGGGCACCAGATCATGTAAAAATAATAAGATGATGTATTTCTTTCTGTTGAAAAAAAAAATCCCAAAGGAAATACACCACTAAAACATAATTCTTTTCAGCTGCATTGTCTTTGTTTCAATCACATGCTTTCCACAAATGCTGAATACCAAAGAACAAGCCTTCATGTGATAAGTTAGTGGGCACTGGCTGTTGTCTGGATCTGTAAGAAGTTGGCCAACCAATTAAAATTGCTTCTAACCTTGGAGATGAAAATCCAGGTCTCAGAAGGCTACAAGATATCCCTTCTGTCTGATTCTGTTCTCTCTGCCTACTTCATGTCACATCTGTACACATAAAACACCAACATATTCAATGACCTGAATGCCAGAGGTAATAATGAAGTTGGATAATAATTTATCTTGGACCCAGAACTCTCTCTGAATTCTGTTATCTTACATTCAGCTGTCTGCTTAGATCTTAACTTGGGTCTTTAATAGACATTGAAACCTCATATGTCCAAAACCAAACTCATGGTTATACCCTGCTTTAATTTGTTTCTCCAAAAGTCTGCATCAACTTAGGGAATGGTAATTTCATCCTTCCAGTTGCTTAGGCCCAAAACTTTAGAATTGTCCCTGAATCCTTTATTATCCATCAGCAAAGTTGACAGCTCTGTCTAACAACAACAACAACAACAACAACAACAAAAATGTCCAAAGTTCAAAGATTTCTTGCCACCTCCACTGCTACTTCCCTGGTCCGAACACCATTGTTTCATGCCTAGCAAAACCTCCTTGTTCCTATTCTCCATTCTCCATAAGACAGCCACATCATTTACTCTGATAAACATAAACATAAAATAAACATCTCTGCTTAAAACATTCCAATAACTTCCCCTTTCTTTCATACTAAAACAGGAAGTCCTTCCAACTGCATCCAAGCCGTCATTCTCCGGTCCCTTTACCACTTTCCCCTTCCTCTGCCTCTCTCCTTCTGTTCCTGCCATATTGCTGCCCTTGCTATTTTCCCAATGTGACAAGCATGTTTTAACCCCCAAACTTTTAGACTGTTTTCTCTGCCTGCCATATTTTTCTCCAGATATCCAGATGGCTGTCTCCCTCATTTCTCTCAGGCCTCTGATCATGTCACTTCACCAATACGATTTACAATGACCATCCTATTTACTATGCCCAACACTCCTGGCTATACACCTTCCCTGTTTTAATTTTCTAAAAGAGCTTTTCACCATCTGATGTACTCTTTTTTTTTTTTTTCTTTTTGTTTTCACTCCCAATTAGAATAAAATCTCCACAAGAGCTTATTTATGCTTTGGTTACAGTTGTAACCAAAATAGTGTTTAGAATGAGCTTGATGCAGAGGAGTTGCTCAATAAATAGTAGTTGAATAAATGAGTGAATAAATGTAACCTGAGTTCCAGCCACATAAGCTTTCATTATTATCTGAACATACTAGGTACCTCTCAGATTTGTTATGTGCACACAGGTTGTTTCCTTTGCTTGAAGAGCTGTCCCTACCACCTCATGAGTCAGGACCTCTGCTGTTACTCTGTGAAACCTCCAGCTTCCTCAGGCAATTGTGGGTTGGATTAGCTCTTGTGTTTTAATAGCTTTTGTCTATTAGCATTGTGTTATTAGAAGTATCTATTAGAACACTATAATAGGCTCTTATAATTATTTGTTTCCATGTCTATTTTCCTTACTACAATGCAAGGTTTTCGGGAATTGCTTTGGATTGAATGGCCCTCCCTCAAACTCATTGAAACTTAAATTGTGCCCCCCAAAGTTCCAGGTATTGGAAACTTGGCCCCTGCTGTAACTGTTGAGGGTGGGAAATGCTGTTATGGTAATTGAAAGATGGGAATTTGAAAAGGTGTTAAGTTGATGGTTTAATAGTGGTCATGGGCATAGTTCTGAGGTCTTTAAAAGGAGAGCATATTAAGAGCTATCTCTCTCTCTGCTCCACCATTTTCTTCCAGGTGAGACCCCTGCACTGCTGTAGAGCCGTGACCAAAGAAGACTCTCCCAGATGTGTTCCCTGGACTTTAGACTTCCTAGCTTCCAAAACTGTAAGGCAATAAAATTTATTTTCTTACAAGTCACCCAGTTCCAGGTAACAGAAATGTACTAATACAAGGATAGTAGTAACTTGGTCTTACTTATCTTCATGCAGCATAAAGCATAGAATGTCTACATATTTGCCAAATGCAAGAATCAATTATTCAACATTTCAGATGCATATATATAAATTTCTGACTTTCCAGGAATTCTGACTGGATTGCTGCAAGAGCATCAAGAAGTTAAAGAAAGGATACAGGTGAAATTTCTTCCTAAGAGTGGAAGGTGTTTGTTTTGTGATTTTTATTTGCATAAGATGATGGAAAATAGAGATTAAAGTGAAAATCAACTAGTGAAATTTGGAAAGGCAAGTCAGGGTCAGATTTGGGTCATCTTTTTTCTTGCCAACAGAGGTGTTGTCTGGTTGGAACAAGGCGGGAGAAATGGCTATTAGAAGATGACTATGACCTGCCACTAATGAGATCTGGGTCATAGGTGAAGGCAATTTTCCCAGTGTAGCACAAACTTTTCTCTTTTGTCTTAGAAATTATGACAACGGTTTTTATGAGTCTAATTCAGAAACTCGAACCAAGCTCAAAATTTTTGACCAGGCAGTCAAAACTCAGATGTGATTGCTCCTGGAAATAGCCCCTTTTAATAGACTACAGGAGTGTGAAAGTGTGTGTTGGGGATTTTCCTCTTAAGTTCCTGCTGTATCACAAGATGAATAAGGGAAGTCAGGTGGGGCTGAAAACTCCAGAGCCACCTCTGTTAGTGGGAAATACAAAAGCCACTACATTGAAAATGAAATCACATTCCAAATAACATATTACACACCCACACGAGGTAGACTGAGAAGTAATTTCCTGTTGATCCCTCTAGATAGTCTGAGAAAAAACTTACTTCTGGAAATTGCAACAACTTATAGAATTCAAAGTTACTGTAATTCTCTAATGAATGGAGATATTGGCAATTTACATGTCAATAATATACTCTGTTTTTATCAAGGGTTGATAAGTGACACGTGAGGAACGTTTGTGTAAAAATCATTGTGAAAGTTTTTAAAAGCTAATATGATGAATTCTTTTTATAACTTAGTTTCATGGGTAAAATGTAATTTCATGATAGATATTAGGTAATAACATATTGCTTTTTATTTTACTTTGCTAGGAGTCTCAGAGATTAATTTTATGTTCAATCATGTCGACTATATTAGGCAAGGTGGTTGATAATATTTCCTTTTTCATTCTCCTCAATATTTTAAAGATAGCTTCACAGAAGTATAATTTGCATACAATAATATTCAATAATTTTAAGTGTGTAATTCAGTAAGTTTGGGCAAATATTTATAGCTATACAACCACAACAGCAATCAAGATATAGAATATTTCTATTGCCCCCAGAGAGTTCCCTCGCTGCAGCCCAACAGACAATCCTTACCCCTAGACCCAACTTACAGCTACCCCTGATTTGCTTTCTGTCCTTGTAGTTTTGCCTTTTCTAAAATGGTATGTAAATACAGTCTTAGAATATGTTATCTTTGTGTGGGGCTTTTTTCATTTAGCATGATCATTTTGAGATTTTCATATATTCTTTTGTATATCAGATGTTCATACACTTTTAATGCTGAATAATATTCTATTAAATGGGTATATAATAATTTGTTTGCCAATTCACCAGCTGAAGAATATGTAGGTTATTTGCTAAATAAATAAATAAATACAGCTACTACAAACCTTTGAGTATGTATCTTCATGTGAATATATATTTTCATTTCTCTTGGGTAAGTGCCTGGGAGTGGAATTGCTAGGTCATGCAGTAGACTTACATTTAAATGAGAATATAATTCTTATTTGTATAAGAAAATGCCAAGCGGTTTTTCAAAGTGGCTGTAACATGTTGTATTTTTACCAGCCATGTGTGAAAGTTTCAGTTGCTTCAAATCTTGGTTAGCACTTAGTTTTGTCAGGTTTTTTGTTTGTTTGTTTTGTTTAATTTTAGTCATTCTAATGAGTGGGTAATGATATCCCATTGTGTTGTTTGCATTTTTGTAATGATTAACATTGTTAAATCAAGGCAGAGCTAAATATTTCTATTAGAAGCTCTAAACTTTTTTCTGTAATAGATGAAAAGGTGCTAAGATTCCAGAAATGTTCCTAACTGTTTACTTGCAAAGAGCAGACCAGGCACAAGATGGAATGAAGAATTACAGTGGGGCAAGGAAAAGCAGTGTAACTCATACATTGTCTTGATAATGATTACTCCGTTTTGGATGAAGTGTCTCAAACGAGTGTGGTGTAACAAATAATTGCCCAGTAGAAAACTCTTTTAAACAAGATTCAAATAGGAAAATATCTGTGAGTCCTGATTTAAACATGAGTTTATAGTATACAATTTGGTCCAGAAACTATTTTCTGATTAATAAATTACAAGATATTATAAAGACATCATGAACATGGAAATTATTGCTCATCATTTCATTGTTTTTATAATTAATGGGAGTTCCGACTGGGAATATATATTTTGAGATGGAAGTATTAATATTCCACCTTATTGCTGAGAGGAAAAAATCTAACAAACTTTGTAAAAACATTTAAATGGAAAATATGACCTGCCCTGTGGTGTCATGTTATAAATGGCAATACCACGTGGTCCTTAGAAATTGCTTGGAAATAGTTTTACAACTTCAGAGCAATTTCTGTGATGTTGAGAATCTAACCACAGCTCTAAAAAGAGAGACGAACCGGAAAACTCTGCAACAATTAAAATATACCTTTAAATATTTTATTGTTTGGAAAGATAATTGTAACGTAATTGTAAAGTTTATAAACTGAAAATAAACAAATATAAAGTATGACTGAAATTTCTATTTAAATAAAAAATATATTTAAACTATATGAAAATATACTTAAGATATTACCAATTCTTATTTCTGGGGTGATGAGATAATGAATAATTATATATTTTTTAATTTTAACTTTTGTTTCTAGGTAAGATTTTTCTAAAATTAAAAAAGTCTACAAAGAAATTAGAATTTTAAAAATCCAAAATTAAAAGATTAGCAACAAATATGATTAAGAACAGCATCATGTTTTAGATGAAGAATTCCAGCAAAGCAGACTTCTCAAATTTGGGGAGGGTTTAAAGGCAATAAATTATCTTTGCTAGGTTATTATTCTGCAACAAAGATCTCACTTCTGAATTTATAAACTCTGCCTTCATATGTTTTGATTGGTTTCAAGTTCTAATGCTAATTCACCTTGATCAGAAGGTCAATCTAAATGCACTGTATTTAAGTTTTCTTTTAATGTCATCCTGGGATGTATGCAGTGTTCTCAGTGCCAGATTAACAATGGAAAAATGTTGATCATTTAATGCTTTCTTCCTTTCTAAAAAACCCTAATTGTGTTCCATCGGTAGTTTCATTTGACTTATTCCACTTAACATTTCCTTCTCCTGGTAGCTGCCATAGATTAAGAAATGCCATTTGCAACAACATGGATGGACCTTGAGAGAATTATATTAAGTGAAACAAGTCAGGCACAGAAAGAGAAATACCACATGTTCTCACTTATTGGTGGGAGCTAAAAATTAATATATAAATTCTCACACACACACACACACACACACACACACACACACACAAAACCTGGGGGGGGGGAAGATATAACAACCACAATTACTTGAAGTTGATACGACAAGCAAACAGAAAGGACATTGTTGGGGGGGAGGGGGGGAGGGAGAAGGGAGAGAGGTTTTGGTGATGGGGAGCAATAATCAGCCACAATGTATATCGACAAAATAAAATTAAAAAAAAAAAAAAAAAGAAATAACTTCAAGATGCCAATTTTGGATTAAAATAAATAAATAAATAAAAAATAAATGACTTGGCCCACCAGGAATCAATCAGAATTAAAATTCGCTGAGAGCTTTTGGGAAAACATTGTTGAGAAAGACACAGAAAGAGAGAGTCTCTCCGCCCCTGCATTTTGTGAGGAGTGGATGCGGACTGCAAAGGCATCTCGCCTTCCTCTGAGGGTAAAGTCAGCACACAGAGGAGAGCAGAACCAAAGAATTCACAGCACACAGAGTCAGAGCCATCTGATTAAGTTGATATTAACACCAGTTCTACTTCTCAACTTTCTGTTAAATGAGCCAAAACATTCTTAATTTTTTGAGTCAGTTTGTTTGGGATTGTCTTACTCTTGACAGAGTAGACAGAGTTACACCTTCAGGGCACTCTCTTTATAGAATAGGCAGCTGGATCACCTTAGGGCCACTCATGTCCACTGGCTTTCTTTCTCAATGATTGATCTCTAAGATTGGTCTCCTTTTCAAGTCACCAGCTCTAATAGCCCGAATAACAAAAAGGGTGTCCGATGGGAGTTTTTCAAAATAAATGTTTCTCTTAGTCATTTACATTGCATATTTGAACAATGTTTAGTGATAAATGTGTGTTAGACATAATTTTTTCATCATGTGCTATGGTTGGAAGGTTTGTCCCCCTCAAAACTCATGTTAAAATTTAATTGCCACTGTAAACAGTATTAAGAGGTGAGACCTTCAAGAGGTGATCAGGCTATCAGGGCTCATTCTCATGGTTGGGACTGGTACCATTATAAAACAGTGTGTTCAGGCCCCTCTTGCCCTCTAGTGGTCCTTCTGCCTTCTGTCATGGTATGACACCACATGAAGCCCACAGAACTATAAGCCAATAAATTTCTGTTTATTATAAATTACCTAGTCTCTAATATTCTGTGACAGCAGCCCAAAGTGGACTAAAACAAAAACTGGTACCATATGAGTCGGGTGTTGCTACAACAATGTGGAACAGCTTTGAAACTGGGTAATGGGTATAGGCTAAACAGTCTTGAAAGGAGTGCTGGAAAAAGCCTAGATATCCATGAATGGAGCATTAAGAGCAATTCTGGTAAGAGCTCAGAAGAAGAGAACACCTGTACGGAAAGTCTTAAATGTCTTTGAGATTACTTAGGTGGCCATGATCAGAATGTTAGTAGAAATATGGACCTTTGTATTTGTCCATTTCTGTTGCTTATAATAAAATACCTGGAACTGGGTAATTCATAAAGAAAATGAAATTTATTGCTTACAGTTTCTGAGGCTGGAAAGTCTGAAGTTCGGGAACGCATCTGGTGAGGTCTTGGTGGTGGTAACAGTGATGGCAGAGTATCACATTGTGAAAATAACAGAGCAGAGAGAGAGACTCTTTGTCCTCCCCTTTTAAGAACCTCAAAACCACACCCTTGATCACCATTTTTAACCTATTCATGGTTCTATAACCTGATCACCTCTTCACAGGCCACATCTTTCAATTACCATAACAGGGTTTCCCACCCTCAATGGTTGCATTGGTGATTAAGCCTCAGTGAGGTTGGAGGACATCCAGTTTACAGCACCCTTAAAGGCAATTCTGATGAGGTCTTAGATGAAAAGAAGGAACGATGTATAGGAAACTGGAATAAGGGCCATTCTTATTTTAAAGTGGCAAGGGACTTGGCTGAATTGTCTTTATGCCCAAAGGCTTTGTGGAGGGCTGAATTTAAGAGTGATGAACTAGGATATCTAGTGGTAGATATATCTAAGCAGCAAAGCATTCAGCAAACTGCATAACTTATTTTAACTGCATATGGTCAAATGGGAGAAGACAGAAATCATTTAAAGACAAAATTTATGACTAAAATGGAAGCAGAACACAAAACTTTGGAAAACTCTCAGCATGGCTATGTAATGAATAAAAAAAGTGACTTCAGAAGAGTATCCCAAGAGTGGGCCTGTAAGATCCGTGCACCATGCACAAACCCCACACGCTGGGATAGCTCACCTCACAAAGACCATGAGACAGAGTCTGATGCAATCAAGCAAGAGGAGTTTATTTCCAGCATGCTGGGGTCACTCAGCATTCAAGACATAAGCGACCCTGAATTTACAATACAAGCAGCTTTTATACAGTTTTTCTGAACAGATCTTGTGACAGGATGAGTTGTTGGTTATCTGTGGCGCCTTTAGGTTTACAGGTGGGCTTTTGCAGGCTGGCACCCCGATAGTGCATTTCTCAATTGTTTATCTTCCCCAGGGCCTGGCCAGGTGGCCTTTAGATAAGGAACCAGTCATTTCCTGGAACCGGGTGGGGGCTATTAATGTTTAGTATGCTCGGGCCTGACCCTCGTATGGCCCCTTAGAAGCTGCTTTGCTTAAGCATTTGTTACAAGACTGCGTACATTAAGGTTATATTTTTCTACAATTCTACTACAATTTTCTATGCCCCCCTACAGGCCAAGCAATTGTTTGATGAGGATTAGTATGGACTGAACAATGCCAAAAGTTATTCATCAGGACAATGAGAGAATGACCCCAAGGCACTTCAGAGATGACCAGTGTGGTCCCTCTTATCACAGGCCCAGAGTGCCAAGGCCTGGGAAATAAAATATGTCAAGAGAAAGTGCTAAGGCCTTGGGAAGAAAATATGTCAAAAGGATGCCTTCAAGATATTGAGGCTTGCTGCCCAGGGCTGCCTCAAGTCTTTGTTTCCCACATTCTGGTTCAATACTTCTCAGTTACTGTAGGCATGGCTCAAGTGGGCTCAACCCACTGCTATAGAAAGTACAAGCCATCAACCTTATTTTCATTCATGTATTACTAATTCTGCAGGTGCACAGAATGCGAGCACTATAGGGGCATTGCTTTCTCCATGTAGATTTCAAAGGATGTTGTTCACGGTTATCCTGGGGGCTCAGGCAGAGACGTCACAGGAACAGAACCACCACAAAGAGCCCTACTAGGGCAATGTCTGGCAGAACTGTGGTATCAGAGCCATCATAGACAGTCCCCATTATGGCAATGCCTATTGGAGCAGCAGGGGCAAGTCCAGAACTGTGGAGCTACCAGAGTGCAACATGAGCCTAGAAGAGCTGCAGGCACAAGCCTACAACCAATGAGAGCACTGCATGGGTTGAGCCCATCAAAGCCATAGGAGCAGGGCTGCCTGAGGCCTTGGAGGCCCAACCTCCACCCTAATGTGTCCAGAAAGTGGGACTTGAAGTCAAAGAAGGTTAGATTATTCTCAAGATTTCAGATTTAGTATTGTTTACCCTGTTGGATTTGACTTGCTTGGGACCTGTAACTCCTTTCTTCTTTCCTATTTCTTCCTTTTGGAATGGAAATGTCTATCCTATGCCTGTCCCATCATTGTATGAGTACGTTGAAAGCACATCACTTGTTTAATTTCACAAGCTCACAGCTGGAGGGAGATTTGCCCATAACTGAGACTTTGGTGAGACTTTGGACTTTGGACTTTTGACTTAATGCTGGAAGGAGTTAAGACTTTGGGGGCTATGAAGATAAAATGAATATATTTTGTATGTGAGAAAAAACATGAGTTTTAGGGGACCAGGGATGAAATGTTATGGTTTGAATGTCTGTCCCTTCCAAAACTCTTGTTAAAATTTAGTTGCAAATGTAACAGTGTGAAGAGGGAAAACCTTTAAAAGGCGATTAGGTCATGAGGGCTCCCCCTCATCTGTGGATTGGTGCCATTATAAAAGATGAAGTTCAGCACCCTCTTGCCCTCTCTTGGCCCTTCTGTCTTCCACCATGGGATGATGCAGCAAGAAGTCCCTCACAAGATGCCAGTGCCATGATATTGGACCTCTCAGCCTCCATAATGGTGAGCCAACACATTTCTGTTTATTGTAAATTAGTCTGGTGGTATTCTGTTATAGCAGCACAAAATAGACTAAGACACCATGTTTCTAAAAGAAACTTTGGAAGACCGAATTGGCATGTATCAATGCTTTCCTAAGGGAGATTGGGCTGCACTATCCCTGAATATAGATTGGTGTTTTTCCGCGGAATGAGTTTATGAAGTAAAGTAAATTTAAGTGAATCCCACCTCAGTCGGTCACTAGCTATGTTCCCTAGGAAAGATATTTTTAGTTTTCTATTTTTAAAAATATCCTTGTTGTTAGCAATAAAAGTACCTACCCCCCATGATCATTTAAAGTTTAAATGAGATAACATTAAATTTAGCATCTTAGATCTCAGCATAGGCAATCAACTAAGTTCTTGTTATTCCCTTCTCTTCTTTATTTATGAGAAAAGCCCAAGTGGATCTCATCATTTGGTTATCCCTCTACTTTAGAAAAAAAAAAAAATCTGTAATCCCTGTATTTTTTCCAAAATTTGAAAATCCAACACATTTATGTGTGTGTGTGTGTGTGTGTGTGTGTGTGTGTGTATGTGTGTGTGTGTGTGTGTGTGTGTGTGTGTTTATTTTTATACAATAAAGCTCTTATCTTTCTGGACTTAAGTAAATTACTTAATGTTGCTTTGCCTCCCACGGATTTGTCACCCCTATTCCCCTGGGTGATGGAGCCACCAAAGATTACTAGAGCCCATCTCATTTGAACAGTGAGAAGCACCAGAAAGGGGTTACTCTCCCGGAACCCTCAAGATAGAGGCATTCCTTCCATTTGGGAAATTAACCACGAATTGGGATTCTATTCCTGCATTTATCTTCCAGACCAGCAAGTTACAGGAAGAGACACAGGTGGGGCTTTGCTAAGTACAGTTTAACAAGTTTTACAACAGAAGCTGCTAACATTCAGTAAAAACAAGTCAGATGACATTCTGTTAGGCAGTTAAGTGATCCACTAACAAAGGCTTGATTTAGCCGACATTCCTTTTCCCTCTAGCAGCTTTTTAGTGACTTTACATATCAATTAGTAACTTGTCTGTCTTAGAACCAGCAGCCTTGCTGTGTTACGATTCTTATCTTGCAACAGAGACTTAGTGCCCTGGGGGAAATTTCCTGTCCTTTGCAAGGTCAATATTTGAAACTGTAAGGCTTTGGAAAACCAGGCCCTGTGAGATACATTTGCTTTATGAAACCTCTACAACTTAACACCATCTTTTGAGTTTATTTTTCTGGGGAAAACCCAACAAATTCAAAGGAGTTGTAAAGTCTCACAGAGAAGTAGTCTTCTGTGCAGTCTAATTAAACAGAAGTGATCAATAGAGAAAAATCTAATCCTGTCAGTACTCCTTATTCTAGCAACAGAAATCAAACTCCCAAGACCCACCTATATCAGCAAGTTATAAATATATTTACATTTTCCTGTCTTGTTTTCAAGAAACTGAATCCACCCAAATACTCTGTCTTTTAGGAAGATTTTGCATATTTATATGCAAGTCCTAAAGTTTTCCTGACTTTGCAGTTTGCTATTAACATTTTGTGCAGTCTTTGTCCTAGCTAAAGATATATGAACACATTTTACATAGAGCCCAAATGCTGGCCAGACCTTCCTTATGCATAAAAGATAGATATTTCCTTTGGAACTAATTTTCCTCTAAGATATATTACAGAATGTGTTACATATTTTTTTGGCTAGCAAGAAAACCACACTCTATTCAATATCAAATGAGTGAGCTGATAAACTAAGAATTTTCAATAATCTTGGGTTTCTAGACTACTAAGGAAATGAAGCTATTTTCAATTTCTAAAAATCTGCTTAGGTTTTTATTTATTTATTTATTTATTTATTTTATTTATTTTATTTTTTTTTTGTCGTTTTTTCGTGACCGGCACTCAGCCAGTGAGTGCACGGGCCATTCCTATATAGGATCTGAACCCGCGGCGGGAGCGTCACCGCGCTCCCAGCGCAGCACTCTACCGATTGCGCCACGGGCTCGGCCCTGCTTAGGTTTTTAGACTGACATGTAAGAAGCTTAAAAGTTACCACTTCATTCTAATAATAAGTAAAATGATGAATAAAATAAAAAGTCAATAATTCATCTAAGATCTGTCAGAGAAGTGAGGTCACGATGCAAGCTACTGCCCTCAAAATCAGGGAGACAGAAAGGCAAATACAGAGAATCATGACTTACCTGAGCAAAACCCACAAGCAATGATCTCTGTTGCAACCAGACCGGAGTAGAAAAACCTGATCTGTAATTGACAAATTGCTGGAGTTTCAGTGTGGATAAATCTGAGAGTTAAAAACTCCAGGGGGAGCCAGTAATGGGGGCAGAGGGGAGTGAGGCCCACTGTTTTAAAAATTTAATTCAAGGAGTTTTACCAAATTCTCAGAGTAAAATATCAGAGAAAAATCCCCTCATGCTTCCAGCAGGGGGAGGGGAAAATAAACTTTAAATACACCAGAACATTTGTTTTTTTCTTCTTAGCAATGTCTGCCCTTGGAAAACACTATTTAAACAGAATCGAACCTGCTGGAGTTTTATCAAAGCCTAAATGAACTTAGGGAAGGACAATATACAACTTTAGGCAGATCTAGCCACCATACTGTACGTAAGACGGGTGGGGAGAGATGAGAAGCTTGTTTAAAGTTCACAGTCCAGAGGCACAGGATGACTAAAACAGTGAGACCTAAGCATAGGACTACAGAATATTTCCCTTCCTCCACATTTTACCACCACATTACAAAAGGCCTATTTACTGTAGTTCCTTTAACCCAGTATATCATATCCAGCTGTCAAGAAAAAAAAAACATAAAAAACATGTTAAAAGTCCAAAACACACAACTGAAGAGGCAGAGCAAGCATCAGAATCAGACTCAGGTATGTTGGAATTATCAGACCAGGAATTAAAAAAATAAGTTATTGATATGCTAAGAGTTCTAATGAATAAAGCAGACAGCATGCAAGAACTGATGGGCAATATAAGAGAGATGGTGATTCTAAGAGGGAACCAAAAAGACATGCCAAAGATCAAAATCATTATAATGGAAGGAAAGAATGCCTTTAATGGGCATATTCTCTGAACTTGAGGATATTTCAATAAAAATCTCCAAATGAAAAGAAAAGAGAAGAAACTAAACTAAACTAAAAGACAACATAATATCCAGGAATTGAAGTGTAACTACGTAAGATGTAACAAACACACAATGGGAATTCCAAAATGAGAAGAAAGAAAGAAAAAAAAAAACTATTTGGAAATATAATTACTAAGAATTTTTCCCCAGTTAATATCAGACCCTAAACTATTGATCCAGGAAACTCAGAGAAAGCCAAGCAGGATAAATGCCAGAAAAAATACACCTAGGCATTTTATTTTTTAAACTACAGAAAATCAAAGATAAAGAAAAACATCTTGAAAAAAAAATAAGGTGAAAAACATCTTACCTACAGAGGAGCAAAATTAAAAATTAAATCTGACTTCTCCTCAGAAGCCATGCAAGCAAGAAGAGAGTACAGTGAAATGTTTAATGTTTTGAGGGAGAGAGGAAAAAACCAAAAAAACTCACCAACCTGTATTCTTGTACCCTACAAAATTATCTTTCAAAAGTCAATAAGGAATAAACTTTCCCAGATGAACAAAATTTGAGGAAATTTGTTGCCAGTAGACCTGCCTTGCAAGAAATGTTTGAAGAAGTTTTTTAGGGAGAAGGAAAATGATATAGGTCAGAAACTTGTGTCTACATAAAGAAAGATATCAGAAGAGGAAGAAGTGAAGGTAAAATAAAAAGTTTTATATTTCTCCTTAAGGATCTAACATGATTGTTTGTAGCAACAATGTATTTAAATATATATGCTTATGATGCTTACGTGTATCTAAAATGAATTACAGCAATGATAAAAGGGGTGGGAGGGAATAATTAGGATTATTTTGTTACTATAAGGTACCTACACTACAATGAAGTAGTATTATGTTATTTGAAAGTGAATTTAGATTAGTTGTAAATGTATATTGTAAGCTAGAGCAACCACTAAAAAAAGTTTTTACAAAAGTATAACTGATAGGCTAAGAAAGGAGAGAAAATGGAATTATATAAAAATTCCAATTAAAACAACAAAAGACTGAAAAACAGTGGAAGATAAAAATAAAAACAAGAATTAATTATGATTCAGTTAAAAAATTTAAACATAAATAAATAAATAAAACAAGAAGCAAGGACAACAAATAAAAACCGTGACAATATGGTTCATATTAATCCAACTATATCAATAACCACTGAATGTCCATAGTCTAAATGCACTAATTAAAGGACAGAGATTGTCAGAGTGAATCAGAAAATGAGATCCAACTTTGTGTTATCTACAAGAAACTCAATTTAAATGTAAAGACACATATAGATTAAAAGAAAATGAATGGAGAACTATATACCATGCTAACACTAATCAGGAAAAAAAAAGCATGAGTAGCTAGTAGTTGTATTAATCTGAAGCAGAGCAGACTTCAGAGCAAAGAAAGTTCTCAGAGATAAAGAGGGGCATTACATAATGGTAATGTTATTTCTCCAAAAAGATGTAATCTTCAAAGTGTGTGCATATGCCAACAGAGTGTCAGAATATGCAAGACAAAAAATTATAGAATTACCAGGAAAAATAGATGAATCCACTATTATAGTTAAAGACTTCAACACCCTTCAATTAGAAACAGAGAGATTCAGCAGGCAAAATATCAGTAAGAACATAGTTGAACTCAACATTATCAATCAACTATGTATAAATAATCTCTATAAACCATTTGATCCCAAAACAGCAGATTACATATTTTTCTCAATCTCTCATGGAACATTCACCCAAATAATCCACATTCTGGGCCATAAAACACACCTATCAAATTCTGAAAAATAGAAATCATACTGTGTGTGCTCTCATATCATAACTAGAAATCAAAAACAGACAGCTGCACAATATCCAAACACATGGAGATTAAACAACATGCTTCTAAACACATGGGTCAAAAAATAAATGTCAAGACAAATTTGCATAGTATTTTGAACTAAATAAAAATGAAATAACAACTTATCAAAATTTGTGAGATGCAATGAAAGGAGTGCTTACAGGGAAATTTATAGCACTAAATGCATATGTTAGAAAGGAAGAAAAATCTAAGTAAAACCAGTACTCTAAGCTTCTGCCTTAGGAAATAGAAAAAGAAAAGCAAATTAAATCCAAACTAAGCAGGAAAAAAAATGAAATAAAAATTAAGGCAGATATCAATGAAATTGAAAACAGTAAATCAATAGAGAAAAGTTATAAAGTCAAAATCTGTTTCCTTGAAATGATCAATAAAATCAACAGCTTCTAGGTAGGCTAACTAAGGAGAGAGAGAAAGAGAGAGAGAGAGAGAGAGAGAGAGGACACAAATTACTAATATCAGAAGTAAAAGAGGAGACATGACTATGTATCCCATGGGCATTAAAAAGATAATAAAGGAATACTATGGACAACTCTAGGCCCACAAATTTGATGATGCACATAAAAAAGAACCAATTCCTTTAAAGATACAACCTGCCAAAACTTACACAAGAAAGACAATCTGAATAGGTTACATCTGCTAAAGAAAGTGAATCAATAACTAATCACTCCACCCCCTCCCAAAAAAGCACCAAGTCCAGGGGTGTTCACTGGTGGACTTTATCAAACATTTTTTGTGTGTGTGTGTGTGTCTTTTTTTCGTGACCGGCACTCAGCCAGTGAGTGCACCGGCCAGTCCTATATAGGATCCGAACCCGTGGTGGGAGCGTCGCCGCACTCCCAGCGCCGCACTCTCCCGAGTGTGCCATGGGCTCGGCCCCTTTATCAAACATTTAAGGAAGAAATTTTCCCAACTCTCTATCATCTCCTTCAGAAGACAGAATCAGAGGTAATACTTCTGACCTCATTCTTATGAAGCCAGCATCACCCTAACATCAAAACCCAGACAAAAACATTATAAGAAAACCACAAACTAATATCTCTCATGAACATAGATACAACAGTTCTTAACAAAATATTGGTATATCAAATTTAACAATGTATAAAAAAAATTATACACCACGACCAAAGGGAATTTATTTCAGGTATTCAAGTCTGATTCAACATTTGAAAATTATTTAATGTAATTTATCACAAGCAAGCTGAAGTAAAAAAAAATTGAATGATCCTATCAATCCTATCAATAGATACTAAAAAAGTTTTTCACAAAATCCAATGCCCATTCATGATAAAAAAAAAAAAAAAAAAAAAACCTCAGCAAACTAAGAATAGAGGGAAACTTCCTCAATTTGATAAGGAATATCTACCAAAAATCTGCAGCTAACATTATACTTAATGGTGAGAAATTTGAAGCTTTCTCACTAAGATCAGGAATAAGGCAGGACTGCTCCCTCTCATCACTGCTTTTCAAAATTTTACTGGAAATCCTAACTGATGCAATAAGATAAGAAAAGGAAATAAAAGGCATACAGATTGGAAAGAAGGAAATAAAATTGTCTTTGTTTGCAAATGACATGATCATCTATGTAGAATACCTGAAAAAACTGACAAAAATGCCTGGAACTAATAAGAGATTAAAGGAAGGTTGTAGGCTGTTAGGTTAGTCAATCCAATATAGAAGTCAATCCAATCTCTTTCTTATATGCCAGCAATGAATAAGTGAAAATTGAAAATAAATGCAATTTTATATGAATGGGCAATTTATATGAATACCCAAAACTGAAATATTTATGTATAAATCTAACAAAATATGTACAAGTTCTGTATGATGAAAACTGTAAAGCTCTGATGAAAGAAATAAAAGAAAACTAAAAAAGAGATGTTCCATGTTTATGGATAAGAAGCCACAGTAGTGTCTAAATGTCAGTTCCTCCCAACTTGCTTTATAGAGTCATTGCAATCCAAATCAAAATTTTAGCAAGCAGTTTTGTGACTATTGACAAAGTGAGTGTAAAGTATATATACAGAGGCAAAAGACTGAGAACAGCCAACACAATATTGAAAGAGGACAAAGTTGGAGGACTGATCCTACCTGACTTCGAGACTTACTATAAAATTACTGTAATCAGGACAGTGTGGCGTTGGCAAAAGAACAGACACAGACCAATGGAACAGAAGAGAGAGACCAGAAATAGACCCACATTACTATAGTCAACTGATCTTTGACAAAGGACCAAGGGCAATATGATGTCAAAAACAGTCTTCAACAAATGATACTTAACAACTGAATATCCACATGCAAAAAGTAAATCTAGGCAAAGATGGTATTCTGTTCACAAAAAATAACTCAAAATGGATCACAGACTTAAATACAAAATATAAAATTATAAAACTCCTAGAAGATAACATGGTAGGCAATCTAGATGACTAGGGCTTGATAATGACTTTTTGATACAGCATCAAAGGCACAATACATGAAAGAAAGAATTAATAAGCTGTTTTGTGTTAAAGTTTTTAAAATTCTGCTCTGCAAAAGACACTGTCAAGAGAATAAAAAGAAGACAGACTGGGAGAAAATATTTGCCAAACACCTATCTGTTAAAGTGCAGATATCCAATTCTACAAAAAAGTTATAAAACTCAACAGTAAGAAAAGAAACATCCAGATTAAAAAATAGTCCAAAGACCTGAATAGACACCTCACCAAAGAAGATACAGTAGTCCCCCTTATCCATGGTTTTGCATTCTGTGGTCTATCATGTTGTAAAAATAGGTGAGTATAGTACAATAATATATTTTGAGAGAGAGACCACACTCACAAGGCTTTTATTGCAGTATATTGCAATAATTGTTCTATGTTATTGTTAGGTATTGTTGTTAATCTCTTAGTGTACCTAATTTAAAAATTAAACTTTATTAGTCTGTTTTGTGTTGCTTGTAACAGAATACATGGAACTGGGTGATTCATAAAGAAAATGAAATTTATTGCTACAGTTTCTGAGGCTGAGAAGTCCAAAGTCCATCTGGTGGTGGTGACAGTGACCCAGGGATCTCACATTGCAAGATGGTGAAAGCAGAGAGAGCAGAGAGAGAGCAAGAGACAGACTCTCCTCTTCTTTTAAAGCTCTCAGAACCACGCCCCTCACCACTATTTTTAATCCGTTTACTATGGCATGGTCCTACAATCCAATCATCTCTTCAAGGCTCCACCTTTCAATTACCATAATAAGATTTCCCACCCTCTTAACAGTCACAGTGGGGGCTAAGTTTCTAATACATAAAACTTGGGGGACATAATTCAAGAATCAATGAGTTTTACAGGGACACAATTCAATCCACTACACATGTATAGGAAGAAAAGTAGCATAGGCAGGGTTTGATAATATCCATAGTTTCAGGCATAAACTGGGGGTCTTGGAATGTATCCCTTTTGGAAAAGAGAGAACTGCTGTATACAGAGGGCAAAGAAGGATATGAAAAGATGCTCCACATCATATATCATCAGGAAAATGCAAATTAAACCAACAGTGTGGGGCTGAGCCCGTGGCGCACTCGGTAGAGTGCTGCGCTGGGAGCGCGGCGACGCTCCCGCAGCGGTTTCGGATCCTATATAGGAATGACGGGTGCACTCACTGGCTGAGTGCCGGTCACGAAGAAACGACAAAAAAAAAAAAAAAAAAAAAAAAACAGTGTGTTACTGCTACCTACCTACTAGAATGGCCAATATCTGGAACATTTACACCAAATGTGGCAAAGATCTGGAGCAATAGGAACTTTCATTCATTGATGGAGGGAAAACAAAATGCTGCTTTGGAAGACACTTTGGTAGTTTCTTACAAAGCTAAACATACTCTTCTGTACAATCCAGCAATTGCACTCCTTGGTATTTACTCAAAACATGGATGTTTATAGCAGATTTATTCATAATTGCCAAAATTTGGAAGCAACCAAGATGTTCTTCAGTAGGTGAGTGAATAAATATACTGTGGTATAGCCAAATAATTGAATACTACTCAGGACTAAATGGAAATGAGATATCAAGCCAGGAAAAGACATGGAGGAAACTTAAATGCATATTATTGAGTGAAAGAAGCCAAACTGAAAGGGTCACGTATTGCGTAAATTACAACTGTGATATTTTGCAACACGTAAAATTATGGGGAGGGTAAAAGATCAGTGGTTGCCAGGGATTAGGGAGGAGTAGGATGGATGGATAGAGAAAGCACAGAAGATTTTAGGGCAGTAAAACTACTTTATGTGATACTGTAATGTTGGATACACATCATTTTACATTTGTCCAAACCCATAGAATGTACAACACAAAGAGTGAGCCCTAGTGTAAATTATGGATTTGGGGTGATAATAAAGTATCAATGTAGGTTCATCAATTGTAATGAATATATATCACTTTGGTGGTGGATTTTGGTAATGAGAGAGGTTACGCATGGGGGGGCAGGGAAAATATAGGAAATACAAACCTTCTGCTCAATTTGCTCTGAAGATAAATCTTGTCTAACAAAGAGATTTAAGATATTATGTCTAACTTTAAGCTATACTACAAAGTTATAATAACCAAAGCAGTATGGTACTGGCATAAAAACAGACACACTGATCAATGGAATAGAATAGAGAATACAGAAATCAACCCACACACTTACTGCCATCTGATCTTTGACAAAGGCACCAAGCCTATTCACTGGGGAAGGGACTGCCTCTTCAGCAAATGGTGCTGGGATAACTGGATATCCATATGCAGGAGAATGAAACTAGACTCATACCTCTCACCATATACTAAAATCAACTCAAAATGGATTAAGGATTTAAATATACACCCTGAAACAATAAAACTTCTTAAAGAAAACATAGGAGAAACACTTCAGGAAATAGGACTGGATACAGACTTCATGAATACGACCCCAAAAGCACGGGCAACCAAAGGAAAAATAAACAAATGGGATTATATCAAACTCAAAAGCTTCTGCACAGCAAAAGAAACAATTAACAGAGTTAAAAGACAACCAACTGAGTGGGAGAAAATATTTGCAAAATATACATCTGACAAAGGATTAATATCCAGAATATATAAGGAACTCAAACAACTTTACAAGAAAAAAACAAGCAACCCAATTAAAAAATGGGCAAAAGAGCTAAGTAGGCATTTCTATAAGGAAGATATACAAATGGCCAACAGACGTATGAAAAAATGCTCAACATCACTCAGCATCCGGGAAATGCAAATCAAAACCACACTGAGATACCACCTAACCCCAGTTAGGATGGCTAAAATCCAACAGACTCTGAACGATAAATGCTGGCGAGGTTGCGGAGAAAAAGGAACTCTCATCCATTGTTGGTGGGACTACAAAATGGTGCAGCCTCTATGGAAAATAGTATGGAGGTTCCTCAAACAATTGCAGATAGATCTACCTTACGACCCAGCTATCCCACTGCTGGGAATATACCCAGAGGAATGGAAATCATCAAGTCAAAGGTATACCTGTTCCCCAATGTTCATTGCAGCACTCTTTACAATAGCCAAGAGTTGGAACCAGCCCAAATGTCCATCACCAGATGAGTGGATACGGAAAATGTGGTACATCTACACAATGGAATACTACTCAGCTATAAAAACGAATGAAATACTGCCATTTGCAACAACATGGATGGACCTTGAGAGAATTATATTAAGTGAAACAAGTCAGGCACAGAAAGAGAAATACCACATGTTCTCACTTATTGGTGGGAGCTAAAAATTAATATATAAATTCACACACACACACACAAAAAAAAAAATACCGGGGGGGAGGGGAAGAAGATATAACAACCACAATTACTTGAAGTTGATACGACAAGCAAACAGAGGGAACATTGGTGGGGGGGAGGGGGGGAGGGAAGAGGGAGGGAGGTTTTGGTGAGGGGCACCCATAATCAGCCACAATGTATATCGACAAAATAAAATTAAAAGAAAAAAAAAGATATTATGTCTAAAATTATGTATAATTTAGATAAATTATTGCTAATTTGGATATGATAAATCACCCCAGAAGATGGATTGGGTTTATGCTTTGTTTTTAAAACATGATCAAACAACTAGTCCTGTTGAAAATTTACAAAAGAATCGATGCTGAGGAAATGACATATGTGTTCTCATTTGGTTTATAATACATGACTTTTCTCTTAGCTATAGGCATTTGCTCATTTGAACAGCATTTAAAGACACTCCTCCGGAGCATCAGGTGTGCATTTCTATCATGTTTTCCAATGAATTCTTTACAGTGAATTTTTTCAACCAAATTATCATCTGTCAAATTTCATTTGGCTTACTTTATTGATTGCACATGGCACTGACCTAAGATTTTTCGGAAGTTCATCTATATTCTATCTAAAAGGATCCATCACTGGAAACTGATTTTGAACTCTCTTCAAACTTGATTTATACAAGCTTGTGGTATATAACCTTTGAGAAGAGACAGTATAGAAAAGGCTTAAATACTAGAATAATTATTGCCTTAGATTACCATAAGAGTTTTTGATGTTAATATACTATTTTTGAGGAACATCTCCAGTTGCAAAATCATCTACTAACCAATCTTTTGAAAGAGATAATTAAGCCTTTCAGTTAAAATAGAAATACCTATATTCTGCTTTGGTATCACGAAGGCTGGTTTTTTGTTTGTTTGTCTTATTTTGTTTTGTTTTTCAATTGAAAACTGTTTGCCAAAATCTACATAAATCAATAAAAGCAATTTGAGTGTTTTCTAATTTACCTAGTCCTACATCTATTTTAGGCAGAGGATTATTATCAGGCTTGATTATAAAATTATGTTTTTGTAACCTATGCAAAATCAGCCTTTACTTGTCAATTTTATAGAAAGGATTGCTATGAGTTCCCAAAAAACCTGGACTACCTTTTTCACTATTTTTCTGATGTTATCTCATGTTCTTCTGGCTCCATAATGTAATAATCAAATTGGATTATAATACAGTCAAATAAATTTCATCTGGTATGTTCAAAGAATATCTGTAAAGTAAAGCCCAGATGTAACTCTCAACAAAAAATGTCCCCAACTAACCATTTTCACATGAATAGTACAAAAAAGCAAATGTTCTTAGGAATTCTCCATTCTCAGATTCTGGATGTAAAAAGAGGATCCTATGATAACACACAGCTTTGTGTCCTTCTTCTCTGATAGCTTTAGCATGGCACACAGACACATATGAGATAAATTTATAGGGATTAATCAAGAGTTATATGATCTTAATGCTAAGCAGTATAGAAAAATTTCATCCTGCTATTAAATTCTAAACTCAAAATAATGAGACAACTCCCCTAAAGTTAACTTCAATTCTACTATCAAATTTTACATTTGAGAAAACGAAGTTCCTTCCCCCCACCATGAGAAGTTAGCCATTTACTCTTTATTCTTAAGGCCACACAACTTATGAATGACAGGGAAAGGATTATTCTACTATAGGTCAGTAATTTATTAGTTTGTTAGATGGTTTCCAATAAAATAGCTAGATAAGGGCAAGATTTTTAGACAAGGGTTTATATGTTTTTCGAGAGGAAGTAAATGTCTTTATCACACAAATCTAGCCATTGTCTTACAAATGCCATTTTTGGGAAAGGGATGCCATCCTCCCATGGTAAACTAGCAAAAAAGCATTCCAGTGGAAATAAATATTCCAACCAAATATCCTCCAGCCCTCTAATCTCATGCCTATGTTTTCCATTTGACCCAACCAGAAGCCAGGGTGCAAATAAGTCCACTGAAGCTGTCTATAAGTGTCAGCCTTCTGGAAGTCTTTCCTGGGGCACAGATAATGGTGAGGAAGCATGAAGTATAATATGGGGAAATCAAAATGAGATATATCCAACATACTACCATACTAGAATTTCTGAGGTTGTGAGGTTGTCTTATTTATTGGGCAAATGTATTTATGTCCTTCAACTTAACTTTGAATTTAATACTGACATAGTTTGGATATGTTTGTTCCTCCAAAGCTCACATTGAAACTTAATCCCACTGTGACAGTGCTGAGAGGGTGGGAAATCCTATTATGGTAATTGAAAGTGGGCCTTTAAGAGGTGATTTGGTTGTGAGGACCATGTCGTAGTGAATGGATTAATCCGTGAATGGCTCAATGGGTGTGGTTCTGATGATTTAAAAGGAAAGCAAGTGAGGAGATTAGTCTGTCTTGGTCAGCCATTCACCATATGATACCCTCCATCACTGTGTAGAATCCCCACTAACAAGGCCCTCACCAAATGTGTTCCTTGACTTTGGATTTCCCAGCCATTGAAACTGTAAGTAATTTTTTAAAAAAAAAAACAGATTATACAGTTCCAAGGATTCTGTTATAAGCAACAGAAAGAGACTAAGACAGAAAATTGGTACCAGAGAAATGGGGTGTTACTTATAACAAATACTTGAAGATTGTGGAAACAGCTTTCGACCTGGGTGTTGGGCAAAGACTGGAGGAGTTTGGAGGATGCAGAAGAGACAAAAATATGAGGGAAAGTTTGGAACATCTTATAGACTGGTTAAATGGTGGTAACCAGAATTCTGACAGAAATATGGACTAAAAAGACCATTCTAAGGAGATCTCAGATGTAAATGAATAGGAGCTTATTGGAGAATGGGGCAAAGATCACTCTTGCTATGAACTGGCAAAGAAATTGGCTGCGTTCTGGTCATGCTGCAAAATTTTATGGAATGTGGAGCTTAAAGTTATTAAACCAGTGTATTTGGTTGAAGAAATTTCTAAGTAGCAAAACATTCAGGAAGCTGCATGGATTCTTGTAACAGCCTATGCTGAGTTATGGCAGCAAAGGCATGAGGAAAGCTAAAATTTATAGTTAAAAAAGAAGCAGAGTGTAAAAAATTGGAAAACTCTCAGCCTGGCCAGTAAATAGTGAAAAGGTATTTCTGGGAGAGAAAAGCAATGGTGTAGGCCCATAACTGTTTGCTAAGAAGATTAGTACAGAAAAAAGGGATTACCAAGAGAATGGACAAAATACCCTGAAGGCATTTCAGAGATCTTCAAGGCTGTCCCTTCCATCATAGTCCCAGAGGCCTAGGGAGAAAGAATGGTTTGGAGGAACAGGCCCAAAGTATCTTCCATGAGCTCACTGCCCAAGGCCACCTTGGGATGCTGCTCCCTGCATCATGGCTCCTTGGGCTGCTCCAGTCGTGGCTAAATTGGCTCTAGTTGGCTGGACCTGCAGCTTTGGAAGATACAAGCTGGAAACCTTGTGGTGTCAAGTTTGCAGGTTCCCAGAATGCCAGAGCTGTGCCATCCTGATTTCAAAGGATATATGGAAAACTCTGGGGGCTTAGGAGGAGATCTGTTGCCCCTGCAGAATCACCACATACAGCCTTAACTAAACAAATGCCAAGTGAAAACATGGGGTAGGAGTTGCAGCGGAGAATCCCCACTAGGGCCATGCTAGTGGAGCTGTGAGAGCAGAATCACATGGAGAATCAAGAACTGTAGATCTACTACTGTTCAGTGCTAACCTAGAAGAGTTGCAGTATGGCTGGAGACTAGGAAAGCCACAGGAAGGGGGCTCCCTGAGGACTTGGGGACCCAGCCCCTGCACCAGTATGCAGAGAATGCTGAACATGGAGTCAAGGTCCATGATTTGCCAGCTGTGAAATTTAATGCCTGCTTTTCTGAGTTTCAAAATTGTTTGGGACCTGTTACTCCATTCCTTTGCCTATTTCTGCCTTTGGAATGGGAATATGTACCACCATTGTATCTTGGAAGTAGATGACTTGTTTGATTTCAAGTTGAAAGGAGTTTTGCCTTTAGTCTCAGATGAGACTTTAGACTTTGGACTATTAAATTGCTGCTGGAAAAAACTAAGATTTTGGGGACTATTGGAATGAAATGATTGGACTATTGTGATGAAATGATTGCACTTTGTATGTAAGAGGGGCATTAGTTTTGGGAGCCAAGGGCGATATAACATAGTTTCAATATGTTTGTCCCCCCAAAGCTCATGCTAAAACTTAATCCCCTCTGTGATAGTGTTCAGAGTGGGAAATCCTATTATGGTAATTGAAAGATGACACCTTAAAGAGGTGATCAGATTATGAAGACCATGCCCTAGTGAATTGATTAATCCATTGATGGTTTAATTGGTGGCAATGGGGGTGGTTCTGATGGCTTTAAGAGGAAAGCAAGTGAGGAGGTTAGTCTACCTGTCTCTCTCAGTCAACCATTCACATGTGATACCCAGAGTCACTGCGGAGAGTCACCACCAACAGGGCCCTCAGTAGATGTGTTCCCTGGATTTTGGACTTCTTCTGAAACTGTAAGCAATAAATATTGTTTCTTTGTAAATTACCCAGTTTCACATATTCTGTTACAAGCAACAGAAAAGGACTAAGACAAATACTGAAGGCAGTATAGTAGCCCTCTCTTGTCCATGGTTTCACTTTCCAGTTTATATTACTCTTGGATAACTGTGGTCTGAAGATAGGTGAGTGTAGTACAATAAGATATTTTGAGAGAGAGAGAGAGAGAGAGAGACTGCATTCACATAACTTTTATTACAGTATATTGTCATAATTGTTCTGTTTTATTATTAGTTATTGTTGCTAATCTCTTACTATTCCTATTTTTAAAGTATTAACTCTCTGTTCCGAGCCTCAATCCCTCCTCCTCATGGTTTAACTTATACTGTGTCAATTGTTAAGAATGTCTCAAATACCTTTTCAGATATTTGTTTAACAAAGGTTTTCTAAAGTCTAAAATCATAAGGAATACGTTCCTAAAGGTATCATTCTAGGTAGGCAAAGAGTGAGATTTACTGTTAGGAGGACCTATATTATGTACATACCAGACAGCTATGCTCTTTCTGATACTATTTTTTGATGTTTCCCTTGCTAATCCTGCCTTAAGGCATATGGTTAATCAACAAGGATGTTACTCTTGACTTCTGAAATTTTCTTATGCTGGTGTCTTGCAAGCAAAATTTGATCTGTGTCATATACTCACCTGTCTTTATGCACTAACTATAATTTCTTCTCAAAAATTATGTGAGGTGGTTTTGTTCTCCTAGTAGCTGTGAAGAGTTAAGCTGGTGCTATAGAGACAGTAGGCCCTCTCAACCTTTTAGCATCTGGAAAAAAATGAGAATCAAATCTAAGCCATAGATTGAAAGCCAATGGAGGTGAAGGCTCCCCATCATAATCTTCATATATTGCTAGAAGTGAGGACGTGAAGAGGGAGATATGAAGGGCAAACTTTTTAAAGTCAAAATACCTAGAAAAATTTGCCGTTCTAGACCACTCAGCCCGCCTATAGTGAGGAATACGTTGATTTTTATCAGTGTTTATGCATCTACCTGTTTATTTATTTAAAAATATGCTAGGTATTTGAATATAGAGAGGCAACAAAGTTTCCTCAAGGCATGTATAGTAATTTAGACTCATGATTCCACCCTTGAGTTCAAATCCAAACTCTATCACTTAAGATTATGAACATTTTGGCAAATGTGGCCTCTCTGAGATGCACCCCTTATAGCTTTAAGGAAGATCACATTAGGTAACTTCTATAAAGTTTCTAGCAGTGGTGTCTGGCACATATTGGGCTTTGTGAATAGAATGGTGTTCTGGTAGTAAGAAGAGAGAATCTGAAATCAGATCACCTCCACCTCTTATTCATGGACAAGACAGTTATCCTTCCTGTGTTTCAATTTCCTCCTTTATGAAATGAGGGTAATAGTAGTACCCCAATCTCACGGGGACGTTATGACTACTAAATGAGTTAATATATGCAAAGGGATTAAATGATGCTTAGCTCATACCTAAGTTTTTCTATCATTTTTTATATATAAGAACAATTGTTATTCTCATAATTTTTATTATATATGATCTGTACAGAAATGACTATAACACAAGACAGAAAATAATAAAAACCATTAGATTGACAAATGAATAACTATAGGAGAGATGATGAAAAGATTTCAAGGACGTAGGGTAGTATCAAAGCATGCCAAGTTGAGAGATCAAAAAAAGACCTATGGGTAGGTGAAAGAATGTGAGTACAATTACATATAAACTGTGAGTAGTTCCACCATTGATATATGGGAAGGCATTGTGAGTGATAGGGTTAAAAATATAGGTTAAGATAGGTTATGAAAGAACTTGAATAGCTTGCCATACACGATAAACTTTATTCAGTCATCAGTGGGGGATCTTTGAGGGCCTGTGGGAAGACCTATCTGTAGAATAGTTTGTAGAGGGAAGAAACAGTAAATAGAAACACCAACCAGGAGATTTCTGCATAGCTCAAGCTAAATCTACAGAAGACCTTCATTAGGTTAGAAGCAATGGGAGTCAAAATGAATGTATATGTCAAAGTGAATTTGTAAATGAGTGGATACGGAAAATGTGGTACATCTACACAATGGAATACTACTCAGCTATAAAAACGAATGAAATACTGCCATTTGCAACAACATGGATGGACCTTGAGAGAATTATATTAAGTGAAACAAGTCAGGCACAGAAAGAGAAATACCACATGTTCTCACTTATTGGTGGGAGCTAAAAATTAATATATAAATTCACACACACACACACACACACACACACAGACACACACACACACACACGCACACAAACCGGGGGGGGGGGAGAAGATATAACAACCACAATTATTTGAAGTTTATATGACAAGCAAACAGAAAGGACATTGTTGGGGGGGAGAGGGGGAGGGAGAAGGGAGGGAGGTTTAGGTGATGGGGAGCAATAATCAGCCACAATGTATATCGACAAAATAAAATTAAAAAAAAGAAAAAACAATTTAAATAAGTGTTGAAGGTTTTTTAATGGATACTGCAAAGTCAAAAATGCCCTTCCATTCTGCCTTCCTTTCTCCAATACCCTTTCCCTTTTTGTGAAAGATATACAGCCTTTACCTGAGGGACTTGAAAACTCAGATGCCTACATGAAACAGGCAGGTAATCAAGATAAAAATGTGCTTGTCCGAGTGAGGTTGTGGAGAACCCAGGAATTCATGACCTGTCTAAAGTGTGTGGTAGCCATGGGGCTTTAGGCAATTATTACTGTGCAGAAATGTAGCTCAGCTCTGCCAACTACCCTGATTTTTTTTTTTCAAGGGAAGTAGGAAACTTGGATATTTAAAATGTGAAAACTACCAAGTTTTACATGTTGGCAACTACTTTGAAAATTTTAAAAAGCTTCTCCAGGCCAAACAAAATACGTTTGTAGGCCAAATGTAGCATGTGGGTCACCAGTTTGCAAA
The DNA here is from genome assembly GCF_027409185.1 of Cynocephalus volans. Lineage (NCBI taxonomy): Eukaryota > Metazoa > Chordata > Mammalia > Dermoptera > Cynocephalidae > Cynocephalus > Cynocephalus volans. The sequence continues at coordinate 128,396,916 of NC_084463.1, forward strand.
ATCTGTCTAACTCTGTTATCTGGCAAGGTAATAGAGCATTCTCGTTAGTCAACATTCTGACTGAGTTACCACATACATTATATAAGGCATCTCAACCTTCCAAAACTAGGAATACATCAGCTACACTGAACACAAAAGTTCTGCTTCACATTTACCAAAACATTCTTCTCTTGATTCAAATTTTTATTCACTCAACAAATATTTATTATTTAGCTATGCTTCATACACAATGATAACCTTTTGGGAACATATAAATATAAATGAGGTAGCCCTGACCTCAGGTAGTTCACAATTTGGTAAGGATACAAATGCAAGGCACAGATAATGACAGCACAGATCAGTTTGACAACCTGGAATCAGTTAGCATCTCAAAAGTCAATGGTCAATGTATAGAAGACATTGGAATGGCATAGCATTTTCCAACTGACGGATATTCTAATGTTCTGTCCTAGCATTTTAATGTTCAATACTTGACAATTTCATAGAAAGACTACATCAGACTCTCAAGCACATCCTATTCTAGCTCCTGTCTTTTCTCAAAATGCTTTTTCTTAAGATACTTCTTTTGAAAATCATGGAACAGGATCTGTCTTCCAAAAATAAATAATTCCATTCGAAGATTCCTGGGCTTGTGAATTAAATTTCATAGGTGGGAGCAGGAAGAGGAATCACTCTGGATTGCTTATGGGGAATGCTCTATTTTCTTTCAATTCACATTATCAACTTCTTTCCTAAAGCAATTCTTCATTGATACACTGAAGAACAAGGTACAACATATGTTCCTCTACTCTGGTCAATACTGTTCAACAACTTGAGAAACTGTTAAAGAAGTAACTATCAAAATGAGTACAGTATCATTCTGCCTCTGGTCTCTAGCATACAATTTATTTAGTTACATGCCTACTTTTTTGGGGGGGGCAGGGGGGTATCAAATTAGTAACTTAACTAAATTTCTACTCAGATATTAAAATCAGAGTAAGGGAAGGCATATATTTTAATATTCAATTTTGGAAAAATATTTAAGAAAGTAAAGTATAATTTTTTCCCCTTTATTGCAAAATCACTCAATCTCACTCAACCCTTTCCCTCAGTTTCCATCATTTGGTGTCATTAAAAGCCTATTCTAAATGTTCACATTCTAGAAAGAAATCATTATTTTATTTTTATAGTTAATATATCTGAATATATGGGCAGGGTAATTACAAAGGAATCTAGAGATCAATAAAGTAAGACTTAAAAGTATAAAGTCCTTGGTTCAATTTTATAAAAAATAACAATTTTTCTTATGTGGTGTTTACATGTAATGTCATGTACTCCAAGTTGCATACAGAACAGGAATTGAATGATGTAAGATTAATTAATACAGTACTGTCATCTCTAGCTATTAACAACATAGGGATCAACCCTGCTGTTAGAGTCTCTTGGACGTATTTGTTTGCCTTTGGCATAAATTAGGGAGGCATAGAAGTGGAAAAATAAAATAACAGAAAATAAAGTTTGTGCCTTGGGAGGAACAGAATTTGTTATTACTTTGTCACTGCAGGCAACAGGGTGTGAAACCAGTAAGAAATCAAGCCCATTCTTGACGTCAGTTATTCTTAATTTGGAGCAATTGAGTGCATCTTTGACTTATGTGCAAGGGTTGATCATTGATTAAGCTGCAGGGGTGTTTCCTATGGTGTTCCTTTGGCCTTATTACTGCGAATAGCAATGCGTTGTCAGGTTGTTTTGTGTTTTGTGTTTTTGTTTTGTTATTTTGCTTCTGCAGAAGATCCTTAATTAAAATCTTCCTAACGTTGGTTACAACCAAATTAAGTGGTTTCCTGAGTAACAAGCACATAATGTTCCTTGATTTTGACCTTCATCTTCGGAGAAGCAAATGTCACATCTTGGAGGTTTCATAGCTACAGAAAACCTTTTTAACCTGATGTTTTCAAATTGGAATAAATGGTACCAAGAGCAATCATTTTGACAAGCAAATTAAATTCCTCAATTATTACACATTCATCATGAGACTGTTTCAATTTAAATGAAATATTGTTTAAAAGAAAGCCAACTTGTGCAGATCTTTTTTTCAGGGTGTAGGGAAGTTAGGGGCCATTTTAATTCTTGATAAAAAATAACAACCATTAAGCAATCTTAAAAAGTTGCCAACATCCTGAGGTTGCCACACAGAAAAATGGTAAGAATCTCGATCTTCAATGACTTTATAGAAGTGCTGAATTAAAACTCTGCCACTATAACCTCTAATGGTATTTATTATATGAGATTCCTCTGCCCTAAAGATCTCAATTCCTAGAAATTTATCAAGATTGTATTTTAAATATGAGGGCACTTCAAAAAATTTATGGAAGGATTTGTAGTATCTTTTACTTCCATTTTTCCACTAACTTTTTGAAGTACTCTCTGAATTTCAGGTTCTTCTCTAAGAATTTATATATCATTTATTAAGATAAAACGAAAAACAATCATCCCTTCTTCAATAAAAATTTACTAAACTCTTACAATGTGCCAGGTATTGTGCTAAATGTGTCTCATAAATCATCTTGTGTGTAGTCCTAGAGTTATGCACTATATCATTCCCATTTGAAAGTGTGGTATGGTATTTCCCTTAGAAAGCAAGAGACTTTACATTCAGTGAGTTTTTAGTAACTCACCCATGTTCAAACAATGTCATTGCCTCAGTTTGAATCTACTGAATTACTTCTTTATAGGGAGCAATTTATCTGAGATTAGTTGTTTTTAATGAAAACATACAAGACTGTTTCTACTAAAAATGTCTATATCTAAATATAGTGAGCTATTCTGCAGCCCATGGATTACCATCTTCCTCAGATTGTCAGCTAAGGTTTCTCTGTCTTTGCAGTTTGAAATTCAAATAGTTGAACCCTCTACTTCACTTCCTCTGGGAAGTCTAATGTCCTTGCTAAGATTTCTTATGGTATTTTCTGGCTTTGAGTTGTTAACCCTGCTGGATTCTCTCACTTCAGTGAGATATGTCTATTTGTCTTTCTTCTCTCTGGTCAGTGCCAACTGAGAGGTGGAAATTGGTCCCTTTGCAATATTTGTGTAAATCTCTGACAAAAGGCACATGGTGCGCAGATGATTTTCCCGAGGTTTTGTAATGATAAAGAAGATTTTTCTTGATCAGTAAAGACAGCATAAATTTAAATATTAGATTATTTTTTATGTAAGTCATTTCATTATTCTACCACCAGAAATTTCATATCGACTTTCTTTGCAGAATCATTCCCCTGTCTTGTTCATTTCCACTATGCCTTTTCCCATCTCCTCCTGTTTTACCTTTTCCTCTCTGCATTTCATGTATATTTTTTATATAAAGTACATTAAATATACTAATTAAAATTAGTTTTTAAAATTATGCTTATGGAACCTCAACTCTACATCCAAAATTGGCAGGTACTCTTTTTACTAAAGATTTTTCCTTCCCCAAATGTAACTTTTTGCCAGCTGAGAATTATTTTTTAAATTTGCTCTGTATGCCTAGAAATGTATCTTTAATATTTTGGAAGGTGAGGGGTGGGAATTGAAAGAGAGATCAATATTTGCATCTTCACTTAGGGCAAATAACTAGATCAATGAAGGCAGGTAATAAAATATTAAGACACATAACATCTCTTGAAAATAAATGCACCTGAGTTGTCAATTCCTTGACACTTAGATGAGCACTTCCATTCTCTTTTTCAGCTCCTGAGGGACCAGTTCCACTATTATTGAGATACAAACATTTCTGATTTATTTAAAGATAAAAATGAAATATGTTACCATTAATTATTGGATAAAAAAGATAAAGAGTTTTTAATTTAGCATCTGCTAAGTAAAAGTACAAAGCAATACTACTTACATTCATTCTTTTACTTAATTATAGTAAAATTGAGAGATAAGAACTACTGCCACCAAATGATCAATAAGGAAACAAAATCTTAGTTGCGTTAAGAAGGTTGCTTAGAGGTAGAGCAAGATGGCAGAATAGAAGTGTCCATTGTATGATCCTCCCACAGAAAGGGACCAGAGCAAGGAAAGGACTCTAACCTTATGTAATTCTGTTTGGCGATTCTGAGCACAGCCATCCCCACTCCATCCCATTTCTAATGTCTCTTAATAAGAAGGCAGAGGTGGGAAATAGAAACATCTTGCTGAGGCTGTGTTCTTTAACATAGATGGGGTGCATTAATAAACCAAGTTATTTCTAGGACTGAGAAAGGTTGTAAAAGCTGCTTTACAACTCACAAGGTTAAAGGAAAACAGAAAAACAATGAACAAATGGGAGGCAGAGTAACAGATGCTGGGACAGATTGTGTACCTTCTCTCCAGCCTCAGTCTAGAAAAGAAAGGGAGGAAGGGAGAAAAAGAAGAGAGAGAACAAACCTGATCCACTTACACATGGAACATTTTAGGTCTCCTCTGGCTTAGTTGATGATATCTCCCCTAAAAATACACTGCAAATGTTTCATCATCTGCTTTACACCTCTTCCGTTGACCAGAATATGACAACTGGCCCCTTGCCAACTGTTTTTATTATTGTTCAGTATTTCAATGTTTGGTTGCAATTGTTTAAAATAAATTCCATGCTTTCCTCTGTCTCTGAGTAAACTGGGCCTGTTAAGATGCTCGGGAAATACAATGTAAATACTTAAAAGCTTTCCCCCACATTCTCACTTCCACATTCATGAGGCATTTTGAATTCTTCTGCCATGTCTTCTTGTGGGATACCCCTGTTTTTTATATATGGTTTCTCCTACTTATTTAATTATTTCTTCCTTACTTTGTTTTGTCCCATGTTTGTTCTTCACAGCCTCAAAAAAAAAAAAAAAAATCATCTCAGTGTTATAAAGTGGATAAAAGACTAAGAAAATATGATTTTAAATAAAAGCGAATATGCTCAGCTGGATTAATAGGACGTTAACTGATTGCAATCTGAAAAGTTTAGTCAATAGATGGACTCTTTTTAAAAAACATCATGCCTTTGTTTTTGGATTTGTTTTGTCTCTGGATTCATCAGATCTATGGGTTGGCCACATTGACACAGTATAAACTCAGCCTCAGATTGATCTCTATCTTGTAGATAACTTGCAAAATATAGAATAACTAAAGCATGCTTTAAATAACATCTGGAGATGAAGGGAGAAAAGAGATTGATAGTTATTGAACACTTGCTTGGTATCAGTGTTACTTCAAAAGTTTTGCATTTCTATTATTTAGTTTTGTTTTAGCAATCAATGGTAATTTAGCATCTATTTTGTTCTTACCACTATACAAAGCACTCTAAATATCTAATCTCTTGTAGTGTTTATAGTCACATTATAGAGTAAATGTTGTACACAATTTATGAATGAAAAGTTCAGCAAACTTACGGAATTTGATCTACAGTCAGAGTTAATTGAATGTGGAGCTGGATTTGAAATTTCATTTATGGAATTTCAATTTTTTTATTGTAACATAGTTGATTGTACATATCTGTGGGGTAGAGAACTGAATATCAATACCTGTGTGCAATATGTGATGCTCAAATCAGGATAATTAGTATATTCAACAATATACAATGTATCATTTCTCGTGGCCCTTTACCAATTCCTCCATTACCTCTCCCCATTTCCCACCTCTGGTAACTTCAGTTCTGCTCTCTCATTTAGAAAGTTCAACATATTATTGTGATGGTTATATATTTCTTTCTTTTTTTTTTATTTATTGGTTTTTTTTTCTAGGTGCTACTTATGAGTGAGGGCATGCAGTATTTTTCTTTCCGTGCGTGACTTATTTTACTTAGCATGAGTTTCTCTAAGTTCATCAATGTTGCTGTGAATGGCAATATTTCATTCTTTTTTATGGCATAGTAGTATTACATTGTGTATATATACAACTTTTCCCTTATCCGGTCATCCAACTATGGACATTTAGTTTGGTTCCAACTCCTGGCTATTGTAAATAGAGCTGTCATAAACATGGGAGTGCAGGTATCCCTTCGATATGATGTTTTTCATTCCTTTGGGTATATACCCAGAAGTGGGATGGCTAGATCTTATGGCAATTCTATCTTTAGTTGTTTGAGGAACCTCCACACTGTTTTCCAATGGCTGCACCAATTTGCAGTCCCACCAGCAGCATAGGAGATTTCCGTTTTCTCCCCATCCTTGTCAGCATTTATTCTCTGTCTTTTTGATAATAGCCAGTCTAACAGGAGGTGAGATGATATCTTAATGTGGTTTTGATTTGCATTTCCCTGGTGCTGAGTGATGTTGAGCATTTTTTCATGTGTCTGGTTGACCATTTGCATATCTTCCTTTGAGAAATGCCTATTAAGCTCCTTTGCCCATTTTAATTTTTTTTTTTTATTGTTAAGTTGTTTGAATTTCTTGTATATTCTGGATAGTAATCCCCTGTTGCACGCATGGTTTGCAAATATTTTCTCCCATTCTCTATGCTGTCTTTTCACTCAAATTTTGATGGGGATTGAATTTGACTCTGTAGATCATTTCTGGAATTTCAAAACCTATGTGTTTTCCACTATGCTGATACTGTGCCATAAGATCATGTCCCTGATGAGCCTTACACAGAACTTAATTTAGAAACTATCTATCGTTTGGTTATTTAAGAAGAATTTTTTCAACACTTAGTGTGTGAACAAAGTTCACATACTCCTCAATAGATGAAATAAGAAAAAACTATTTAATGATAGTATATCAATGCATCACTTATTCCAGCATAATTTAGAAGTCACCAGCCAGATCTGAACATCTTAAATGAATAACTTGGGACCTGCAGGAAGAGGGTTTCTAAGAGGGAAGGGTGAAATTACCATTCATCAAACACCTGATATGTGTGAGGTGATGTCATTTATTTAACTCTTTTTTATTGTCCAGAAACATAAGAGCTAAAACATTCTACACTTAATATATCCTTTAATATTTATAATAACCCTGTATGGCATGAAACACTAAGTATTAACCTCATTACCAAGTAAGGAAATGAAGTTGGTCAATAGTGCACCTGGAATTTGAACCCAGGTCCTTTGGCATTGAACCTATGCTCTTTCTCCAAAATTGTGTTGAAAGACACATGGAGCAAGTAGCTCTTCCAAGTGAGTTCTACTTAAAGCAACTCCACGGTTGCTTCATAGACCGGCACATGAGCAGAAAATTTTCATCACTTTAAAGATTCATTACTCATCATTTCCATCCATTAATTTAATTAAGTCATTCTCAGCTAGTGTTAGTATTTGGCTAGCCTTTCACAGTTTCTCAACCTCTTTGTGTTTATGGACAGGTCAACCAGCAGAATAATTTTCATCTGACAAGCTCCAATTGAACTTGTTTCCTCGGATCATTAAGCACATTGGCATTTACATTTACAACCATTTTCTGCCTTGTTGGTTTTTATCTACTTCATTCACAAATTAATAGAAGACTAAAGAGGACTCAGTTAACGCCTCTTTGCATACCACCACCCGCCTTCTTTGTGGCAGGGATTGAAGCTTTGATGTTAAAAGAGAAAGCTTTGGAACAAGCAAAACTAATGCTCAATTCAAAAATCATTCTTCTTTTTGGACCAGGAAACTATGCCAATTAGAATGAATCTCAGATTTGTAAAATCAAATTTGCTTTAGACATTTTCTAGATCCCCTGTCAAGAACCCTCTAACCGAGGGTTTCTCAACCTCAGTAGTATGGGCATTTGGGATTGGATAATTTTTTTGTTATGAGAACTGTCCTGTGTTGTAGGCTGTTTAGCAGCATTCGGTCCTCTATCCACTAGATGTCAGTAGCACCACCATGCTCTTCCTTGACCATCAAAAAGTCACCAGATGTTACTCAATATCTCCTCGGGCAGAAAAATTACTCTGTTGGGAACCACTGGCCCATCCTCATCAAGACTTACCTTTTTGTGCTAGTCACTTACTGATAAGAAAACTAAACCTGAAGGAGGAAGTGAGTTGCTTAAGTGAGGAATATTTGATGAATATATACTGTGTGCCATGATCCTTCACATATACTAATGGGATCCTCATAAGGAAATCCTTGCTATTCTTGTTTTATAAATGAAGAACTAAGGACCAGATCTTGCCCCAAAACTTTCATCTGCTAAGTTGCCTTGCTAAGCATTGTGTGTAGAAAACGAGGTTTTAATCCAATGCAGATATACATCAGTATTTTTTAAAAATCTAAAAATTTATAAAAGTGTTTACTAAATATTTACTATATGAAGTGAAAATCAACTCGAATGGATTTACATGGTTGCAATAGAAAAAAATATTTGTTGCCTTCAAGTTCAGACAAGAGGATATTGAGTCAACTCAGTTGCTTTCCCAATGGGTATCATTTCCTGCTTTATTGTTTAACGTGTTTACACATTGCTATCATCTTCTTTTCCTTCAGGATTTTACTCTTCATGGGTTCCAAATGTTTTTCTTCTGCCATGCCTGGGGACACTACCAACCAGTTTCAATTTATATAATATATTTAATATTATTTCATTGTTTGCATAAAAATTCCCAAATTCCTTAAATATCTTTGCAGTGCAGTGGAAAAAATAAAAAATAATAATAATAAAAAAACCTAATTTGTATCTGGTACTTTACGATATTGTAACTTACTACACAGATATGTGAGTTCACTAAATGTTAAATACAGTAATTTGATAATTGGCATTGTAAATGCTGTATTTGATGATACATTCCTAATATTTAAAAGTGTTTTAGTACTACTTGGGGAACTTGTTTAGGTTTTTTGGGTAGGTAGGGAATATTGCATTACTTTTCCTTTTATAATATCTGAAAATTCAATAGCCAAAATATTTACAGGAACAGATTAGAAATGATATTGAGGGATCCCTCTAATCCTTTTTCTAAGGATCCAGGATCCTCATACCTTTCAGTGTTTCCCAACAACTTCCTTTTCCTTCTGCAAATTTATACCTTAATTAACCTGTACTCTGACCTTGAACTTAATGCTGATGAAAATTTATGTAGTATTTTTAAATCATGGATCTAAATTCTTTGTCTTCCCTTCAAGATTGGCATCTGTGTCTCCTCCTCTTGAATTCAGGTGGATTTGTGAGTGTTTTGACTGATAGATCTGGAAGAAATGATGCCATGTGACTTCTTGAGACTAAGTCATAGGCTTCGTAGCTTCTGTCTTGGTCTCTCGGAATGTCTTTCCATGTTGTGAAAAGCCTAAGCCAAATGAAGAGGTCTTGTGTAGTTGCTTTGGTCAGCAGATTATTCAGTGAGGATGATTTGAGTAACCCCAGCACAAGGGGCATACATGTGAGTAAAGAAGCCAACTTGGACATGGGTCCTACAGCCCCAGATATTTCGGCCCATAGCTGTATCAGTCACTCTGGTTCTTAGACTTTAAAATTAATGTCCCAGACATTGTGGGGCAGAGAAAAATCATCCCTATTGTGCTTAATCTGAATTCTGGACCACAGAGTCCATGAGTATAATAAAATGTGTCATTTTATGACACTAAGTTTTTGAGTGGTTTGTTATCAGCAATAGATCAATGGACCATTGCATATTATCCTAGCCCATTTTCTTTAGGTCCTGCTCTCTGACAGGTACTAACAGAAAGTATCTGGGATTATCAGATACATCTCATCTGTTTTAACCTAGCTAAAATATGAGAAACCTTTCTAGAAAATGACTTCTTTGCTAAAAATTTTCAGCTGACCATTCAGAGAATTTCATGTCCGGGCATTTTTTAAAGTAGGCCTAGTCACTTTCTATAGAAATTTTCATGGGTATAGGAGAGACTCTTAAGAGATGTAAGTAAAAGACAAATGAGAATATGAAAATAGAGAAGCGTTTTAAAATTTGCAAAAAAAAACCTAAAAAATTTTCTACTGCAAGTTCTTAACCTGAACAGGTGAAGCTGATTTTTGCAATCAAGGTACAGTTGGGTTTGAATTGTACTTTTCAGATTATGCTCGACAAAATAATAAGTTTCTACAAAGTAGATATAAATTGTATTATACATTTATACACACTTTTGTGGTTAAATGCTTGTCTGTGAAGTTATTTTTTGATGTGTGTAACATATACAATCAGTTGACTCTAAAAATTACCCTCAGTAATGTAAGTGAGCCTCATCCAATCAGCTGAAGGCCTTAAGAACAAAAACTAGTTTCCCAAAAAAGAAGAAATTGTGTCTCAAGACTCTAACATAGAAATCTTGCCTGAATTTTCTGCCTACCAGCCTGCTCTAAAGACTTCAGACTTTCCAGTTCCCACAACTGAGTAAGCCAATTCCTTAAAATCTATCTATCTATCTATTATTAATAGGATATATGTGGGCGGGTGAGTGTATATACTATTGATTCTGTATCTCTGGGGATCTCTGACTGATACACACAATTAAATATAAATGCTTATTTATACACATGTTCTTATATGCATATGTACATACATGTACAAGCACTGAAATTGAATAAGTTTAGAAAACACTGAGATAAGCCAATATCTGTAACTTAAGAATTTCTCCAGAAGTTACCATGCATGTCACAATATTTAATTGTGCATACAGAATTTCTCAAACTTATTTTACCATGGAACTCTTTTGTTGCAAAGCATCCTGTGAAATTATATGGAAACCATTTGGGGAAATTCTGGGTTACCAACTTGCGGGAAGTAGGAAAAGCTTGGAGCGGCTATGATGGGGAGGTGAATAAAGAGCCAATAAGAGGTAAGTCAAATGCTTTTTGAGAAGCACTAATATCCTAGGTATTTTTTGGAGCACAAATATTGTGTGGTTGGTTAGTCTAGGTTTTTTTTGTTTTTGTTTTTGTTTTCTCCATGGATACAGTAGATATTGGAATTGACACAGTTCTTGATATTAGCAAAAGGGAAAGTAGATAATCAAGGGGGTATATAATCCTAAATAATTTTAAAAATTATATTTATAAGACATTTAGACTATGGAAAGATTCAAATCTACCCAAGCTATTTACCTGGTAATCATACTTAAACTTCTCCCTCATCACCTCATATCAGGTGGGATGCAAAAGCATGTCATTATACTTCTTAATTTCTTATATCCTTATATCTGTAGGCTTACCTCAACCCATATTCCTTACATGGGTCCCATCATATCTAAGCTATGTGTATTTAATAGCTGCTATGGTCTGAAAGTATGTGTTCCCCCAAAATTCATATGTTGAAATTCTAACTCCCAAGGCGATGGTACTAGGAGGTGGGGCTTTTGAAAGGTGATTAGGTCATGAGAGCTGGGCCCTCATGATTGGGACTAGTGCCTTTATAAAAGTGACCCAGAGATTAGCTCACCCCTTGCACTATGTGAGGACACAGCTAGAGGGCACCACTTATCAACCAGAAAGCAGGTCTTCACTAGACATTGAATCTGCTGGCTCCTTGATTTTGGACTTCTCAGTCTCCAGAACTGGGAAAAATAAATTTTTGTTGTTTATAAGCCACCCAGCTTATGGCATTTTGTTATAGAAGTTCTAATGGATTAAGAGAATAGCCTTATAGGTTTTCTTCAGTTCAATCATCAAAGGATTTTCCTGTTGATCCTGTTTCCTAGAACATAAACAGGATCTTATTACTCTGAGACTTAAAACCCATTGCTTTCATGATAAGATCCAAATGCAAGATTTAGCTATTAGTGAGCCATGATCCTTCTGATTTTGGATCTTATCGTGAAAGTAACAGAGCAAATTAGGTTCAAACTCATGCTTCACCATATCTCTATATCAGCCCTAAATCCAAGCAACCAAATGTGATACAGTTTTCTAACTCAATTTACTCCAATACTGCACATATTACACATAATTTCTTCATTGCTTGGGATGCCAACCTACCAAGCCACGGAGATGCAAAGCAGGAATAATGTCTAAAAACTATGCATACAGTTAGATGAGTAAAAAGAAAACAGATCTAGCAAATTGAAAACCTATACAGTTGCTTCATAGGAGGATGGGAGACTTAGAAGTATATTTTCAATTAAAAAACACATAAAAGTATATGCAATGCTTGTATAATACTTCTAAGTTTCAATTAATTAGGGGTAAATACTAATATGTGATGCAGTTTCTCCATTTTCTCCTTTATTGTTTTAATGTTGCATTTTAAAATATATGTTAATATACGTTGAAACTAAATGGTATGTATACTTATGATGAAAAACAGCGACAATTGTGTCTTAAACTAACAATTTATGTCTTAAAAACCTACATTTATAACTTTTTGCTAGCCACTCAGTTCTGTTCTCTTTCTGTAAAATTCTGCATTTTAAATATAATTTTAATGAGTTCTTTGCTTAAAAACTTAAAAATATAGAAATACATATAGAATTTTAAAAAAATTTTGTTAAAGCATGTATTAGTGAAAAATAGTCATTACTAACGTTTTGTTTTAGTTTATATCATTCTATCCTTTTACTTATGCCAATGTAACCTTTTTTATTTATAAAACTGGATTAAACAGTAATATTATGTTGTAAACTGTTTTTCTTGAATGAGATATACTATCTTCATCTTTCAATGACATCACATATTTTTAATGGAATAATTATAAAAGGCTGTAATATGTTACATGACATGGAACTGCCATAATTTAAATAATTAATTTCCTATGAATAGACATTAAATTTCTTTTTATTGTTTCATGATTACAAGAGATAAACTACAATATGATGTTTATAGCCATATCTTTATATAACAAAATCCCTCCTTCCCCCTCGAGGACTGATTCCTAGAGGAGGAATTGCTGAGTCAGGAGGCATGCAAGTTCAATATGCAGATAATGTATTGCCACATTTTTCTTCAGAAATGCTGTAACAATTTTCATTCCCATTAGCAAGGGATGAGACTGCCCATTTTTTGCGCCATTGACAGATTTAGCTATTTAACCATTTCTAAACTGATTGTTTAAATTTTCTTGGCAACTTCTACTTGCCAATTTCCCTAAGCTCTTGTATTTTCTATTCTCGTTTTCTTTTCTTTAGATAAAAAGAATTTCATGAAAAATATGATTAATGAAAAACACAGCTCATCTCCCAGTAAGCCTAGTAGAATCAATGGAAGGGATGGCCTTCTTCCAGAGTTTGTAGGAAGAAACTATTAACTAAACAATGCAAGAACTTATCTAAGTGATTTTACAACATCCATGGCTATTATTTTCTTATCCAGTTAGTATGGTAAAATCAGAAATGTGTGTGTGTGTGTGTGTGTGTGTGTGTGTGTGTGTGTGTGTGTGTGTGTTTGTATTTTGGTCAACATAAATGACCTCTATTAGATAAGAAATAGATTTACAACCAGAAACTAAAGAAAATGCTGTTGTAAGACATTCAGATACAAAATGAGAAAATTCAACTGTATGCCCAGGTTGGACCTTATAGTAAAGTGGATGGAACACTTAAAAAAGGAAAAATGCATAAGTGGAATTATCTAATTTTTAAAAAATTAGTCACAGAACTAAGAATATGCTCACACAGGCCAATAAGCAAGACCTACTTAAATAAGCAACCTTACATTATCATTCAGGTGATATTGGAAAACAGTAACAAAACCTGACCATTGTGCACAGAGGGTTATAAAACACAAGACTGCCCATGCGTCCTTTTTTACATCTATACTCCTTCACTGTAAATAGTCTCACTATACCCATTTTAATTTTACTGGGCAATCTTTACATTTGCATTTCAGGTTTCTCCAGGTCACTGCAAAAAGTGCACTTATATGAAGCGAGTGTAATTGTGACATCCAATTATCACTATCTTCATTTTCCTCTCAATAAAATATGATTGTTTCATTTTAACAAAGCCTATGTGTGAAATGAAGAGCAAAATATTGAGTTCTCTGTACTCAGGAAATAAATATTACATGTAGGCTTTTCCCTTCCCCTTGGGAGTTGCCCAAAACTAGGAAGGGTATCTCTTCCACCCAATCAGCTCAGAAAATGCTTGTCAGTGAAGTAAAAGCAAGACATTTGATTATTTCAAGACAAGATGATAGCAGTAAAGGACAAAAATGAAAGATTATTATTAGCTGAGAAGGCAGTACACCTCCTCCAGCAAGAACTGGTTACCCTAAAAAATATATATAAATAAATAAGCTAAGAAGCATGAGAGACCTGAAAATGTGCTGTCATGTGACTCTCCATCATTTATTTAGAGATGTGTAATACTTTCTAGGAAAATGAATGGTCGGGGTAAAGGGTCTAGAACTAGTACAAAAAGAAACAGGGTCAAGACAAAACCTTGGGTTCTAAAAGAGGAGGTCTTTTTCTGTGTATGTTCTAAAGCAAATTCTCACAAGCCCCTTTATTGTGAGAGGGGGCTAAAGAGAGACAGAGCAAGATGGCTCTTTCTAGATTTGCACTAAAGAAACCCGCTCTGGTTTCACATTCATTAGCAGGTGGTATTTTCCATGGCTAAATAAGAGTGTAACTGTGCTTCCCCCCTCTCCTTTTAAAAAATTTTTTAACCATTGAAAGTACAACAATCAACATTCTTGCAATTGCCAAAGCTGTGCCTGCTTGTGTGTGTGTGTGTGGTGTCACCTGCTTGGGAGACTCTTACAGTGACACGGTACTTGACCATAACTATCCTCCTTGAGCTATATTCATGGGGTAGACTAATTAAGCAGAAACCTGATTTTTATAAATAATCTATTTTTCCTTTTACAATGCATGAGTTGTTCAGAGTTGCTCTGTGATCACACATTTGCAGCTTTATTCCTCGGATTTTAGTGCTGAAACCAGGCTGTCATTAACACTTGCACTCTCTTATTCAGATAGAGCATAACAATTCGCATCTTTATTAAACGGCCATTTGCAGTGGTGGTGGGGAGAGGGTGGATGGATTTTAGAATGTCAAGGTATCCCACAGCCACAAATGCATCATGCAATTTAACTTCTATCTTTAACCCATTGCAGTTGGCAACCATCAGAATGCAAAGGAAGCCAGAAAGGGGAATAAATAACATCTTTTAAAAAGAGTGAAGGGATTGATTTTCACATCAGTCACGTGAATGAGTGATTCTCTCCAGAGGGTTCAGGGAGGAGATGTCTCTCTAAATGCTAGGAGTGTCTATGGATTTGAATAATGGATTAGGAAGTGCACAAACATCACGATTTTCAGATTTCTCCTGCTGAATCAGGACAGTTTGTCCAAAGCGTCAGGGAGAAAGCTATTCTTTTACCTTGGAAACACTGCGACAGGGGGCCCGAATAATGACATTGCAATAGGGAGCAAGTCCCCAAAGACTGAAGTCGAATGAGACTGAGCTAGGATGATCAGAGGCAGTTAGCTATAGGTGGGTGAGCCTTGGAGCATTTTCCTGCTTGTCATTTTCATTCCGTTAAGATGTGTGTGGGGGGAAGGGACTGCAAATTCAAAATGCTTCAGGGAGAGCAGGTTGTGTGGGGAGGAGTGGGAGGGACCCTAATTATTTCTTCTGACTAGATTGATGGTGCTGTCCTTAGAGACCCTCATGCTGCCAGTTTGTTACTCATTCCCAGAGTGAATATTACTTTAGTAGAGGTCAGAAGTTTGTATCACATCTGAATTGAAGCCTAAGAATCATTTCTAGAAAATAATGACCCTAAATGGAATACCTCAAGAATTGGAAATTGTGTTAAAATTTACTCCTACATCCTAGGAAAGGATTATATATTATGATCAGGCTCCAGGGGCCAATGTAAAAAATCCAGGCCTTCAATACTTTCTCTGAAAAAAAAAAAGAAATATATACTTTTACCTTGAAGGATTAGGGGAAAAGGTGTGAGGAAAGGTCAGCTGGTTGGAATAAGTCATTGAGTGGGAGGGGAACATAACAGAGTCATTTTTCTTGTTGGTGAACACCACCAAACAGGCTCAGGATGGAAGCAGACATCTCCTTTAAAATGAAAAACTGAGTGAGCAGCCATATGTGAAGCTATGTACACAGGACACTTCTGATCCCAGGAGTTAACAAAGACAGTGCCAGAAAAATGAGTCACTTAAGCATCACCACAAAAGCCAAGGCAGAGGTTGGGGCTGAATCATTTCAGAATCAGGTCTAAACTCACATCTCTACTTCCTTGTCCAGCTCCCCTGGCTGGGGCGAGTGAAATGGACCCCTAGCTGTGCCTCCTATGTACTGAATGTAATAAATAAGGTGGAAAATTCAGGATTTTTGAAAATTACCTTTTTACCTGTAATTTTTTTTACTCAATTAGCCAAAGCAGCCTCTCAACCTTCTTTCTCTTTTCCAGAGCTATCCAGGCTGGTGTCTAATTGGGGAGAAACTATACCCAAGACAATACTTAGCACACTCCAAGGACTCCTCAATAATGAATGCATCGAATAGCCCATCTGGTCAAATCACCACTACTGAGTGAGTAACAACCTATTTACAAAGAAGAATACCTTTCCTCTGTCTCACACAGTAGGTTCCTGGGTCCCTGCAGAGCTCTCTTCAGTCTCTGACTTGCGGTATTTAATTCTGACTTGCTTAAGGCAGGTCATTGGCTAAGACATAGTCACTGTTTTCAAAGAACTAATAGTCTATTGGTCAGATAAATTATGCAAATATATCACCATTAAAATTATGACTATGTGAGGTAATGCATTTGTTAATTAGCTAGATTTAACCATTCCACAAAAGTATATATTCTTCAAAACATTATGTTATCCAGGATAACAGGAAATGCTATCTGTCAATTTAAAAAATTTAAAAAAATATAAAAAGTAATGTAAACATACAATTTTCAATGATAACTCAATGATTAAAAGTTTATATTGATGCTGTAAGTATACAGACAGTCAATGTTATGGGAGTATCAATGAGAAAATTTTAAATATATGTAATATATAAGTGTATTCACACATGTAGAAGGGGTATGTGTGTATGTGTAGTCTGAGTTGTGTTTTAAAGTGGTAGACGGATGCTCCTGAAGCTCCTCAGAATGGGTAATATTTAGATAGACGGAAAGGAGGAAGGAAAAGACTTTATTCACAGTGGGACAAGGTAAGCCTGAAGTGCAAAGAGAATACTGGCTTTCACCCACAATTAATTACCATGCAAGCCTCTTTAAAATGTTCCTTTGGTCCTCACTACTCTTTGAAAACTTGATACTGAGACATTCTAGGATGGCCATGACAACACATAAATAGAGGAGTCAGGATTTGCAATCAATTTTTTTTCTGACTTCAAAGCCTATTGTGGTTACACTACACATATTAGGTTAAGGCAGATACATTAAGAAACTACCAACTGTGACTTTCCCAATGTCTTGAAAACATGCAGTAGAGTCAAATAGGCAACAGACTTGCATGTTAGTGGAGAATTTCTACATGCAGAGAATTAAAATATAGGATTTCTACTTGACTTTAACTTTTAGAGACATTTTTTTCGTATATGTGATTTCATTTATTCTTTGGTTCCAAAATCTAACACTGTCAACCATCGAAAATTCAATGAGAATTCAACTAAGGCTAAAGCAACACTTCTTTCAACAAGCATAATTATTTTCACCTTTTTCTCAAGTTATGGAAACTTGCTCTTTTATCAATAGGCTCAACATTTATTCTTCCTTTATTATTATTCTTTTAATCTAAGGGCAAAACATGAACAAAAGCATTTAAATACTTGCACAGATATGATCACCAAAGCTGGTGAATCTGATCAAACAGGTTTGTTGGTCAGAAAAACAGAACTTGTATGGAACAGTTTCAAATATTTATTTGGGAGTTGACCTGTGGAAGTCCCAATTCCACAGGTCAACCATGCATAAAGAAGCCTCAGGATGTCAAATGATGCAATGTGGAAAAGAAGGGTTTCAAAGAGTCAAGTCTAGGAATGCCAGTGTGGGTTGTTATCCTGCATTTTTAACATTCAGGAAATGTAGAGAATAATTTATTCTTTTTGAAAGTAGAATAATTCTGAATTAATTTATTCATATAAAGCACTCTGCTGAGCTAATAATCATAAACAAAACAGGGTTCTTGACTTTAAGTGTTTTTTCAAACCAGAGTTTGAAAAACATATTTTCATGAAATTTGACATATATGATGTATATGTCAATCAATAGCATTATCATACTTTTATATATTTGGTACATTTGAATTGTAATTTCTTGGTAACCTTGGTAGTCTAATAGCTCCCCTCAAGCAATAAACTTATTGAAGCAAGTTGCCTTGCAATAGTTGAGTTAGATTAGAATTCCTTATACTGTATTGAAATAAATCCCCCCAAAATATGTACATGTAGTTTTGTTGTGGCTAAAATGAAATAACTATGGCTAGCACTGAGAATAGGAAAAAATGACCAAGTTTATGAGCTGGAATTTTTTTATATTTATATTCTGAAGAATCTTTATTATTAACACTAACTTATAGTTTGATTACCTAAGTTAAAGACATCTCTCTACATATCTACCTCTATCATATTTCCAGAGAAGTACAGGTATAGACATGTATGTAAATAGTTGTAGCAGAAATGAATTTAGTTCACAATCAGAAGGTGCAAAGGATATCATGGTTCTTATTTTTTTTTTCCTTTAAAGCAGATTTAATACTTCAGAGTTCTCATCAGTTAAATATAAAACATTTAACTTTGAGTAATTTGGGGTCTATCATTTAAATATAGAGGTGACTGAAGTCAATCTATGGAGGTTGTCATGTCTAAAATTGCTCCTATGACCACATGATGCTATTGTCAACTGGTAGTCCCTGTCATCTGGCTCTTTAAAATTGTTGTTTTTTGAGATGTCTGACAACGTGGATGAACCTGGAGGACATTATGCTCAGAGAAATGTCAGACACAGAAAGACAAATACTGCATGATCTCACTCATATATGGAATCTAAAAAAGTCCAACTCATAGAAACAGAGTAGAAGGGTGGTAACAGGGATCATGGAGGTGGAGGAAATGGGGACATGTTGGTCAGGTAAAAACTTTTAGTTATAAGGTGAATAAATTCTGAAGATGTTGTGTGTACTATAGTCACGATGTATACAATATGTATTGTATACCTGAAATTTGCTGAAAGAGTAGATTTTAAGTATTCTTATCATACACATCCACACAAAAGGTAACTACATGAGGTGGTGGGAATGTTAATTAGCTTGATTGTGGTAATCATTTTACAGTATATACATATATCATGACATCACATTGTACACTTTAAATATATACAATTTTTTATTTATCAGTTATACCTTAATAAAGCTGGAAAAACAAAACAAAACCACCGCTCTAAGCTGTCTCTGAGATGACCCTCATAGAAACTCCACTATTGACCTGGTAACCCACCGCTTTTCCTTTATCTAGGGTATTGGGGTATGCTACCAGTCTCTGCCACCCCAACATCTATCCTCTTTTCAATGTAAGGAGAGGTTAAAATTTCTTCTCTGGGATGGAACCTTCTACCTCCCCTGTTCAAAGAGGTTCTTTCTCTTTCTGTGCCTGGCTTATTTTACTTGACATAATTTTCTCCAAGTTCATTCATGTTGCTATGAATGGTAGAATTTCATGCTTTTTTATGGCTGAGTAGTATTCCATCGTGTATATATGCCACATTTTCCTTATCCAGTTGTCCATCGATGGACATTTAGGTTGGTTCCATAACTTGGCTGTCATAAGTAGCAGCTAAAATAGAGAGAAAGAGAGAGAGGGAACGAATAATCACGATAGTATGTTGAACTTTCAGGAGAGAACAGAACTAAGGTTACTAGAGATGGGAAGGGGGTCAGCAAGAATTTGGTAATGGACACAAAGAATGATTACTTATTGTAATTTATCCTGATTTGATCATCACATTGTACACGAGTATTGATTGTCAGCTTTGTACCCCACAAATATGTAATATCAATTTTGTTTCAGTAGCAAAAGAGCTTGCTTCCATCTCTTCCTGTTGTGTACCCCCGCCTTGGCCTTTAGAAACATAGCAATATATTTTTGTTATTAATGTCCTATATTATGTGTGGAACTTACATACTATGTATTTTTAAAGTTTATTTCTCACTAAACCTATTCTGAAAAATGTTTGAGGCAGTTTACTCCACTGAACAATGCTCTGCAAGCTGAGAGTGTGCATTGGGTAAGTGGGCATCTAAATATGAAATGATTAAAAATTTCTTTTTAAAAACAAGTCCAACCCATTTGACTCCAACCATTTAAAACAGTTATTTAATCAACCACATGGTTTAGTTGACTGAGTTCCTTTTGAGCTTTCCTCTCATTTCCCCCCCACCCCCACCCCCTTCCACTCCCTGGCAAGATATCAGGAGTTGAACAAGCTGGTGTGATATGTTACTGCTAAAACATCTGCCTTGCCATTGAATTGTCTGGATAATTAATTAACACAATCAGACTTCTTGGTGTCAGGTAGACATATCTCTTCTCCAATATCATTTGGTACTGGATACTGCATATCTCAAAGACTTACAGAAGAGAAAAGGAAACATGGTTGTTAAAATAGCCTTGTACAGTCACTATAAACAGAATTTTTTTAACACACAAACTGTACAGTGAGTACAGTGTTGAAAATCTACAAAGACGCTTTAAATAGAGTATTTCTGTAAGGCAACATCTTGTGTTTTCATATTTCTCATCTATATTCAAAAATATTCTTCAACATAAAGAAAAAGTCCAATACATTTGCATAGTAGAAATTAAGAATTGAAAACATCAAAGACTGTAAAGAAATGGAATAATAAAGCATAGTACTCTCTGATTTCTATATATTTTAAAAGTGATCTTTACACATATGAATCAATAAATACAGAATCACAATAAAATTCATAAAGTTTTAAAAATAAAAATACCAATGTTTTGTTTAAATGCTGAAGCCACAAGGATTAAGCTGTAATTATTTTCTTAAGGACATATAGATGTCAGAGTGATAGATTGTTCTGTCTAGAGAGGGAAAAGACTAAGCAAAGTAATATAAAAACAAAATAAGTCTAGTATTAGGTGAAAAATTAATTAAGGCCTTGTTTATACATGTACAGACAAGGAAACCTTTTCATTAAAAAAATCCTGCTTTATTTAAAATCACTTCTATTCAAAAAATGATTAGGCATTTTAATTTTTATAGTTATGCCACATTTCATCCATGTTTGACTTCCTTGCTTGAATACAACAGTTTTGGGGAAGACGGAGGAGTTATTTGTGTGTTGCTTCAAGCAGCATTTTCCTCATTCATTTGATAAATATTTATTGTGTTAGGTACTATGCATATACTGTGAATAAGAGACAGTCTAATCCCTCATCCAATCAAAACAAGGCCATTATCCAATTGACAATGATTATGCTTCAAAGTGCATGTAGACACAGTTTCTTGACATTGAATTAACCAATTGTGAGCTTGTGTGTGTCCAGAAATTTATCCATTTCCTCCAGATTTTCAAATTTGTTGGCGTATAGTTGTTTATAGTAGTCTCGAATGATTCCTTGTATTTCAGATGAATCAGTTGTAATATCGCCTTTTTCATTTCTAATTTTTGTTATTTGAGTCTTCTCTCTTCTTTTTTTTGTTAGCCATGCTAATGGTTTGTCAATTTTATTTATCTTTTCAAAAAACCAACTTTTTGATTCGTTGATCTTTTGAATTGTTTTTTGGTTTTCAATTTCATTCAGTTCTGCTCTGATCTTAATGATTTCTTTCCGTCTGCTAACTTTAGGATTGGATTGTTCTTGTTTTTCTAGTTCTTTAAGGTGAAGTGTTAGGTTGTTCACTTGCCATCTTTCCATTCTTCTGAAGTGAGCATTTAATGCAATAAATTTTCCCCTCAATACTGCTTTTGCAGTATCCCACAGGTTTTGGTATGATGTATCATTGTTTTCATTAGTTTCAATAAACTTTTTGATTTCCTGCTTGATTTCCGTGAAGACGTAGAAAATTTGAACAGACCAATAACAATAAAGGAGATTGAAGCTGTTATCAGAAGGCTCCCAACAAAGAAAATCCCAGGACCAGATGGATTCACAGCAGAATTTTACCAAACATTCAAAGAGGAATTGACACCGATTCTTTACAAACTATTCCAAAAGATTGAAACGGACGCAAATCTCCCAAACTCATTCTATGAAGCAAACATCATCCTGATACCAAAACCAGGTAAAGATATAACCAAAAAAGAAAACTACAGGCCGATATCCTTGATGAATATAGATGCAAAAATCCTCACTAAAATACTAGCAAACAGAATACAGCAACACATATGAAAAATTATTCATCATGATCAAGTGGGATTCATCCCAGGGATGCAAGGTTGGTTCAACATACGCAAATCAATAAATGTGATACACCATATTAATAAACTCAAACACCAGGACCATATGATCATCTCTATAGATGCTGAAAAAGCATTTGATAAAGTTCAGCACTCATTCATGACAAAGACCCTCTATAAGTTAGGTATAGAGGGAAAGTATCTCAACATAATTAAAGCCATATATGACAAACCCACTGCCAATATCATCCTGAATGGGGAAAAGCTGAAAGCTTTTCCTTTAAGAACAGGCACTAGACAAGGATGCCCACTCTCACCACTCCTATTCAACATAGTGTTGGAAGTACTAGCCAGAGCAATCAGAGAAGAGAAGGAAATAAAGGGCATCCAGATTGGAAAAGATGAAGTCAAACTGTCCCTGTTTGCAGATGACATGATCCTATATATCGAACAGCCTAAAACCTCTACAAAAAAACTGTTGGAATTGATAAATGATTTCAGCACAGTAGCAGGATACAAAATCAACACACAAAAATCAGTAGCATTTCTTTTCTCCAATACTGAACATGCAGAAGGAGAAATCAAGAAAGCCTGCCCATTTACAATAGCCACCAAAAAAATAAAATACTTAGGAATTGAGTTAACCAAGGAGGTGAAAAATCTCTATAATGAGAACTACAAACCACTGCTGAGAGAAATTAGAGAGGATACAAGAAGATGGAAAGATATTCCATGCTCTTGGATTGGAAGAATCAACATAGTGAAAATGTCCATACTACCCAAAGTGATATACAAATTCAATGCAATCCCCATCAAAATTCCAAAGACATTTTTCTCAGAAATGGAAAAAACTATTCAGACATTTATATGGAACAATAAAAGACCACGAATAGCCAAAGCAATGCTGAGCAAAAAAAATAAAGCTGGAGGCATAACACTACCTGACTTTAAGCTATACTACAAAGCTATAATAACCAAAACAGTATGGTACTGGCATAAAAACAGACACACTGACCAATGGAATAGAATAGAGAATCCAGAAATCAACCCACACACTTACTGCCATCTGATCTTTGACAAAGGCACCAAGCCTATTCACTGGGGAAGGGACTGCCTCTTCAGCAAGTGGTGTTGGGATAACTGGATATCGATATGCAGGAGAATGAAACTAGATCCATACCTCTCACCGTATACTAAAATCAACTCAAAATGGATTAAGGATTTAAATATACACCCTGAGACAATAAAACTTCTTAAAGAAAACATAGGGGAAACACTTCAGGAAATAGGACTGGGCACAGACTTCATGAATACGACCCCAAAAGCACGGGCAACCAAAGGAAAAATAAACAAATGGGATTATATCAAACTAAAAAGCTTCTGCACAGCAAAAGAAACAATTAAAAGAGTTAAAAGACAACCAACAGAGTGGGAGAAAATATTTGCAAAATATACATCTGACAAAGGATTAATATCCAGAATATATAAGGAACTCAAACAACTTTACAAGAAGAAAACAAGCAACCCAATTAAAAAATGGGCAAAAGAGCTAAGTAGGCATTTCTCTAAGGAAGATATCCAAATGGCCAACAGACATATGAAAAAATGCTCAACATCACTCAGCATCCGGGAAATGCAAATCAAAACCACATTGAGATACCATCTAACCCCAGTTAGGATGGCTAAAATCCAAAAGACTATGAACGATAAATGCTGGCGAGGCTGCGGAGAAAAAGGAACTCTCATCCATTGTTGGTGGGACTGCAAAATGGTGCAGCCTCTATGGAAAATGGTATGGAGGTTCCTTAAACAATTGCAAATAGATCTACCATACGACCCAGCCATCCCACTGTTGGGAATATACCCAGAGGAATGGAAATCATCAAGTCGAAGGTATACCTGTTCCCCAATGTTCATCGCAGCACTCTTTACAATAGCCAAGAGTTGGAACCAGCCCAAATGCCCATCATCAGATGAGTGGATACGGAAAATGTGGTACATCTACACAATGGAATACTACTCAGCTATAAAAACGAATGAAATACTGCCATTTGCAACAACATGGATGGACCTTGAGAGAATTATATTAAGTGAAACAAGTCAGGCACAGAAAGAGAAATACCACATGTTCTCACTTATTGGAGGGAGCTAAACATTAATATATAAATTCACACACACACATACACACACACACACAAATAGGGGGGGGGGAGGGAAGAAGATATAACAACCACAATTATTTGAAGTTGATACAACAAGCAAACAGAAAGGACATTGTTGGGGGGGAGGGGGGGAGGGAGAAGGGAGGGAGGTTTTGGTGATGGGGAGCATTAATCAGCTACAATGTATATCGACAAAATAAAATTTAAAAAAAAAAAAAAAAATGAATTAACCAATTGTTTTTCCTGGATGTGCAATACTAAATACACATTATTTCCAACAATAATCTTGACTACACATCAACTCTTTCACCACACATTAAGTGTGTCTTATTGTCTCTATGGTTCTGTTATTGCAGAAAATCTAGAAGATCATTTCAAAGAAAACTGGGTAATTCAAATGAGAAAATTCAACAACATTTGAATATTTAACAGTTAAAAAATGGGCCCCAATCAGTTTATTTATGGACTACTCTTAAAGTTTGGTTCAAGATGGTAATTCTTTCCTTACACACTCCAATAGTATTATTTCAGAAAGACTGTCAATTTATAATATTTTGAGAATAGAATATAATTATATTATAGGTTGTTATGGTAAGCTATTGCTGCATAACAAACCCAAACTCAACTGTATAAACAAAAACCATTTTATTATGCACATATATTCTTTGGATCAGGAATTTGGAAAGTGCACAGCACCAATGGCTTATCTCTCATCTACAATGTCTGAGGTCTCAGTTGAGAAGACTCAAAGACAGGAGATGGCAAGAAGGCTGGTACTGGAATAGCTGAAGACTCACCCACTCACAGGTCTGCATGTTGTTGTCAGCTCTTGGTAGGAATTTGGGGGCTATCACATGGAACACTGGCATGTGCCATTTCTATGTCATCTCTTTTTTTTTTTTTTTCTCACAGCCTGGTAACTGGATTCCAAGAGTGAGCATCTAGGCAGAAATTGCAGCTCCTTTTATGACCTAGTCATGTAGTGTTGCTCTCACCATAGTCATGGGCCTACACAGATCCAAGGGGACCACAGACCCCATATCTTAATAGGAGGAATGTGAATGCAATGTTGAAAGAACATGCAGAATGAGATACCAGGTTGTGGCCATGTTAGAAAACTCAGTCTCACACAGGGACAGCTGACAAAGACTTGTATTCTTTACATGTTTTGTTTATGAGATTCTTTTGCAGAGCTAAATGACTTAATAATACTAATTAATATAGTGCAAATATATTAATATAGTGTAAATATAACAAATACATACATCATATTATTTTTAGTATTATTTTAGATCATGGTAAGTGAATTGCTCTAAACATGTGCTTTTTGTGACTCAGTGGATCATAAACCCATTTAGTAGATAGAAACTTAAAGATTAGTATTTTAAAATAATTAAAATGTCAAATGTTAGAAAAAAATAGAAAATACCAGAACACTTTGTGCTTTGTAAATAATAAGGTAAGTATTGCTTCAGAAAACATTTGCTTAAATTGTGTGTGTGTCTGTGTGTGTACTTGGTTATGAGTTAAATGTATGTCTTCCTGGTTTTCATTCAAAAAATGTTTCTCTAAACTATAGTGAGGGACTTTTAGATAAATAACACAAACTGTCAACTAAGAAAACTAAATAAGATTATTAATGACACAAGATTGTTATGTATAAACTGGTTAAAATTAGGGCACTATTTGTCAGTGAAAGTTCTTTTGTTTTTAAGTAAATCAGATCCTTTCTTCTACAGAGACCAGTAGAACAGTCTATTGTCCATTCAGGGAGCCTTAAGTTTAAATGACCACCAGATTTTCTACATATAAATCAATTCTTCTCTTCATCTCTGTATAAGGGGAGGAGGTAAGGGAAAAGATAGAAGCAACTCTTTGAAAGTGGCTAAAGATCACTAAAAAGCAAGGTTAAAAGAGTGGGGAACATAGCTCCTGTTTTATTATTTCTGACAGGCCATTCCTACTGGTCTCCCATTTGCTGAGATATTATAGGACATACTTTGTCTGAGCATTTATAAACGGGGATCTGAGAGTGAGTTTTGGCATCTTGGCCCAGAAATGAATCCTATCCAGAGTTAAAGGGGAAGGGACATTGATGAATACTACATACAATGGATAGTGCTCCTGTGGACTTTTCCACAGAAGAGGTTTTGAAAGTGGTCTGTGGTGATCTATGACTAGATCCAACCAGTCCATCCTGCAAAACATTGGCCTGCATGTCTTAGATGGAAACTTGCTATTAAGTAGCTGCCCTACATTTGGAAGAAATATCCAATAAACTGTGAGGCCATGACTTTGAAAGTTTACTCCAAATCCAATTGGAATAATGAAACCCTCAAAAAGAGTAAATATGAATTAGCTAATGATGATCATTCATTCATATCTTTATGTGTTTGTCAAATATTTACTGACTGCCTGTTATGTGGCAGGCACCATGTCAGGCCCAGATAATGCAGTAGTAAACAAAACAGGTTGTTCCCTTGCTTTTGTGAGGTTTTCATTGAAAAGTTTAATTGCAGAAAATAACCATGAGAAGCAATACTTGTACAATATTTTGTGTTTTCTTTTCTTTTCTTTTTGTGCACATAAATTTTACTATCCCATATATTTTGCAAAATCAGTCACCAATAGTCACCAAGAGTGACACTGAATATATATTCCGATAGACTAAAAAGTCATATATACATCTTTTTGCTTTATTTCATTGTTAAAAATTATGGAGTAGTTTAAGTAAAGTGAATCAGTATCAGCAAAATAGGTGATAATCCTATAGACCAGAACGTTTTAACCAAAGTATTAACCACACTCTTTGGTTGTCAGTCACTGTTATAAAACTACAAACATTAAAATATCTCAGGGCTCATTTTCTTCACTAAAGTCAGCTATCATTTATTGTTATCACCTAAAGTTTTTGGCCCTCTTTTGTTTGTTTTGTTTTGTTATTCCCTTAAAAGGGGAATTGTGGGAAAATTTTCAGGTGTATTTCAGTCTTTGTTTAAGATGATTATATATATATATATAATTTGTATTAAAAGGTATTCTTTGATAGAATTTTGTCTGTCAAAGATTAATTAATCTAAAGATCAAGTAGTTCTGCTGTTCAAGATGAATAAATTACTTTTAGAATTTGTGCCCAAAATAGGGATGCCAGTTTTCAAAAACAAAATGAATATATGTGTGTGTGTTTGTATGTGTGTGTGCGTGTGTGTGTGTGTGTATATGCTTGGAGAGAAGGACAGAAAAATGAACACACTTATTCTTCTTGTGCTTTAGTTCTGAAACTCTTATGGCTATTATTGCTATTTTTCAGGGGGAAAAAAAGATACTCAGTACCAATTCTTAAATAGTTATGAGTGAAAATCACGTTCAGTTAACTGATATTTCACCCTCACTGATCTCAAACACATCTATAGAATGGTTAATGAACAGGGTGATCACACATCTGTCTCAGATTGCCTAGAACAGCTCCAATTTACTCTGGTTTGCCCAGAGTAATTATTAACTGTGTTTCTTTTAATTCTCAAAACTGTCCTTATTTGTAGAATACATTCTATGATTACCTTATAAGTGAGGTACTGGGAAAGTTAAAAGAAAAGTTTAATTTGAAAAATCAAATTCCTGATGATTTATGTTGCTATATAAAAGAGAAAAAAATAGTTGCTGGTGATCCAAAAAATTATCAGAATAGATTATATGATTTTTAATCTTGAAGAATGTTTCCTAAATAGAAACTTCTAGATTGATGCCTTGACCTGTATAATAACTAGTGATGTTTATTTTGGTGAAAGTGAAATAGGAGGTTCTCAGTTTCCCTAGGTTCAGTTTTCAGAACATGCTTCTGGGTTTCAAGCTACTTCTTGAGGTCTCAGGACTCTCTTCTAGGCCCTTCCATGGAAGAAAGTTAGTGTTGCTAGTTAGACCTATTTTCAGCACCAACCGGGGGAAAATGAGACCACAAGGGCCTGGCTTATGCAAATCCAGTGTCTGGGCATGCTCAGTAGAGAGGGGTTATGCAACCCTAGTAGCTGGGCTCAGTAAAGTGGAATTTATTTTTTGAATGACTTTCCACTAGGGGTGCTAAAGAGCACAGAACATTCTTGAATGTGTCTGGTGCATGTGATAGGATTTGACCAATGAACATACTCCAAAATGAGACCAACTGAACATGTGCAAGACTATGTTACATAACAGGCAGCCAGCGCCTTAATTGGATATTCATTAGACAGCATGAATATGTGTTTGACAGTGAAACTATAAAAGCCAAATTCCTGCAGAAGGTGGGTTATTGTTCACTTTCCTGGGGCCAACCCACACTTCACGGGCTGAGATGTGTGTGCTTTATTTTGTGTTAGTTTACTTTTGGCAGGTGGCCAAAAGTCACCCTGCGCTTTGTAATAAACTTTAAGTATGCATTTCTTACTTTTGTGTTAAACTTGGTGTGGGCCCTGCTCAGTCTCCGGAGCTAAGCTGCACTCTCTCTGTGAAATCTGTATCTCTTATTTGTTATATTAAAACTGTTCTCACTTTCTACTGTGACTCTGCTCTTAAATTCTTTCCTGTGGTGGAGTCAAGAACCTGGTAAGAGGATGGGGTGGGTTGAGTCCAGCTATTGGGCCTCCCAGATCCTCTGTCTGACATCAAAAGTAAATAACAATGAGAGTAGAATCATTTAAGGCCAAATTTTGGAGAATGCTAGTCCCATATGGATCAATCCTATAATTAAGCTCATATGCTCTGTGCCCCCAAACAAAATAAAACAAAACCAAAAGTGACACTTCTGAATTTGAAAGTCTTCTTGGGATAAGGCTGAATGATGAGATGGTGAAGGAAGAAGTGTCAGAACCTAGGTTTTAATCTTTACTTTGCCCTCTGGAAGCAGGGTTGGGTAACCTTGGAAAATCACTCATCTTCTTTGGATCTCAGTTTTATAATCTATTTAATGAAGAAGTTAGACTCCTTTCAGAGTTTTCAAACTTTGTTTTGTGTGTGTGTGTGTGTTCACTGGGTGGGTCAGAATATTCAGAAGCTTGCTCTTCTAACTATATTTCAGGGGAAATTTCAAAGGGGAAAAGCAGATTAAAGTAAGCTATCTTGGTTTAAAGAGAAGCAAGGATCCTTGGAACTCTGTCCTATTGAACTTCCCCTCCCCTCCTAGCTCAAGAGAGCTCTGAGGAACACAGATGGGGAAAAGAATTCTAGAAAACATAATTGCTAAGGTGCTTTCTTTCATCAAAAATTCGTAGGCACAGAGATTTTGTTCAATATGGGCACTTAAGTGTTCCATTATGTTATTCAGAAGTTTATCAAGACCTCAGTAACCATCATCGTTTAAAAACAGTGGTAAAAAATTAACAATTCTGCAGTGTTTAATTATAATGAGGTGCTGAGTTTATGTAGCAGTGGAAGTTCTATCTTACATGGTATCTCTTTTTTGCAGTTCAACAGCAACCATAGATGATTTACAGGAAAACATGACTATTTCTGCTTTACAGATGAGGAAACTGAACCTCAAAAGTATTAAGTATATGCAAAGACAGACAACTATGAAGAGAAGAATGTAATTCATATTGCTTCTCTATGAAACATACCTCATTTCATATTCAAGAAAATAACAGAATGAATGTGATAGTTTGATTTATGGACCTTAATGATGTGTAGTTAAATATATTACTCTTTAGAAACAGGATGAGCTTCTGAAACCACAAATCAATGACAGAGAAAAAAAATCATGGGACTTTTACATTTTTCTTTTGCAGAAAATGTAACATAAGGAAGAAGGTGCAGTTGGTTGCTAATCAAGTAGATTAAAAAGTCACATGAAGATGTGCACTACTAGGAAAGTCAGTTTTAAGACTATGTTACAAAAGATAATGTGACAAAAGAGAACTCTTCTACACTGTTGGTGGGACTATAAATTAGGACAGACATTGTGGAAAACAGTACAGAGGTTTCTCAAACAACTACAGATAGAGTTACCATATGACAGTAATTTTACTGCTGGGTATTTGCCCAAAGGAATGAAAATCATTATGTGGAAGGGATACCTGCACTTCCATGTTCATCACAGCTCTTGTTTCCAATAACCAAGATGTGGAACCAACCTAAATGCCCATCAACAGCAAATAACTGGATAAGGAAAACGTGGTATACATTCAGAATGAAACACTACTCAGCCATAAAAAAGAATGAAATTCTGCCCTTCTCAGCAACATGGATGAGCTTGGAGAAAATTATGTTGTGAAATAAGCCAGGCATAGAGAGAGAAATGCTGCGTGTTCTCACTCATAAGTGGGAGCTAAGAAACAAAGAAAGAGAAATAGTCCATAATAAAATGTCAAACGTTCAGGAGAGAACAGACCTACAGTTACTAGAGGTAGGAAAGGGGAGAGGAATAGGGAGCCATTGGATAAGGGACACAAAAAATAATTATGATTTGTAATGATGAACATGCTAATAATATTGATTTGATCATCACATACTGTACACAAATACTGATAGCCAACTCTGTACCCCATAAATATGTACAAATAAAGAAAAGATAACGTGACAAGTAACAGCAGTGATGTCAGTGGTTCCTCATTGTGTTGTCCCTTCAAAGTTTTTGCTTCTATGGAAATATAATTCAGCAAGGGAAATACAATCATAACTGCTGTGATAGGGAGATGAATATGGAAGAAAATGTAGAGAGAATTCATACTGAAGTAGAAAGAGCAATGCATATTAGAAGACAGAAAGCCTAGACATGTTTTGCTACAAAATAGCCCTATCATTTGGGGAAAACATCTCTCCATTTTTCTGTGTCTCAGTTTCCTAATCTAAAACAAGAGGGCATTGGAGTTAATAGTTTTGTATTCCCTTTTAGCATAAATATTTTCTCATTTTAGAGTTCTCTTTAAATTGAAGTGCCCACTGACATAACTTGGGAAGTTCAGGGGACAAAACCAAGAAGATTCCCCCATGCTATAGAGCCACCTATTTTGAAAAAAAATATGAGTCTATTCCCTTGCAAGTAATGTCAGCAGTGTCTTTGGCAAGACTGAGATGCATCTTCTATGTCAGGAAATCCTGCCCACTTCTCATTGTGCTTAGGCTTGTCAGGACTTTTGGTGGCAAATGACAGAAAGCACAGTTCAAACTGAAGTAATCAATAAAGGGAACCCATTGGCTTACATACCAAAGGTTGGTATGGTAAGACTTGTGGTGGAAACTCAAAAATTATCATAAGAACATAATCTCTATTCCTGACTTTGCTTGTCACTATGTTGTATTTATTTTCAGGTTCTACATAATGTTAACATGTCTAACAAAATCTTCAAGCATGAGTTATTCCAGATTCAGATTTCCCGGAATCTTCCTGACATCTTTAATACAACTCCCGGAATTCACAGAAATTGAAGCATTTTATTTATGCTCTCATGCTTTAATTAATCATTCTTGCCTGAAGGATGAATTATCCTCACTGGCCAAGCCCAATAAAGAGGCAAATATTAATTCCCATAAACTTTACTGTTACTAATATAGCATGTACTAATTTCCCAAATTAATTTAAAATTGCAACAGCCCCGTGGGCCGCACTCGCCATAAATAACGCACTTTACTACTTTGTTTTTCTCCATAGCCATCTATCACTACCTGATATACTTTTTTAAATATACTTATTTTTTCTTTCCTTTTCCTCTCCAACTAGAATGTAAACTGCATGAGAGCAGGGATTTTTATCCCCTGACCCAGAAAAGTGCAGAACATTTAGGAATGAGTAACTCTGAAAGAAACGTATATGATTATTCACGATTTATAGATAAGGACAGAAAACTGAGGCATAGAAATGTTAAAGTGTCCAAAATCATAGAACTATTAAGTAGCTGAGCTGAAATTCACACTAGGAATTCTGAGTAAACAGATCATACACTTAGCCATCAGCCTTTATACTTGTTGCCAGTAGATCTTGGATTTTATACTATATTTACCATTTGGTAGCATTCTCAATTTTATCAGTGACTTAGGGACTCTCAACTTCAAATTTCTACTCTAAAATGAGGCAATGTTATTAGACTTGCCAACTTCACGGGTATATAAACATTCTATGTTTATAAATATGAGCCATTATTGTTTATCGGCTGAAAATTCAGGTAGCATGAGAGGTCCTAGTACAGGAAATTATGTCATTTTTGGTGAAGGAACAATCCAACTTCCCTGGAAATTAGTTCCAATATTAGCTCTATTTGCACATCAAAGTTTGAAGTGAATATTTAAGCCAAAGCAGTATCATTAACTTTCACTTGATTGAGCTTAGACACCCTTAGGTAACTTTCTCAAACTTCTCCCATTCATAGATGACACAGCTGGGTAGAAATTAGTCTCTAAAAATACTTTCACACAACCGGCTTGTTTTCTAGTCACTGTCTGCTTATGTTATGCTCATTCCATCTGTCAATAGATGTGAGTCACACATTCGACCTTTCAGCTTCACTTGCGCACATAAATTTCTTCCAATTTCCTGTGAAACAAACACTTTTAACTCTTTAGGGTTTTGTCATTTGTACACAGGTCATTCAGGGATGATTCAAAGAACAAAGTTAGCCCTCAACTGTGTGACAAATTTGGCTTGAGCATTTTGTAACTGAAACATTTTCTTTTACCATTTGACTAATAAATATAGGTCTGTATGTAGAGACAGACATACATACATATTTGTATTTGTGTCTACTGATATATGCATAAACCAAATCTAATGGCTTTCCATAATGCAGAATAACTAAAAGAAAAACAGTTTAAAGGAGGAGCATGTTCCTACTAACCAATTCCCACTAACTTTCCCTCTTTAATTAGTGTAGTTTTATCCTCGAACAATTCATGTGAAAGAACATTTGAATCTTCAAATGACAAAGCAAAGTTTATCCCTCTCTCTTGTCTACCTGTTATCATGACTTTTATCAAACGTGTCGAATCTTTTCCTTCTGACTACACACAATAAATCAAAAGATATGCTGGCAGAAACACATCTCTATTTTGAGCAATTGTATTTGGGCTGAGTTTAAATTAAAACTAATTCCACAATTTAACAAAAACCAAATGCTCTCCCCAAAGCCTTTTATGCTTTTATGATAAAAAAGCACACAATAACTGAATGACAAAATGGTGGAATTGACAGAGATAGCAAAAAAAAAAAAAAAAAAAAAGAAGAAAAGAAAAGAAAAATACGCAAAAACCTGTGTTCTTATCTCAAAAGCTATTCTCACCCTGGACAAAAGAAGACTAACAAGACCTTTTCATTCTGTTTCCTCCTTGGTTACCAATCCCAGTGTGGCTGAAGTGGTTACGGGGGCTGTTTCTTCATGGACTGTAGAATGGAGCCATACCTGCAAAACTCCAGGAAAATGGAAAGAAAATATTCTAGTTTTGCATCGAAATGTTAAAGACTACCCTTTCATGCCCATTTCTGTTTCACTTTTTGTCTCTCTTTCCTTGTTCCTTGGAAAATCTATTGGCTTTAATAAAATCCCCCAAATATACTTTGTGTATTATGGATACAAGTCTAGGATCATAGAGTCAGATAGCTACCTAGGGGAAGGTCCATACTTATTAGTAGTATAATCAAACCACCTTATCTGAGACCAAGTGCTATGGTTTGGATGTGTCCCCCAAATGTCATGTGTTGGAAACTTAATCCCCAATGCAATAGCATTGGGAGCCGGGATCTAATAAGAGGTGATGAATGGATTAATGTTGTTATCACAGGCGTGGGAGTTACCGTGAGAGTTGGCTTGTAATAAAAGCAAGTCCAGCCCCTCTTGTTCTTTTGCCTTCGCTTGTCCTTCTGCCTTCCTCCAGGGATGACACAAAAGCCCTCTCTTGCTGGCACCATGTTCTTGGACTCACAGCCTCCAATATCACAAGCCAAATAAATTTCTGTTTATTGTAAATTACCCAGTCTATAGTATTATATCAGCATAAAACAAACTAAGACACCAAGTGAAATTAGGGTATTTTCTCTGGTCACACACTCCATGTATAGATCCTGATTTACTGACCAGTGCCTGTTATGCCACATTGTCTATTCCATATCTCTGTTTCAGTTGGTAAAAGGGGGTACTTTGAGTCATCCAAGTAAAGAGTATAAGCCATATTTTATTTTTAATATATAATTCCCAAATCGAGGGGTGATTTCCTCTGAATTTATGTTTTTTTGTGTTACTTTTTTGATTCACTCTAAAATGCAGGAAGGACAAAATGGCCAGAAATCTAGGAGTAGCATATTGCAACTGGGTATGACAAATGCTTGGGTGATTCTTTAAATATGGGACTAGGTAAGAGCAAAAGGAAATTTTAGTACGGAGTACCCATGGATGGTTAGAGGTACAACACATTCCAGCTTTACTTACATGACAGTGAAAGGAGACAGATCTACAGATGGATCCAGTCTAACCTCTGGAACTGAGTGGCCTTGCATAAATGGCTCAATTTCCTCAACTATAAAATGAAAAGGATGAGGGACGAGTGGTAATAATAACTGTCTTGAGTCATCATGAGAATTAGATGATATGGGATCCTGTCTATCTTATTCACCACTGTATCCCTGAATTCCTTAGTGCTGCCAAGGAATTGCTCTCCTAATTACCTGGGTTTGGCACATAGTGGGAGCCCCCATAGGTTAATTGTTGCTTTCCACCCTCTTTAAACTACCTTTTGCTCACAACTAATGGGTCTTCTTCCAACTTTATTCAGTTTCATCATCTTGGGAATGTGTGGAAATGGGGAAGACAACTTATTATCAGGGTATCCCTAAGGAATAAATAATCCTAAATGAAGGGCAAATCGGGAGCACAAAATAATAAAGATGTCCAGGAGATAAGAGAGGACATTTAATGTGTGACAAGGCAATCAGTCACAGGGTCTGTTTTGTAAGGCCACCTCATTAAGAAAACAGAAATAATATATCCCCATACAGCTTTGACAATAATAAGTTCAGGAAAACTTAAATTTAATTTTAAAGACTAATGAAGCTTATTACCAAGAGAACACACTTAACTCCTAAACTAACGGGAAAACCTTCTAGATAGTAAATGTGTGCCAGTACGTTGGAGTACAGGGAGAGCCAAATGATGCCAAATATGAATTCAGATCTATCTGGAAGGCATAACCATTAAGAATACCAGCCTCTTGCCCCAGGTATAAGTAAAGAAATAAATAATCCAAGGAGGCAACCAGAAACCGAATAAAACAAAATGTCGGTTAAAAATGAAACTTCCTGGCAGGAAAGTCTATGAAAATGATGACTCTTTCCAAGCAGGTGAGTCAGCCAGCCTCCCAGGAGGCATATGAAACCAGGTTGCACAGAGGAGTAGAAGGTACATCCTGGTAAACAGTCTGTTCCCCACAATTCCCTGAGTGTGACCTGGCTGCACCAGTGAAGGCTTTCCATCTTGATTCTCTGTGATTTCAAGACAAATTGCTTTGGGGGTTCCTAATCCCTGCTGGAACTCGTGAAGTTGCCAGTGGGTGACTAAATTAGTGGAAAAGGGAAAAGTGAGGATGCTACCAAATCAGATTTCTGTGTAAATATTAGAGATTCTTCAGAGGGCCTGGTGTATTTGGACACTTGCTTCTGATTCAAAAAGCAAATTTGTTCTGCAGGTATCTGTGTTATGGCTCTCGGTTTACTGTCCAGTTGTCAGAGTTTTAAACAAATAACTTTCTAAACTTTATTTCATGACATCTTAGTCACATTGAAAGGTTACTCTCCATAGGCGGAAAGTCAAAGGGAAGTGGCAAACAACATAATCATTTTTGCAGCTACTTTCTTTTGGCTAGAGATTTTGAATGGCAGGAGAAATACTTACGATGGTCGCTCCATATTTCTTTCCCCCAAATGATATTCTTGGAAGTCTATTTACACTCTGTTTGGAACGAGCTGCAATGCCAAGAAATAATGACAATGATGCTATTCTAGTGAGGGAAACCAATTTTACAAACTATAAACAAGAATAGGTCAGAGAATTTGAGACCTTGGTATTAATTATGTTGCCTTCTTATCCAAAAGTTTTCTCCCAAAATTAAGACTCAATAAACCTGAACTAAATCAAATAGGCATACTGCAGAAGGCAAATAGAAGGCTGGATACACAATCTGATATTTAGCTTTCAAGCTTTATATTTGCACTCTTCATTTTTATCCAGTATGTGAATTTCAGCAAGATTTCTCCACTGTTCATTTAGACACACTAAACCCCATTTTCCTTTTATTATGTTCTGTGTAACTGGGCAGCAGTCACAAGTGAAACGAATTTCAACAAACCAATTAGAAAAGCAGTGGTGTAATTAAAATGGTTGGCTGTGTTGTGCATTGGGCACTGTAATCCCCAAATAAGGAAGTCTAGTGTCTATAGAGGTTTATACATTGTTTAAGGTGTGTTGCATGCAGTCCTCCTCTGTTTTAAAATGTAAAGAAGAAACTAATGGCCGGGAAGTTAATCGAAGTGGTCAAAGAGACACAGAAGTTTGAACACAGAGCTGGTCATAGAACACAGTTTGCTCAAATGACCACTGTGCTGTAGTGCATGGTAGTGGCAGCCCACATCCAGATGATGGTTTTCTTTTGGCATCCGTTGGCAGCCATCCTTCCTGCTATTGGTGTTGTTTTAATGTTATAGTACCACTCCAGATAATAGGGATTCCAGACCCTTGGTAGATAAAATCTCAGAGAAGAATGCAGTATGGTTGCTTTAGAGCCAATACCTAGTTCCCACTATTGTTTATGTGCCAATTTACTTTTCTGCTCTTAACTCATGAATCCTTGTTCCTCTCAATTACTTGGTATATACAGATCTATAAATAATTCAAAGGTTAGCTACTTAATTTTTGGAAATGTACTGAACTCCTTTACATATATGTAAAATGGGTATAATAAAAACTAATGTTAATGACTGTTTTGAGTATTAAATGAGTGATAATGCACTTAAATGCCTACCATTAACAATCAATAAATGTTTCCCTCTTTCACTTACTCTCCGCTTTCCCTACCCATGATCCACATCTCTTAGATTAACAGAAATGAGATCTTCCCACAATACTCTACTTTCCTACAATAGCCAATGAGTTGCTGTAGATTGAGGCCCCCTTCCTATTTACTTAGGAACAGATTATTGTCTAAACCCAACCAATACACAAATGGCATTGTCACAAAGACCTTGCTCCAGAAGATACAATATTTATTTTACCATTTTATTGTCAAATTATGTATTACATACAGAGAAATTCAAAAGAAACAATGTACAGACAAATAGTTATAATGTAAACAATTGTGTAATTAATACCTGACAAGAAGAACACTGCTATCTACACAGGTGTTCTATGAACGTACAACTCTTCTTACAGACAGTCACACACATACGTAAAGGTAAACTATGATACAGTAGAAAAGACTTAGGTCGTAAAATCACAAAAACCTGGAATGATTCTTGTTTCCCTCACTTATAGACTACGTGACTTGGGCCAAGTCACGTAGTCTCTTTGGTCCTTAGCATTCACATCTACAAAATGAGAATGATAAAATCTGCTTTTCTGTATAGCTGTGAGGCTGGCATATGTACACACACACATATACGTGTGTGTGTGTTTACCTGAATTTACGCTGGGGGGGGCACAATATTTGCTAAGTGAATAGTAATTATTACCATTAGTAATCATGCATACTTCAAGGTCATTGTGATATATATCAGCTCCAATACATGACAACTTGACTCACTCCAGTAATTTAAATTATAAACATTTTTCTTGGCTAAAATTTGTCTTTACAGTGATTACAAGTCTGAAGAATAATGATTTCTTAAGCAAATGGATATTTTAAATCAGAATATAGAAGACTTATTTAATAAATCTTTAGACGTGTGTGTGCACTGCAAATTGAAAACATTTGTTACAGTATACCCAGCAGAACTTTCAATTAGATTGTACATTGTTTATTTACTAAAACATTAAAAAAGTAATATTTTATTGTAATGTTTAAAATTCGGACTTTTAACCAACTGACCAATATAGCCATCTCCAATAGATATGACTTAATCAGTGCTTTAATGAATTATTACTACGTTTCTGTCAACAGCCTTTTGTAGACAAAAAAATTGTGTACGACACAATTTTTAAAATATCATGAATAAGTTGAGTGGATTATTAGACTCTCTCCTTATGAAATAAATCTCATATATCAGAATATTCTAGAGCTCCATTCTTGGGAAAAATTATAATGCATTAAGACAATGAGAGAAGTAGTCTCGACCTTTCTAGAATTCTCAGGAACTACATCATTTTTGCTTAAATAATTTTTGCATCTGTGGCATTATGAACAAAAGAAAGTTTATATGCCTTTTATGACTGCAAGATTAGACAAGAGCTAATGAGTAAGGTGTATAGTTAATTAGCATTTAATCCTGTGTGTTTAGTTTTGACTTTTCCCCTCCACCTGAAAATACACACATGGGAAACTTTATTTTCCCACAATAGTAAATGTGTGCTCTCATTATGCCTTGGGTTTGATTGTCATCTCTGAAACTCTTCATGCTTGATATTGAGTAACTTTTTAACATCTTTTAGCTTTGGTTTTTTCACCCTAAAATTGGAATAACAGTACCAGCCATACCTCCTGCCTCATAGATTTATAGTAAGAACAAACTGATAAGGTAAAATACTTTTTAAAAGCTATAATTGATACACTAATGAAAATTATGATTACTATTTTCTCATCAGGCCAGAGTTTAGTTAATCCCATTTTTATGAGTTGTGATGTTCTTGAGATGGATTATTGCACAAATCCTACTTCACTGTTTACCTTACTTTTGGATGTCTTTAGAATATAAAAGGAAAAGTTATGTTTATGGCCACATACTTTGTGGATTAATGGTTCTAAGAAAAATCTTAGCTTTGTCTTTTTGTTAGGTCAATCAAGTGAGATCTCACCACTCAGGAATGCACTAGTTATGATTCAAAACTTTCAGATTCGCTTTTAAATTAAGATGGACATGCTAATCATTTCGACTGAGATTTTTAGCTAAGATTATTCTTTAAATCATCTGACAGCAGATTAAGCACAGTAAGCAGATACAGATCCATCAAGAAAGAGAGAGAGAGAGAGAGAGAAAAGGAAGGAAGGAAAGGAAGGAAGGAAGGAAGGAAGGAAGGAAGGAAGGAAGGAAGGAAGGAAGGAAGGAAGGAAGGAAGGAAAGAAGGAAGGAAGGAAGGAAGGAAGGAAGGAGCAGCAATAATGTGTTGAACTTTCAGAAGGAAAGAACAGAACTGTGGTTACTAGAATGGAAAGGGGAGCAGGAGGAGGGCTTAATGAGAAATTAAGGAGAAATTGGTTAATGGACACAAAGAATAATTACGTATTGTAATGATGAATAAAATAACTATCCTGATTTGACCATCACATATTGTACACAACTATTGATAATTAAATTTGCACCCCACAAATATGTATAATCGGTTATGCTTCAATAAAAAAAAAAAAATAAGATTTTTCTGAACAGTACAACCAAGGTAAAATACAGAAATAAATTGGATGCTGATGATAATATAATTGCAACTGTCATCTCCGACATCCAATTTAGAGTTTTAGAGGCTTGTGTTCATTACAACAGACTCACTGTCTTATTAAGTTCAAAATACATAGCTGTTATGAATCTAAATTAATAGGATTAGTTTATATTAGTTGAATTACATATTTGTCAGTATTGAATACTAGGATTGCACATACTAATTTATTTGGTCAAAGGAGATTCTGTTAAAAAAACAAAAATAAAGTTTTGAAAAACTTGTGATCAAAAAAGAAGTACACTGTAACATGCTGTTTCCTCTTTCTGGAATGCTCTAACTCTTCAACTCTTCCTGTTGAATCCTGATACATACTTCAGACTCTAGCTCAGCTGTTCCCTTTTCTATAATGATAATTCCCCAATCAGAATTAATTTAATGCCACTCCTCATTCCCAAAACACTGCTTCTCTTCTAACTTTTATGCTTCTTCATTCTGACACTCTTAAGAAACCTGGTCTCATCCATTCTTGAATCCTTTGAGTTATCATGTTTTTTGTTCTTTTTCGCTGTGAGGGTCAGTGTTAGTTGTCCCCAGTTATCTGATATCATCTACTTTTTCCTCTTTTCCCCTTGGGCATATGGCTTCCTAGAATAACAATAGTATTTCCTGATCTCAGTGTAGCCAAGTGACAAAGTCTGTCTAGGTATTAACTTAAGAGAAGAAGTCATACAAGAAATTTCTGGATTGTGCCTCTTATATAGAAATGTTGTTACCTTCCCTAGCTTCTTTTCTCTTCCTTATGAGTCATCTTGAAACATCCAGATGAGGGAAACATTTTAGGAATCATTGAACAGATCAATCTAAAGAGACTAAACTGTCAACACTACAGAAACACCATCCCAACTCTGGTATCCCTATACTCAGACTGTTGCATGAAAGACAATCAAACTTCTACCGTGTTTAAGCTTCTATCACTTTGAGCTTCTGTAACAGCAGTCACATTTATACCCTAACCAATGTACTTTTATACTGTGAATGCAAATATGTTTCGACAGAATTTAATTGTGTTTTATATAGTATAAATTGAAGCAGTGTGTTTATTAATTGATGGAGCCACATTAATGCCCCTCTGGCCATTTTTCACTGTGATTTGCTCTTTTAGCTTATAGGGCATCTAATTCATTGGGTTACTTGAATCATTAACATATTTTGTGGTGTTGAACAGGAGGCCCTTTTCTTCTGCTATAGAACTCCAAAAGGAGATTATGGAAAGCATATTATTCACTCTTTGATATAGTGTTAGCTATCAATCTAAATCCAGGATACATCAGACATCGTTTTGTTCATTTTCTTTGTGTTTGCATAGACTACTCTCGTTGTCTGGGAAGCCTCTATATTTGGGATTACTTTATATCCTATTCGTCCTCTCGGTCTCAACTTAAATACTGTTTCCTATGGGAAAATCTCCCCTGAACCCGACAGACTTGTTAAAAATTAACATATAAAGGTCTCATATTATTATTCCTAAAATTTATATAAGACTTTATATATGTTTTAATTTAATGCCTGATCTACCAGATTGTAAGTTTCATGAAAACAGGGACCATGTCTGCAAAATGTACTGATGTATCCTAAGGGCCTGGAATAAGAAATATTCTACATATTTGATAATTAAATATTGAAAGAAAAAAAGAAAGGAGGAAAGAAAGGAAGGAAGGAAGAAAGAGAAAAAGAAAACCTACCCAGCCATGAAAAGAAGGAAATCTAAAATAAGTAATTATGGAATTGGATTGTTTAGGTTCAAAAACTTCTTGAAATACCCTTATAATGAAGGAAAATATGTTTATAGAGAGGAGGGGCTTGAATCATTGAGATTAATTTTCTTAAGTCTCCTTTTCATTCTGCATTGGTAGTCACAGTAGGGAAGTAATGAGAGTGTCCTCATTTTTAACTTTTTCAACTTTTTTTCAGGTCCAAATAAATCAAAGCTTGAAAACTTTGTATATTTGGAAATCAGCAGTTACTTCCAAAAAATTCTCTATAGTATTTTGGGACTTATGCCCAGGGTCTTCCATTTTCTTTTATTTCTTCAATAACAATTTGCCAGGAGGGATTTGATCAGGCCCTCCTCTGGTGCTGCCAGCCTGACTGAATTTCCTGGTCCTCTAGGTGGTGCTGGAAATGTCAACTGGAAGGAGCACTGCCAAGTTAGAAAATCACTCCTTATGACTCTACATGCAGATAGGGACAGGTGTCTTCATCTCTCTGCTGGCAGGTTCTGTGCCATGAGAAGTTTCTATTAAAAAAAATCAATAAAGTTTTATTTTGGAATAGGAATTTTAAAATTCTAGTACATTTTAAATCAAACATATTTGACACAGTTGATTGTCCTGCTCATTGATATACTTGCTTCACTTGGCTCCCAGGACACCATGCTTGACTGATTTTCTTCCTACCTCACTGGTGACTTCCTCTTGGTCTCTTTTGTACATTACAATGCCCCATAACTCATTCCTAGGGCCACTTCTCTTTCATACCTGCACTTCCTAGAAGATTTTATCCACATTCATAATTCTGCATACCAGCTATGCTGAAGACTCAATTTTGCACCTTCACTGTGTTCTAGACCCATGTATCCACTGCCTACATGACAATTTCATTTGTCTGTCCACAGTGATCACAAACTCACCATATCAAAAACGGAACTTCTTTCCCATTTTCAGATCTGCATCATCTCAGTTGATTGAAATTCAAAATTCTAGTTGTGAGAACAAAATGTGGCATTAGAGCATCAGCTTTGATGGCCCTCTTCTGCCTTTCACTGCTAATCCATCAGGGTATCTTGCTTACTTTACCTTCAGAATACATCCATACTGTACACATGTCTCATTACTTTCCCTGCTACCACTCTGGCCAGAACCAGCCTCATCTCACACGTGCATTATTGAAATAACCTCATCCACAGTTTCTTTGCTTTTAAAAAATCTTTGGTCTCTATCAGATAATCTTCAAATAATAAGCAGAGTGATCTTTTTTAAATTGCAAGTCAGATCACCTCATTGTTCTTTCAAAATACTGTAATAGCTCTTCATTCAACACCAAGTTACAGCCAAGTACCTTTTCTCCAGGGCTTTGCGTGATCTTCCCTAATGACCTTTCTACCCTCATCTCCTCCTCCTCTGCCTGTTGCTCACACACTGACCTGCTTGCTGATCTTCAAAAAAATGCACCTGGAACACTCTGTCCTGTATGTACCCAGGCCATTACACTGGCGATTCCTCTGCCTGGAATGTTCTTTTCTTATATATCCGCATGGCTAACACTCTTAGAGCCATTGGACGCTGCCCAAATATCTCTTCCTCATTAAGGTCTAACTTGTACCACCCCACTACCACCTGGCACTTCCAATCCTCCTGATTTTATTTATTTTGTGCTGCATTTTTTTTAACCATAGTGCTTTTTACCTTCTAACATTTTATATAATATATTTACTTATTATGTATATTATATATTGTGTGTCTCTCTTACTAGAATATAAACCATATAATGTTTAATTTAATAATAGCTAGAACAGTTTCTGGCACATAGTAGGAGTTTAATAAATATTTATTGAATAAATGACATTCTCACTAAAAAGAGGAACTGGTCATGTTTTTCTGCTATTACCACCACTTAATATTATACTGGATGTCTAAATCAGTGGAGGAGGACAAGTAAATAAATGAGTTATAAGTAATAGAAAGGGAGAGTCAAAATTGTGAGGACATGTATTAGTCCATTTCTGTTGCTTGTAATAGAATACTTGACACTGAGTAATTTATAAAGAAATGAAATTTATTTCTTACAGTTTTGGAGGCTGAGAAGTCCACAGTCCAGGTGGTACATCTGGTGAGGGCTGTCTTCTGGCTAGAACTCTCTACAGGGTCCCATAACAACCAGAGTGTTATATGGTGAGAATCA
Organism: Cynocephalus volans; assembly: GCF_027409185.1. NCBI lineage: Eukaryota > Metazoa > Chordata > Mammalia > Dermoptera > Cynocephalidae > Cynocephalus > Cynocephalus volans. The sequence goes on from NC_084463.1 coordinate 128,440,760, forward strand.
GCTTAGCAAGTGAGTTAACTTGCTTGCTGTCTCTCCTTACAAAGTCATCAGAACTATGCCCCTGTTGGGAAAATAGAATAATTTAATCAGGCCCCCTCACCTCGGGGCAGTTTGGGTGTGGTGCAGCATTCTTTGTGGGCAGGTCATGTGTAGGTGGAATAGGGGTGCCTGCATGGCACTGCCACCTTGGCTGGAGTTTTATTGCCTTGGGAGCCACTGCCATGAGAGGCCATGCTTTCGAACCTATGGCTTCCAAGGAACTGTTTGCCGGTTACTTAGCTCATAGACCTGTGTGTGAGGGGTCTGGTGTCCCAGCCTGGCATGTGAGGGGTCTGGTGACCCAGCCTAGTGTATGAAGGGTTTGTGACCTAGCCTACAATGGGCTTGAGGGGTCTGTGAGCTCCAGACCCAGCCCTAGTCAACAATAGGCCCACTCATGGCAGGATTTTTGGCGGGTAAAAGACCACGACAACTGGCATAGTCAAGTAGTTCTACAATTGGTGCTGTGAGCAGGATTCCAACATTAGCCCTAGTGCCAATTGGCATAGTCTGTGACAGGATTCTGAGCAGGTACAGGAATTGAAAGCCTTTGGAAGAAAGAGGAAATGTGGCTACTTTTGAATATGCTCTGCCCTATGGTCACCTTTCAGCTGATGGGAGACTGGCTGCTGATCACCGTGCTGTAAACTGATAGAGATTTGCAGCAGAAAGCAGAGTTGTTGGAAGCATGGAATAACGTCCTGGAGGATGACATGCAGTGACTGGCCACTCCTGCCTCTCATACCAGGGAAGACGACCAACCCAGTGATGAAGTTGGAGGACATGCATGTGGGCAGATGACCCAAGGATGGCTGCCTCTGAAGAATTTCAAGTATGTTTTTACCTGGTGAGAAGGTGGAAAATTTAGTCTCCATTCCTACGTGCCTGTCTTGGTGGCAGCAGTTAAAAAAGAGCTGCAGATATGCACAAGGGCGAGGCAGCCACTCCTTGATGGACTGGGAAAATGCAATTTGAGCTGTGTGGGCAAATGCTGCAAAACTGCCTGAGACTGAGTGAATAGCAGGTATAAGCTGAGCTGATTGAAGTAATTCAAAAGCCAGAATGTAAAGGGGAAGCAGGGCGTTAAGATTTGGAAAATTTACAGCCTGGCCAAGAGGGAGAAAAGCAAAAAACAGGAAAAAAAAAAAAAAAAACAACCCACAAGGGTGAAACAGATAAATTGTTTGGTAAAGACATTATCTTGGCGGTGAGACAGCCAGATGCTAGTAACCAGGACAATGGGAAAAAAAGCCCTAAAGGCATTTGAGAAGTCTGGAAGGGTGCCCCACCCATCACAGACCCTGAGGCCTGGAAGGACTGAGTTGTCCCTGAGGACAGGACTGGGGTGCAGCTGCCCTGGGGAACTTGCTCCCTGCATCCCAGCTGCTCTGGCTGGAGCAATCCTGCCTCAGCACCTCTGAAAAAAAAAGCTGAAAACCTTGATGGCATTCTCATTGTGTTAAGTTTGCAGGCCAACAGTATGTGAGAGCAGTGGAGGTGTGGCAGCCTCCACCTAGATTTCAGAAGATTTATGAAAAACTTGGGGGACTCAGGCAGAGACCTGCTGCATGGGTGGAGCTATTGTGGAGGTCATCTGGCATAGTCGAGTATCTCTACACTTGGCGTTATGAGCAGGATTCTGACATTAGCTCGAGACGGAGCACCACCATCGGCTAAGTCGGCAGGATTCCGACAAGAGCCAGAGCACCATACAGCTCCTTACTCCAAAATGGATCAATCTCCACAATCTAATCACCTCTTAAAGACCCCACCTTTCAAATACCTAGCTGAATTTTTTGCCCTCTTACACTGTTACAATGAAGATCAAGGTTCAGTGAGTTTTGGGGGGACATTCAATCCACAGCACTACATCCATACAATATGATTATCTACTTACAAAACCAAGAAAGTCACTCTAAAAAATAGGAAAAGCTAAACTGTTTTTCCTGCTCTTGCACTCAACGGAACACTTCTGTGACCAGATGTGTGATGTTTTCCCCCACGCTGACCAATTCTCCAACTGCTTGAATTGAATTGAATTATTGGGTGTCCTGTAATTTAATTGAGTTCTGACAGTAATCTGAGTTAGTGCAGATCCCACACTCAGGTTAAGGGCTCAGATGTGCAAAACTGCCCTCCACTTCAGATGTCACTGCAAGCACCAGTTTGTTTTACCTGTGCTTCTGATCAATTGAGTATAGATCAAAGATTTCCACAACTCCATTCTCTGGTTTGATTATTTGCTAGAATTGCCACATAAGTAACATTTTACTTATGGTTACCTATTTATTACAAAAGGACACAAATGAACAGCCAGATAGAAGAGAGGCACAGGCAAGGTATGGGGGAGGGGTCTGAAGCTTCCATGTCATCTTGGAGCGTGTCCCCTCCCATTACCCTTAGTTGTTCAGCAACACAGAAGCTCTCTGTTTCGTTCCTTATGGAGGTTTCATAACATAGACATGACTGATTAAATCATTGGCATTGGTGATCAACCAACTCAACCTTTAGCCTGTCTTGTCTTCCTAAAGATTGAGGGTAGGACTAAAAGTTCCAACCCTCTAATCACAGGATTGGCTCACCTGACAATCAGACTCCAACCTGAGGCTATCCAGGAGCCCTCAGCCACCTGTCATCTTGTTAGCACACCAAAAGGCACTTTATTATTCAGATTTCAAGAGTTTTTAGAAACTGTGTGCCAGCTAAAGGCAAGGAGAACCAGATATATATTTCTTATTATAAATCACAATATCAGGATTATCTAAAGATATCTGTGAGAACTAATGAAAGAATTCTATAAGGAGGCCAAATTCTCTCTCTCTCTCTCTCTCTCTCTCTCTCTCCCCCTCTGTGTGTGTGTGTATAAATTTTTTTTTGTTTCTTTTTTTAAATTATTTTTTCTATATAACAACCATAACCAAATTTAAAAAGTAAGGTGGTCATGGGCAGAGAGGGATTCTATATGCAACAAAAAAAATTGAAATAAAATGCCTAGGAATACACCTAACATAGAAGACTTAAGACTTACATTAAGAAAAGTATCAAACTGAATATTATAAATAAATTGAATGACATACCAAGTTCATGAACAGAAAGATGTATTATTATAGACATACATTTTCCCAAAGAAATTAATGACTTTAATGTGTTTTTATCAAAATATAAAATGCAAGTTCATAGAATTTGACAACATATGTTTCAAATTCAAATGGAAGAAAAATATTTAAGTATAACCAGTACCCTTCTACCAAAGGTAAAAAGAAACAAACAAACAAACAAACATAGTATTATTAGTACAGGAATAGACCAAATCCACGACATTTAAAATCTCTCTGGAAAAAAGAGTTAAATAAATCATTTTCAAATAATTAGCTATTTATTAGGAAAATAACAAACTAAGATTCTGCAACTCAGACATACACCAAGTTGAATTTCTGATGGACCAAAGAGCTAAAATTACTCTACAGAAATATTGCAAAAAATGTAGGATAATACTTTATTCTTTTTATTGTAAGGAAGGATTTCCGTAAAAAGATACAAAACCTAGAAAGTCCAAGAAATAAATTACACCTTTGGTCTCATAAAAATGAACACAAATAAAGCAAAATAGGCTAGCATAAGCATCATTAAAATTCTGTATAAATATTCCAGTATATAAAGATCTCCTTTAAATCAGTCCAAAAAAGACAAGCCTCCTGGAGTAAAATACGTGAAAATAGTTTAAAGAAAAAAAATAAAATAAAATAAACATATGCAAAAACACTTAATTTCACTGAAAATCAGAAAAATACAAACTGAAAGAGATATAGGATTTCTTTATACATCTAACAAGTAAGAAGTTTAAGTTCCCCGAGATCAAGTATTAACAAAATGTGGGGAAGTGAAAATATATCATACACCCCAGTGTAATAGGCGAAGACTTCTTGAAGCCATTTATTTAAAGACCACCCTGCCACTTGCTCCTGAATGTTATCTATAAACCCAAAAGTCTCAAGAGCTCAAGATATTTAAAACTGTTTTTTTCTAAATGAGAGAGGGAAGAAAATGCAAATGCTACATATAAGAAGCACTCTCCTCTTTTTGATACAGATGCCATTCTAGCGCCTTGATTTTAATTACATCATTTCAACCAACATTTATTTAGTGCCTATACTCCCAAATTATAGGTGCTAGAGCAAAAAAAAAAAAAAAAAATCCTATTTGTTTTCTGGGATGCACATTCTGTTGGGTGGGGAAGACCCTCTCATAAGTATCTCTTATTCAAGTTAGATTAAGTGCTCTGATAAAGGCACACACCAAGTGCTATTGGACCATGAGGAGCAAGAGATTAATCACTACTATTGCCACATTTTAAAAATCAATTTATTAGGATACCAGCTTTGCAATTAAAGGAAGCTTGCCAAGGCACTTAGAACAAAAGTATCTGTATATAATTTTCTTTTCCTAACCCTCTCCTCCAGGCCATTCCACCCAGTGGGTTACAAACAACAAGAATTTTTTTTTTTTCTTTCTACTTACTGGTCAAAATATGACTCAGAATAGGAGACTAACTCTGAATACAATATCAATGCCTTATATGGCTACACTTGCCATTTGTAGTCTCAGAAATACCATACAATAAAGGTCATTCATTCTACCAGCATGACAAAATTGTTTGGAGGAAAAAAATTTCTTCTTATTAAATTTTTGAATTCCTTATACTCTAAAATTTTGAAGCATTTCTACCACTTGTCTCAGTGGAAGATAATGTTTCTCTCAATTATTTTGTTTCCTATTTGATACAAATTACGTAAATTTGGTGCAAATTTACCACAAAGCATTGAGAAAGTAAACATAGTACAAGAAGTTAATTTTTTTATTATCAAATAATGAATAACATTTTTTCTAGATTTTTACTTACTAATTCTTTCAACTAATATTTAGTGAGCACCTTTTAAGTTCAAAGCACTCTTCTAGTTGCTGGGAATATGGAAGTGAGAAAAGTAGACCAAGTCTCATGGTTTTAAATAATAATATGTGTTGAAATGTGCAGGACAAGGATAGATTCAGGGGATATAGGTGATTGGCAGAAAGGCTGTTCTAAGATAGACTGGTAAGAAAACCATGATATTTGAGCAGAATTAAAAAAAAAAAAGCAAGAGCACACATTACATGAAGATATGAGGAAACAGCATTCCAGGTAGAAAGAACAAGTACAAAGGGCCAGAGAAATAATTAGATATGTCCCAACAACTCTTGGTAGCAGTGCAATCAGCTTGGTTGTTGAGGATTGAGAGGGTTTCCAGAATGCTGGTCTTTCAGTGTTAAAACTTGGAAAATCCTAGGAAAAGAGAGACAAGTTGGTCATCCTACCAGGAGAGCCACTCTGACCAGAGTGGATGAAGAGCTGGCCAAAGTGGTAGATGGTTTCAGAGAGGTTGGCAGGGTCCAGATAATGTGGAGCCTTTAGAATATTGTAAGGAATCTGAACCTTTTAGTGTGACAGAATCCTTTGCAGAAATATTATCAGGAGAACCATGTGATCTGAGTTATTTAATAGTCCTAATTATATTGAAATAAGTAGGCATTCTTTTTATTGAGAAGACTTAATGTTTCCTCTCTGTTTCAGGGCAACAGAGAAGATTGAACAGTCATCCCATAAGTCAAAACAATTCTGAAAGTCAGAGTCAGAAAATTCTAGCCAGAAGATGCTCTTGCCCTCAGCATCATTTCCAATGATAAATTTAGAAATAGCTTTTGAAAGTGCCTTAGGTCTTCTTTGTTGGAATTTGGAGAAAATAGCCCTCCAATAGAGGAAAATGTTGAAATAAACTACAATGGCTTTGTTGATGTAGGTGACAGATCACAGTCTTTGGTCATGACCCATTAGTCACCTCTCAGCCATCTGAACTGAAGGTGCCAATGTGGTCACTGATATGATTTGAGCTCAGGAGCTCTTTATTCAGCAGAAATGCTGAAGGTTTCTCTCACTACACTTTCTGTGTCTGTGTCATTTTTTTTTTTTTTTTTTAATATAGTGTCTTTCCTGGAAAGTCCCAGTGCAATTTCTCTATGCTGTGAAAATGTCCTTATCTTTTGGTTCAAATGGAGACATATACCCCTTCGTGGCTAGGAATGGCTACCTCTAAATGGCCTGCTGTGTTCAGTCCAAATCATAACAGCAAAATACCTAAAATCTACCTCTCTTTGATGCTGTGATTCTTCCCACTGTGCTTTATTTTGTCTGAAGCATAGATACTGAGAGAGAATGAAAAAAGTTAAAATAATTCAAAAAAGGAAGGAAGAGGAAAGAGATTACAAGCCAAAGAAGTAAAAAGTACAAGAGTACAGAAAGATGAAGTAAAGGTGAGAGAAGGGTTTCATTGAACAGGGATGCAGCTGAAGCTCACTGTGTCTTTTGGAGATCATGAAGGGCCTGGACATTTCCAAGACCTTCTCTGACTGAGGGACTTCTCAAAAGAAGGTCCAGGTATAATCCAAAGATAGAAAAAGTAAAGATACCAAGAAAGGAAAGGAAAGAAGTTACAAGCTAAGCATAGTACTTTCCTAATTTCCTTTGACCTTGGGGTTTCCAGGAACGTGTCACAGACCATAATAGCAGAATGTGAAATTATTTTTTCTTAAGAATAGAGACTGGAAGAAAAACCAAAAATCAAAAATAACAATAACAATTTTAAAACAGTTGCATTAGAGTGGAGGAGTTACTGGTGAAAATACTTTATACTTTAAATTTCCTTCTATGCCTTTATTATTATGCTTTAAGTTGAAAAGAAATCAGTATAGAGAGTGGAAGCAAGGTTTTAGCACAGTCATTAAATAAATCACTTAAAAATCAAATATATAATGTCTTGGGAAGAAACAAAATAAATATGAAGAGAAAATGGGACAAAGTCAAGGGTTGGTATGAAGGAGTATTACTAGAGGACTACCCTGTTTTAATTTGCAGGCTTAGCAATATTAAGCCAGGCATGTGCTCAACATCAAAAGAAGCGAACAAGGAAGTTGTTCTGGTTCTTAAGAAGCTGTGTCAGAGGAGATAGAGATCAATTATCATTTATCTAGAAACTTTTATGTGCCAGGTATGGGGCATTTTACAATGTTTTATGTCATTTTATTCTCACAGAAACAGTTAGGGGCATCTCAGAAAATTTAAATGACTTTTATAATAGAGATCATCAATGCTCACTCATATTCAGTTATCATCTTCCTGGTGTGCAGAAAGACTACAGTTCCCAGGTTCTTTGAAACCAGACAGGACCATTTGACCAGATCTAGCTAATAAAATGAAAGTAAGAAAAAAAAGAAAAGCCATTTTCTGGACAAACATTTATAAGTTTGTATGATATAACCACACCTTTTTTTTCTTCAGAACAAACTTGGAGGCCATACACGTAGTTGGCAGAGCCAAAGAATGAAACAACCTGCATCCTTGAGCCATTGCTTGGAAGACCTGTCAGAACCTCAAGAGCTGCCCGATCCACACTGGATCTAGTATGAATGAGAAATAAATCTTTCTTGCATTAAATCATGGATATTTTCTAGTTTGTTTACTACTACAGCAAAGCAGAGCCTGTCCTGACTAAAACACTTATCAGGTTACACAGTGGGCAAAGGGTAGTGTTAGATATTGAAGTCTATATTTTCCTGACTCAAAAGATAGGCTGTTTCCCCTCTATCATACCATCTCTAAGAAGCAATGTTAAAATCACAGTTCATATGTAGTGGCTTATATTCTACATGCTCTATAAATTCAGAATAAAGTTCGTATCATCTTGGAATCAGAATCAAACAAGGGTACTGGGCTTTGACTTGGACCATAAAATGAATGTTGGAGGAGGTAGGGAACTACCAACAGAAAGAAAGGGAAGCTTTATGAAACCAGGTCTTAAAAGTAGAGTGGCCTATATGAGGAGAGATATACATTAGTAAACCACAAAATATAAGATTAGGGTGAAAGAGGAAGTATTTTCTTGATATTATCAATGGCACACTGAGGAACTTAGGTTTAGGGACAAAGGAAAACGGTGGAGAAAACACTAGACTAATGATCACGGGATTTTTCAAAGTAAAAATCTCTGCTGTAGCTAAATCTCTGCTGACTACAAGCACCTCCTTTTTAAAATACTGGGTGTGTCTTGAATAATTTCTAAGATCTCTTCCAGTTTTATCTATGTCTCTTCTATTCTACATCTCAAAGTTCCTTTGTGTGAATTCATTAGTTGTTCTCTTCAGGGAATATTAAAGCAAATGACATTTGATAACCATTAGCTTTTTAGTGAAGTGGATAATAATTATCTAGAATTAGAAATATTCCCATACTTGAATCAGAATATATAAAGATTTTTTATACTGATTTTGTCACAAGGAATAATGTCAGAGAAATGATTCTGCTGCTACAGTGAAAGAGGTCATCTTTCTGTCTATAGGCTAAATTGAATAACTTCTTCATTGCAAATAGGCACTGCCATTATGAGCTTATGTTGGGCAAAGTTTATTATCCCCGATTTCCAGGAACTCCATCACCAAGTCTTCTGTCCTCTAGTCCTTATTCAATTTCTGTTCAAAGCATTTCCATCTCAGGAAGCCCCTCTGTTCAGAGGCAGTGAGAAAGGTAGCGTATATGACTGCGTATGAGCATAGGCATACATTGACTGTCCTATAAATGCTAGCAATCTGTTGAACACTAAAGATTATATAAATCTTAGCAGCTTTACTGATGCTTCATACACAAGCAGCTGTTGTTTCTTGGTCGCCTGATTAAATATGCTACAAAATTTCTCTCAAGAAAATCTCACTAAAGTTGATTCCAGCAAATCCTTCATAACATCCCTGCTAGCAACTTCAGTTTCTAAGCAATTTAAAGAAAAGATCCAATCAATGGCACTTTTTCAAGGGTCCTGCTCTTTCTCCTCTGGAGATGAGGCATTAATAATACCAGACCGAGTGTTCTACTCTTGGTTCAGCTATTAACCAGAAGTTATTCAACATTTCCAAAATGAGTGGCTGTATATGACTATTTCTAAGACATATTATGTAGATTGAAATGTGCTTTTGACTCTATATATCTTTCTATATCTGTATTTCTTTCTATGTCATATCTATATCTATATATCTATTTCTATTTCTATTGTAAGCAGAAAAATTATGGGCTACATATTTAAGGATGAAGTCAGAAAATATCTCTTGCCAAGCCCAAGGCAATCAAACCAACATTAAATTCACAAAATTAACCATCTGTAAAACATTCACTGGGGAAATCAAATCAAAAGTATACCAAAAATGAGATTTGCAAGACTGTCAATCAGAAGAACATGGGTCTGCCTGAGCCTATGCAAGAGGTTTGGGAACTACTCTGATGCCCAGTGTGTAATCTACCTTCACATCTCAAACAAGATGTCACTTCCTCCAAGACTTACCTAACTTTCCTACATCTGAATCACATGCCTTTTATTTATGTTTTTTGTGGTCTCCAGTAGTTACTGTCATCACGTCTGCTTTTCTGTTAAACTGAACTTTCAAGAAATAAGCCCTGTCTGCCTTGATAATTGTATTCTTAGCAGTTAGCAAAATGATTAACACAGTATGTTCTCAATTTAAAAAATAAATCATCAAATGAATGATTGAAATGTTACATGTAAAATGCATTATGATGTTAGAAGCAGTACATATAAATTATGATGTCACATTCTAATGACAGACTTTTAGTGAATGCACCATACAGTTCCTGCCCAAGATTTCTATGTATTGTGTTTCTTAATCCTGGAATGCTTTCTCTAGTGTCTTCACTAGTGGCTGCTACTTCCCATTCCAAAATCTGGCGAGGGAGCATTTCTTCAGGCACCCTTCTTTGACCACCCTGACAAATCCAAATCCTCCTACTGCATGTTCTTGTACAAGTACATCCACTAACTTCTCTCACAGCACGTTAACCTTCACACGGTACAAATATTTGTTTAATGTATGTTTCCCCCACTAGACAGTAACCCTATGATGGCAGGGGGCCATGAGAAGTTTTACTAAACACTGTATGCTCTGGGTCTAGCAGAGTGCTTGGCAGGCCAAAGTAATCCAATAATGATTTGCTGAGTTAATGTGACTAGCTTTTTATAAAAATAAGAGACTTTAAAGAGTAAGAAATTGCCAACAATACTACAATATTGTCCAAGCAATAGGATACATTTTGTTGACCAATAATGGCTCATAGAAATGTAGAAGAAAATTCACTAGACTTTAAAAATTAGTGGGAAGGATCCAGTTAGAATATATTTTTTCTTGTTATCATTTGCTCTGATTTCCTGGTCAACCAGAAATCTGACATGGAATTTAGTCTTTTTGATTAGCATAGCCAACAAGAGAGAATATCCTGTGCAGACACCCAGACATGTGTCATTTGTCAGAAAGATCCTCTACTATATATTATTGGATTTATGAATCAGTTTCTTCAGTTTTGTTACTGTGAGATGATAATCCAGAGAGAAGCAATATTCACTGGCATATTTATTCATTCACGCATTCATTCATTCTTCATTCTTTCTTGAGTGTCTACTAGGTGCCGGCACTATCAGGTATTACTTTGCTGTACCTAGCTGTGTGCAAAGGGTTAACATCAGGCCTGGGCTGATACAGAATTGGGAAGTCAGTGACTGCCTTCTTGCAGTACTGTTTCCTTGGAAACTACAGAGTTAAGATAAATGTGGAATGTTGTGTCTGCTTTGTCTACTGTGTGGGACTACACCTGGGTTGGGGCAGCAGGAATTTGGCATGGAAGCCTTGGGCCTATGGAAATAGAGATATAAAATATGGCTAGAAAATTAAGGAGCAGTTTTGCTGAATCAAAATGACCCACACATTTCTTGGTTCTTAACCAAGGGAGCCATGAGCGTCCTATATGGGTGTGGGGACTAATGAATCTGTGAACTCAGGTATTTATGGGCCTTCCCATCAGATGAAGATGCAATAAATTAAATTTATATTAGATTGAAGCCAATTTGTGTCTAAGATGGGATGCCTTCTCAAGCCTGTAACAACACCTGTGGTGGCACACTAACAAAAATCTAGATTCTGAACCCCCAAAAGCCAGCATTACACCTTCACCAGAAGAAATAGTTTTTGTAGTACATACTCCTTGTGAGGTCCCCCTGCACATCTTGCCAGCCCTTCTCTTTGGTTTTGTCCACTCTGTTGAAACATCTGATGCTCTTAGTAGCTTATAATGATCAGTATCCCAGTAAAAGAGACAGACCCAGATTTATATCCCAGCCCTGCCTCTTCTTGGCTGTATGTCCTCAGCAAATTATTTAATTTTTTACATCAGTTTTTCTTCTGCAAAATGAGCTTACATTGGAGACATAGTAGAGCAAACTTGTTAAAAATGTAATCTCTGCAATCACACTTCCTAAGTTGAACTACCGTTAACGAACAGATAGCCATAAATATACGTAAAATTTGGTACAATTCCAAGAATATAGTAAACTGTCAATAAATGCCAGCTATTAACCATAATTACAATGATATTCAAATTACAGTTTAATGAATCTTCTTCTAGTGTTCTTACTTCATCAAAAATAATGAAATAATTGATCATTAGCCTGGGAAGGTAAAGTAGTAAGAGAAGGACTATAAATTCCAAATATTCATGAGAGAGAACAAAATAAAACACAACTAATCCAGAGAGGTTACTTTTCTTTCCTTAAACGGGAGAAACAATGTAATTATGGTAAAATGAGACAGCATAATTCACAAGCAGCAAATTAATTGAAGAAGAGCAAGAAGACCAGGGCACACACAAAGTCACCATGGTGACCCAGAACAAATCATTTTCATTGGCTCAATCTATTTAATATTTATTCTTTCTTATGGCCTTGCATCCCTGGGATGAATCCCACTTGATCGTGATGAATAATTTTTCGTATGTGTTGCTGTATTCTGTTTGCTAGTATTTTAGTGAGGATTTTTGCATCTATATTCATCAAGGATATCGGCCTGTAGTTTTCTTTTTTGGTTATATCTTTACCTGGTTTTGGTATCAGGATGATGTTTGCTTCATAGAATGAGTTTGGGAGATTTGCGTCCGTTTCAATCTTTTGGAATAGTTTGTAAAGAATCGGTGTCAATTCCTCTTTGAATGTCTGGTAAAATTCTGCTTGTGTCACAAAGGATTTTATACAAGTAGACATGTCTTTTTCTTTCTCTGGGGGCCTCGGTTTTCTATAATATCAGAGGGTCAGGTAAGATGACTTCTACAGCTATTTGTAGTTCTAAGTTTTTGTCACCCATTCAAGCTAAGGAAAATCAAGCTCAGTACTCCCAAATGTCTAGTCTCACTGGCTTTTTTCTTAGCCAAAAAGAAAAAAGCAAAGAAGAAAATGTGTAACTCAACTTCCCTATTAATTAATCATCCCAGAGATTTTTATTTTAAGACTTGTGTAATTTATATTCTTCATCTACTTATTTTAAGTTTTGTGAAGAATTTCCATTTGCCTATGTGGAAACTGAATATTGAGCCTCTCTGAGAATCTAAAGTCATGTTGGTCTCCCACACAGTCCAATTCTGAAATGTTTTCGTGACATTTTCATTGGTTCAATAAATTACTCTGCAATACATACTTGCCTTTTTTTATTTTTTTCCTCCCAAGAAGAAATAAATAAATAAATACAAATGAATCTGGTCTCAGCTGTGGAGACTTTCCTAGTCACCTCCCACCCACACTCACCCAACTCACCTGGCAGCTGTTAGTAGAGATCATTTCAATTAAAGAAGAAATCACTTTAATCAGGAATGCTGGTTGGTTTTGTCTGTGCTGTCTTGTGGCAAAGTTTCCTCAAGTTCCACAGATGCACTGTGGATGATTCAAACTCTTTTGTCATTTATCATGTTCATACAAGAGTTTAATGTGAGGGGGCTGGTTTAGAAATAATTAATTGCCTTGCTGCAGCTAGGGAGGAGTCCTTCAGCCACAGTTGTGGGGCTGGAGGTCTTTATGGAAATGTTCTTAGTCAAGCAAGGAGCCAGTGAATGAGCCCATCAACTGAAACCATAATCTAGGAAGGCTCATGTATAATAGGACTCTGATATGGATTGAATTGTGTCCCACCAAGTTTTATGTACTAGAAGCTGATACCCACTGTGACTGTTAAGAGGGTGGAAAATCCAATTATGGTAATTGAAAGGCAGGGACTTGAAGAGGTGATCGGATTGTAGGACCATGTCATAGTGAATGGATTAAAAATGGTGGTCATGGATGTGGTTCCAGGGACTTTAAAAGAGAGTCCCCTCTCTCTCTCTCTCCCCCTCCCCCCCTCAAATTTGTTATCATCAGAGCCTTCCTTTTATTGGGATGGGCTCAGAGTTAGAAGTTAACATGCTGCCTAGGTACACTGTGCCCAGCCACCATCGAAATCAGAAACTATAATGTTTCAGAGAAGAATCTGAGCTTTAGAATTTGAATGACCTTGGTTGACGTGTGCCCATTACAAGTTATGTACTTAAAGTTTTTGAGACCCAGCTTCCACACTTGAAAAATAAGGAAAAAATAAAATGAACTTTATAGGATTGCCACAAAAATTAACCAAAGTACTTCATATAAGAAACTTAATATTCTTCTTTTTATTTTATTATTATTATTATTAGGCCTAAATCACAGACTCACTCAATTTCATGTGGTAATGCACCCATCCCAGAGTTCTAGGCTGCATCTTCCAAACATGCTTTTAAGCATATGATGAATGTGTCAACAGTGTCAAAAACAAGAACATGCTCATTCCCATTTCTATAGAGCCATCTGAGACTGGGTATATATTTCTAATGGTTCATGGTGTCATGTTAACATGTTTTATATATATGCGAAGGGAAATGAGTGGTGTTTTGTCCATGTGCAAATTGGTATGGACGTGAACCTTGAACTGCACAAAGATTAATGGTGCACGGGAAGATGAGGAGATCAAGAAATGCCTCCAGGTATGATATGAAGAAATCTTCACATGGTTTTAGAGCTTACAACAGGGTATTATAGAGCATGCTAGGGCTTTGGCCATTACCAGGCTGCCAAGGTTCATTGCAGACCATACCCTAAAGCTTGCCAGGGAAAAAAGGAAGCACTCTCAGGTTTTACTAATATTTTTATCTCCATGTGGCAACAGCACCACTTCAACCCAAGCATAATTAGTCAGGCAACATTCTTCAAAGGCCAGTGTAATATGGTGATAACTGTTCTCTTCCAACTGTATTGCTAGAGATGCTTCTAATCAAAAGCTACCTAGAAGGAGGCTAATGTTTAAACATTTATAGGGAGAAACAGAAAACATTTAATAAGGTATCAGAGATATCAGAGTATTTACATAGTTTTAGGTGTAACAAAATAATTAGCATGCAGGATATGTGAGGAGATCTAGTTCACTGTGCTTTTTGATGATCTTTAAAGTGTTGATAAACCTGAACATCTATGAAAATATCAAAGCCTTTGTGGAAAATCTCTAGCATGCCTCAGCTGAAGAAGTCTAGTTGATTCCACCTCCCGAGTATGAATTTTTCTTATGCACAGAAGTAGATCAAAAATATAGAACCAGGTACTCATATGTTTTCATCTTAAACATTGTTTTACTAAGTCACAGAATTATCTGTTGGGTACTTCTATATTCAAGACACTAAACTAGGTACTTTATATATGTTCATTTTATTTGATGTTTATCTCAGCCCTGATGATGTTATTATCCCCATTTCAAGGATGAAAGAAGGTGATGCTCAAAGAAGGTAACCAACTTGCCCATGATCTCATAACTAAAATGCCAGCACAGTCATTAAATTCATTAATGCAAAGATTGATCTCCTCTCTCCTAAATTAACATGAGAGTAGGAGTTGAGTAATGGGGTCTGAGGGATGCTAAAGCCCTGCCATGGCTACAAAGCTCTTCCTTAAAGCAGGCATCTCTTAGAACAACCTAACAATTGTGAAAACATGGGGTGCCTTTTTTCAAGCATTCCTTTATTTAATGAGTGCCTATGATTTGCCCAGCACTGTTCTGAGCCCTAATGAATAAAGAGGAAGAAAGAGAAAAAGAAAAATTGGGAAGAAAAATTCTTTTAAATTCAGCTTAAAATCAGCACATCCATCTAAAGAACAGCTCCAAGACTCTTGTTTCAAAGCAGTGGTTGATACAACAGTAAATCTGGCTAATGCTCTGTTTTGAAAGCAGGCACATGACCCACAAAATGAACTGGTAAACATACAACCTGTTTGATTATCCTAAAAACATAACTGAATTATGTTGTGTTGAAACCTTATATCAGGGGTTTACAGAATAGAAGTAGCCATAATATCCTTCTGAAATCTTGTTCCTGAATAAAAAGAGCTGGTTGTTTAAAAACCAGTAATCATCAATTATCACATTTAAAACTGTCTATTTAGTTTACTGATTAAATCATTTGCATAGTAACCTACAAATCATCCATTTTGAAAAGAAGATAAACACAAAAATTAAACTCATCTAACAGAGCTGAAGCTCTAAAGATGAAAAAAAAGTATCACTACACCATGGAAACAACTATCAAAATAAGCCTAAGTGTGTAGACTTAATTAACGATTCTTCTAAAGGATGTGTATAAATACTTTGACTTTGTAAAAATACTGATATCTGACAGCTACTTAGTAAAATAAAATTTTGTTACAAAGCCTCAAATTTTATTTCAGTATGTGTTATAAATACAGAATTAGTCAAGAGAACAACGTGAGAATCTTTCATTTAACTGGGAAATTGCCTATGTCCTTACCAAGTGAACATGAGCTGTTTTTTGTTGTTGTTTTTTCCCCAAGTATGTCTTATTTCTAGATTTGTTTTTATGGAATACAGCACTGACCTCTTCATTCAGATCATATTACTCCATATACATGTATTAATCATTCAGGGACTCCTTATTAACAAGGTAATCAAATCTGTTTTGTTCCTCCACCCGCCTGCTGACATTCAACAACTTTTGGCACTAAACTTCCTTTCCACCATTATCTTCTACTCTCCCTCTTCAGATGTGGCATCTGGTTTGATATATTGCTATTTGTGTAAGCTGCTCTTTCCACATATGATTTTCTTCAAAACCTACCTATCCTGAAAGTCAATTCTAAGTGGTGCTCCAGCAAATCAAACACAATCCCCCATAATATCCATTGGTTCTCATAAGTGAACCCAAGTAAATACACCTGCTAAATTTATATAAACCACAAATGCTGGTGTAGGTCTGTCAATTGATAATAGACACTCTGACTTAATATGAGGTTGTTTACTAGAGTTTGCTACTCAACCTTCAAATAAGCAGCTCAAAGGGAACACAAGGTCAAGGATATGAGCAAGGGGATGAGGCTCTCTAAAGGCTTTTTTGTTTTATAGAGATGTACACAGAAATTTAGGTCATTAATTAGCCCATTAGAATGACAAGTCTGCCTGATAGAGTAGCTTGGAGCCACAGCTCACAGCATTTGGCATACGTGGTTGAGGCTCAGACCACGTCGAGTCGAGAGAGCACTTATTGGCATATCTGAATTTTTTACTATGCCAGATTTACATACTCTAGCATTCTATTTCTTTACTGCACTATTGGATTTAAAGCTGACTGAGAAGTGGCCTAACATATAAATTAAATAGCATGTGCTTACTCAGCAAACATAACCCCAAGACTACTCACCTAAGTGAGGCACCCTCTCAGCCAACCCACCAACCTGATCACTACTTCTAAACTACTCTAAGCTGTTTCAAGATAGTTTCAAGGCCAAGCTGAAATACCAACAGTGTGGGACATTTTGTAGATATATCCATCTTTTTCTGCAACTGACAGTAACATTTCCTTCCAAATCATCAAAAACTCTTTGGATCGCTCTCTCAGGTTTTCACATTTTCCATGAAAACCATTGGAGTTTATCTCACTTTCTCTACCAGAGTGGAAGCTCCTTGGAAACAAAGATTCAGTTTGGATTCACTTTTTAAAATTTCCCACTTGTAAAAAAGTATTCTCAGAATCTATGGATGGATGAAAAAATTCAGTCACATCTGGTGTCACAGGCATGAGTATATCAAGCCTGGTATTGGCCAGGGACTTTATTGTGCCATGTATTAAAAGAAAAAAAAAATAAGTGAGTAAAGGAATGTTGATATATTTTGCTGCTTGGACAAGAGAGTTAATTCTCCTTTCCCAGATGCCTGTGGTCCCTGCTGAACTCAGTCCTGACCCTTAGTCCCCATCAGCCTCGTGAAGAGAGAAGCCAACAAAACCACACATACTGTCAGATATCAAATGATAGAGAAACTTACAGAGTAAATGTACTTGTTTGGTTCACTGTCATAAGAATGGTCTGCATCTTAAAAAATGGAATAAGGCAAACTGAGCTTTGCACAGTTCTCAAGTGAAACAATCAATGACAAGAGATTGGCTATTATCAAAAACAGTGGGGTTGGTAAGGATGTGGAGAAAAGGGACCCTGGTACACTGTTGGTGGGAATGTAAATTAGTACAGCCATTTTAGGAAACTTTACAGAGGTCCCTCAAAAAACTAAAAGTAGAATTACTATATGATCCAGCAATCCTACGTCCAGGTATATATCCAAAGGAATTGAAATAAGTATGTTAAAGAAAAATCTGCACTCCTGTGTTCATTTCAGCATTATTCACGATAGCCAAGTTATAGAAACAGTATAAGTATCCATCAACAGATGAATGGATAAAGAAAATGTAGTATATACACACAGTGGAATACTGTACAGCCTTAATAAAGGAGAAGATTTTGTCGTTTGTGATAGCTTGGATGAACCTGAATGACACCATGCTGAGTGAAATAAGCCAAGCACAGAAAGACAAATAGTCTGAGATCTCATTCACAGGTCGAGTTTCAAAAATTCAAACTCATAGAAGCAGAGAGTAGAATGGTGGTTACCAGAGGCGGGTGAGAGGTAATGGGAAAAGGGGACATGTTGGTCAAAGGATACAAAGTCTTAGTTAGAAAAGAGGAATATAAGTTTTAGTAATGTATTGCACAGCATGGTGACACAGCCAATACTAATCTATTGTGTATTTCAAAATTGCTAAAACAATAAATTTTAAACATTCTTATCACACACACACACGGAAATGATAGGTAGGTGAGGTGATATGTTCATAAGCTTGATTTACTCTTTCTACAATGTATACATATATCAAAATATCACATTGTACCCCATAAATATATGCAATTATTATTTGTCAATTTAAAACTTTCAAAAAGAAGAAATACAAGCTTCTCCCAAAAGGAAAGATAATGCTGGGAAAATGAGAGAATGAAAGAATTGTTTTATCTATTTTCATGAGACAGTTTTATGCACTGAACAGAAAAGGAAGCTGTCAGCATCCAGAGCACATAACTGTTTTCTGGGTAGATGTTGCTTGTGCAGTGAGATCCCCCTAACAACACTTGAAGCCTCCAGTTCACCAGTGAGGACATCAGGAAATAGAGAGGAACTTGCCGAGGGTCACATAGCCCTGTAAGGCAGAGCTAAGATCCAGACACAGATAGCTCTGCCTTTAAAGCACATGCTATCTAGTCTTTCTTGGCTGAACAAGTACAGTATTATTCTGTAATAATTATGAGAGAACAGCATATTATAGAATGACTAAGGAGAATAGTGAAACTGTTCTGAGAAACCAAAAATGGACTAAGGTTGGAGAGGGGTTCTGGTGCCAGGGAGGTTAATTAAAAGTAGATATTTAATAAAGTTCTCCTTGAAATGGCAGAATGGCAGCTGTAATCAAATCCACGAGAAGGGTAAAATATACAAACTCCCAGTGTGTGAAGGACAGAGCTATTTCTGAAATCAAAATAGTAACATGAAGAGATTACAGTTTGACCCATTTCCTGGCATAAGAACTTGGTATTTCCAGATTGCTTCAGAACACCAATAACCTTACCACAGCTTGAAAATATTATTTAGGATCAACAGATCTGCAGGCAATGTTGGGGATGGATGCTGAGGCACTTGAAACAGATTTGTCTATTACTTAAATTAAAAATGTTATTAATGTCTTATATGCAGAGATGGCCTGGGGACCAGATGGCTGCACAATCCCATATTACAAAGCTCACAAAATACATTTGATTTGGGTTTTGAACTTACAGTTTCCACATTTTAGAAAAGAATTTTATTAAAGCCACATATAGACCCCATTCTTAGTAATTAAAAATGACTTTTAAAGACCTCTAAAAAACTTTTAGCAAACAGAAATTGCAGGTTTATTTTCAGGATGATTTGTGAGGGCAAGGTATCTGGTGTAAATGGTTATTTTCTCCGTATATTTATGTTTTCCTTTAATGCTAACTGTGGAGAATTAAAATGTTTTTAGTTATTAGGGATTGAACTTAATTTCCAGAAGCTGCAGTTCACTTTTCTAAGAAAAAATTGCTTTAGGAACACATGAAAAACTTTTATCTACAAAATGACAAACTATTCCAATAAATAGTGAAAAATGCAATTTATTGTTCAGATGTTTGGAAACATCTGCATATTCTTCTAAGTTCGGCTCCTAGAAAACATTATATTTAGTATTGTGTATATGAGCCAAGGAGAAATTTTTCTGAAATTATCACTTCAGTCTGAATTAATGATAGCTTTCTCTGAAAAGAAGTATTCAATAATGATATTCTAAAAAGTACAAGAAAACAATAAATAAGATATTTCCCTTAAGAGACTGTGTAGTGCTTGACAGCTTGGACATTGGAGGGTTGCAGACCTAGGTTTATATCCCAGCTTCACTATTTAACAGTGATTTGATTATAAGTGTATTAGTCCATTTTGTGTTGCTTTAACAGAAATACCTGAGACCAGGTAATTTATAAAGAACAGAGGTTTATTTGGCTTACAATTCTGGGACAGCTGCATCTGGCACGGGACTTGTGCTGCTTCTACTCATGGTGGAAAATGGCAGGGAGCTGGCGGGTACAAGCAGATCACATGGTGACAGGAAGCAAGAGGGAAGAGGGGAGGTGCCAGGGTCTTTTAAAAAACCAGCTCTCGTGCGAACCTATAGAGCGAGAACTCACTCATTAATCCCCCCACGTAGGGAGAGCATTAATCCATTCATGAGGGATCCGCCCCCATGATTCAATCAGTTTCCAACACTGCCATATTGGGGATCAGATTTCCACATGAGTTTTGGTGGGGACAACACACCCAGACTCTATCAATAGGTAATTTATTTTAATTATCTTATATTTAATTTTCTAGATTATAAAATGAAAGGTTTAGATAAAATAATATGTGAACATTATGTATATAAATACTTGAAATATAATAATTACTCAATAAATGTTAGCTATTCTTATAGTTGGTTGAACCACATGAAATTTCCATTTCTCTAAGTCAAATGGTCAAAACTTACTGACTTCATATGACATCATTAGGTTCAATCTAGCATTATAAACTCCAAATATCCTGAAATGGAGAGTGGAAAGTGAAGACCTAACTTGCCCAACTGGATCAAATGAGAGAAATTTCTCCAAAAGCAAGAAGGCACCCAGCAATACTTATAGACATACAGCAATACCTATAAGCTCAGAAATGGTATTGCGTTTTCAGAATGCCAAAAATCACATTAAAAAATGGAATAGAAGAATTTTTTGACAAAATTTGAATATTGAGGATGGTAGGAGACTAAGTATTCATAGGCCTATATTTTTTTGCTGATGACTTAACAAAATAAAAAGTTTTAACAAGTCAAAATGGAATAAAGAGAGAACAAAAGAAAAAATAAATTCATCATACTTTCTTGATAGAGTAAATTTTCTATGCTACAGGGTGCAAGACTTTTCTACAATTATTCATAGAGTCATTCATTTGTTCAACTAAGATGTACTGAGCTTTCTGCTACTGGGTAAGCAATTGTGAGCAAAAACATTAAGAGTTGCTGTTTTCATAAGATTTGCAGTCTGGAGGAAGAATAAGTGACACCACACAAGTAAATAAACAAATGCTTCAAACTAAGTTAGTGCTATGCAGGAAACAAACAATGTGCTTTAAAATAACTTTTTCTTGTGTGGGTTTGTGAATTTCTTCCCTAAGAAAGTAGCATTTGAGGTAAAAGATGAAAAATGAAAGAATTCACAGAAATAAGGAAAATAATATCCAAAAGTCCTGAAGCTGTAAAGAAAATCATTTGTCCCATGTTTAAACCATTTGAATTTAAAAGGCCAGAGTAGCTGAAGACAATGAAGGGAACAGGACTCTAAAATGTGGCTGGAGAGGTGAGCAGGACGCAGGCCAATGACCCTGCAGGCCATGTTAAGACTTCCAGTTTTGTTTTGTTTTGTTTTTCTTATGAGCAAGATGGCTTAAATCAAAGAGTGAAAAAAATTCAGAGTTCTGCTTTCAAAATTGTAACTTATGGGAGAGTGGAGAATAGCAAATAAAAGACTTCAGGTCAGAAACCAATACTTTCATCTTGTCAAGAGATGGTGACAAAGAAGAAATAACTATGAGGGCCAAATACTCAGAGACACAGTCACTATAGCCACTTTTGTTTACACAGGTGGTATGACTGTGGGCAATGGTTGGGGAGGCGCGGAGTGCATTCCCTGGTCACAGGCAAAGGGACTGATTTAGCATGCTCTCTGACTTCTGTTTAACCAAATTAGTTGTGTCAATTTAACACCAAAGGGCAAAAAAAAAAAAAAAAAAAAAAAATTGAAAAATATTTTTCACAGCAAGTTTTAGTGTTTTTTAAACCTGGAAATTCCCCCTACTTTATAAACTCAATTATTAGGAATTTAATATGTTGACTAACAATCAAACATGCCTCCTACATTTTAGTTCAATGGGAACAAAGGACCTGTTCAGGAATCTTTGACAATTAGTTCAAGGAAAATGTAAAAAGGCACGCAAGGAGTGGTTGAAAAGACTCAGAGGACTACATGTGGAATTTGATTGAAGGAAATATAAGCAGTGCACATAGGAACCAGAAATGTTTCAAGATACCTGTACTGTATATCTTTGAGTCTGAATTTTCTCTCCCATATGATATTTTCTTTATACACATTCCATTCTCCTTTCTGCAGACTGACTTCCTCTGTTTATTCATAGAATAAGTGGCCCCATACTTCAAATTACTCAAGGCTTTGGTTTGCCACGGGGAAGATCCTACTCTTGGATGGAGCGACTTCAACTCTAGAGCTCTCTTCATTCTGAATCAAGCTCTTTGTCTTTTGGCCAACATTCTCTTTCAGACATCTGGATGGGTCATTTCAGTCTGTGGTTGCTTGTCACTTGGTCCAAGTATCCACCCTGAAAACAATTCATTATCACACTGGAAGAGTTTAGTAAACCTAACTGTCCACTTTAGAGGCTGTAGTACAATCGGATTAATTTAGAAAAGAAAGTTGACCTTAGAAGAAACTTGGTTCATATCACAGATCAAAAAGAAAATAACAAAAATAATTTTAAAAACTCAGAAAAAACAAAAACAAAACCAAAAATCAAACCAAAAAACCCTTGAGTTTCCAAGCTAACCAATGTTTCTAGAAAAGGTAATTAAAAAAAAAAAAAAAAGCTTAACAGCTCTTTCAGCCTCCCTGATTAAGCAAGATTTGAGCATTAAGGATCTTTGATCTGGTTTTGTGCCATCCAATTACATTCCCGAACAACCCTCAACCACCTAAGCTACAAATGGTATAAAATTTAAGGAAAAAATGTTGCTTCCCACTTTCAATATATAGACGTCCCTCCACTTATGGTTATGGTTTATAGGGTCCCTATAAACCCACTGTGAAGTTGAAAAATTGTAAGTCGTACCATTGCCATTCAGGGATCGTCTGTAGATATGTCATCTGCCCGAAGCAAGGCTTCACGGTTTGGAATGTGGAGAAGACAAATAAATGCTTTACTGGTCTGAGACATCTATTTTTTTTTTTTTTTTTTTTGCCTTGGAGACACCCTCAGTGGGCCACTCTTGGATGTTGAAGGAGAGAAAATGGGACATCGCCTCTGTGGAGTGGGTGTTAAAAGTGGAGGAAGATGGCTGGGGATGGCTCACAAAGTGCACTCCTATTTCCCAATCTCTGGTCTTTCATGTGCAGGAGAGACACTCTGGAGCCATCTAGTGGCGCAACATCATTGAAATAAAACGTGGAGAAGATGCCGGGTCTAGACGTCAGGAAAAGTCCAAAGGCAACTCCAGTGGAATCTAATCATCTCTCAGAACAATCTGGCACAGGTGTGTCCTCATTTCAGAAAGGCAGCTCCTGCTGCAGATGCCCTGATTCTGGGAAGGAAACTGACATCCTATCACCCTGCCTCCTTCCCTCTGACGACCACTTCCTCTACCACTGTTCCCAAGTGTGTATCACCTGGTGACCTAGATGGGGTGAAATTTATATGCCAGAGTTACTTATTTTTTTTAAATGAATCCATTAGACACAGTATAAATAACACTGCATCCATCCAGCGGAAATGAGAACCTGTTGGTGGCATTATTATTGATTACTAATTAGCTCCAACTATTTTCAAATAAACACTTCTGGGTTGAGGTTGGGTTGTCAAAGGTTATTCAATAGCTTTAAGTCATCAGAGTAGTGCCTTCTTTTGACTGTTATTTATGCGGCTTGAGAAATAGAAGGACTGAAGGCATGTTTCTTTCCCTGAAACTGAAAACCAATCCTCTCTATGATGATTTGGATTGGAGCTAAGTTGCAATACTTGGAAGAGATTTTCCTTAGAAACTGCACTGCTGCACTGATAGCTTCTTTCTATTCATTTCACCTTATTTCTTTTACTTGGTAAACTAAATTGGGCTGCAGGGCACCTGTTCTCAAACTTGAGCACGCCTGAGAATCAACTTGAAGCCTGTTAAAATGCAGATTGCCAGTTTCCGCTTCAGGTGAATCTGAGGTAGGGTCTAAGAATTGGCATATATAAAAAAGTTCCTAAGAAATATTAATACTGTTGGCTAAGGGACTGTACTTTGTAAACTATTGTTGTAGAGAATTAAGATTAAGACCTGGAAATTCAACTTTTATTGTTTCACCGACTTAAAGACAAGACCCAAACATTCTTTCAGAGCACTCCAATGTGCAACAGGTTTTTATTGGTTGTAATTCTTTTTTTTTTTTTTTTTCCAGTAGTTCTGGTTCGTCACATGAGATCCTTCACAGAGCCTCAGTGTATAAAGCAGATAAAAATAGAGCTGCTATGATTTAAATAAAGGTGAGGGAAGAGCAGCTCATCTGTTCTGTCTCATTCCTCACAAGTCTCCACAGCAGATACTGGAACCATTTCTGCAGAAACTCTAAGTCATCATAGAGCAGTTGGAAACACAAAGCAGCTGCTAATGTGACTGCTGTCCTCTTAGCCCCTGATCCCCACCAATGGTTACCAGATACACAGCTTTTCAGACAGTTCTGTTCATCTTCTAGACTTTTCTCTCCAGTTGTTCTATCCCAGCCTTAAATAACATTTTCTACAAACTCCTCCTTTTGCACCTTTATATTCTACTGTTTGGGGCTGGAGAGGAATTATGATATGAGTAGGAGAATGAGCATTTTTCTTTTCAGGATAACACTTGATTGCAAAATTCGTTTCATAATACTCGTCCAGGAGATAGTGGGAATGGAATAAAAACATCCACACAGCATGAGGAGTATCTCTGCACAGCTTGGTTCTTCAGCTCTTCTGTGAGCATGACATCAAGTTCCCCACTGCTGCCACTGCCACCAGTTTGCCACCTTCCCACCAACCCCTTCAACTACAGAGCAGATCATTTTATTAATACATAATATATAATCTATCCCAAACAGTGACAAAAATTTATTTGGGAACACATTTGAACAATACCCTTTAACTCAAGACTCTCTCGTTCAATAGCTCAAGGCTGGTTTGTTATAGAGGTGAGAGACAGAGAGGACAGGGTAAGAATTGTCACCAACCTGCAGATATTCCAAGCCATAGCTTTTATCAATCTACCTATTAGAATATATAATTCTGTGAATATTTATCTAATGTAGATATTTATCTCTTTCTTATCCAAATAAATTGTTACATCTAAATCATTACTCAAAAACAGAAAGGTGGAAGGTTACACATCTCTGAGTGCTGGGCTGGTCTTTGAATATAAACCTAGAAACAATCCACTTTAAGCTGAGAGGCTTGTATTGCTTTCTGTGAGATAAGAACCAAAGAGGGACTAGTCCAAGATTTTACTGTCGGGAGACATGAACCACTCTGACAATCAAAGACAAACAGACTAGTCCTATTAAGGGCAAGCACTCCTTTGTTACTGATTTACCAACAAAGTAAAGAAGAGTTTTAGAATAAAATAAACTCACTGGGAAGTATGTGTTCACTTTTGGCTTTTCATTTTCTTATTTTCATTGAATGAACTCAATTTCATTGAGAAGATTTCAGATTGTCAATTCTCTTTCTTTAGGAATTTACACTCCTTAAACCCATTGTCAAGGATCTGTTCCTTTTCCTGAACTATAGGAAGACTCTAATTTAAAATCAGTACTATTTCTAATATCTACTCCACACCTAGTTCTATCTCCTTGTAGGCTCCAACAAAGAGGAGACTCTCTCACAAAAGTCAAAGGAAAAATGAGCTAATTAATGTGCACATACAGAAGTTAATGTAAGAATTACATGAGTGGGTCTAGATCATATTATACAAAACATACAAAACAAATGCTTGATGACTATTTTCTGGGTGTGTCTTGTTAGGCATGAGGGTTAACATGCATATTCAGAATACATATATAGTATGTCATTATAGTTACCAAAATGTTTTTGTCCATTCTTTTTCATTCCATAGATTAGACACACTGCAGATGCCTAACAAGGGGTCTAACAAACAGAAGAAAATCATCCAAATCAAGTTTTCAAGGGCATATAATGGAATATACATGGGAAAAATATGATAACCCTTTTTGTTTTCTTCTCCAATCCCTTAGAAGTTGGCATAAACTACTATGTTACTCAAGTCAGCTGTTTATTTAGTCTCTAATTAGTTCACTGTGGATGTGGAGAAAGAACACAGAAGCTCAAAGCAAACTGTAAAAAGAAATTCTTTAAAAGACACTCACCCAGGGAGACTGCTTAGGGACCCTATCCATGGCGGGGAATGGGAGGTGTGACATGACGAAATGAAGATAAATTGCCCAACTTCATCTCACAAGGTGATAGTAAAAATCAAAAACACTTCCTAAGGTTTACTGTTCTAGTTTCAGTCACCTTTTCTTTCTCATAATCAGGAACTATGTGTAACTTTCTCTGTATTTGCTACTT
The DNA here is from genome assembly GCF_027409185.1 of Cynocephalus volans. Lineage (NCBI taxonomy): Eukaryota > Metazoa > Chordata > Mammalia > Dermoptera > Cynocephalidae > Cynocephalus > Cynocephalus volans. The sequence goes on from NC_084463.1 coordinate 128,467,076, forward strand.
TTACACTTTGGAAAAGAAAAGACAAAAAAAAAAAAAAAAGAAAGAAAGAAAGAAAAGAAAAGGAAAGGAAGAGAAAGAAGAGAAAATGTAATTCCCTCCTGGAAGCAACTGCTGAATTCTCAATTTCCTATGAAAAAAAAATATATATATAAATGAAGGTATTTTATAGTGCACTGAGGAAATTTGGATAGTGGTCCAAATAAATCCTCCAAACTGACAGAGCTTTGATTTGTCAAGGGTTGTTACAAAGACTATGCCCTTAAGCCAAACAAGCATCATCTTTGGGGAGATTTTATTTGTGTGATCAATTCATATCTGGACAGGTCTTCTGCTGGTTGGCATAGCAACTAACTGAAGTTCATTGAACTTTTAGATGTGTGTGCTAACAGTCTAAAGCTGATTTCCCCCCATGGGGACAAGAAAAGGCTTTCTTTGTTAAACCTCTCCACTTGCATTCAAAAATACATCATTTTCCTCAAGCCTATAAACACACACACTTGAGACTTGGAAAGCAATATTAAGAAAATTGCTTCTGTCTTGTAATACCATGATGGTTTTCCTCTATTTCCTGAAAGAAAAGATAAAGTTTAACATTACCTTATTTTCTGTCCATTTCTGGGTCTTTACCTAGTAATCTTAGGAGATTCTTTCCAAGATTTTTTTTTTTTTTTTTTTTTTTTTGAGGATTTTGTTGAAGACATCTGGGCAGTGATTTTGCAGTCTTGGTATTTAGTTTCACCTTGATATGGTTTTAGTCCTGGAAATGTTAAGTCTTCACCCAGTTAAGTGAAGATCTTATTGACAGTAACCTGTCTTCATGCTATGTTCATTAAGCAAAAATTTAATCAATGCACATTTAGAGAGAAAGCAGCATTATCAACCTGTGCTGAGCACAAGAAGATGTATGGAAAATGAGAAGCAAACAATGGCATTAGCTTTTAAATAATTTATAATACAATTTCAAAAACAGGACTAAAGAAAAGGGAATATTAGCAAAGACAATATCTCTCCTACAGGGAACAGTAGAGAAAAGACTAAACAAGGACAAGTTTTTGGTTATAGTCTACCTTTTTCTTGGTTAATTCCCAATTTTGAATTCCATGTTACTATGAGAACTTAAGAAACAGGATATGGAGTAGATGTTTTGCACAGAAGGACGTAATACTTGTAATACTTATACCTTAAATGATCGTCTCACTATTTAAAGAGATAAGAAAAGGTATCTTTCAAAAAAAAATCCTCCCCTTATGAAACAGGAATCCTATTCCAATTATTTGCTTAAGGAATATTCTTGCTCCTTTTGTCATATTTAATCCAATTTTCTGAATTTCAAAAAGATGTTATTTGTTTCCTTCATTTTTCTGGAATACAGGAAAGATGTCTCAAGCATGCTTTTGTAGTCATTTCTTGATACTGCATCTGTTTGAGGCCACCCTGCTCTGATTAAATAATTACCATCTGACCACTCATGAAAACTCTTTCCTTCTAGCATGGACTTGAGCCAATCTACTGCCAATGAGGCTATTATACTTCAATGGCTTTATTGATTAACAGCTATTAGGTTAAGGTTGCTGACAATGTGTAACTGACCACTGCTATTTATAAACAACTACTCAGCAGCCCTGAACTAAGAGTTAGTTGCATGTGGTTTTGTGGGCAGCTGGACTCTGGCTGCCTGTGTCTGGGGTCTTTTATAATGAAGCTGTTGTATTATATGAATTTTCATTCATAGGCATTCTTTTTGATGAAGAGGCTGCCTTTGTTTGATTCCGAAAAGGGGAAAGTGAAAAATGTTTAGGACTGAGGTTATAGGAGGCTGTGAGCACATGGGAAAAAGAGTGCTAAGTAGCCAGTTTGGAACAAAACCCCACTCTGGGATTTTGGAAGGATGTATATGGTGAGGTTTAACATTAACTTATACTGCCATCCTGTGGAGAAAAGGAGAACTTTTTATTCTAGTGGCAGCTGCAAAACTGCAGGGAACTTAATGATAAATAGGAGGCCAAAGGCTGAGGCTTTAATTAAAAGTATCTTGGAGCCCACATCACTGCTTCAAATGAAAGACTTTAGGAAATTTTCTAGAGTATTGGACAAAGCTAACCTCTGAGACTTCTAACAGTCTCTAAGGGCCTGAGGCCAAACCTCTCTCATTCAATGGAAAACTGAGACACTGGACCTAGCCTCCTTGGTCCAGTCTCAAGAGCCAAGTAAAAATAATGAAAAATTCACAAACAAAACCCTCTAAAAATTAGAAATGAGAAAAAAAAAAGAAAAAGCAAGAGGCATAAATATCAATAACAAATGAGTATGAATAGAAGTGAAACCACAGGAGAAAGCATCAGATTAGTAGCCAGTGACTGAATTTCAGTCAAAGCCCTGATGATCATTCACTGAATGTTCTTAAATGAATCACCCCTTGATTCTTGTCCAAGAAAAAATTCACTGACAGAGTTAAACAAGCAAGGAAGACATTATTCAAGACTAGCACTATAAGGGTCAAGAGCTAGTAGAAAAGTCCCGGAGGAAGTTAAGGGGAAGGTTGGTCAGTGATGAGGCCAGGTGTGTTTGTTAAGTGGTGCTTATGGAAGTTAGACTCCTACTCTCCCACAGAGACTGGGATACAGGGATGCTATCTTTCTGGATGATTATATGTGAAAGGAATGGCTTCCAGGTCCTTGAGAAAAATATTCCTGGATTGTAAAACTGGCAAGAGATTGGGAGAAGATTTACATCACAACCGGACAGAGAAAACATTCACAGTTGCAAGTTTTCTAAAGCAAATGATCTAAGAACAAAGAGGTCAGGAGCCTTAAGCCAGAAAGAAATCTGTCTAAAGTTTATCGAGCCAAGGGAAACATTAGGCCGTTATGGTGAGTCACATTCTCTTAATAGGTAAAATGGGCACAGGAATCCCAACCGTCCTTAAGTACAAGAGTTGAATGTAAACCGGGACAAAAAATAGAGAAGTATGTGAATGTGCTGTTAAACAAAAAATGCCGTAGACGTTAGCATATGGTTACTACTTTCTCCATCCTATTTTAGAAATATGCACAAATTCAACTTTAAAAGACTAAGATGAAAAAGGAAAAATGTTTGTACAAGCAGAGCAGAATCTAATAGGATATCTCAGATTCAGTTTGGCTGTACAACTTACTAACCATGGGGACTTCAGAAAGTCATTTCATTTTTCTGAACCTTAGTAAACTGAGGGGAAGAACACCTGCCTCTCACAGTTGTTGTAAAACTTAAGTGAGATAATATGTGAAGCTATCAGCACAGTGTTGGCACTTAGTGAATACTAGTAGAGCTGAAGTTGCTTCTAGTCTGGGTCTGTGTTGTGAAATTATTCTTGATTTGATTCATGTAGCTGTCAGCTATTTTCACAAAAATGTGTTATGACAAACCACTCTCAACCTTGGTGTCTTACAAATGAGCATTTATTTCTTGAAAGAAGGTATTGAAATGTGTTGTAGTTCTCCTGCTTGTTTTGCACAGGGTTGGGATTCAAGTGACCCAGGCTAGCTTTGGCTGGGCTTGAATCCAGGCTATGGATTCACTTCAGGCCTGATCCCTGAGTTGCTCCTTAGTCTGGCATCACATATTCTTCTTATCATCATGGTATAAGTGCAAGAAGATGAGCCTTTGTTCATGACGCATCTGCTAAAATCCACGTGGCTAAGCAAGTCACATGGGCAAGGGGTAGAAAATACGCTGCCCAGAAAGAGAATAGAGTGAATATATACTTATTACTACAAAGAAGTAGAGCATTAATATCAGTAGGTCAATCTACCACACTATATTATCCATCATCTGTATATATTATAGCTTCCCCCTCCCAGATTTTTTGTCCCTGATCTTTAGATCTTCAATGGTGGTTAGTTATGGGAGTAGAGAAAGTGTTAGAGAGGAAAGCAAAATCCCAGTAGTAAGGTGGGCATGCTTTTAACATGCCCACAACAAATTTAGAGAAAAACATGACCCAAAGAAAATCTTGCATCTTTTTCAAAAATATTTCATGATGTGGATGTCTTACATTTTTAAATTTTTTTAAAGCTTTGCATTAATTGAGAAATATTCCTGTGACAAATTAAATGGAATGGAGATGCTAGGCTGAAGCAAGAAATTTGAAAGAGTTTGCAAAATACAGGGGAAATAAGCAGCTATCAGAAGGTAAGCAAGAGATAGATAAGAATGAATACTTGTCCCACCCCCTCTTTTTTTAAAATCTCCCCACCTCCTACTCACATCCCAACTAACAAACCTGCGTCATTTGAACGGAAAGAAGAATTCATCTCTGAATATAGGTCTGAGTTAAAATCACTCTGCAATGGTCCTACTGTGGTTTTTGAGAACAATGCCATCTCTTAAAATAACTGTGTTTTCAATCATGACCTTCAGAGTGTCTGAAAGTTTGCTATGATGAATAGTGAATGGTGAATGGTGTGCTACAGAATGTAGCCCCTTAATTGCTCACAGAGAAGTCACATAGGATTTTTAATACTTCTGTTTATGCCAGTGTTTAGAAAAGATCACTGAATTTGAATCTATGTGGAGCTACCAGACTGAATCAGAAATGAAAATTTCCATGTGAGCCAGCTACTCAGCCTTTTGTAAAACAATTTGGAGAGGTGAGGGGTGGGGAGCACAGTATGCAATCATGATGTGCACAGACTTGGGTGTCAGGCATACATGGGTTTGAACTGTGGCATTACCATTTAATTCAATTACCATTTAATAGCCTTGAGCTAGCTCATGAATCCTTTTGCATTCCAGTCACAATATCTGCAAAATAGGCATCATCACCTTTCATGGGGTTTTAGCATGGTAAATAACAGGCTAATTAACATGCTAATATATGTAAAATGTGGCACATAGTAAGTACACAAGAGAAGATAGCTGTTATTATAGCTATTATAATGTATTATGGAATTTGTTTTCAGCAAAGAATAAGGTAGGGACCCAGTTCTGTGACAAATGGATAGAGCAGGGATAAAGGCTGTGGGATGGGTGAGGAAAGTCTGATAAAACAGGTAGCTGGGTGCTTATGGAATGTATCTGGAGAAAACGGGGATCCAAAACAGTGAAAAAACAATAAAAGGACCTCTTTCCCTTCTTTCACTTGAGCTATGTCTTCTCCAAGGCCCAGCATTGGAAGTGCTTTCCTGGAGAATCATTCATGTTTATGACCCTAAATTTAGTGATTTTAGTAATAGAAAGTATTTCTTCAGCCTCTGGAATAATAGAGTCAAGGGTGTGATAGTTAATTTTACGTGTCAACTTGACTGAGCCACAGGGTACCCCGATCTGTGTTTAAACATTATTCTAGGTGTATCTGTGAGGGCCCTTCTGGATGAGATTAACCTTTGAACCAGTAGACTGAGTAAGGCAGATTATCCCCAGTGTGGATGGGCCTCATCAAATCCACTGGAGGCCTGATTAGAACAACAACAACGTAAAAGGTGAGCAAGGGAGAATCTGCTCTCTTGGCTTGGCTGTCTTTGAGCTGAGATTTTGCTCTTTTCCTGTCTTGGGATTCAGACTCAGACTGGAATTTACACCATTGGCTGTTCTGGTTGTCCAGCTTGCTGGCTATGGATCTCAGGACTTCCTGGCCTCCATAACCATGTGAGCCAATTCCTTACAATAAAACTCTTCCTCTCTCTCTCTCTCTCTCTCTCTCTCTCTCTCTCTGTGTGTGTGTGTGTGTATCTCCTATTGGTTCTGTTTCTCTGGAGAAGCCAGACTAATACAGAGGGTGTTAACTTCTGGACTTATGCTTCTAAACAGAACTTCTGATCTGGGCTTAAGTTATGAGACAAATTACACTGGGAATTCCCCTCCACGTTCTGAATTCCAGGAAGAGCAAGTAACGACCAACATCACAGGAAACTCTGAAGGAGAAAAGAGCAGAGAGTTATCTTTCAGGGAGTCCACTCAGGAAAAGCTTTGGAGGGCATTTCTGGAAACTAGAAAAATAAGGAACTTTCCCTGAACATAGATTGAGCGTGGTAGTGGGTAGTCACAGGAGCAGCCACATGCAGAGAGACTTCTGAGAGCATATCACATGAGTCCCAAGTGAATCAAAAGTGATAGTGTGGGAAAGAATCCCCACTTTGGAAAGGAGTGAGATTGGCAACACCAGAATTTAGCCTTGTGAAAACATATTTGAAACTAATGATAAAAATGAGGCCTCAATTTAGATATGAGATACAAACTGGTGTCTTGTTCCCAGAACCCCAGCAGAAGCCTGGTCGCTAGGACTGGAACACAAGGCGCTGGAGTGCTGGAAACCAATGACTTGATGTGAAGCACCTGTGCTGCTAGTGCGAGTCCTACCAAAGAATCCAGGTGGAGAACGGCTCGATGCAGGCAACTGCACTACCTGGGAGGCAAGAGACCTTCAGGAGACTTTTATAGGGATCAGATTGCTGCTAACTGGGCCTTCTAGCAATGAATCTCCCCCAAATCCCATCTTCCATGCTTGTGGAAAGGAGGAGGTCCCTGTCTTTATCTATCCTTGGCCGGGTCTTTTTATTCATGAAACTTCCCCTAGTGAACCCCATAAGGCAGAAGTCCAGCATTCTTCCACCATTTACAGACTGAACCCTGAAGTATTGGCTCAACTCATTCTAACTATGATATAATCTCTTCTTGAACTTTGCTATATCTCATACTTCAGACTTGAGGCTCAATACTGCTTTCTTATCACCATCCTTGGATACCTTCCTTAAACGTGTTGACATATAACAAGTGCACAGGGGCCTAATTATTGAAATAGAATTGGAAATCAACTTCCTCCATCATTGCCGGCAGTCTAGAAGCTAAGACAGATTTACTGATCAGATGCGTGCATAGAGGATTTCCCTACTCTTCCTGTGGTTTCGAACACTCTGCTAAACAAACACTCTATTGAACAGCAGCAGCCCTGTAACACATCAAACTATATATATAAAAATAAGTTTCCTAGATACAAAATAATCTGTAATTTCAAACTTTTAAAGGGTTAGTATGGAATGCCAAGTAGGCTGGCAGGGAATCTTTGGAAAATTAAAGCATGAAATTACTCCTTTCCAGGCAAAGTGCAATGGTTACGACAATGAACAATCTCTCCTGCCTCATGGGTAATTGTTGTGTATGTTGCAGTGCGTTTGAATTTGGGAGAGGAGATATAAGAAGTTATTGATTTGGGAGAGGTGTAAATTTCATTAGAAATGCTTCTCTCTTGGAATTACGTTTGGGTGGGAAACCTTTTTAGATGCTATAGGGGCGATAAAATATTTTAAAAGTCAGCAAATCAAATGATTTCTGTTGTATTCATTATTACCCCAGTGTTAATAGAGAGATATATCCTGAGGGTCCTTTCAGATAATTCCCACAGTGCAGTCACCCTCTCTCAGACTGCCATAAAAATACATCCCAGGACAACTCCAGTGCCCAGGTGGTCCTGAATTAAAGTACTTTCTCTGTTCTACTCCTCCACTATTTGTACCTCTCTTACTGAATTTGTTCTGATGCCCTAGTAGAAAACTAGGCAGTGATTCTTCACTATTATTGAACTTAGGAAATTGGAGTTTACTAAAGCAATTTGTAGAATCTTTCTAGCTCTTTTTGCTCATCCAACTCTCATTCCCATTTTCCAATTAGTTAAGATTAATTAACCTGAACAAAGGCAACAAATATAAGTGAGTGGATTCTATGACTTGAAGCAAGATATTCTGGTTTCCCAGGCTGTCTTCTATCTGACATTAGCTAGGCAGCCTGCTTGAATGTGGTGGGGCTAGTCAGGATTGATTTCCAAGGGTTTTCCCACTAGGGTAGTCTTTGAGCTACTACTTCAAAAGCTGAGGGCACCATGGACTCAGAAGTAAATCTTAGAGACCCTTCAGGTTGGGCTGACTATACTGTGCCGTAGTATGAGCCACTCTTTCCTCCCCTCTGAGCCAGGGACCAGAAAGGCTCCTCCATACTCTTTTTCCTTCGTATACTCACCTTGTTCTGAGACCAAATGGGCTGTGTGAAAATTTGTAAACAATGCTAAAAACTAAACATTCTTAAATGAGTGTCTTAGTCCGTTCAAACTGCTGTAAGAAAACACTATAGACTCGGTAGCTTATAAACAATAGAAATTTATTTCCAGCAGTTCTGGAGGCTAGATAGTTCAAGATTAAGGGGGTGGCAAGTTTGGTGTCTGGTCAGAGCCCATTCCTGGTTTATATTCGGTCATCTTCTTGCTATCACACATGGCAGAAGGAGGACGAGAGCTTTCTGAGGTCTCTTTTATAAGGGCACTAGTCCTATTTATGAGGACTGAACCCTCATGACCTAATCACTTCCCAAAGAACCCACCTCCTAATACCACCACCTTGGGGATTAGGTTTAAATATGAATTTTTGGACTATTGCAATAAATTACTGCCAGATAATTTTTCTGTATGTTTAAATGCTGAGCTGAAATTATGCTTTTGTTTACAAAAAGCCTTTATTATACCAAGAAAATGTTCTAAAATGTAAACAAAAGCTGTCTTTGTGTTGTGGATTGATTATGGATAACATATTCTTTTTTTTTTTGCTTTATTATGTTTTTTTAAATTAAGTGTATGCTATTTTTATAACCTGAAAATGGCATAAAATTAAAATTCTATTTATTTGAGCACGTTGGTATCTTCCTATTGCATGTATGTGTGTGCACGTGGTAATGTGGCTACATCTTTGCATTATTATACCACAACTGCCTCTTTTTCTATATTATACTTTCCTCTTCTTTGCCCCACAAAATTATTTTTAAGTTGCAATGGTCTTTAAAAGAGAAAATCTCAGTCCGTTGTGACTTTGTTTTTCTCACACCCAGTACCCATTTTAATTTATTCTGTGCAAATAAACTCAATGGATCAACAATATGACATTCCATCAACAGATCACGGAGTGCATCAGATCCTTTCTCTACCAATGACAAGAGTATCTTGACTCTCTCCACAATGGACTCATCTACTTGTTAAAGGGACAGTAATACTTTGTGAGAGCCATTTCACCTCTTTTCCAAAAAATTCAGTGTGATCGTCCTGTTAATGGCCACATTAGCTCTGAAATTACTTTCTGAAATCTCTGGATAGTTTATATCCACGTACAGTTATAACAGCAAACAAACAGAAAGCATTAACAGGAACCCTTCCCATCCCTCTTAATTGGAATCTGAACATTTTCAAATTTGTGAATAAAGAAATGGCTTTTTTAATCTCTTTGTCTGGGTTGTCCCTGGTGCTTATGGCTCTCCTAGTGGCATTTCAACCTGTTGCTGAGGCCATTATATTTTAATATCAAGATAGAAAAGTAATAACTCCTTGTGATGTGCTTATTTTTTAGTATTTGCTTGGTTATCAACTCTAAGTCCACTTCTGTAAATTATGTCTTGAGAAGTCCATTTTTCTTATTAGAGTTATATTTGAAGCTTTTCATATGAAAAGTTAATGTGAACAGTAAGGAATTTTGGTCCCTCAGTGACCTGTGTGTTAATTCATTAATGCTTTCTAAGTTCACAGAGCAAATTAAGAGAATGAATTTCCAACTATTATTTACTGCAGTATGGGTAGTAAATTTATACCGATACCAAATTTCTCTAAATGTTCTGTAACACAACCAGTGGCATTAACCATGTAAAAGCAAAAGGTATGTCAAATCTTATATATATAAAACAGGAATCAAGTCCACACACCAAATTTCAAATGGATGCTTACAATATTTTTGTGACAGAATATGAAGAATCTATAGTGGGTAAACTAGATGCCATTAGCGTATTATTAATTTAATGTCTTTATCACTGGATCTTTTGCATGCTTTAATCTGGTTAATATATTTAAATTTGCTCTTTTTCTCTCTTTATCTGGCCTCTGTTTACAGTATTTTATGACAATGTTGTGAAGTTCAACTATGTCAATAAAAAACAAGTTTGAACAGTTTGGACAGTTAAAAAAAAACAATATGGCATCATTGCATAACATAGCATTCAAGAGACAATATACCTCTTGAGTGGTATATTGCACAGTATACCTGCTTCCCAGGAGACCCATGAAAAGGCAGGGAAATCCACCAGATTCAGCATTACCAAAAAACAAACACCTATGATGGATTATCTCTGACCGAAAGACAGTCTCACAATTGGCCAAAAAGTCAAGAACGTGAGGATTGAAAACTACATGACGTCTAGACGTTGCTTGGGAGCACTTAGAACAGGAAGTTACAGGATAATTGAAGATTAAATAACTTCTCGGGAACTGGTATGTAAGCTCCAGATTGCACTTGACTCACATAGTGCCACTCAGAAGTAGATGGCATTATCCTTATTTTGTAGATAAGAACAGTGAAGACCAAAGAGTAAAGTGGCTTTTCTTATCTTACATATTCAGTAAATGGCAGATTTGGGATTTAAGGCTAGGCCCTAAGACCCCAATCTCTATACCATGATTTTAATAAAAAAGGAAAAGAGCTCCCAGAGCTATGAGCTACATGATTAGGTGGGAGCAGGGAGCTGGCGGATAGAACAAGACGATGCAAGAGGGTGGAGAGGTGAATGTTCAAATTTCACCTGCTCTTAATCCATGTTGACTCCAAAGAACCCTTTTCTTCTCCTCCATGTGTTGACACATTGTTTCCCTGAATTCAATCCCTTCTCCAAGTTGGGTTATAAAAGATGCACGAGCTATATAAAATGTGTCAAATAAGAGTAACTAAATCTCAGAGATTGTGAATGATATCTGAACTTTTAGAATCTCCTTATTTAAACCAAACAAGTTCTCTGGAAACTGTCTCAATTTTTTGAGCAATGTGAGAAGGATATTAGTGTTGGCAGGAGAAGTTTGTTGGTAGACTGAATATGCAGGCATTCAACTTCAAAATGATTTAAAGGAATATATTGCCTCAAAATGTCTGTAGCTGGAGTATACCAGGATTTTAAATCAGACAGATGGTTTGAAACCTAGCCCTGACCAGATAAGGAAAATTGAACAGGTCACTTCACCTCTCTGGACATAGGAATAAATGTCTAAGATACGTGCTTACCCAAAGGAACACTGTAAGGTCATGGGAGAACTGGGCTTGGAGCCCAGATGCATTGATTCCTAGACAACCGTGTTAGCCATGAATAACTCACAGTAGACCCCAAATAATTGATTGATACTTTCTAATTTTCCTACCTGCAGCCTGTACTCTTTCCTAGGCTTGATGATCACAGAACCTTTCTGCTTCAAATGGTAAACCCTGAGAGCCTTGGAACACCCCCTTGCTGTTCCCAGCCCCTACCACCATTCCCTCACCAGCACATAGCCCAGCCTAGAAAGAAAATGAATGCAACCTAGAAAGAAAAGAGGCTTTTTTTTTTTTTTTGATGACCCACCAGGTGTCAAGGATTATGGTGTTATCTTATATTTTCATGCCCATTATCTCATGTAATCCTACAAATTTATGTCATGATCATCATTATTCTCAATTTAAAATTGGAGATACTGTGACCCAGGGAGGTAAAATAACTTTCCCAATATTGCAGTGCTAAAGGGTGGCTAAAATAGGATTTAAGGTCTGTGCTGGTTCTCTGTCCCAAGCTTTTCTCCATAGAACACTGAGAAATGGGTTCATTAGATGTGAGAGGTTTTTTAATCAACTTACGCAATGTAGGGCCCACCCTGAGCACGTTCTTAGCTCCCAATAAAAGGATGAATAAAGAACCCCCTTCAGCCCAATACTTTGTCCTACTCTTATCTGCCTCTCCGTTCTCTACACAGGGTGAAGGCAAAGCTTCCTTCCCTGTCCCCTGGGAGACTCAGATAAAAGATGCAGACCTAGGAGAACAGTCGCTCTGCTCTCTGGAGTCCACATGCTCCACGAGGGCCTGAAGTGCCCCCTGAGATACCCTTTGAGAGTCTGAGTCCTGTTTATTTCTCACCCAGGGCTGATGGACTCTCTACAAGGAGTGGGTTAAAGGCAGGCTGGTGTGGCTTTTCATGCCTTGTCCTTGACAACAAAATGCAATCGGTTCTAGTTCAGCTGCCTCACCCATGAAAACCTTCCACAAAACAGCATTAAGAAGAAAAAGCAAGCCAATGCAGCAGAGGACAAGGACAGCAGAAATCCTATGTGTGAAAAATAGGTTTATGTGATTTTCTGAAGCCTTCGAAATAAATACATACATACGTATGTACATAAGACTCCAGGCTGCCTGAGTGAATACACAGTGGTCCACTAGATGGCAGCACACTCTACATCTGGCTTCCTGCCGGCTCCGTTGGACAGGAGAGCTGGCTCCCCTCAACAGTCAGGGAAAAGGGACAGGCAGGGCAGAAAGGGGAATGGAGCTACAAATTCTTGAGGGTCTCCTGCGTGCCAGTCTCTGATATAGACATTTTCATGCACATTATTTAACTTCATTCACATAACCACTTATTGAGGTAGATATCCCTTTTTTAAAGTTATTCATATTAATTTCGAATACTGAGGACTTACTCTATGCTAACCACCAAACTATCTATTTGTTACCTTATTGGACTCCCTTAATATCCTGAACAAATAAGTACTATTATTGACTCTCTTTTACAGATGAGGAAACTGAGGTTTAAAGAGGGTAGGTGACTTCAAAATCACATGTTATTAGGCCGGGACACTGGAATTTCAGCTCTGGGAGCATGACATCAGAGTCAGTGAACAACTGTAAATGACACTCCATGAGTCTAAGAAAGATTAAATAAAAAGTGACTGAGTTGGAACTGGAATTTGTGTTCCTAATATTTTTCTGAGTATAAAATATTTTTTTATGGAGAAATTTAACATAGAGAACACTGACCAAGAAATTGTAATTATCATCCATAATTACACAATCCAGAGATAACTACTACTAATTTTTATTGTCTACTTCTTTGTGTGTATGTGCATGTGTTTATCATAGTTCCAGTCTTATTGAATATATAGCTTTTGAATAACCTTTCACTTACTAATCAAGAATTTTCTTAGTCATTAAACTATGTTGAAAGTACAAGATTCCATGAAATGCATAACATAATTATACACATATTTTAGAATCTGGATTAGTTCCAATATTTCACTACTCTAAGTTCTGTTGTACTGCACAGCCTTGGCTATAAATCTGAACACATATCTCTACTTTTTACTTTAGGCAAGTTTCCTTTAGATGCAATTGTTTGATAAAAGAATCTGACTATATTTAAGGCAATTCCTACTACCAAATTTATTTCTAGGAAAATCATATCAGTGTTTGTTTTCCCAAGCACTGTATAAGATTTTCAAATTTATTTACTCCTGCTGGACTCTTGTTTGGACTTCCCAGCTTCCAGAACTGTGAGTAATTAATTTCAGTTGTTTATAAGCTACCCAGTCCATGGTATTTTGATTCCATAACAGAAAGGACTAAGACCTACACTTAGGGTTGAAACTTCTCCACTTTAGTACGGGTCTTCATTTTACTAGCTTCTCTGTATAATTTAGCATCATCAAACTTTTTCACCAGATTTCACGCATGGAAATTTTTATTCTTTAGACCCTATGACATTGCATTTTCCTGTTTTTGTCCTATCTCTGACTAACTTTCCTCTCTTTCATTAGAGCCTATTTCTTCTCCATTGAAAGTCCTCAAATTGCTACCATAGTCCACTTTTCCCATGCCTAAATGAATATGTTGCTTGGCTATTTTACTGTAAACTTAAAATATAACAATGTTTCCATTTCTCAAATAAACAGAAAATTTTTCCAGGTAAATGGAATAGGCAGGATACAAAGACAGTATTCAAGGCAGAGTAGTAGAGCAAAGGTTGTGGCAGGGCTGTGAATACTGCTCTCAGGAATGACTAATAGCATTTCTCCCAGTATGCCAGGGCATTTCACAGGCATTGCTCAAAGGGAGAGATGAAGCACACAGGGAAAATATTCAATTGTCAGTCTAGCTTGGGAAACATTGCATGCTCTGCCCCACATTCACCATATAAATTTGCAGAGTGAAGCCTCTGAGACGTCCTACTGTATAAAGACCCATTTGATCCAGTTTTTCTCATACTTGTTTGACTATTGGACCTGTTATGGTAGAAGACCTAGTGAGACATAAGTGTGGGAAATCTGGACTAAGAAGACAGGGTTTCTAGTAATGAGGTTATTAAGAAAGCAAAAGCCAGATGATGGCAGATCTTAGTTGCCCAGAGATGGTGAAGGGGCATTTTAGATATGGAGGAGCATTAGGCTTTGGAGACTGATTAAAGATGTTTAATTGGCTCATCAAGTTAGACTGAGTGATAGACTAAGTGATTCTTTGAATGGATTATCTAAGACATCTACTCAATGAAAAAAAACATACTTAACATAAAATAAAAATATTAAAACCATTAAAAATGGAGTATCAGAAAGATGTTAGTTAACAGATACAAAACTTCAGTTAGAATAAGTTCAAGAGATCTATTGTACAACATGGTGACAATAGTTAACAGCAATATATTGTACTATTGAAAATTACTGAGAGTAGATTTTAATTGTTCTCATCATATAAAAATAAGTACGTGAGGTAATGCATATCTTAACTTGATTTAGTCATTCTACAATGTATACATCATTCTACAGTGTATAGATATTTCAAATCAACATGTACTCGTACATGATAAATATATACAATTTTCATTTGTTGGTTTAAAAAAATAAATAAAATGCTTAAAAAGAGGGTAATCTGGTGGAAATTTGCTTTTTAGATAGATCACTTTTAGTGCTATGTGAGCAAGGGCCTGAAGCAAGGTGATGGATTGATATGTTTGAAATTCATAGACTTTTTCCCTGAAAAAAGATGTGGTAGTTAATTTTCATTATGGCAGGGGAGCTGGAGAGAAAAACACTCCAAAAAGGAGATGGAAAGACCAGAGTTTGCAATTAATAGGGAGGGTGAGGTAGAGAAAGGAATCAAAGGGCACTTATGTTTATTAATTCACTTATTTGTCTATAGAGCAAATACCTGCAGTGCTAGTACCTGCAATTATAGATGTCAACTAAACCTTCCATAGTCCCTACTCTCAAAGAACTCTGAGTCTGATAGTACAAAAGAATGTGCAAAGGAGCACTACTACTCTCTCTCTCTCTCCATAGAGATAGGTAAAAGTCTAAAATAAAGAAAATATAAATGCATAAAAATAATTTTTATATTGAGTGTGCATACATAAAATATTCAAATTCTATGAGCAAAGTTTTAGTATGTGTGTATGTGTACTATACATATATAAATAATGACATATTTAAATTATATAAGGAGATAAGATAAATCCTGCAGTCCAGAATAATAACTGATATAAACACACCTCCCAGAATTCATGCGCTGACATTGATGCAGCATTCAAAATTCTGCTTCCAAATCATTCAGCCTATTATGTGTTGCTTCACTGCACTGTTCCTCTTTTATTTTTATAATAATCATAACAACCAACTTAACAACACAAGGGGAGCAGAGCACTCTACCATCAGAGAACATCTATTGTGAAAGATAACCAGTTTCTCTAAGCTGAAATGACACTTAAATAAATAAATAAATAAATAATAAGAACACAGTAAAAAAAGAAAAAAAATAGTGTGGTATTTGAAGGAAGAAAATTCACTTTCTTTAGTGCAATTTTAGAAAATGGGATATAACAACCTCTTTCGATTTGGTTTCTGTACCTGTCTCAATATTTTTATAGAAAATAGTAATATAATTTCTAGTCTAAGCAGTGAGCTGACAAGGCCAACAATTTTTAGTGGCCTCTGAAGAGGAGGTAAAGCTGATATGAATTACAGCTTTGAAGTTACGTGTATACTCACCAGCATTATTCATTGAAATAAAAGCCAAAATGTTATCTTAGAATTGGAATGAGACAGAAATGAACAAAACACTTGTTCTTGCAAGATTTTGCTGTTTGCTGGATAAATTACAAATCAAATTGTCAAGTGTGTACTTAGCTGCCTAGTTGAGGGAAGCTCCGTGCTAAGAAGACTGGGAAGACAGTAGTACAAGAATAAAGGTGCTGGAGTAACATTACTATGGGCGGGGTTCCTCTCTCTACCACTGATTAGCTGTGTGATCTTGGGCAAGTTGTTTGATCACTCTGAACCATGATTTTCATTTTAGAAAAATGGGTAAAGTAGCCATAAAACATCTTATACAAAGCTTTTTAAAAGTGAAAATCAGCATCTGTCATAGAAAGGGAGCTCAATAGCTTCTAAATATCTCACCCCATTCGATATGCTTATTAAACAAGAGGGTCAAATTTGACCCAAGTTCTTTGAGAACAGGGATGTGGTCCCTATTCTCAAAGAAGTTGTAATCTAGCTGGGGAAACCAAATGAAAAGAAAAACAAAAACTAAGCAATTTTTCATGAGATCCACTCAAGTAAAAGTAGTGAGCCGCAGCTCAGTGAGTTTCACTGAGTAGTGCCAAGAGTTGATGTTTCAGGACTGAGGCTCCAGATAAACCTTGATCTGGGTGTTTAGGGTTGGTAAGATTCAACTAGGCATAGAACATCAGGAGGGAGCCCTCCAAGAGGGCAAAGGGTTTTAGCAAATATGAAGGCAGAAAATCATATTTCAGAGTATTAGATGAGAGAAGACCTGTTTCTCATAAAATCAGTATTTGACTATATTTTGTGCTCTGCAACTGAAACAGAAACTTTGCCATCTTAGATGTGATTGAAAAGGGAGTTCAGCAATAAAAAAGAAAAAAAGGAAAAAAAATAACACCCCAACTAAAAACTAGATGGATGCAGTCAAATAAATAACAAAAGAAAAATTCAAATGACTAATGACTACTATATATTTTTATTTTTATTATTTATTTATTTATTTATTTTTAAATTTTATTTTGTCAATATACATTGCGGTTGATTATTGTTGCCCCCTACCAAAACCTTCCTCCCTCCTCCCTCTCCTCCCTCCCCCCCAACAATGTCCTTTCTGTTTGCTTGTCGTATCAACTTCAAGTAATTAAATGTGGTACATCTACACAATGGAATACTACTCAGCTATAAAAACGAATGAAATACTGCCATTTGCAACAACATGGATGGACCTTGAGAGAATTATATTAAGTGAAACAAGTCAGGCACAGAAAGAGAAATACCACATGTTCTCACTTATTGGTGGGAGCTAAAAATTAATATATAAATTTACACACACACACACACACACACACAAAGAAAACCGGGTGGGGGGGGAAGAAGGTATAACTACTATATATTTTTAAAATGTTAAAACCTCACTAGCAATGTTACAAAAACTAAAAACTAAAAAATGATGGTTAACTTTGCAAATTCTTAAGTATCATAGAAGGAGAGGGAGTTAGTGGAGAAGTGTGGGTGTAAGCATGGGATGGTAGCCATTCACATATATTGATGGTTGACATGAATTAGCAATCTTTCTGGAAATCAATTTGAGATTATTTTTATATATTTTTAAAGTTTTACACATAATTTAGCCCAGCAATTCCCAAGACATTCATCTTTAAAAACATTGCCACGGGCCGGCCCGTGGCTCACTCGGGAGAGTGCGGTGCTGATAAAAACATTGCCATGATTACAGACAAGTATATTAGCTACATGAATGTTTACAACTCCTGTCAGTTAATAGTGAATCATTGGAACTAATCTAAATACCCTTCCATGGATGACTGATTAAATAATTTATGCCCTATCTGTTCATGGAATTCTATGAAGTCACTAAACATGTTATACTTGTATAAGTAATGCTGCATTGTGAAATGCAAAACAATATTGCAATATAAGCCATTTAAGATTTGTATAGAAAGATACACAAACAGAAAGAGCATTTGTTATTTTGACAGTAGTCATTACTTGGTGAAGCTGTTTGTATTTTTAGTTTGTTCATTTGTGTCTTCTGAATTCTCTGAAATAAATATCCTTTATTTAATGAGATATAAAACAGAGATTAATAATAAACTAGAAGCAAATGAGGAAATACTATTCAGTGTCAATGAGAACGAGTTCCTCAAGATCTGCATGGGGATGAAAATATGGAGGAAAATACAATGATCCCATGGTCAGATGTGGAAGGAGGAGAAAATCTAAAAAGTAAGTGGATCAGGGAAGTCTACTATAGATAGGACTTAAATAAACTATCACTGTTGTCATAGTTTATTCAACAGTGATTACTGTGTATCTTGAGAACTGTACTGATTTGGACTACAGTATTATAACAAATTGTACTATTAGTGGCCATTATGCAAAGGTCATCACAAGGAAAGAATTTTCCTAGGAGGAATTAAAGTTTTCCATTGTATATCATATGTATGAATAGTGGACATAAAATGGTGATTGAAAGTAACCCTGCATATAAATGGAGTATTTTCAGGGCCATTGGAGGCTAATAGCTAATTTCATATTACGGGAAAGCCTTTGTCTGTAGTTCCAAAGAATACCCACATCTTGCAGAAATTTTCAGTGACTTTCCCTGTTGATTTCCCTTCTGTTATCATTGAGCCTTTAATAATATACCGCTACAGCTTTGCCTTAACTACAGCTGTGCCATGGGGCATTGAGAATACGATCTACATTATTCAGATTACAGAGGTTACTTGAGGCAGAGAGAATAGAATCCATTAGATGGAAAGAAAAATGGCCGATGAAGTGCTGCATTCCCCATAAGGATGATAAGCAACAACCAGACAGATTTGTGGATGATGAAAGCATCTCCAGGATTGCAAAGCAAACTTTCTGCACTTAAACTGCAGATTTGCATTCAATTAAAGTAAAATAGAAAGGGTGAGTTGAAATTATAGTAACTTGGATATCCAAGGTCTTCATAAGGTTAGTGATACCTGGAGCACTCACACTGAGCTCATGTCACATGGCAGTATTAGATTCCTAAGCATACATCAATTGACTCTAAACCAAGATATCATTAATCCTTGATGCATAATAATCATAGATAGGACCTAAAAAAATACATTGACATTTCTTCAGGCCTAACCAAGATGTGAATACAAATAAAGTCACTTTAATAGCAATAACTAAAATCATGCAAGCCCATTTCTCACCTACATAATGAATGACCACCATCACCTTTTTAAAACCTGCCTCAATCATTTCTAAAAGCCATCAGAAGTCATTTATAATCCATTAACTTTTATGCCATGTTTTTACACTATTTAAGGGTCAACTGATGGTAATGGTTTGATTCTGTCACTCCTGCTAGTATCTATTCCCCGTGACCCTGGGATCATTCATTCGTTCAACAGGTATTTGTTAAACACTTCCTATTTGACATTTTCTGTTCAAGCCACTGTAAAAAACAAAATATGAATAAAACAGAAAAGGTTTTGCTGTCATGGAGCTCCCATGGCAGGAGACAGGAAATAGATAGTCAGCAAATAGACATGTCGGTATACTATGCTAGGTTGTGATAAGTGCAATGAAGAAAGAAAGTAGAGTAAGGAAATGAAGATTGATGGAGGTGAGGGCATGCTTTTTAAATAAGGGAGTCAGGGAAGACCTTTTTATGCAGAAACCTGTTTAAAGGGAGGGAGCAAGCCAGGTGGACCGATAAAGATCTTTTATAATCGTGGTATCAGTAAAGGGACATGGAGCCGTGTGGGCCCTTTGGCTCGTGGTCATGTTGAGACTAAGTGAGAGATCATACTATGGAGACAATTACTAATACACCCAAACCTCTACCATCAGATGTAAAATCATCAAATCGTCACTAAATAGAGGCAACTGTATTTCATACAAAAGAGGGAACAATGCCCATTCTTACATTGTGTATTGAAGCTTGTCACTAGAGGCATTGAAAAGCATTGCTTTAATTCAAAATCTCACAGACCTCAGGTAAACAACTCCTTCGACTTCCCCCTGCTGAATCTCTCTCTTCAGGGCTAAAGCATGAGTTCAGAGGTCAGGCTAAGACTCAGATACAGTGCTATCTTGTTCATCCCTTCCCTCCTTTCAGACTCTATAATACACACCCACAACCCTCAAGCCTTTTCTTGCTATGCAAAATGACTCATACAACTCATATTTTGCTCAATATTTTATCTCCAGCATGTAGCAGAGGGTGGGAGTACATGATCAGTGACCCAAACCAAATTGGAAGAAACAAGTTAATCCAAACCCAACAATGCAACAGCCATGCCCAAATATGTCTGAATGCCAGTCAGGGGCACAGCCCAGGCTTGGATTTTGATTTTTTCATAAATTCTGAAAAAGTTCATCTATCTGTGGATGAGAGAAAGCTCATAGGCAATTGAAAATGGTACCATTTTCATAAAGCATGTCTCAAGTTCTGGTGGGAAGAGTTTGGACTTCAAAAGGGATCTAGATTTAAAGCCTGTCTTCCTATGTGTCTGCCCTGAGACGAGTTCATTTGCTCATTCATTTATTCACTTACTAGGCACCTATTGAGCACACAGTACCTTTTGAGTGCTATGCAGGTATAAAGCATGAAATGGTGAGTGAGGCAGGAATTCCCTTCATAGGAAACTCATTTTCTAGCGGGTACGACAGATAAGAACAAGCATGCCAGTTATTTATCTCTCTTGATCCTCAGTTTTATTAACTACAAAAATTAAGCATAGTACATACTTCACTAGATTATTATAAGGATGAAACAGTTAAAATACTTAAAAGACCTAGCAAAGTATTTGACCCATACTAGTCAATACAAGTATTGAAAAGCAGCACAAGGCAGGAAAAAGAGCACTGTGCTCTGTAGTGGGTCTCAAAATCTAGAGTGCATTGATGTCTGCAGGATGGCTTATTAGACTACAGTGCCCCACCCCCAGAGACTCAGATTCAGTAGGTCTGGGGTGACTCCCAAGAATTTGCATGTCTAGCAGTTGCCAGCTGATGCTGATGCCGTTAGTCCGGGAACCACATTTGAGAACCACTGGCCTATGAAACCAAAAATATTTGTAATTTCATTCCAAAGCCATCCTTGATGATATCTGGGGTCATTAGCAAGTAACTTAATTTATCTGAGTCTCTGATCATACATCTCAAAACAGTATAATAATACATATTTCATAGGACTGCTTTGAGAGGACTCACTAGTACACTTTGGCATATGGTAAAGAAGCAACACATGTAAATTAACTCCTTTCATTTTAGTCTGTCCTCATTTCTCTGAGTTCTGAAATTACTATCTAAACCTCTCAGCACCTTCTGATTTTTATGAAAGTAATTTTATAAGATTATCTTTTCTGTTTGACAGAAAGCTTCTCAAGAAAAAGGATATAATTTTCTACATTGGTAGCCTAACACATGCCTGGAATATGGTAGATAGTCCCACAATAAATGTGTATTTTCTCTATTACCACGGGATCCTTGTAAAAATACTGTATGCCTCCATTGTCTTACTTGTTTTATTATTTTACCAAACAATGCAAATTCTAATAAATAGAAAGTTGGAATAATTTTGCTCTCTTTTAAGCATAACTCACGTACCATCATCTATTGCCCTATTTCTGGCATTTGAGCGGTTGTTCAAAAACAATTGCCTAAACTTTCTCAGATGTGATACTTTCTTCTTTTTCTCTGGCCAGTACTCATGGAAATGCTGTTTGCACTTATTCCTCCACATCCCTGATCTTGGGGTCATCCTGTTCAGTTCATGTTAGTGGCCCATTTTGTGTCATTCCATACTGTTTTGGCTCTCAGTACACCCTTCATGAATGTACGACCTGTGTAGTCAAACAGGGCCCTTTGCTTAAAAAGGCGCTGTGCTTGGTCTAATGCTCTGTGGTAACCACCTTTAAATTCTTAATTTTTGACCAAGGTTCCTGGATTTTTATTTTGTCCTGGACCCCACAAATTATGTAGTTGGTTCTGCTTGCACTAAAGCTTTTAAATTCCAGGGAAATGAGGATGCCACATTAACAATCAAAAAATTCTACTTCTTTCATCTTCTGCCAACTCATTTATAGGTTTCCAAAAACTATATAGCTTTGGGAAAATCACTTCAATTCACTGAGTCTGAACAACCCTTTCTGTAAAGCCTCATCTTAATTGTATGTTCTCTTATGCATTTCTAGATCTAAAATACTATAAATCTGTTAATTTCTAAATACAGATAATTTTACAACTTAAAAAAAGGAACTCCTAAATTAGGGAGACACATTTTCTAAATCTATTTCAATCTATTGAATCTATTTAAGAAGAAAAACAGATGGTGAATGTATCTGAAGATACCATTATTTCTAAATTCTTAAAACTATATACCATGCATTTCCATGTAATTTCCTGGGGATAGTCAATCCAAAAAATGTCCTATACATTAGCCTGAAAAATGACACATCAATGCCATGCTGAGCCTCCTCATTACCAGGAATGCAGGGCCCATTAAATTGTGAGGATGCATATGCACACCTAATTATGTTTATGCCTACTGATAAATCAGCAAAGTGAAAGCATATGCACGCTGAAAATTACCCATCATTAACTTTTCTAATTGCACACAAATAAAGAGGAAAATAATTCACTGCAGAATATGTTTTCATCCTTTGGGCAAAAGCATACACTTATCTTGTTTGTGTTTTGAAAAATTGGTGTCTTGGTCATGAATGGAAATCAATTATTTGGATGCCAAAACACAGCATAGTTCTTTCCTGGGTGTTGAGGCCAAGAAAATGAAAAGATTCAGATATGAATGTCAAAAGACTAGAACAGAGATCTAGGAAGCAAACAGCATAGAGAGGAAATACTAGGTAAATGAAAACAATTCCATCATTCTGATGAAGAGCGCAAAGCAAATGGTGACAGGCCGACCACAGATAAAATAGGAGGCAACAAGCCAGGACAGGTCCTCAGGGAAAAAGAAGCATTAAATTTAGATGTCGGACAGAAGACTCAATCTCATGACAGTAATTGAGATCAATTGGAGCACTGTCTGCTTTCCTCATTCACAATTTCCCATGTAGTTTCTCTGAACAATTACAGTTCTATTACCAGCAGGATTAAGATAAGACAGACAGGAGTTGTACATGCCTAATTGGGCTTCCATATATGGTTTATTGCTGTCCTGAGAGACAGGACGCAAAGAGAAAAGATGGGTAGGCAGGAACAAAAAAAAAAAAAAAAAAAGAAATACAGGGCTTTTGATGTTCATGGTAATAGGAAACCATTCTGGCACTGATTCAGAGGTGCAGAATCTTCAATAAGAAATCCGAGGTTTATGCCTTCTGACAATTCTCTGCTGGACAGTCTGCATGCATTATCTCATTTTGCTCACAACAGCACTGTGGATGCTTTTGCTGTTGTTCCTATTGTATAGATGAAAATGATGAGGATAAGGAAATGAACTAAGGGGACTGAATAACAAATTGACGGAGTGAGGATTCAAACCTCAGATTCTTTCTGCCTCCCTATCCCTTATTTCAGGCTATACTATCAACCACCTCAAGGGAACCCAAATTTCCAGATTTAATCATTTTCATTTTGCCAAAGATACAGATGGATTTGTATGTTCTCTTCATTATACTGGCAATTTTTAAAAAATAGAACTAAATGAATGAGCATTTCTAAAATGCAAGTTTTTTCATATGACTTTACTGGCTTCTGTTGACCCATACCGGGGCAATGTTTTCATTTAAGCTTGTTTACTGTCTTTAAAAACACTCCTCTTTTAGTATTTTCTCATATAAGTATAGCCTTCCCCAGAGAAAAAGCTAGAAAATTTTAATTCTGACTGTACCAATAATACTCACTTGTGCAAGATTTGGATGAGAACTAAATAACTCAAGGAAGCCATGTGTCCAGGACATCGAACTTCTGGAAATCAGGATGGTGGATGAGCCTAAGTCTTCATGGATAGCAGTGTCAGTGTTGTGGTGTCCAATCTTAGGAACCCCTGGTGTTGTGCGCATTGCCACCTGAAGTGGGGCTGGGCATTGGTTTGGGCTATGGGGCTCAAGATGTGGCTCTTTTGCCTCCTGGAGATTATGTAAACTAAGGTTCTTCATAAATCCCTTTTCTGCTTTTACTGGCCAGAGTGATGCTACTGTTTGCAACTAACAAATCTAATTTTGACACCAACTTAACTATGAACTCTCTTCCCTGGCATCTATAATCTTCCCCCAGAAAAGGCTCCAGTAACATCACCTATTACTCTCTCGTCCATACCAGTCTTCTACTCAGTGTGACATGTGCAAATTATTACCTCTACTTGGAAAGCAATCGTATTCAATTAGACACTGCACTAGGCTTACTAAACCCAAGTCCATAGAATGACCAGTTTCAAGGACTATCCACTGTCTCATGCCCCAATTGTTTTACAAATGAATACCTAAACTAAGCCCCTACCAGTAAATATTAAGACTCACTCACCATCCAGCTACCAGTAAAGCTTGTGTAAAGAGAAAACATAGGTCAAGCTCACATCAAAACCATGCTATCCCTGAGCAAATCTTCTCTTCTGCATCCTTGCTTGCTTTCCTACACTGGAACACTGAAAAAGACTAAATGCTAGAAAATCTAAGAGTGACATTTATCTTCATACCTTAATACCTTCAATTTTTCCATCTTTATTATGTGATAGCATGACCTACCCCCATCACCTAAGCCAAAAGTATGTCATTCTTGATTCAGTCTATATCTTTAGTCCTTAAATCCAATCCTGTTAATTGTATCACCTTCATCTTTTTCAAATCCTTGCTATGTTTATCTATTCATGCCCAATAGCAGCAGCCTCCTACTGATTTTTCTTGCTTCCAATATCTCTGCTGTTATTCTGTTCTGCATATATATAAGTAGACCACCTTTTCCAGAGCACAAATATGATCATGTCTCACTGTGACCTAAAACTCTTCCACTCACCTACAGAATAAAATCCCAACTTGCTGGCATTGCATTGAGGCAGGACCTCCATGATCTGGCCCAGCCTGCCCTTCCATCCTTATCTGTGGGGCTCTCCTACCTACACTATGAGATGCAACCCTTGATGAACCACAGAAACACATGCAGTTCCCCAAACAATCTTGCTTTCTACCTCCACGCATTTGCCATGCCTCTCTTCTTGTCTACACATCCTGCATGGTATGGCTTGAAAACCTCAGCTCTAAGAATTCTTTACCAACATCTCCAGGCTAATTTGACTTTTTTTCTGTGCTTCCACTCTTCTGACACACCTTATCAACTCATTTCACTCTCACTTCATGTATGGGGCTATGATTACCTGTTTGGGGTTCTATCTCCTCACATGGTCTCTGCCCCCTCCCCTCTCACCTCCTACAGACAGAGATAGATTTGATGGCTGCCTTGTTATCTGGCTTTGGCTGGTGACAGCGTGTGTAAATTTGATTCTCTCGGCTGATTTCCATGAAGTATTGCTGCTGTTAGCATAGATATTCTTTAGTCTTGCGAATTCTTCTGAGAACCTTGTCTTACTCTTCAGTGAATCCACACGTGTCTAGTAATGGATGGGGCACATATTATTTTAATGATGATGATTAATAATTATCAGCTACTAGTTATGGAAAGTTACATATATGGCATCAAGTCACTTAATCTTTATCACAACTCCATGATATAGATAATATCAATATCACTTTGTAGATGAGGAAAATGAAGTACAGAAGAAAAATTTCCCAGTGACACAAAACTTAGATGTAGCAGAGCCTGCAAATAAACCACACTCTGTTTGATGCTAAGTCTCATGTGCTTAATCACTTCACTTTGCAGACCAGAAATGGCCAATCCATTTAATTGGACTAAATTGCATGTGCCTTGCTTCTTTATTTTAACAGCTTTATTAAGGTAATTTACATATGATACAATTCACCTATTTAAAGTATACAATTTAATAGTTTTTAGTGTATTCACAGATATGTGCAACCATCACCATAGTCAATTTTAGAACATTTTTATCATCTCAAAAAGAAATCTGTGCCTTTTAACTATCAACTCTCATCCCTCCACCTCTCATCCCTAGCCCTAAGCAACCACTAATTTATTTCTGTCTCTATAGATTTCCATGTTCTGGACATTTTGTATGAATGGAATCATATAATATGTGTCCTTTTGGGTCTGGCTTCCTTCAAACAGCACAATGTTTTCAAGGTTCATTCTTGTTGAAATGTGCGTCAGGACTTTGTTCCTTTGTCTTCGCCTTGCTTCCTTTGGGTTATTTTCTAGTCTCTTCTTATCTGAGAATAGTAACATCCTTAGACCAAAGCAAGAAGGGCCTCTTGCCTGGACTCTGTCCTTAAAAGACACTTCTCTGACCCTTCTCCGTTGGTGCCTTTTCTCATGGGGTAAGTCCTTAGGTCCATAAGTCCTTAAGTCTCAGCTGAGACCCAAGAATTTCCTACACAAGTGGCCCAGGGTCTGTGCATCTTCTCAGGCCTATTCTCTCAAGAGTGAACCCCACCACTGGTGGGATGGCTGTTTCTGGTGGAGCGTGGATGAGACTTTAACATGAGGGCTAGGGAGTCCACACTCATACAAACAAAGTTTTTCACACAGTGCAGTGGAGCTGGGGGTGGAAGAAAAGGTGAAATGCAACTGAGTGACAGAAAAATTTGAGAATTCTAAGTTGAAACCAGGCTGTTAATGTTGCTACAAAGCTATATTTGTCAAAACAGGAGGTAAAACATTACGTTTAGCAATTTCTAGTTTATTTATAACCTTTAAATATTTAGACATGGTATGTTGGCTTCTTTTTGTACTCATGTCCCTGACCTTGAAAAATATTAAGGATATTCCTTCATAATGCACATATTAATAGACTGATGAATTATTCCACATCTTGCTGTTCGTAACAGTACTTTTAGAGTAGATTCCTCTCCTAATTTAATAGGTGGTCAAGAGAGACTGATGGGTCAGGCCTTTCAAATCCTTTGGAATTTTATTTGTGTCTACCATGCTCACCTCCGATCTGTACACCATGTTTCTACAGATGTCTCACCAGGTGTACTCAGTGAGAAAGCCAACACCATGGGGTCCCCTGCCTGTCTGCGTCACACTCTATTTCCATATGAGATTCCCAAATCACATAGAGGCTCACTGTTTAACTCTGAGAGAACTCTCTCCCTTTGGGTAGTGGTCCTCTGGGTGCAACTTCTACTGGCCACCAGGAAAAGCATAGACATGATGCAATGCTAGGAATGCAGTCTCTCAAATAATTAGTATTTGTATAAATCAGGGTTCTCCAGAGAGACAGAACCAGTAGGATATGTACATAAACATATGAGAGGGGATTTATTAGAGGAATTGGCTCACATGATTCCAAAAGCTGAGAAGTCCCACGATAGGCCATCTTCAAACTGGGTTCCAGTAGCATGGCCCAGTCCAAGTCCAAAAGCCTCAGAATTAGGGAGGCCAATGATGTGATTCTCAGTCTGACGCCAAAGGCCTGAGAGCCCAGAGGTGCCACTGGTGTAAGTCCTGGAACCTAAAAGCTGAAGAGTCTCGAGTACGGATGTACATGGATGAGAGAGGAGAGTGGATCCCAGCTCAACTGAATAGAGAGCAAGGTTCACCTCTTTCCTCTGTGCCCCTTGCAAATTGGGTGATGCCCACCCATACTGAGAATGAATCTTTCTCACCTAGTCCATTGAGGCCCACATGCTAGTCTCCTCTTGAAACTCATTCACAGACGCACCCCAAAAATAGTGCTTTACCAGTTTTCTAGGTATTCCTTAATCTAGTCAAGTTGACATCTAAAAGTAACTATCACAGCATACTCAAGGCCAAAAGAGAGAAATTATTTTTTTCCTGTTTAATACAGTATGCAGCTAACAATAATTTTCTAAAACAGTTCAAAAAGGAAACGTGGAAATCATTTGTATTAAAAATGTCATAATATTACTAGTGGGCACTGTTGAAAGAAGGGAGCATGTGATTATTTCTCAGTTGATGAAATGACAGGCAACAATTACCATTATCTCTTCCTAAAGAAGTATGTTACATTCTACAAAAATACCATCAGTCATTCATTTTTCTTAACTGCTAGTGCACGTTCTTACTATGTTGGCTAAGAGGATACCAGAGACAAAATTCAAGCTCAGGGAAGGGTGTGGCTGACATAATTGTGAAAACCCACACTTCATTGAGTAACCAGCAATAGTGTTCATGAAGAGCTACCAGGTCATCAGCCTCTATGATTAACAGCCCACTCTCTTTGGCAGGTGAGCAGAGCTGTGCCATCTCCTCCAGACCTTTCTTAAAAGATAGAAATTAAAAACTATGGTAAATTAAAAACTATGTTCCTTTTGATTTTCATTATAATTCCAGATGTGTCATCATCGGCACCATCATATTTATTGCACATTGCCAACATGCAATGGGTGATCCTTGATTCAGAAAGTTAAGGTGGCTTGTCCAAGGTCACCATAGCTCATGTTTCTGAATGCTCAGTCCTGCATTATGTACCCTACTGCTTTGGGGTAGCTTTTTAGTGAAATGAACACATGGTACATTCTTTAAACATATGTTGCTGATCTACCACTCTATTTTTCAAACTTTTCCATTACTTATTGATCCACAAATAAATATGCCTGCACAAAGAAAATAATTACTTAAAGTGAATAATAAAATCTAAAGTGAAATCATTATAAGTGAAAATAAAATAAAATAAAATAAAACCTTATATTTTAATTATAACTGAAAATGGAACCTAAAGTGAATCATTCAGTGAAAAAAGATTCATTTCTAGTTTATTGAATTTATACTCCATTTTATATTTTTCATGAACACAAGTAATTGTATATCAACCTTACATTTATTGAGTGAGGCTTACCTCTCATGCATATTATAGGTTTGTATGTTTCAATTTATTTTTCTTGAACAGGGCTTTGTAGCATATTCCTGCAGTTAAGGAACGTAGTCCAAAGAAAGCTGTACAATCATAACACTTAAATTCTTTGGACCAGAAACTCACTTGAGAATCTGATAAAAGCATATAATCTTTTAGGGCCGATATAACCAAAGAAGTCTGTAAGAGAACCCCTTAGATGTTCAGACCCCCTGACTGAACTACTACTTCCCATGTGCTTGACAACTTCTCCTCAATATTCTGGTAAGATTGCAAAGAAGGAGATGGGTAGAGAATAAAAGGTGAAGGCCCAAGGAACAAGAACTTAGATATAGAGAAAATAATAGGGGGAGATGGACTTTTGTACTGAAACAAGTTAAGACTTTGGGGATGGAATGAATGTATTCACACATAAGAAGGACATGGACTTTGGAGGCCAGAGGCAGAATGCTATGGGTCAAATGTGCCCTCTGCCACAAAGTTTGTGTTGGAAACTTGATCTTAACTGTAACAGTGTAAAGAGGGTGGGAAATCCAAATATGATACGTGAAAGTTGGGGCTTTTGAGAGGTGATTGGATCACGAGGACTGTGCCCTTGAGAAAGGATCAATCCATTCATGGAGTAATGTGTTATCACAGATTTGGGCTGGTGGCTTTAAGAGAATAGCATTTAGGAGAGCTCTTCCCAGTTCTCACCATGTGATACCCTAAGTTGCCATAGGACCCTGCAGAGAGCTCTCACCCAGAAGAAAGCTCTCACCAGACGTGCCCCCTGAACTCTAGACTCCCCAGCATCTAAAAATGTAAAAAATAATTTTGTTTCTTTATAAATTATCCTGTTTTAGATATTCAACTATAAGCAACAGAAACAGACTAATACAGAAAACTGATTTTTAAGATCTCTTGAGTCTGATATTCAAATTATTTTCTCTTTGTCAAGGCTGTGCAAACTTCTAACTTTTACTGTCGAATCTCCAATAAAATTCTCCTGTACATGCCTGCTTCATGGGAGATGACTTTGTGGGGAAAAAGCTCAATAAATGGATGCTGCCTTCAGCATTTGAGTCAATGGCAAGGCAGAAACAGAAGAGCAGATGTAAGATGCAGATGCCAGAAATCAGAGCCAGACAGATAAGGAGAAAAATATTTTTCAAAACATGAAGAAATCTTAGAGTGTTAGGTTTTCCATAGGATGTACAACTGTCTTTAGGGCCAATATCATTACCTTAAATGGGTAGGATACCTCAGCTGATATCTGAATTATTTTGACTTTTGACTAGCTCTTGAGGATTTGCAAAACAAGTGCATCATCTCACTTTACGTATTTTGACAGCCTGTGAGGTGGGCTACAGACCCCCTCTACAAATGAGGAAGCTGAGGCTCAGGTATAAAATAATTATGATCACTGGCTTGGCTCACAGAGCTGTCCAGGGTTTTAGCCTTTCTTCCTTGCTAACCTCATATCCTTTCCTTTGAACTTCATTGCATATTTGAAAGCAAATCGCAAATAACAGAAGCTAGAGCTTGGTCTTTACTGCCACTCCTGCCCTATTGTACCTATACTCTTTCTTAATGAGCCCAGTTAGAGCCTTAACTCACTTCTAAACACTCTTCTCCAGGGGACCAATATCACTAGCTGAGAACTGACAGCTGAGGTGAAACCTATTTAGCATCATGGTCTGAAATGTCTGGGGTCAGACTTCTCACAGAAGTCCACTGAGATTGGGAGAAGAACTCAGAACAAAGGAAGTTTTACAGAAATAATTTGGTCATCAGCATTTTTCAATTCCAGCTCTGGGTTTCACATCTATGTCCCAGTCTTGAACTTAGAGTTCAAGCTTCCCACATGATATTCCCACATGTGCACACTTGTGACCTGAACAGTACCAAAGTCAGGTGGAGAAACACATTTGTAGGAGTCCAAGTTACATGACTACTTATTGATGTTATGTGAATGTCTTATATTTTACATTTCAAAAGAGTTTTGTGTGTTCAAAGAAAAATTTGTACATTTTTCCTTGTAAAAATTGAGTTTTCTGATTCCCATTTAGATTAGAAGAATGTTTCTTATGGTTTAGTGCCAGGCTCTTGCACATTCGAGACAGTAGGCTGCTTCCTTTCAAAATCACAGCTAAAGTCGGTTCTTATCAGAGAAACTTTTCTGCCTCTTTCTAATGCTCATTAAATTTATCCTCACCACATAATCCTCTGTCACAGCTCCAAGTTCACTTTTCTCATTACACTTACCATGAGTGGTAATGAATTATTATTTAGTTATAATCACCTCCATTTTACTGTGCCATCCACAAAGCAGGTGACATATCTGTTTTGGGTACTATAGTATCCTCTGGTAGGGGTGCTCAACTAATATTTGTGGAATCAAATAATCTATGAAATGTATGCATGAAAAAATGAATGGCAGTGCTATCTCTGCTGGAGACTAAGGATCGGTCCAATTAATCATACACTTGCCTTACCCTAGCTTCTAATGAACAGACACAGCCTTCTGGACTGCTCCGCATTCCCAACATCATTCACCAGTTATAGTAACAATGTCCCTCGGCCCTGAGTCCTTGCCTTGTACTTCTTCCCGGGACTGACTTCTTCTGCCTTACATTTTCTAGTCCTCCTGGGAACTGACTTTATGTCTTTGCCTACAGCCACACTCCTTGGGATTTGCTTGCTATTGTTTGTTCTCCTGACCCCACTATTCTCTGCTTAAAATGATGCTCGTTCACACTTTTCAGAGACTTAAGGCAGCATTCTCAAACCCAAACTCAGGGTTCCTGAGCTTTTGCATGTAACAGCTATTCTGGGCCGGACTTCATACAAGTAAAATCAGAGTCTCTAGGGCTGGATATTAGGAATTGGTATTGTATAACAAGCTTCTAAGGTGTTCAAAGGTTAGAAGCTACTGAGGTAGAGAAGAGCCCACTAGCTTTGGAATCAGTTGTGAGTTTGAATCTTTGCTTAAAGATAGATTAGCACTATGACTTCAGCCAATTAATTAACTTGAGCTTGTTTCCTGATGTGTGAAGTGGTAGAGAGGGCAACCTAGTGGTTCTTATCCACCTCTACCCCCAGGACACTGAGAAGAAGAAAACTTTTAATACTGACCAAAATTTCTATAAGGGCCCAGGCCCAACATTTTTAACTTAGGCAAATAGCTTTTCTAGACTCTAAATTATGAGATGAATCCATTTTCTAGAAACTGCATGCAAATAAGAATATACCAAATAATGATTATACTTAAACATAAAAATACTGCATAATATATATTATCTAAATCATTTATAACAAATAGATGAAAAAATGTTGTTGGTGCACTGCTCCTATTCCTTCTATAAGCTCCTTACCTTCCCACCACTAGGACTCATGTCACTGGTTCTACCCCACTGCCACAGTTTCCACAGCTAGTTGCTTACAGTCTCCTTATGCCCTCTACTGCTATTAGGCTGGTGATGATGCTTACCTAACCCCACTGGAATCCCAGGGCCAGTAACTAACATTCCCAGAATAGGAGCTAATGGGATCCCATTCCTGCTGCAGTTGTCATCTGTCCTAGAATTTCAAATTAATCTTTTCTTACAAGTGATATTAAAATAATGCATAGAATTTTAAGGGTCACTGTGGGTAATGCCATAATTCTCTTATATTAAGAGTTAAATATATATTAGTGGTATTTTAATCCGGTTAAATATAAACTTTCTAGTCCTGAAGGTAGAACTAGAGCCATTTTTGTGCATAAGCAAAAAATGCCACTTCCTGGTAACCTTGACCCAGATGCACAGAGTAAGGCCTATAACTTCATTGCTATACAGAGTAAGGTATAGAACAACCTTTCCCACCCTCCTTAACTGGGCTTGAAACAGATGTGACTTCACCTGGGTGGGGAGAGACTATAAGCAGGAACCCATCTCTATCACCTAGTGAACTCATTTCCCTCCCAGCCCAAAAGTAAACAAACATTCTAGTCTTCCTTTGGGAGCCACTCACTGCTCCTGGATTCAACTACTTCTTTTTATGTCTAAGCATGAAGCACCTCCCCTACCTTCAGGTTTTACTCTGTCTTTTGGTATTAAATTTCTAAACACGGACATGGGCAAAGTTTTCTTCAGGAAATTCCTAGGGCCTGGCAAGGGGTATGTAAAGCATAAAGGCTTAGCTGACATGCAGGTTGACAGTGGAAGAAAATAAAAAATAAAATGGCTTTTAAAATATTTTTCTATCTCTTCCAGAAAGAAGAATGAGATACAAGTTAATTTCACTGTATATTTTCTTGCCACACTAAATCAAACCTGTGTTTACAGTTCACTCTAGTGTCTCATGGAATTGGGAAGAATATTGAAATTAGTAAGAGCACAGCTAACAACAACCAATACTTTATCAATATATCCAATATAATTATAAGTTTAAAGTGATTTTCACTAGATATCAGTTTCTAAAACATTGTTGGGGAAAATGCTAATAAGTATGTCTCATTCCCCCAAAAGATTTTATTTTTACTGTTTAAATAATTCCAAGAAAAAGTGTCTGTTGTATTCCCCTCTTAGAGAGTCACATTAACATTTTAAACATTATTCAACATTGAAGCAGTAATCAGCAATCTCCCAACAAAGAAAAGTTCAGGACTGGATAGCTTTACTGCTGAACTCTACCAAATCATTAAAGGGGATTAATACCAATTCTCTTCGAACTGTTCAAAAAATTTGAAACAGAGTCCATTTTCCCAAACTCATTCTATAAGGCCAGCATCATGTTGATAACAAAACCAGAAAAAGAACAACAAAAAAAGAAAATTACAGGCCAATATCCTTGATGAACACAGACACAAAAATCATCAATAAAATATTAGCAAACAGAATACAACAACATATCAAAAAAGCCCAATTATACAACATGATAAAGTGGGATTCGTTCCAGGGATGCAAGAATGGTTCAACATATACAAGTCAATAAAAGTAATATTCCACATCAACAAAATCAAGAACAAAAACCACATGATTATCTTAACAGGCCCAGAAAAAACATTTGACAAAATTCAACATCTCTTCATGCAAATTAGGTATAGAAGGAAAGTATCTCAATATAATAAAAGCCATAAATGACAAACCCACCACCAATATCATCCCAAATGGGGAAAAACTAAAAGCTTTTCTCTTAAAAACAGGAACAAGACAAGGATGCCTACTCTCACCATTCTTATTTAACATAGTATTGGAAGTACTAGCCAGAGCAATCAGGCAAGAGAAAGAAATAAAGGTCATCCAGATTGGAAAAGACAAACTCAAACTCCCTGTGTTTGCAGTTGACATGATCCTTTATGCAGAAAAATAAAGACTTTACAAAAAAGCTCTCAGAGCTGATAAGTGAATTCAGTAAAGTTACAGGATACAAAATCAACATGCAAAAATCAGGAGCATATTTGTACTCCAATAACAACCTAGCAGAAAAAGAAATTAAGAAAGCAAGCCTATTTACAATAGTCACCAAAATAAATAAATAAATAAAATACGTAGGAATCAATTTAACCAAGGAGGTGAAAGATCTCTACAATGAGAAATACGAATCACTGTTGAAAGAAATTAAATAGGACACAAAAAGATAGAAAGATATTTCATGCTCTTGAATTGAAAGAATTAACACTGTGAAAATGTTCACATTACCCAAAGTGATCTACAGATTCGATGAAATCCTCATCAAAATACCAATGACATTCTTGACAGAAATAGAAAAAGCAATCCTAACATTCATATGGAACAACAGAAGACTCCAAATAGCCAAAGCAATCCTGAGCAAAAAATAAATAAATAAAATAAAACCAAGACATGACACTAACTTACTGCAAATTTTACAAAACTATACTATCCAAAGCAGCATGGTACTAGCATAAAAATAGACACTTGGACCAATGGAATAGAATAGAGAACCCAGAAATCAACTCACATACTTATAGCCAACTGATGCATGACAAAGGCAACAAGAACATACATTGCGGAAAAGACTGCCTCTTCAATAAATTGTGCTGGGAAAACTGGACATCCATATGTAGAAGAACGAAAGTAGACCCATACCTTTCTCCATATGCCAAAATAAATGCAAAATGTATTAAAAACTTAAGTATAAGATTTGAGTCTATAAAACTCCTAAAAGGCAACATAGGGGAAACACTTCAGGAAGCAGGACTGGGCAAAGACTTCATGAATAAGACCACAAAAGCATAGGCAACAAAAGAAAAAAAAAAGGTATTATATCAAACTAAAAAGCTCCTGCATAGCAAAAGAAACAATTAACACACCATAAAGACAACCTGCAGAAAGGGAGAAAATATTTGCAAACTATGCATCTGACAAGGGATTAATAATCATGATATACAAGGAACTCAAACAACCTAGTAAAAAACAAGTAAGCCTATTAAAAAATGGGCAAAGGAGCTGAATAGGCATTTCTCAAAGGAAAATGTATAAATGGCCAACAGACACATGAGAAAATGCTCAACATCACTAATCATCAGGGAAATGCAAAACAAAACCACAGTGAGATATCATTTCACCCCTGTTAGACTAGCTATCATCAAAAAGACAAAAAATAATGAATACTTGCAAGGATTTAGAGAAAGGGGGACACTCCTACAATGTTGGTTAGACTGTAAATTAGTGCAGCCATTATGGTAAACAGTATGAAGTTTCCTCAGACAACTACAGATAGAATTGCCATGTGATTCAGCAATCCTACTGCTGAGTATATACCGAAGGGAATATAAATCATCATGTTGAAGGGATTCCTGTATTCCCATGTTAATCACAGCTCTATTTACAATAGCCAAGAGTTGGAACCAACCTAAATATCCATCAACAGATGACTGGATAAGGAAAATGTGGTATATATACCCAATGGAATACTACTCAACCATAAAAAAGAATGAAATTCTGCCATTTGCAGCAACATGGATCAACTTAGAGAAAATTATGTTAGGTGATATAAGCCAGGCACAGAAAGAGAACTACTGCATGCCCTCACTCTTAAGTGGGAGCTAAGAAAAACCACAAATAAATTAAAAAGAAGAGAAAGAAAGACACAACAATTACAATAATGTCTTGAACTTTCAAGAGGAAAGAACAGAACTGAGGCCACCAGATGTGGGAAAGGAGGAGGGGAAGGAAGGTCGGCAAAAAATTGTTCAAGGGCTACAAAAAATGATGGCATTGTGTAATGTTGAATATACTAATTACCCCAATGTGAGCATCACATATTGCACGCTAGTATTGACATTCAACACTGTACCCCATATATATGTACAATCAATTATGCTTCATTTAAAACAGAAACAAAAATCTACAATATCCTGTCCTAAAATATAACTTCTGAAAGGTCTAACTCCTGATGTAAAGACCCCTATTAAACATTGTTGAAGCCATTGTTTTCCAGTTTCATTTATGACACCACACCCTCAGGAAGAGTCTGCACATTATTGATTTTTACAGATAGTTAGTATTGGGGACATCTCAGTCTGGAAAAGATACTAGAGCTGCCCTTGCCCCTTCTGCACCATTTGAAAATATGCATTTGGAACTTGATAACCTCTCTTCAAAGATGCCATGGGGACATTGGCAGAACTAAATTTCTTGGCTCCAGTCACTGTCATGTTGACTCTGAGGAGACATTATAATTTGGAAGTAAAAATAGTTCGAGAGATTGTAAATGGCAAAAGCACAGGGAAAGAGAGGCAGAAAATGATAAGAGATGTAGCTAAATATTTATATATACAAAAAATGAAAACATGAAAAGAGTTCCTTCTGAAATACATAATTAAGCTCAAGACAGAGTAGGCAGATGGAGTCAGTAATTACAGGTTCCTAATGTATCTAAAATTCCCAGAGAATGAGAGTGTTGCTACTAATTTGGTAGCTTCACAGTTTATAGCTTGTTTCTGTTTTTAACAGGCTCTGCTCCATTAACACTTGCTGTTCTGGTTAAGATAGCTTGTATGTTAAAAATAAAGCTTGCAAAGTGAAGCTGCACAATTTCTGATTTACATAGACTATTTATGTTAAAATGTGATGTAAACTAAAGTTTTTATGTATGAATTATAATTATTAGCATTACCATCATACTCATTATTATTATAGGCAGTTGTGGTGTCATAGAAAAGACCCTAGATCTGGATCTGGGATCTCATTTTATCTCAACAAATATTTATTGTATTCCTGCTACTGGCTAGGCACCCCTCTGAGACCTTAGGGGTACCTCAGTGAATAAGACAGGCAGAGACTTCTGCTTTTGTGGGACTTTCATTCTGCAGGGAGTTGGAAAGAGAGAAAATAAGTGCTGAACAAATCAAATAAGTAAATGATGTAGTATATTAGAGGGCAATAATGGCTATTGTAAAGGAGAGATAGTAGTGGGTTAGATAGCCTTATAAATAGAAGAGTCGGGGAATGCTCGTGGAGAACATGACATGTGAGCAAAGACTAAGAGAACTGGCCACACCAGTATCTGTGGAAAGGGAAGAGGGAACAGTCAGTGCAAAAGCTGCAGGGCAGGAGTAGTCTGGCCTGTGAAGGAACAGTAGGAAGTAAGCATGAGTGGGAAAACTGTTAAGACATAAATTTAGGGAGATGACCCAGGGAGATCAAATAAAGCCCTGCTGGCCATCATAAAGTTCTTGACTTATAATGCGAGGGAAATTGAGATTTGTTTTAGAGGTGCATAGGAGGAACTTACATTTATTTTTTTCCTTCCAACATTTTATTATAATAATTATTACCATTATTGTTACTAGCATATTCATTATTACAAATCATACTTATTCTTTATGCCCCTTAACCAATCTCTCCCCTTCCCCATACTTCTCCCCCTCCCCAGTCTAATAACCCTAGATTTGTTCTCTCTTTCTGATACATTAACTGTTTCTCTGTTGATTTGTTGCCTAGATGATCTGTCCAGAACTGAGAGAGACGTGTTTAGGTCCCTCACTATTATTGTATAGCAGATGCTTCTTCTATTAGTTTGGAGTGCGCTTTGTGGAGAGAGAGGACTTCTTTCTGGGTTTTGTTTGTTTGTTTTGTTTTGTTTTGTTTTTGTTTGTTTTTTGGTTTCCACTGGTGACTCTCCTTATGTCAATGTAGTCGAGTATCTGGCATGCCATGTACATGGTGGCTGTGACTACTGCTATACTGACTAGCTGCTCTTGTGGCAGCTGTGGCAATTGTGGTGGCTATGGTGGGCTACCCTCCTGGAAATGGTGTTTTTGGTGTTCTCTTTACCTGGTTGCGGCTGGGTTCAGCTTCTTCCTCCTTCTACCTGAGGAACCCAGAGGGCCAGGTTGGCAGCAGCAGCAGGCTTGGTTGCAGCTGGGTTGTGCTGCTCTGGGCCCACTGGGGTCCTGAGGTATGGAGCCACGGGAAGCCAAACCCAGCTGTAACCAGGCACGCTGCTGCTGCCACCCCAGGGCCCCGCCAGAGTCCTGAGGCATGGAGCTGGGGGAAGCCAAACCCAGCTGCAACCAGGCATGCCTCTGTTGCCCTGGGGCCCCACTGGGGTGCTGAGGCAGGAGCTGAGTGAAGCTGAACCCAGCCACGACCAGGAGAACTTATATTTAAATATGGGCCTGACTGCTAAAGGATTTAAGTCCTCTTCAGGTTACATGGGTTCATATTTTTTTATGTGTATGGTAATAGAAAAAACATATCAATCCCACCTACCTAGCTCTCAAACAAAGGGAGATATATAACTTTTCAACCAAGAGTTCTTTTTTGTTTGTTTTTAACAATAGCACTATAACGATTATCATAAAAGTGTTCCCAGTTTGTTATCTCTTTGGAAGGCAGTCAGAATCCATCCTGGGTCCAGCACCTTTTCCCATTACTGTACATAGATTCAGTTTCTCTTCCCAGTTGTTGCATCAAGAGAGGGATTTCAGAGAGAGCTTCATCCACCGTGAGGTTGCACAGAGAACTCTACTCCATGACCCTACACTGACAGCTCCTGCCCCATTTGTTTGGGTAAGGGTTATAATTTCTCTAAAACTGAAAGATTGTTACCCAGATGTACCCCTGATCACTTATTTACTCATTGCTAAAGTCATAGATGTGATAAAATTTCTCTTAATCTACTAAAAAGCAAAGCAGATTTTCCACTTTCAATCAGGATGTAGAAGGCAAGAAGCTCATTCCCTCTGAAACAAGAATTTCTTAATAAAGCAAACATATATATATATATATATATATATATATATATATATTTCTTCAAAGACATTTGATAATTGTGGACACAAAGAAATCTAAACTCTAGAGAGGTGAGCCCTCCCTGTGATAAGGGGATGCATTCATTCACAATCAGGCCAATTGCTGAGGCTGGGAGCAGGTCAGGCTGAGGACCAAGCTTATCAGAGAAAAGTCTTTGCTCAAAAGTATAAATTTCCCTAAATATTGACAAACCTGCAAGCTGGCATTTCAAATTTAAATCTAAAGGAGACTCAAATGCAAAGACAATGCTCTTTAATGAGGAATCCTTCTACAGTGGAATCTTGCTGGGTAAACAGAGGCTAGGGCAAGGCTGGAAAGCAGAAAGAGACCTGAGGTCTCAGTCTCACAGTGTCAGTTTCTGGTCATGTCAAAGTCTCAACAGCCTTGCAGTCTTGCAGTCTCCCAGTCTGATGGTGATACCACACTCCTGCAGTCCCATTCTCTGCTGTTTTGCAGTTTCACAGTCTTAAGTTCTCATTTGCTTAGAGTCTTGTAGTCTTGTGCTCATGAAATCTCATGGGCTTGGAGATTTGAGATCTTTCTGTCTCAATTTAGCACTTTGAAGATCTAGGAATCTTGCTCTCCACAAAATGGGGGCTTTAACTTACCTTCAAATATTTGAAGACATAGGTGAAGTGAGTCTATCTCAAGCTGCAACCATATTCCACTTACTTCAATTTCTAATAAGATCAAAGATATCTGTCCCTTAGTGGTCTCAAAATTTGGGGGCTGTTACTTAATGATGATTAAAATACCAGGGCCTTTAGAGAGTGATTAAAGATATAGCATTCCTAATAACCTCAAATTCTACTGCTTAACATTTATTGTTCCTTATACATAAAGATTGGTGGGAGAAGCATGGCGTGGAATCTACAGGGAGACTAATATCCCTCGCACAGCAGCTTGAGGAAGTAAACACCCAGCCCCGTGGAAAGAGGGAGAACAGGGGATTCAGGGCACAGGGAGACCAAAGCCCCTCATCCTCATCTCTACATCTCAACAGCAAGCTCTGCCAGCCCCTCCTGCTCAGTACTACCCTGCACCCAGCC
Organism: Cynocephalus volans; assembly: GCF_027409185.1. Taxonomy (NCBI): domain Eukaryota; kingdom Metazoa; phylum Chordata; class Mammalia; order Dermoptera; family Cynocephalidae; genus Cynocephalus; species Cynocephalus volans. The sequence goes on from NC_084463.1 coordinate 128,507,127, forward strand.
ACAGGTGATCAGACCTCAGGCCCAGGAGCCTGATATGAGGGTGAGGCCACCTTTGGGTTCATTTGGAGAAGAAGAAAAAGAGAAGAGGGTAGAGCTGAAATAGGACCAGAAAGAGCCTAACAGGGAACTTCACCACCCCAGCCTGAGAGTCCTCCAAGCCCTGAGCTGCCCTCCTGGGAAACCCCATAGATCCCGTCTCCACTGTTGCGATGGATTATGAAGAAAAGTTGACTACAGGGATATTTTTTTTTCCTATTTCTTTGAGATTTTTTTTTTTTTTAATTCTACTTTAGGTGAAAATCTGTGCAATTGGAGTACTAAAGGAGAGTCCTGTCTCCATCTACTCCTTCCTGCTGTCTTTTGCCTCTTTTGAGGGGCAAGAGGATGGATTTCTGGTCGTTAAAGAACTGACATACTAAACACTCTGGTCCGCAACCTCTGTGCAATAGCCCTAGGCAGCTAAACCACAACCTCTGAAAGCCACCACCTCACGAAGGCCCAAACTTGGTCAATGACTGTCAGTTTCCCTAATTTTTTGACTCTCCCCTCCCCATCCCCTTCTCAATTCAGGACCAAGCAGAGAAAGCCAAACATGTTCCACAAACCAATCACATAAGAAGTGCCCAGTTTCCCCATGCTAACAACTTCCAATCAGACCTGAAGCCTTCCTTTTATTTATTTGTTTGTTTTTTCTTTTCCCACTAAAAATCTTTCCCAATCCCCTGCCTACATTGGAATCTCTGCCAAGGGCAGGGGATGGTAGCTGAATCCCTTGCTATAGCAAGTTGTGAACAGGCAGCCTGTTTTCATTTGCAATGTGTTTATTTTGCAGAGCTATCTTCTCTCCCCTGCAAACAAGAAAGAACAAAACAGAGAAGGACAGGGCGAAGAGAAGTGCCCCAGGGTACAAACCGCAGTTCAGTGTCTACAGTTTCCCAGCAGGGACTGAGTGGGAAGCCCAGCAGCTAGGGCCGGCTGGCCTCTCCTCTTGTCTTCTAGGAGGCTCCTGGCAGCCTTTTAATGCTACAGTTCCTTTTGAGGGCCCTGGAAGTGCTCAATTGATACCCGCTTTAATTGAATTATGTTGAGAAACCACGGAAGCACTTTGCACACCTCTTTCTTCCATGTTATGAAGTGCTTTGGCCCAGTAAGCCCTTTGGCCCAGTAAGCCCTGAACGTGTGGCAGCATGCACTATTAGTATGGTTTATACACTACTGTTTGTGTCCAGCACCTTCTCCATCTCCCATGATCTTTTCAGGTTTCATGGAGCTCATGATCTTTGTACTCCATGTGAAGTGTGGTGAACATAGCTTGGCCTCTCAAAATTATTTTTCTTTATCGTTGTCCTTACTGCCCACCACAGTTGACCATGTCTTCACTTTGGTCTTTGCTTTCAGATTACTTTGAGTTGTTTCAGGCAAACCTGAAACAGAGATTTCTGTGTATGAACCTTAAGGGAAACCTCGCCAAAGAAGCTCTCAATGCCCCTGGCTGGCCATGGCTAGGGTCAACCCATAGGGCAAACTGTGTGTGTGCATGCACCCTGGTAGTCATCCAGTATAGACAATGTTTCCTTTGGACGCACCTGGAGGAAATTCATTTTGTATGGGTATTATGAAAAGGATTCCAAGGAAATGTCAGACACTAAGAGAGATGGAGTAATCAGAAGATTTATTATGCTAGCAGGCCTCAGGTGCACTCACATTCTGAATTCCTGGGACCTGAGTGCAGGGAGAACAGGGGTTTTATACCTTTCTTGGACAAGCATGCAAGCTTCTTCATTGGCTCTGCCTGTATCCAGGCAGAGTCACCCAAAACTGGGAGCTTCATTAAGCAGGTAAGGGGCTTCATCAAGCAGGGTTACAGAGGCAGGAAATGTGGGTAGGGGATCTTTGTAAACTGAGAAGGCAGCTTCTCCAAACCGGCAAGCAGTGGAGTTATAGAAGCCAGAGATGCATTCCACTGTTAACCACTAAACCAGCTCTTAGGGGTTCCTTACAAGCAAGCACATTCCAGCTGCAAGGTTAAATGAAGGGGCTGAGAAATCTACTTTTGGGGGGGGCCTCTACATAGGTGCTGCTAGGGTTGTGGGTTAAGGGGGAGACCAAAACACAGGAACATCATGGGGGTTGTGTTGAGATGTGCAAGTACTCTCCACGGCAGCAGATCTGAAGTCTGGTTGGGCTGAAGAGCCATCTTGGATTTCTGGTTGCTATAGTCTGAATGTTTATGTCCTCTGAAATCCACATGTTGAATCTTAATCTCCATGCAATAGTATTAAGAGGTGGTGGCCTTTGGAAGGTGATTAGGTCATGAGGGCTCTGCCCTCTTGAATGGGATCAGCACCCTTATAAAAGAAGCACGAGGAAGCTTATTTGCCTCTTCCACCATGTGAAGATGCAGTGAGAAGGCACCATCTAGGAAATGCAGAATAAGCCCTCACCAGGCACTGAATCTGCTGGCGCCTTTGTCCTGGACTTCCCAGCCTCCAGAACTGTAAGCAATAAATTTCTGTTGTTTGTTTATAAAAGACCAAATCTAAGGTAATATTGGTTACAGTGGCCTGAACTAAGACACTGCTGCAGGCTAGGTGGACTGGGGACAGTGTGGCAGAAGCAGAAGCCACAGAATCCCCAACCCTAACACAATTAGGCTGCCTTTGACATTCTAAATGGAGGCCTGGCTAAGGATAACCCTCTCCCAAAGTGGTAATGTCCTGCTTTGATTTGTTCTGGTGGAGAGGACACTGTTTGAGAAGGGGACAAGGATGGTCTTCTTCCTATCCTGGCCATAGAGGATCTGGCAGGCACATTGACTATGCTGCTGACCTTCTGACCTGACTCCTGGTCCTCCTCAGGACACTGATTTTCTGTGTTGCTATTCTGAGTATTTCTAGAGTAAGAATTAAAGGTGGGAGTGGCAGGCTCACCAAAACTCTGCTGCTTGGTTTTGGCAGACTTTCAATGCTACCCCATATGGGATGCGGAAGGATTGCTATTATTGCTCAGATCAGCTGAAGGCTAGGGCTTCAGAGTGTTTGTGTAGCCCTCTGACTCAGATCTCTTGTAGCCAAGGAAAAGACAGGTAGCCAGCACTTCACTGAAGTTTTGGACTATAAGTGAGTCCTGGACCTCTTCTAGTGTGTAACTCATGGACAGCATCGACTTAGTCTTTCAGGGGCCCTTATAATCAGGGGATGGCTCCACGTAAGATTTTTGTTCATTATCTTCATGACCCACATTCATCCATCAATATTTCTTGATTTGATCTAATAGGCTTTCTTTCTGGGACTGAGAACAAGGAATTTCTTGAGCAAATTTTCATGTGCTGTGGACATGCACAAGGGAATATGGTATTGCCCCCTCAGTATGTCCTCCCACAGCTCCTTGAATTTTGTGCATCAAAAGGCAGGGCTCCACTGACCAATATATATACAGTGAGTCCTGGACTCCAAACATCCTCTTCAGGTCCATCATACTTTTGGCCCTGGAAGAGTTCAGGAGCTATCTAAGGGGGACTGCCACAGGAGGTGTTCAGCTTGTTGCCAAAGGTGAATTTGTTGCTTAAGCCAAAGTCTGTAATCTTGATATTCACATTAGCATCCATGAGCAGGTTGTCTGCCTTGAAGTTTCTATCAACAATAACCTTCTGGTGAGAGTACTCCAAGCAGACACTATGTGTCAGAGTTTGACTTGGGCCTCCTTTCTTTTTATACTGCCGTGAACCACTAGGTAATCAAACCTCTCTTCCACTAGTCTGCTCCATGACAAGGTAGAATGATTCCTTAGTCTTCGTCACTTCCAGTAAGTTGTGTTGGAATGAATAAAGCCTTTATGATTATTACTGTATGGGATAGTCTTTGGATGTTGAAAGAGTCCGGTTCAGTCTTGTCAATGATCTTTAGGGCTAGCTTCTCTCCCAGTCAGGATGTGCCAGGCCAAATTCATCTTGGCCAACTTATTTTTACTGATGGTCTTGAGGAGCCAGTAGTTGCAAACATGGGTCTCCCCCTCATCAGAGAGGGCTGAGAGGCCCAAAAATAACAAATACTTTTAAATTTTAACATTTCTGTCAGTGTGTACTGGTATAGCATTGTGGTTTTAATTTACGTTTCCCTGGCATCTAATAAAGTAGAGCAGCTTTTCGTGTGCTCGTCGTCTATTTTCTTTTCTGTGAAGTTTCTGTTCTTTTGCCCATGTTTACTTGCACTTCCCATATTTTTCTTTGTAGATATTATTTATATTTTGGGGATATAAATTCTATGTTGGATAGGGCCCTACATGCTCTTTTTCTCTTCCCACTCAGCATTGTTAACTCCCTGAGGTCATCTTTTTATATTTTTATCCACTGCTCATTCCTTTCCAACTATTGGACTCCCTGCTCCCTGAACATGCAGGCACACTTTCATGTCAGGGCTCTGCACAAGCTCCTCCCTCTGCTTGAAATGTTCTTCCTCCAGAGGGTCACATAGACTTTTTCCCTATCTCTTTCAAGTCTTTGCTCAAATGCCACCTTCTTTGCAAGGTTGTTTCCTGATCTCCTACTAAATCTTGCTATTCCCTTCGTCCCTTGGAAAAATATATATGTATACCATAAAATTTTACAGAGCAAAGTAAAACTGGTGCTGCATTAGTTTCTGCCAAAGCATAACAAATGATCAGTAACTTAGTAGATTAAAACAAAACGAATTTATTACACCACAGGGTCCTCAGGTCAGGAGTCCAGGTATGGTTTAGCTGAATCTTGTGCTCAGGAACTCAATAAGCTGAAACAAAAGTACCTACCAGAGCTGCTACCTCATCTGAGGCTTGCGATTCTCTTCCAAGCTCACTTGGCAGAATTCAGCTAAGTGTTTGTTCGAGTGAGGTCCTCAGCAGCATCTGAAGGCCACTCACCATATTTTGCCACATGGCCTTTCTGACTATTTGGCAACTTGCCTCTTCACGGCTAATAGTAGAGTAGCAACTACTGCTGCTGCTGCTTCTATTTTTTTTTTTTTTTTCCTTAAGATTTTGCCTGATTAGCTCCAACTTACTTGGGATAATCACTCTTTTGACAAACTCAAAATCAATTCTTTGAGCATTTCAATTACATCTGCAAAATCCCTTAACTGTTGTCATACAACATAACCTAATTCCATTGTATTTGCTGCTCAGCCTCAAGGGAGAATATTATAAAGAATGTCAGTCCTCAGGAGTCAAGTTAGAATTCTACCTACCTCAGATGGGATAACCATATAAATATCAAAGTAGACTTCAGAGCAGGAAAATTACTAGGAATAAATAGGAATATCACATAGTGATAAAGGATCAATTCACCAAGAAGACATAATCCTAAATGTACGTGCACCTAAGGACAAAATACATGAAACAAAAAGTAATAGAATTGTAAAAAAACAACAGAAAACCCCAGAGAAATCCAGTTTTCTTCAGATACTTCAATACTCTTTGCTCAGCACCAGAACCAGACAAACATTCTATCAAAACAAGGTTAAGACATGCTTTATTGGTTTTGAAATGTGCAACAGTTTCATAAATACATTAAATTGTCTACTATAATCAGATGTTTCAATATAACTATTTTATTCTTAGAGCACAAAGGTTACCTTTCATAAACACAACAGAATCCTACCAATTAGGAAACTGAAATATGTATTAGTTTATATATAATATATACTTATTTCATAATTATAAATATTATAATATGTATCATAATATATTTTATATATTTCAATTTTTAATTGGTAGGATTTTTTGTAAGTTTCCCTGAAGAAACACAATATATACATATATATATATATATATTTCCTGGTGGAATATAATATGCCTAAATGTATCTAATATTGTGTGTGTATGTATGTGTATATATGTGTGTAGATATATATATGACTAGAGAGAGCAAGTTGTTCAGATTTCTTATAGTCCTTTTTCCATTTTATTCTTTTAATCCTCTTATAAACCAAAAAATAATTTCATATGGCTCGTAATCTTAACAAAACTCACTTCCTTGTTTATGCATCATATACACTGGCCAATTGGTAACTCATTCATGACTGTTTCTTCTACTCTCTTCTATATCCCTGTTTCTCCTAACTTACTGTTCTTTCCATGAGATGCTAGACTCTAAGAAAGACAATTTAAAATTACCCACAGACAAATTAGCTCTAAATGGATGCACATATTTTCATGTTCAAAATCTACCTCCTTGATTTTTTTTCCAATCTTTAAACTAAATATTCATGACTCCTCTGTAACTTCTTTAAGAAAACTGCCACCACACCATCATTATCCTTATTATTATTAACACTATTTCTAATCTTTATTGAGGGCTTATTAAATATCATACAATGTTCTGATGCTTGACCTGCATTATCTAGCTTAATTTTCACTAAAACAACAAGTGAGAGAGAATACTGAAATTGTACTTAGTCATCAAGCCAGGATAAAAGTTGGTGATATATCAGAGTGAATAACTTTAATTTTCAATTCTTTTAAAAATAATAGCTTTTAAGTCCGAGTAAATATAGACCCATGTTTACAAGTCTCCCTGAAGGAAGCATCCATCTCCCTGACATGTTTTTTATTTTTGGATGTTTGTTCTCTCTACAGACATGTCTTTGTTTCATTTTCAATAGAAGGAAGATGAAATTAGGGTATTTAGTCTTTTCTTCTATTATTTCTTTAGGTTTGGAAAAGCTCCTAGGGTCAAATGATAGACAAAGGAAGGCTTGTAATCCCAGAGAGGCAGCACTGACATGGCGCCATGGAGCCATGGCTACAGAATCAGCAGACAGCTAGACATGGAACAAACAGAGAAAAACCATGTCAGAGCCAAGAAATACTATATGTGGCAGGTGTATCTCAGTTACCAGTTGCTGATGATGCTTTGGTGGAAAAAGAACTGGACTAAAGTCAGTAGGCTGGGATTGATATTCTTGTTTAGTCACTTACAGTTCTATGCTACATGAACGTGAATAAGCCACTTTTCTTCTCTGGGTCTTAACATTTTTATCCTTGGGAAAAGGTCATCAATTGGAAAGGAATCTGATGTGGTAATGGCACAAATTTGGGGGTCAAACAAAACCAATATTGAATATGATCATTGCTACTTACAAGTGTGTGTCCTTCAACAAGTTACATAATCTCTCTGAACCTCAGCCCCTGCCATAGGGAGTTATAGAAATGGAATATATAAGAATGAGTGTTATATTTTATGTTTCATAAAAATGTAAAATATCAGGGAGGAGAGAGGGAGGTTTTGGTAAGGGGCAACAATAATCAACCACAATGTATATCGACAAAATAAAATTTTTTAAAAAATGTAAAATATTCACTTGTTTTGGGAACATGACTGATTGTACATATCTGTGGGGTACAGTATCAACTATCAATACCTGAGTGCAATATGTGATGCTCAAATCAGGATAATTAAGTTACAATATTCAACATTAAACAATGTAATAACTTTCTGTGGCCCTTTACCAATTTCTCACTAACCTCCACTCTCTCTCCTCCTTTCCCACCTCTGTGGGCTACAGTTCCGCTCTCTCCTTTTGAAGGTTAAACAAATGATTATGATTTTTGTATCTTTCTTTCCTTCTTTTTTTATTTATTTGTTATTTTTTTCAGCTCACACTTATGAGTGAGAACATGCAGTGTTTTTCTTTCTGTGCCTGCCTTGGTTCACTAACATAATTTTCTCTCAGTTCATCTATGTTGCTGCAAATGGCAGAATTTCCTTCTTCTTAATGGCAGAGTAGTATTCCATTATGTACACATACCACATTTTCCTTACCCAGTCATCCCCTGAGGGACGTTTAGGTTTGTCCAACTCTTATCTATTGTAAACAGAGCTGCAATAAACATGAAATACAGGTATCACTTTAATATGATGATTTCCATTCCTTTGGGTATATACCCAGCAGTGGGATTGCTGGATTGATTACACATGGCAATTCTATCTGTAGTTGTTTGAGGAAGCTCCATACTGTTTTTCATAATGGCCGCACTAATTTACAGTCTCACCAACAGTGTAGGACAGTTCCTTTTCTCCACACCTTTCCAACATTTGTTATTTTCTGTCTTTTTGATAATAGCCAGTCTAATTGTGGTGAGATGATATCTCAATGTGGTTTTGGTTGAATTTCCTCGATGATTAGTGATGCTGAGTATTTTCTCATGTGTCTGTTGGCCATTTGTGTGTCTTCCTTTGAGAAATGCCTATTTAGCTCATTTGCCCATTTTTAATCTAGTTACTAGTTTTTTTACTAAGTTGTTTGAGTTCTTTGTATATTCTGGATATTAATCTCTTTTCAGATGCACAGTTTGCAAATATTTTCTCCCTTTCTGTATGTTGTCTTTTCACTCTGTTAGTTGCTTCTTTTGTGGGTAGGAGCTTTTTAGTTTGATATAATTCCATTTGTTTATTTTTATCTTTTGTTACCTGTGCGTTTGGGGTCTTATTCATAGTCTTTGCTCAGTTCTGCTTCCTGAAGTGTTTCCCCTATGGTTTCTTTTAGTAGTTTTGTAGCTTAAGGTCTTATACATAAGTCTTTAATACACTTTGAGTTGATTTTTGTATATGGTAGGAGGTACAGGTCTGGTTTCGTTCTTCTACATATGGATGTCCAGTTTTCCCAGCACCATCTATTGAAGAGGCAGTCTTTTCCCCAATGTATGCTCTTGTTGCCTTTGTCAAAGATCAGCTGGCTGTGGGCTTGTGGGTTGATATGGGGGCTCCCTATTCTGTTCTTTTATCCAGGTGTCTGTATTTATGCCAGTACTATAGTGTTTTGGTTACTACAGCTTTGCAGTTTAATTTGAAGTACGGTATTGTTAGGTCTCTGGCTTTATTATTATTATTTTGTTTGTTGTTTAGGATTGCTTTGGCTATTTGGGGTCTTTTGTTGTTCCATATGAATGTCAGGATTTTTTTTTTTCTATTTCTGTGAAGAATGTCATTGGTATTTTGATGGGGATGCATTGACTCTGTAGATCACTTTGGGTAGTGTGGACATTTTCACAATGTTGATTCTTCCAATCCATGAACATGGAATGTCTTTCCATCTTTTTGTATCCTCTTTAATTTCTTTCAGCATTGATTTGTATTTCTCATTGTAGAGATATTTCACTTCCTTGGTTAAATTGATTCCTAGGTATTTTATTTTGGGGGCGTAACTATTGTAAATGAGCTTACTTTCTCATTATCTTCTTCTGGTAGTTTGTTATTGGAGTATAAAAATGATCCTGATTTTTGCATGTTGATTTTGTATCCTGCAACTTTACTGAAATTGTTTTTCAACTCTAAAGCTTTCTTTGTAGAGTCTTTAGTTTTTTCTCTGTATAAGATCATGTCATCTTCAAAAAGAGACAGTTAGACTTTATCTTTTCCAATCTAGATACTGTTTATTTCTTTCTCCTACCTGATTGCTCTGGTTGGTACTTCCAATACTATGTGAAATAGGAGTGGGAAGAGTGGGCATCCTTGTATTTTCCTGTTCTTAAGGTAAAGCTTTCAGCTTTTCCACATTCAGAATGATGTTGGTGGTGGGTTTGCCATATACAGCTTTTATTGCTTTGAAGTACTTTCCTACTGTACCTTATTTGCTAAGAGTCTTTACCATGAAGGGATGCTGAATTTTACCAAATGCTTTTTCTGCATCTATTGAGATAATGACCTTGTTTTTGTCCTTGAATTTGTTGATGTGTGTATCACATTTACTGACTTGTGGATGTCGAACCATCTTTGCATCCCTGGGATGAATCCCACTTAATCATGATGTATAATTTTTTTTATGCGTTGCTGTATTCTGTTCACTAATATTTTGTTGGAGATTTTGGTGTCTATGTTCTTTAGGGATATTGGCATGTAGTTTTTTGTTGTTGTTGTTGTATCTTTGTCTGGTTTTTGTATCAGGGTGATGCTGGCTTTATAGAAGGAGTTTGGGAGAATGGTCTCTGTTTCAATTCTTTTGGAATAATTTGAAGAGAATTGTCATTAACTCCCCCTTCATGGTTTCTTAGAATTCAGCAGTAAATCCATCAGTTCTGGCTGATGATTTTCTTTGTTGGGAGATTGCTGATTACGACTTCAATCTCAATGCTCGTTATTGGTCTGTTTACTTTTTCTATTTCTTCTTGGTGTAGTCTTCATAGTTTGTATGGGTCCAAAAATGTATCCATTTCCTCTAGGTTTTCAAACTTGTTTGTATATAGTTTTCATAATAGTCTCTATTGATTCTTTGCATTTCTGTGGTATTGGTTGTAAAGTCTCTTTTTCATTTATTTTTTAAATTTGGGTATTCTCTCCTTTTTAAAATCAGCCTTGCTTAGAGTTTGTCTATATTGTTTATCTTCTCAAAAAAAACAAAAACAAAAACAATTTTTGTTTTATAGATCTTTTGTATCATGTTTTGGGTCTCTATTTCATTTAATTCCACTCTGATCTAATTAATTCTTTCCATTGGAATTGGATTGATCTTGTTTTTCTAATTCTTTGAAGCATAGCATTAGGATATTTATTTGAAGTCTTTCTATTCATTTGATGTAAGTGTTTACTGCAATAACCTTCCCTCTTAGTACTGCTTTTGCAGTATTCCACAGATTTTTATATAGTGTACCTTTATTTTCATTAGTTTCAATAATTTTTTAAAATTTCCCATTCAATTTTTTCTTGAACCCATAAACCATTCAGGAGTGTGTTGTTTAATTTCCATGTATTTGCATAATTTCCAGAGTTTTGCTTATTATCGATTTCTAATTTTAATCTGTTGTTGTCTGAAAAGATATTTAAATGATTTCAATTTTTAAAAAATTTGTTCAGACTTCATTTGTGACCCAACATGTGGTTTATCCTAGAGAATGATCTATGTGCTGATGAGAAGATTCTGTAGTTGTTGGTTGAAAAGTTCTGTAGATATCTGCCAGGTGTAATTGGTCTAAACTGTAGTTTAGATTCTGTGTTCCTCTGCTGACTTTTTGCTTAGATGATCTGCCCAATGATGAAAGAAAGGTGTTTAGGTCTTCAACTATTATGGTTTTGGGATCTATCTCTTTCTTTAGTTCTAATAATGTTTGCTTTATATATCTGGGTGCTCCAGTGTTGAGTGCATATATGTTTATGATTTTTATGTCTTCTTGCTGGATACATCCCTTTATCACTATACAATGTACTTCTCTGTCTCTTTTTATGTTTTTTGCTTTAAAGACTATTTTATCCTATATAAGAATAGGTACTCTGCTCATTTTTGGTTTCCATTTGTGTGGTGTATCTTTTTCCATGCATTCACTATTAGTTTATGTGTGTCTTTACAGGTGCAGTGAGTCTCCTGAAGACAGCATATAGTTGGGTGCAGCTTTCTAATTCAATCAGCCAGTCTGTATCTTTTGAATGGGGAATTTAATTTGCTTGATTTTATATGCATGTACATTTCTATTAAGATATACTTAAGGCAACATAATTAACTATCATAAAGTGTACAGTTCAGTGGATTTTAGTATATTCACAGGTTGTGCAGCCATCACCATTGTCTAATTCCAGAACATTTTTATTTTCCTTAAAAGAAACCCTGCACCCATTAGCAATCATTCTTTATTCTACTTTATCCTCAGTCCCAGACAACCATTAATCTATTTTTTTTCCACAGTGGATATTTCTATTTTGATTATATCATGTAAATGGAATCATATAATATGTGGACTTTCATGTTTGGCTTCTTTCACTTACCATAACATTTTCGAGGTTCATTTATGTTGTGGCATGTGCCAGTACCACATTACTTTTTGTGGATGAATAATATTCTATTATATGTATATGCTACATTTTGTTAATCATTCATCAGTTAGGCATTTGGATGATTTCCATTTTTTGGCTATTATAAATAATGCTGCTATGGACATTCATGTTTAGTTTTGTATGAATTATGTTTTTAACTATCCTGTGTATGTACATACAAAAGGAGTTGTTGGGTGCTCTTTATTTCTTCATGTGAATTTGAATTACTGCCTAGTGATGATTCATCCCACCTTGAATGACTCTTTTTTGGTAATTTTTGTAGGCAATATTGATTAGTGGCAAATTCTTTCAGTTGTGTTTATTAGATAGTGTCTTAAATTCTCTCTCTTTCTTCTTCTTCTTCTTTTTTTTTTTTTTTTTTTGAGTCAACTCACCACCTTCTGGCATCCATGGCCTCTCATGGGAAGTCAGCTGTTAATCTTATAGAGGGTCCTCTATGCATAATGAGATACTTCTCTCTTGCAGCTTTCAATATTCTCTGTTTTTAACTTTTGATATTGATTATATATGTTTAGGTGTAGATATTATTTAGTTTAACTGATTTGAAATTCATTGAGATTCTTGGATGTATAATGTATTTCATAAAATTTGGGAAGTTTTTGGCCATTATTTTTCCAAGTTTTACTCTGACCCTTTCTCTCTCTCTCCTTTTCTTCAGGGATTTTCATTATGTGTTTGTTGTTGTGATTATGATGCTGCACAGATTTCTGAAGCTCTGTCTACTTTTCTACCTTGTTTTTAATTTTGTTCCACTAATTCAATAATCTTAATTTACCCAAATTCAGATTTATTTATGTTTTCTTCTCTTTCTGCACATTTGCTGTTGTTCTCTAACATTGCAATTATTGTACTTTTCAACTACAGACTTTATATTTGGATCTTTTCCATAATCTCTATCTCTTTGTTGTTTTCAATTAGGTGAGACATTGTTCTCATACTTCTCTTTAGATCTTCACATATTTTTAAGAGAAGCCCACCACAGGCCTAACCAACTTTACTGGTTCTGATGGTCACATTTCTCAAAGTTAACCAAGCTCTTCAAGCCATTACCACCACACACACACACACACACACACACACACTGCTGTGCCACAACCAAAGTGTTTACAGCAGCAGCTCACACTCCCTGCCTGGTACCTCACAGCCAGATGTTACCCTTCCAGGCGTCCTCAGGATGAGACCATTGCCCACAGGATGAGATCCAATCCAACTGCCCACAAAAAACATAGAATAATCTCTACAGGCTGTTACACTAAAATAGGCTCCAAAATTGGCTTATCTCTGGCAAGTCTCATAAGTTTTTCCAGACCCTCCTTGACACTGATAAATCTCATCCACCCACCCATCTGAATGGACAAATTTCAGATCTTTGCAAATGATCAAGGCCCCCTCTTATTTCTCCTGGTATTCTTCATGTTGCAACTCCTTCTCACCATCTTGGTCCAAGAGATCTATTTCTTGAGATTTGACTGAACTGGTGTCTAGGTTTTTTCTTTTTTCTTGTTTTCCTTTTTTATTTTTCATTGACCTCTTCAGGGTCTGAGGGTAAAGTGTGGTGTACTCTATGACACACATTATGGCTACAAGATTAATTATAGCCATAAGGCCCACTCACACATCTCATAGGACCTACACTATGTGTCACTTAGGAGTATGGTGCAACCTGGCTTAAGAATTTCCAATTCTGGTCTAAGGATTACCCAGTATCTACACCAATGGGACCTAAAAATACTGGCAGCCCTGGAAACAAGGCCACCTCAGCATAGATGCAATTTTCTTGAACCTTAAAACTTTTACAACAATAGCTTAAACTTTATTTGTGAATGAAATATCTTTTGACTGACCCAGACTGGATAGAGTTATAAGAAAGGAGGAAGAATCCCCAGAACCCTGAAATGGTCATGGGATAGAGACCCTCCCACTCAGTCAATCATCTCACCATATCTGGCCCATGCCACTAGCCTGCTCCAACTTTTGATCTCATAAGTGAACTTCCATAATAAATGAATTGAGATTCAGACAGTGTCTAAGACTCCTCTTTGATGTAAATTGGACTGAAGGGGAGAAATCACCCCTGGGGAAGCTGGTCAACTAGTACCACTTGCAAGCCCCAAATATGAAAGTTTTTCTTACTTCTTTGAACATATGTAAAATAGTTGATTTAAAGTTTTTGTCTACTAAGTCCAACATATGGACTTCCTCAGAGATAGTTTCTATTTACTGCTTTTTCCATCTGTGTATGAGACATATTCTTGTTTCTTTGCATATCTCTAGTTTTTTGTTGTCAATTGGACATCTAAAAATCAAAATGTGTCAACTCTGAAAATCAGATCACTACAACACCTGAGGTTTGCTTTTGCTTGTTAGTCACTCTCTTGAACTAATTCTGTAAAGTATGTATCATGTGTGATGACTAAAATCTCTCCCTAACTTAGTGTTGATTACACAGAAATTTCCTTAAATGTTTGGAACCAATAAGTCTCTGAAAGTATCAAGACACTTCTGCTAAGAAGCTCTGTGTGGAGAGCACATTGAGCCTTGCCTTTGACATTTGTTCTTAGCTTTCACTTTCTTCTTGCACAGAGCCTGAAGGTCAGCTAGAGAAGAAAGCTTTTGTCTTTTCTGGACATGCATACAACCCTGGTTATATACACAGCTTTATGCATACTTGTGGTTTCTATGGTCCCAGGAATTTGTCAGGGCTTTACAAAGCCCCTGATGGACATCTCATCCCCAGGCTTTTCTTTAAAAATTTTTGGTAAGCTTTTTGTTTTCTTCAATTACTATTGCCACCTAAGGTGGTTGAGAAGTTGAACAATTGTTGTTGATTGTTTTCAACAAACTATCACCACCCCATCTCTAACATACCCCAGAAAAATAGTTCTCTTTAAATTCTCTCATGTGCCTAGCAAGTGGCTTTAGCCAGAGTTAAGGAAATCAATAATAAAGGTTAGAGAAAAGATACATTAAATTGAGAGTAGAAAAATAATAGAGTTAAAGTTAGTTGAATCCATGGACAGTCCTTGGACCTGTTTCTCTGCCAGTTTCCAGGCAGATCAAAACTCACACCCCCAATACTTGGTGGACAAGGTCCTTACCCATATCATCCAACTACACACCAGCAAGCCACACTAGGAATGTGTATCACTATCCTCACTGCTACTTTCCCATGACACTGAGGCTGGGGTCTGAGGGCTGGGGGATGATAACTGTTACGCAAATTGCCAAAATTCACCCAAAACTTTCAGCCTCTTTTCTCATCAGCACCCCCATTTTTGCTACAAGACTCCAAAGTTCTGAAATGTTTTTTTTCCTGATGATTGATGCCAACCGAATAGTTTTGTTTGAGAAAGAACTGTTTTCTAGAAAAAAAACTACTTCTTCATCTTCATGATAACACCCCTGGTTCCTGAGTTGAAAAAATATGTCCACACAAAAAGCTTCATATGAATATAGTAGCTTTATTCATAATCAGCAAAAATGGTAAGCAACCCAGATGTTCTGAGAACAGCACTCCCACTCTGTGGTCTTTTTTTCTAAAACCCATAACCCAAATCTAAACATAACAGAAACATCTCACAAATTCAAGTTGAGGGACATTCTACAAAATACCTGACCAGTACTTCTCAAAAATTTTAAAATTATCAAAAAGAAGGAGAGCCTGACACTCTCACTGAGTGGGAAACTGTCATAGTCAAGATAAAACTAAAGAGACACCATTGCTAAATATTAAGCGGTATCCTGAATGAGATCTTAAAACAAGAGGATATTGGGGAAAATCATGGTATCTGAAAAAAAATATGAAGTGTAGCTAATAGTAAGGCATAAATATTGACTCATTAGTTGTGAAAAATATACCATAGTAATATAAGATGTTAACTGGGAACTGGGTGTGGGCTATATGGGAACTCTTTGTATTATCCTTATAAGTTTTCTGTAAACCTAAAACTTTTCTAAAATAACATTCTCCAAATATGGGGTGGGGGAGTAGGGGAAGAGAGAGAGAGAGAATATTGGACGAGGAGTCAGAAGTCAGAAAGCTTATTCATGACCTCAGTCCAGATACTCAGCCTCTTTTGTTACGTTTTCACATTGGTGAAATGAGAGGAAGACATAGTCATCAAAGTTTTTTTCTAGTTATGAAATTCTATGATTCCTCAAATAGATGAAATTCTATGATTCCTTAAATATATAAATAGCCAAAAATACATATGCACATAATTCAAATTTGGGTCCTAGACTGCTCACTTGATCAATACATCAGAAAAGGCATTTCCAAGGTAAATGCATTTGTTGAGGAAAGGAATATAGTTGGGACCCTGATCTTTCTTCAGTTGGGGGTTTCTTTTTGAACTGTCCCTGACTGCCTTTGATACCTCATTCATTCTCCTTGGAGCTTACAGATAATTAAAATACAAAGTTATGTGGAATTACAACAAAAGCAAAACTAAATTATACTGAGCACATTGTGCCAGACAGTGTTCTATGTACTTGGCATGTGTATCATTTCTAATCTTCCCAACAAGCTATAAGGGAAGCATGCAGCCTTTCACTACCTACAGGACTTTCTCTACTTATACCACTATTATTTTCCATAATTCTTATAATAAAATTTGATCTTAGAGCTTTTATGGAACTTATCTAAGAGCACGTCAACTAAGATTACTGGAATCCTGGATAACCTCACTAGTAGGCAACAGAATGGGTTACTAAGCAAAGCAGTAAAATTTATTTTAATTTAAAATAGGATTAATTTTAGACTACAGGGGTGAATTGAATTTTGTGTTCTACAGGAAGCTGGGAGAATAAAAAGCTGAGTATCTCAAGGCCCTTTCTACCTTACTTATATTCTACTTTTCCATTTATGAATTCAATGTAAGCATTTATAGAATATCAGTATTTACAGGGCTTTGTACTGAAAGCTGTATAAAGAATAGTGATTAGTAGCAGCTCAGGGACAAGTTGGTCCATCTAAAAAGAAATAAGATTGTTGAAGGAGATGGTTAGGAAAATACAATTCTGTATAGACTGTGTCTTCCTGTATAGCATTGAATGCAATATTTGTACTCTGGAAATTCCAGAAGAAATATGTTTAAGAATAATTTGATTCTTTAAAGCCAAGTATTATTCAGATAAGCATACCTAAACATACCACCATAAGGATAATTTTGCTCAAGATTAATTTATTCAATATATACTTATGGAGCACATACATATGTCAAGTTTGGTGTTAGACACTTAATACTAGACACAATTCCTGTCTTTAAGGTGAATAAAACTTCTCCCACTGCTTTGGGTGAACTACTTGATGTATGCATAGAATATAAACTGCAAATTATGTTCTGGCAGTCAAAGACAGCACTAGAGAGTAAGGTAAAAATCAGATAACTGCTTTTTATGACAACTAAAGAATTTGAAATCTGTGGGGAAACATTTTAGGCTTTTACACCACAGAGTGCCATGATTAGGTTTGCATGTCAGGAAAATCACGCTGACTGCAGCATGAAGGAAGGATTTGTCTAAAAGATCAGTAAGGAAAAGGGCCAGGCTGGGACAGGTCAGTTATGATGTCACAGCAATCCTGATCACTTACCAGTTCAAACTCATCAATGATTTATATTCAGATATCAGGTAGAAAATGCAGTTATCAATATTGTGGTGCAAGAAATGTTGGTAATTTGCAGCAGAGTATCTGCAGTTTGGTTGCACTGAAGTTTCCCATCTAAGCTTGCTTGTCTGACATTGATGTTGCAACAAGGGATACAAGCTGTCTAAAGCTGAAACTCCAGAGAGCCAGGCAAACTTCCTACTTTCCTCTGTTTACTAAATTCTCTTATTCCCCTTGCAAACCAAATAATTTGTAAACATTCTGAAATAAAAAGTTTATTGAAAAGTATACTAAAGGGAAATCTAGAAGGTGTCAGCTTACTGTCTCCAGCTTGCTTTCCACTTCCAGGATGAATTCCAAAGCAGCAATCTCAATTGATCCAAGTAGATAAATAGCAGCTGGTGCCAATATGAAGCATAAGCCTGGATGTTGTGAAGTACGGATGAGGAATTTCTTCTTTCTAGCATTTATACAAGCTGGGGAACCAGTATAGTAGAGTCCTGGGGAGAAAGAAGTCCAAAGGTTGTTTGAATCCCAGATGAGGGAGGGAGAGAAAAAAGAAATCGCCAACTACTAGTATTAGTGTTCCCCATTTCCCTAACCTCCAAAGAGCTTAGAAAGAGCTGTACAGGTGGGCTAAATTCTCTCCATTTTTGACATGCATAGATTACAAAGAGAGTGAACAGAAGGCTGATGTCTTACTGGTTTGCCCAAATGGCCTGAGGCATGCAGCCTTTCACTACCTACAGGACTAGCTCTTCTTATTACCATTATTGTAGTGAGTGGACAAAGGAAAAGACCATCATTCCTAAGGAAGCCAAACAGCTAGAGAAAGGATGATGAGAAAACTGAAAAAACTCAAAAGATATATCTAATGAAATAGAGCTTTGGAGGAGAAAGACAATAACTTTAGCACAATAAAAGAAAAAAAAGTAAGAAAGAAAAAGATAATACAAGGGCACAAAAAATAAAAATTGCATTCTTAACCTATGGATAAAAGAGAATATTAAGACAGAAATTATAAGCCACATGAGAAACAATAAAAAGAACAACAATGTCAACCAAAATCTATGGGATAAAGCAAAAGATATTTTCAGAAGAATCTGTGCAGGTTTAAATTCTCCCATAAATAAATAAAGATTAAAGACAAAGGAATTTGTTACTTATCTTATGAAGCTGTAAAAAGGACAAAAAAACCAACATATATTTTAAATAGAAAATTAATAAAAATTAAAATTAAAAATGGATAAAATAGGAAACCCAAACTAATCCAAAGATAAATAAATTCAAAACTAGCTTTTTCCAAAGACTGATAAAACAAAACAAAAAAAAAAAAAACTTTTGTGAACATGATTAAGGAAGAGAGAATGGACATGCACAATATATGATATTTAAAAGGAGAAAATTGATGTGAGGTAAAAGAGAAAGAAAGAAGTTAGATACAATTTAAAGTTTTTGTTCTTAGTGGTTGGAAGGACAACTGCCATTTCTGAAATTTGGATGACTAAAGTGTTGGAGACAATGATTAAGTTTGGGGCATGTTAATTTCAACATACTCATATATTCAACTGGTGGTGATGAGATAAACATTTAGAAACGTAAGTGGCATATGCAAGATATTCTGGATTTCAGGGTAAAGAGCCTGGTCAGAAAGGGAAATTTGGGATCAATGGTATACAAATAATAAGCATTTATATCAAGGGATTAGATAAGATTACCAAGGTAATGAGTTTATTTATAGTATATCTAGAATTCTAGGGTACTCCTACATTGAGTTAAAGAGAATGGTAAGCAACTAACAACAAAGACTGAGAAAAGTGACCACATGGGTATGAGGACAATCAGTTCATGGAGGTTTCCTGGAAGCCAATTACAGTAAGTGAGATGAGAACTGAGAAATGGCCATCTTACCATGAAACCAGCCCAGTGGTCAGTTCGAAGTCCTCATCTTACTTAACCCATCAGTGGCATTTAGCTCAAAGAGGTGATTTCTTTTTTCCTTGAAACACTGTTTATGCTTAGTTTCCAAGACACTTCTGTCTCCTGAAATTGGGGTAAATATAAAGGGGAAATGTAAAATGTAAATTTAAATTTAACAGAAATCCATGATTTCTGGGCTTCTTTCTGAAGTCTTGTGAATGAGGATGTGGAAGCTGGAGGTTGGGCAGATAATATGCAGAGAAGGTGAAATTTTAGATTCACTTTTCACTGTTGATAGAGTCCTACAAGTAAAAGGTTGGCTTAGTCCAAACGCTCAGAGATCTGTGACATGCTATACGTAGATCACTACTGTTGGAGGGATAGAAGCTGGAAGAACAGTTGACTTCCCATAAGAATAATACAATAAGTATTGGCCAGGTAGAACTTTATTAAAAAATACAAGTATAACAAAATAAGAGAAAATGTATCAAAACAATTTAATTTCATTAATTAAATGTGTAGATATTCATAGATGATTAAAAAAAACAACTTTTATCAAATTCACCAGCCATAAATTCTGAGTAAGATAGAATAAGGAGTAAACTATTTAATAATAATAAAGACTATTTTAAAAACTCAATATCAATCATAATTTGAAATGGTGAAACAACAAAATCATGTCAATAACAATCAGAAAATATACAGGGATTTCCATTAGCCTATCATTCAATGTTGCCTTCTAAATAAAAGGAACAGGAGGGCCGGCCCGTGGCTCACTCGGTAGAGTGCGGTGCTGATAAATAAAAGGAACAGAAGTTATGATACTGACAATATCATAAAAAGTAGAGAATATCAATAAGAGAGGTAATTATAAAAAATAACTGAATGAAAATTTTGGAGCTAAAAAATACAATAACTGAAACAATCACTTACTAGAGAAGCTCAACCTTAGACTTAAACTGACAAAAGAAAAAAAAAATAGTGAACTTGAAGGTAGGTTGATAGAGATTGTGCAAACAAAAAAACACAGGGGGAAAGGAATGAAGACAAATGAACAGAACCTCAGACAACTGTGGGCACCATCAAAAACACCAACATACATAAGGTGCATGATGGAATTAGCAGACGGAGAAGAGAGAGAGAAAGAAAAAGAAAAAAGCATTCTAAGAAATATGACTGAAAGTTACCCAAATTTATAAAAACCAATAACCTATAAATCCCCCCAAATTAATGAACTCCAAGTAGGATAAATGTAAAACGACTCACAGACAGACACATCAGAGTAAAATTTCTGAAAGTCAAAGACAAGGAAAATCTTGAAATCAACAAAAGGAAAATAATGTCATTTACAAGTAAATTCTAATTTCAGAAGAAACAATGAACATGAGAAGGTAGTATGATAACATATTGAAATAACTCACAAACAATTGCAAATGAGCATCAAAAAATAAAATACTTAGGAATCAATTTAACCAAGGAAGTGAAAGATTGCTATAATAAGAACTACAAATCACTGCTGAAGGAAATTAAAGAGGACAGAAAAAAATGGAAAGACATTCAATGCTCTTAGATTGGAAGAATTAATATTGTGAAAATGTCCATGCTACCAAAAGTGATCTACAGATTCAATGCAGTCCCATCAAAATATCAATGACATTTTCCACAGAAATAGAAAAAAAAAAAATTCTAACATTAATGTGAAACAACAAAAGACCTTGAATAGTCAAAGCAATCCTGAGCAAAATAAATAAATGAATAAAGCTGGAGCCATTACACTACCTGACTTCAAATTATACTACAAAGCCATAGTAACCAAAATAGCATGATACTGGCATAAAAACAGACACTTGGATCAATAGAAAAAATAGAGAACCCAGAAATCAACCAACATACTTACAGCCAACTGATATTGGACAAGATCGACAGGAGTATACATTGAGGAAAGGACAGCCTCTTCGATAAGTGGTGCTGGGAAAACTAGATATCCATACAAGAATGAAACTAGAACTTTACCTCTCACCATACACCAAAATCAATTCAAAATGGATTAAATATTTATAAATAAGACTCAAAACTACAAAACTACTAAATGAAAACATAGGAGAAACCCTCCAGCAAGTAGGACTGGGCAAAGACTTTATGAATAAGACCCCAAAAGCACAAGAAACAAAAGAAAAAATAAACAAATGGTATTACATCTAACTAAAAAGTTTCTGCACAGCAAAAGAAACAGTTAACAGAGTGAAAAGACAGCCTACAGAATGGGAGAAAAATATTTGAAACTATGCATCTGACAAGGGATTAATATCCAGAATATACAAGGAACTCAAACAACTTAACGTTAAAAAAATGAGTAACCTGCTTAAAAAATCGGAAAAGAAGCCAAATAGGCATTTATCAAAGGAACAGATGTAAATGGCCAACAGACATACACAAACAAATGTTCAACATCATTAATCATCTGGGAAATGCAAATCAACACCACATTTAGATCTCATCTTATGACAGCTGGGCTGGCCATTATCAAAAAGACAGAGAATAACAAACTCTGGTAAGGATGGGGAGAAATGGGAACCCCCCTACACTGTTGGTAGGACTGTAAACTAGTGCAGCCATTCTAGAAAACACTATGAAGTTTCCTCAAACAGCTACAGATAGAACTGCCATATGATCCAGCAATCCCACTACTGGGTACATACCCAAAGGAATGGAAATCCTCTTGCCAAAGGGATACTTGTACTCCCATGTTTATTGCAGCTCTATTTACCATAGCTAAGAGTAGGAATCAACCTAAATGTCCACTGAGGGATGACTCAATAAGGGAAATGTGGTATATATACATGGTGGAATACTACTGTGCTGTAAAAAAAAAATGAAATTCTGCCATTCGCAGAAACATGGATGAACATAAAGAACAATGTGTTAAGTGAAATTAGCAAGGTGCAGAGAGAAATACCTCATGTCCTCACTGGTAAGTGGAAGCTGAAAAAGAATAAAAACAAAGAAAAAAAGAAGAAGAAAAATACAACAATCACAGTAATTCCTTGAACTTTAAAAAGGAGAAAATGGAACTGAGGCTACCAGAGGTTGGAAAGGGGATGGGGCCAGGGAGGTGGTGGTGAGGAAGAAAATTGGTAAAGTGCCACGAAAAACGTTTACATTGTGTAATGATAAAATAAAAAATAAATTTTAAAAAAGGGATATATGAGGGTACCTCAATAGAATTAAAAGATAATACAAATTTTTCCATGAACCTTGTAAAGATCCCTCATATAATCCTTTTTTTTTTTACTTAAAAAAAAGTTCATGAAGAAATGGAATTAAAAGAAAATACGAATTATTTCATGAACATTTTGAAGACCCCATGTATGCTAGATGTAAAGAAGATATTTCTTAAATGAATGTAGTCCATATTAAAAACAAAAAGGTCAGCCAAGAATCTTATACCTAGCAATGCTGTTATTCAAAGATGAAGGTAAAACACTTCTCCAGATAAACAAAAACTGAGTGAATGTATTGTTAGCAGACTTGCCTTACAAGAAATATATGTTATGTATACATCATATCATTTTAATTATAATCCCAATAAGATACTGAAATTCATTGAAATGATCATACATTTTATATTGAGGGAAAGACACCTATGAACAGCTAAGAATATTTTGAGAAATAGGTGAGGAGTACCTTGCCTTATTACATATCAGAACATATGAGCTATTATAGTCACAACAGTAATATATTTGCATAAGAATGTATAGATTAAAAGAGTGGAAATGAAATCTGGAAATAAATAACATCATATTTGTGTATAAGAATTTGTATGTGTGACGAAAATGGTATTTCAATTCAGTGGGAAAAGAAAGGTTTATTTAATAAATGGTGTTGACACAAGTAATGATCAATATGGAAAAAAAATGGATTTCTATCTCTCCCCATATACAAAAAAAAAAATCAAATTCTAGGTAGGTAATTTACTTTAAAGTTTTAGGTAATTTAAGTTACAAAGAAAGTAACAAAAATCTTAGTTGATGATCCAGTACACGACACGTGCAACCTAGGGCTGTGGGAGATCCTCCAACCAAAGACGAGAATCCCGAATCTCTTCAAGAAAAGACAGATACATTGTCTAAGTAAACACTTAAAACTTTTGGACAATTGCTGCTCTTGTCTAACTAATTAAAAGTTATTGTCTAACTTAGATAACAGTCAACAAAATAACGTTAATAGACAAATGTAAGACTTAGAAAAACATTTGCAAAAGGTAAAGCAAAACAGTTCATCTGTGGGGACCTGACTACTCGGGGATTATTGTGGGTCTTCGATATGAAAGAGATGTTTGAACTAACATCTGAAGGATGGTTAGCATTAACTCGGTGAAGAACAGGAAGAAGAACAGTACTTCAAACAAAGTGGATTATTTGCAAAAATACACTGAGGTGAGAATGAGAATGATGCATTGGAGAAAAAGAGAGCTTGCGTAGCTGGAAAGCACTAAGTAAAGTTTAAAGTGGCAGAGGAAAGGGCTGTGGTATAGACAAAGGCCAGATTGTGTGGACTTCGTGCTCCATATTAAAACAATGTTTTCTCTGTTTTCCTTCCCATTGCTGATATTCAGTGCTTCTCTAACCCCTTCAGTCATCAATGATTTACCTGTCATTGAGCTACCTGGAAGGAGTCATTTGAACAGCAATATATTAATTCAGAGGGTTTAAAGGAATGTGGTTTTATTATGTTTAAGCATAGATGGAAATCAGAAATGCTCACATCGTGCTTCTTACATTCCTAGGGGATGTTTAACGGGGTGGATGAGACTCATCAGTAATTAACAGCAACATTTGCACAGAGTCATTCGATGCCTTATAAACAACTTTCTTAAGTAAACTTCCGAATTGTGTTTACATCCTTTTTTTTTTTTTTTTTTTTTTAAATCTTTTTTGGAGAAAAAAGCATTTGTCAGATTTCAAATAAGGGAGTTGAGACCTTTTACTAACATCATCTTGCTCATTGGGAGGCTGTAAATGCATAAGCAGGATCTCCTGGAAGAGATTCTGTTTTGACCAGTAATTAGTGTCTGAGCAAGCCTCCTAGAGGTTAAAAAAGAAAAAAAAAAAAAAAAATCCCAGAATATTCTTCGCCTGATTTAAAGAGGTCTTTGTACATCTGCCTCGATCTGTCTGTCTCCCAACATTTGTGTTTTCTCCACATTAGAAATCTTTTCTTGGTGCTCTCTGTATCCTGATTGTATCTAGTGCCACACACTGTGAATGGGAAAAGGAATGCAGAGGGAGAGAAAAGGTTCTGTTGGTTGCTCAAACCTGTTCCCCCCAAGAAGGTAACATGTATGTAATTGGGTAGGGTGGAGGAGGATATTTTATTATGCAGGGTGTGTAAGGTTTTGTGAACATAGAATGTTAAATTTAAGTATTTATATATGTACCTATATTTGATTTTGCATTTGATTTAATGTGAGAGATAAGAATATGAGTATGTGATGTGTTTATATATATATATATATATATATATATAGCTTTAAAAATTTGTTCATAAAACTAGTAAACTGAGACAGTTCTGGTCTATACTTTTAAAGTCCCTTTTTCTTTGAATGTCTTTTCTGTGAGCACTTGTGAAACAGAGACTAAATTACTTCTGTTTGAAATATCTGCCTACAACTACTTATTTCCTGTTTTTTTTTTAAACCTGTTAGTGATCAAGCTGTTAGTCAATCAGCAACATTTATTGATTTTAACATGCAGAGCAGGAAGAGGTGCTAACTATGCACTATGAAGAAATTGGCTTTAGAGAATTCATAGCACCAAAGAGAAATAGTAGGAATCACATTGCTAAGTACAGTCTACTCTCTCAAGTAAACAAACAAAGGCAGTTCTTCCTAAGAGTACTCAAGAGTGAAAGGATGGCGAGGAACATTATTCTTTCAGAAAGGAATTATAAGTCCTGTTTTTCTAAGTCCCATCTTGTGGGATTTTCATGTCCAAAAAGTTGTTTGTTGGTTGGTTGGTTTCTATTTTAAGCCATTGGACACCCACAAACTCCCATTCTCTATCCTTCTTTCTCACCAGGAAATACTGTCAAATATGACATTAGTGGACCTGTTCCTTTCCTATTTGGCAGTCTCAGTTACACAGGAAGAAAGAAAAAAAGCACAAAAAGGAAAGGAGGAAGGGCAAAAGAGGCCAACACAAAGAAGAAAGGCAATGGAAGACAGTCTGGAAAGATAAGGGCACTGGAGCAGGAAGCCAGAGGCCTGGATTGTAGTCATTCCTTGGGCATTCAATATGCAGTAGTCCCCCCTTATCCTTAGAGGATATGTCCCAAGAACCCCAATGGATGACTAAAACCGCAGATAGTATTGAATTCTATATATGAGTATGCTGTGGCTTTTCCTATGCACACAAACCTATTATAAAGTTTAATTTATAAATTAGGCACAGTAGGATACTAACAACAATAACCAATAACAAAATGAACAACTATAACAATTACTGTAATAAAAGTTATGTGAATGTGGTCTTTCTCTCAAAATATTGTATTATACTCACCCTTCTCGTGATGATGTGAGATGACAAAATGCCTACATGATGAAAAGTGAAGTGAATGACGTAGGTATTTGTGACATAAATGGAAAATTCCAGAAATAAACAATTCACGGGCTTTAAATTGTGCACCAGTCTGAGTAGTGTGATGAAATCTCGCACCAGGCCATGCAGTCCTGTCCAGGTAGTGAATCATCCCTTTGTCCAGTGTCTCTGTGCTGTAGACGCCAGCCTCCCATTAGTCACTTAGCAGCCAGTTCAGTTGGTTATCAAGTTGACTGTCACAGTATTGCAGTGCTTGTGTTCAAGTGACTCTTTTTTTACTTCATAATGATTCCAAAGCACAAGAGTAATGATGTAATATTTTCGGAGTGCGGTTGATTGGTGACTGAAACTGCTGAAAGTGAAACCACAGATAAGCAAAGACTATTGTGCAATTATATCCTCTCGCCTCCCTGCTAGTAGAATAAATTGGTTGCCCTCAGTTTTCAAAATATGTTCTGGGGCGGTACTTCACAGGTTACCTTGGAGAATAAGAGACAGGATTTTTATCTATTTTATGGTATGGATCTAATCAGGAGAATACTCTGAGGCTAACAGGTTTTTAAAAAATCCTTGGATAAAGTGCTGTCTCAGACCCTTCCTGGTTACAAAATTCTCACAATTCAGCACTCTTTTAGGAAGGCTGGACCTGCTAGTGTGTGGCCCCTGGAAAGCAAACGGGAGTGTTCTCATTTCATCATAGTTTGATCTCTTGGATGTGACAGATTTCTCTTAGTCTTCATAAATTCAGAAAGAATTATTTTTAAGACCACAAAGAAGAGGTATTTTAAAGATTTCAGTGATCTCTGACTACAAATGTTCTCTTTTTTGAGAGCTTCCACATTTAGCAAGTGCTGTAGACTAAATGTCCACCCAAACTCATTAAAGCCTAATCCCCACTATAAGTGTTGAGGGTGGAAAATCATATTACAGTAATTGAAAGGTGGGGTCTTGAAGAGGTAATTAGACTGTGAGGACCATGCCCTAGTAAATGGATTAATCCAATTGATGGTTTAATAGTGGTCATGGGCATGGTTTTGAGGGCTTTAAAAGCAGATCATTTAAAAGTCCCTCTCTGCTCCACTGTATTCACCACATGATACCCTGAGTCCCTGTAGTCACCACCAGGACAAGGTCCCCACCTGTGTTCCCTGGACTTTGGACTTCCCAGCCTTTGAAACTGTAAGCAGTAGTTTTTCTTTGTAAATTACACAGTTCCAAGTACTTAGTTATGAGCTACAGAAATGGACTAATACAGCAAGTGTCAGGAAGCCGCACCGCAATGTGTCTAGAGAGGAAATTACATCAATTGGCAGATAAGGTGGCAAGGACTTACTGTGATAAGTATATGACTATATACTAGTTAAGACAAATGCCAGCAAGTGTAACAGGTATACCCTCAAAATCTCAGTGGATTAACATAAGAGAAGTTTATGTTGCTTATGTAAAATCCAGACAGTGAGTTTCTGATCTGACGATGTCTTTCCAGCAAGAGATTATTTAAGTTTAAGGATAAAGCTTTTAATTTTTTCACATTTCCTGGCTCTGCTGTCCTAAGTATAAAGCTTCCGTGATCATTAGCACAGAAGCATGAAGTTGACATGTGGGAAGTTTCTATGAATCAGGCCTGGAAGCAGCACATTCTGTTCTACTCAGATTCAGCATCTAATCCGTCACATGGCCACTTGGTCACTGCAAGGCATGCTGGGAGAGGTAATCAATCTGTATATTGAGGAGGAAGAGAAAATGAGTTTAGAAGCCACATGATGTTTTATGGCATGCAATCTTCAGAAGAACTCTGTAAGGTGCATATCATTACTGTGTCCAGGTTACAGCTGAGGATAGGGGGCCACAAAGAAATTAAATAGTAAGTTGCAGATATGGGATTTGAATCCATTTCCCCTGATGCCAAAGACTGTGCTCTTACCATTATGCTATTTTCTCTCCTATAACATGGAAAATGTCCCTATTATGTGCCATTTTACTCTTTGCCTTAACACATTATTTGTCTTACCTAGAATGTTCTTTATTCTTCTCTTGGCTTTGCCAAATTCAGTTTATCCTTCAAGATTTAATTTAAACATTACCTCCTTTGTAAAGATATGACTAATTAATGTAGGTGAAATTAGTTCTGTGCAGGGATACTAGATTGCCTAATGGTATTATCTGAGTCTTTTAAATGATGTACTAACATTATGCCTGGTGAATACTACCAGAAAATATGTTTTCCCAATAAAGCATGAATAATTCTGTATAATTCAGAGGACCCTTTTCTGCCATGCTGAGTGCTTCATGCTTTGGATATTCTGTATATTGGAATTCTTTACTTTTTGTAAATCTGGTTGAAACTGGGCAGAGAGAAAGTGAGGACTTGGTTAAGACATAATAGAAAGTTCCAAGAATAAAGAAATGCAAAAGTTACATTATGGCTCAAAATGTAAAACATACATAGAAGAATGACTGGGAAGCAGTATGTCCAAAGGGTCAGTAGGAGTTGCTTTGTAAGATAGTGATATGAAAAAATTTTATTTTTAAATACAGTTTAGTTTTTATACTTTTTAATTTAAAGATTAATATATTTTATTTTATAATAAAAACATTAATTGTGAAAAGATTGGAAAGGAAGGGTGCACTGGCACAAGGTCATATTACCAGTGGTCTGAGAGTGACAGGAGGAACATTTGCAAAGTCGATCACATTTTCATCAGTGAATAAGACAGGTATGGACCCCGCCCTCACAGAAACTGTCATCTAGTGGTAGAGACTGACAGGACAAAAGAAAACCAATAAATAGTTATTTCGAATTGTGATAACTATCCCGAGGGGAACAGAATGCTGTGATAAGAAAATCTCAAGTTATGGAGAATGATCAGGGAAGGTCTTTCTTAGGAAGCGACAATTAAGCCAAGACTTAGCCATGGTGCAGAGCAGTCCCAGGGAGAAGAGGCAAGAGAGCAAAGGCACTGATTGACAGAAGAATTGGGGCTTTTCTTGACATCTGCTTATATCTTGATGAAAACCCCATTTACCTATTACTAGATACATTCATGAACATTAGTAGCTCACAATAAATGATTTGAACTCTTCTAATTTGCTTTTCTGATTATCATAATTTGGAAGCTTTTGAAAATGTAGAGTGTCTAATAATGTGTTAGAACATAAGGATTCTTTCTCCCACACCTGCAGCAAATTTAATAAACTACAATGACCAGATTCTTCTGCAGGAGATACTCTAGTCCCTTCTCTTTCCCTATCCACACTACCCACTCATAGATTCTGCTTTTAGAGTCCCCGTGAAAGAGGCTGTGATCTAAATCACTCCACCTGCACTCAACTGGATACTGGATTCTGAGCCCATGGAACTGCCTGACTGGCAACTAATAAGATTTTATCTCTCGAGAATCCAAACTAAGCAGGAAAAGAACTGCAGTGAGTCAGATGCTTTTGGGTTTGGTAAATGTAAGAATGTGAAACTTTTGACTGCTAGTGGTGCCATAGAAACCCAAAACCGAGTGGAGGCTGATAGCACAGGGATCAAGACCTAAGACTCCTGCCTAAGTCAATCCTTAGAGAGACAAGAAGGAAGCACTTGTACAGCAGAGATGAGAGGGAATTATGGTGCCCAGAAAAAGTGAGAGTCAGAGAGAGAAAGAAGAGCAATATGATACCTTTTTGAGTCCTAGGCGAACTGACGCTGCACTCTTCAGTTTGGTTCTGTGAGATATCGCTGTCTACACAACTTGTTCCCTTTCTCTGAAGGAAAAGGGACAGTAAGGGATATAGAAAGTTGGCTGCAGTGAAACATACTTGGAATGGTTCAAAGATCACTCTAGAATCACATTCTCCAAAATGCAATTCTTTACTTTTACTGCTTTCTTGAGGTATAACTGACTTACACTAAACACTACATATTTAAAGTGGACAGCTTGATAAGTTTTGACATAGTATATGCCTGGGACACCATCAACATATTTTAGATATTGGATGCATGCAGCACCATCAAGTTCTTTTTATGTCTCTTTGCAATATCTCATACCCACTCCTCCCCACCTCTTCCTGACTTCAGAAAAGAATTGATTTAATTCCTGTCACTAGATAGTAGTTTTTATTTTTTAGATGTTTAAATAAATTGAATCATACAGTAGGTGCTTTTTTGGGGGGGGGTGTCTGGTTTCTTTTGCTTAGCACAGTTATTTTGAGATTCACCAATGCTGTAACATAATTTGATAGTTCATTCCTTTTTACTGCTGAGAAGTGTTCCATTATATAGATATACCACATTTAAAAAAATTAATTTACCTTTTGATGGACATTTGGCTTATTTCAGTTCGGGGCTATTAAAAATAAAGCTGACATGAACGTTCATGTACAAGGTTTTGTTTGGACATTAGTTTTTATTTTACCTTTCGGATAAATGCCAAAATTAGAATAGACACATCGTAAGTAAGATAGGTATACATTGAACTTCTGGAAACTATCAAAATCTTCAACAAAGTTTTGTGTCATTTTATATACCCTCCACAGAAGTATATAAGAGTTCCATTTCTCTACATTCTCACCAAAACTTGGTATGGCTATATTTTTCTTTTAATTTTAGCTATTTAGTGATGTCACATTGCAGTTTTAATTTCATTAACATAATGGTTGATGATAGATAGAGAGATTAGCTAGATAGGTAGATAGATAGATGATAAATAGAGGTGATAGTTTCCCAGATATATACCCATGTGAAACTTATCGAATTGTCCACTTTAAACATGTGTAGTTATTTTACGTCAGTTATACCTCAGTAAAGGAGTGAAAGAAAACTCTTTGGGGGAATGTTATTCTAAAATATATCTATATACATATACATTCTGGGTCTGTTACATTGATTCATTTGTCTACAAATTTGCTACACCAATAGCATGCTGTCTTTATGACTGTAACTTTATTTCGTCTTGACACAACATAGTGCTAGTCTTTCAAATTTGTTCTAGTTCAAGGTCGATTTGATTCCTCTGGGTACTTTGCCTTTCCATATGAATTTTAGAAATGGATTTTCTATTTCTCCAAAAATACCTACTATTATTTGGTTGGGGTTACATTGGAACTATAGATCAATCTTAACAAGGCTGAGCTTTCCAACTTATAAACATGACATATATATCCATTTTTGAGGTCTTTAGCTTCTTTCAACAATGATTTCAAGTGGTCAGTCTATAGGTCTTACACATCTTTCATCAAATTTTATCCCTGAGAATTTTATATTTTTTGGTGATAATGTATTTGGTACTGTTTTCATGATTTTAATTTCCAAATATTTCTTACCAGCATGTAGAAATACAATTCACTTAAAAAAAAAAATACCATCTTGTACTTGCAAACTTGCTAAACCCATTTGTTAGCTTTAGTGATTTTCTTACAGATTTCATCAGATTTTCTGTATATAAAATCACACAAATAAAAAGTTACATTTTCTCTCTTGTAGTGTGAATGTCTTTTATTTTTTAATTTGCCTTATTGCACTGACTAGAATTTCCAGTACAATATTGAATGGAAATGGTGAGAGAAGATCTTGTCTTTTTCCCAATCTCAGGAAGAAAAAATTCAGTTCCAACATTAGGTATAAGATTAGCTGTAGGTTTTGTGTAGATGCCCTTTATTAGGCTGAGGAAGTTATTTTTTATGGCTATTTTCCTGAGAGTTTTCAAAAAGGAATAGATGTTGAGTTTTGTTAAATAACTTTTCTGCACCTACTGAGAATCACACAAGTTTTTTCTTATTTATTAATGTGGTAAATTATATTAAGTTTTGACTACACTAACCTTGCATTCTTCACATAAACTCCAATTGGCCATTGTACTGATTTTAATTACAAAATTATTTTCTAGAATAGACCAAGAATGATTTAGGTTATCTAAGTCTTCTGAGTGAGATTTCGTAGTTAGTGTCTTTCAAGGAATTTGCCTACTTCATCTAAGTTGTCAAATATATTGGCATGAAGTTATCTATACTATTCCTGTATTATCTTAAAAAAAAAACTTGTTATTTGAAATATAGACTACAAAAAGTTTCAAAACTAGAGTCCTGTATACCCTTCATCCCACTTGCACCAATGGCCACATCTTCTAATAGCTGTGGTACAATATGAAAACAAGGAAATTGACATTGATGCATTACTCTGAATAGACTACATACAGACCTTACTCAGTTTTCACCATTTGACCTCCACTTATCTGTGTATATGTAGTTCCATTCAATTTTATCCCACGTATAGATTCATGTAACCATCACCACAATCAAGATAGACTGTTCCATCATGCCAAAAAAATCCTCCGTTGTTCTGTTTCTTTGCATCCACATTCCCCACCTCACACACCACTGTCCCCGTCCCCTGACAACCACTAATCATGTTGAGAACATTACATAAATGGAATCATGCTATATGTAACATTTTGAGATTAATTTCTTTCACTAAACATAATGCATTAATAGTTCATTCCTCTGTATTACTAAATAGTATTTCATTCTATGGCTATATCAGAATTTACTCAAATATTCACCCACTAAAGGACATCTGCACTTTTTCCAATATTTTTCATTACAAATAATGTTGTTATGAATATTTGTGTACAAATTTTTGTGTGAACATAAATTTTCATTTTCCAGGTGTGATATCTGCATAGTATGGTAAATGCATATGTTGTTTTGTTTTGCTTTGTTTTGTTTTAAAGAAACTGACAAACTATTTGCCAGAGTGGCTGCACTACTTTATATTTCTACCAACAATGTATGAGATATCCAGTTTCTCTGCATACTTGCCTCCATTTGGTGTTAGCTCTATAATTTTTAACTTTAGCCTTTCTAATAGACATGTAGTGATAGCTCATTGTGGTTTAAATTTGCATATCTCTAATGGCTAACAATGTTAAACATTTGTTCATGTACTTATTTGCCATCTGTAGCTCTCTGTATCTGTTGATTACTTCTATGATACTTTAGAATCAGAAAGGACATAATCTCTCTAATTCCTGAAATAGAAATTGATGTCATGCCTTTTTCCCCTAATAAGTCTAGATATATGTTTATTAACATTACCTATATTCTCAAAGAACAAGCTCTTTTACTGATTTTTCTCTATTGACTTTTATTGTTCTTTCTGACCTTTTTTATTGTTTTTCATTTACTTTGGTTATACAGTAGTTTTTTCTTCTTTTTCTCATTTCCTAAGGTGAAAATTGAGGTTTTTTTATTTGAGTATTTCTGCTTCTCTAATACATCTGTTTAATGCTGTAAATGCCCCCCCTTAAGAACTGCTTTAATGTTTTCCAACACATCTTGGGACATTGTGTTTTCATTTTAACCAAGTCCAAAATACTGTCTAATATCCTTTTTGATTTCTTCTTTGACATATGGATTATTTAGAAGTGTGCTATTTAGTCACCCAAAATTTAAAAATTTTTATCCAGAGATATTTTTGTTATTGATTTCTAATTTAATTTCATTATGTTAGAGAATATACTTTGTATAGCTTGAATTCTTTTCAATTTATTGAGATTTGATTTATGGCACCAAATATGGTTTGTCTTAGAAAATGTTCTGAAAGCACTTCAAATAATATATATCTTTCTATTTTTGTGTGGAATATTCTATAAATGTCCATTAGGCCAAGCTGGTATATTGTGCTCTTCAAGCCCTCTATATTTTTAAATTATTTTCTGTCCACTTGTTCTACCAATTTTTCAGAGAGGTATTGAAGTCTCCAACTATGATTATGAATTTGTGTATTTCTCCTTGTTGATTTATCATTTTTTTCCTTGTATTTTTTGAAACTCATTGTATTGGCCCATTTCTGTTGCTTATAATAAAATACCTGGAACCGGGTAATTTATTTTAAAAAAATGAAATTTATTGCTTACAATTTCAGAGGCTGGGAAATCCAAAGTTCAGGGAACACTTCTGGTGAGAGTCTTCCTTGGTGGTGGCTTCAGCGATACAGGATATCAAATTATGAGATGAAATGAGATGTGAGAAAGAGAGAGAGAGAGAGAGAGAGAGAGAGACTCACATGCTCTCCTTTTTAAGCCCTCAGAACCACACCCACCACCACTATTAGAGCATCAACTTAATCCACTCCTCAAGGCTCCACCTTTCAATTGTCATAATAGGATTTCCCACCCTCAACAGTTACAGTGAGGATTAAGCTTCTAATATATAAAACTTGGGGGACACAATTCACTCCTTATAACTCTTGATAAAAGTTATTGGGAAATAAAAAATACAAATAAATTAATAATAAGGGATAAATCTAAAATTCTGTGTAAAGATAGTTATAAAAATCTGGAATAGTCTTCTCTGGGATTGTGCCATACAGTTTTTCAAGAATTCTCAGTTCTCCCTACAAGAAATTGAAAGTAGGAAAATGGTTGGCACTTCAATCAGTTGACTCATGTTCAAATAAAACACTTCAGCAGTTCAGCAAATGACTGGCAAATAAATGCATATTGATATGTTCTATATTTAAATAAAATGTTAAAGTTACATAGGCATTATTTTTAATGATTTTTTTGTTTGTTTTAAGCACCTTTTTATAAAATATAGGTCCAAATAATATTGACTTTAAAAGCTTCTATCGTACTGATTTGTTCTCTACTCTAGTAACTTTCCTATTTTATTTGATTATGTAATTTTTTCTAGATGATTGTTCCTTCAAACTAACCAACTTTGGTTAAAATAAACTAAGATGGCCCCCAGAAAGATGGGGATTAAAAATGCTCCCCAAATGTCTTTTTACAATACGGCAGAGGCAGACTGTAGATAATTTTTAAAGTCACATGCAGGACTAAAGCATTTTGTCTCTAGAGATCACTTTAGAAAAGAAAAATCAGGTATAAGTGCCGCCATGTTCCCTCTGTATGTACCATTTCACATTCAATTTAGAGAATGTCTAGTACTAACTAAGAGTATGAGCTCACACCAGTCACTTAAGCCTCAGTGTTGCCATAGTAAAATAAGACATCATGAGAATAAAACGAGATTACAGAGACCAGTTCTATGAATAGCTAAACATGGTATAAAATGCCTTTAATTGTATTTACTTACTTTACAAATCTGATTTGCCTTCTGTTTTTCTATATAAATAATAAAAACTCACAGTTACTAACACATTAAAGAAATATCTTTAATATCAGAAGACACTGCTTCAATTCAGAGCTCTTAATCCAGATCTTCCCATTGATTTGTAAGATAGGAAGCAGGTCTGGGAATATGGAGAAGAATTCTAGGTTAAAAGAAAATAGTCATTTTTAAGTCAGAAGAAACTTTTATTGCAAAAACCAAAACCAAGCAAACAAAAAGTCCCTTCAATAGAGCTATCAGGAGCAGGAAATTTTAGAGGTATGCTTCAAGAGACAGAGTGCTAAACTTGAATTGGGAGATGTAATAGTCAGTTTTCTGTTGCTTTTAAAATAATACCTGGGACTGGGCAATTTATAAGAAATCAAAATTTATTTCTTAAAATTTTGAGAGCTGGGACGTCCAAGGACCATGGGGCACATCTGATGAGGACCATCTTCTTGCTAGGGGCTCTCTGCAGAGATCTGAGGCGGCACAGAATATCATATGGCAATAATGGCAAGAGCATTTTTCCATGTTCACTTTCTCTCTTTATATCCAGACTACTCCCTGATAACCCATTAAACCATTAACCCATTACATCATGAATGGAATCCATTCATGAGAGCACAGTCCTCATGATCCAATCACCTCTTAAAGACCTTACCTTAAAGACCATACTGGAGATTAAGTCCCACATGCACTTCGGAGAGGACAGACATTCAGACCACAGCAGCAAGTATGGGTAAGAATATCAGGACTTTTATTTTCTGTCCTAACTGGATGTCATTGGGCAGACATTTAATCATTCTGAATATAAGTCTCTTATTTTGTTTATTTTCTGTTCAACCTATCAGAATATAAACTTCTTCAAGGAAGGAAATGTCTCTCTAATTCATTTTTGTGTCTCCAGTATTTAGCATAGGACTATCATATAGAAGGTATTCAATAAATATTTAAGTGAAGAAATGAAAGTTCCCTTGTTTTCAGTTATCTCAAGGGAGGCAAACTATTTACAAAGTCTCTTTTGTGGATCCATTGATGCTGCCACCTTTTCCTCCCTCTCCTAGTGTCTTTATTCCCTTCTTACCCCACCTTTAATGTCACAGTCAGTCAATATGATCACTGCTTTGCATATGTGTCAACCTTCTTGTTCCTCTCTCTAAATTTATTCTGTTTTATTGTTAAAACCACAGTCCTGGTTAAATGCAACTTCTTACCTACTCAGAACTGCAACGGTACAGCCAAATATGGCTGGAGAAAAACACATGACTACTCAAGTTAAAATCATGACCACATACCTCAAGCACAACCTTTATTGCTCAGCAATCAAACTGTTTCCCTAGCCCATGTATTTACTTAATTTTCAGAAGTAAGTAATAACTTGTGCTATTTCACACATTCCTTTTTCCTTTCAGACTGCATTCTCGATAGGCTTTCTACTTTATTAAGAAAATTGAAGCAATCAGGGAGC
This sequence comes from Cynocephalus volans, assembly GCF_027409185.1. Taxonomy (NCBI): domain Eukaryota; kingdom Metazoa; phylum Chordata; class Mammalia; order Dermoptera; family Cynocephalidae; genus Cynocephalus; species Cynocephalus volans. Next base: position 128,543,612 of record NC_084463.1, read on the forward strand.
ACTTTTACAAACTTCCACCACAAAAACTACTCACATACTAGCATTTGTTTCTGTACACTTAATTTTCTTTCCTATTACTATGCAAGGATTATTCATGCTCCTATTTAAAGCCAAACCCTCCCCATCTGCCCTATATAACACCCTTTCAAACACTTCCCTAAAAAATGTTCCTCTCTTCTATGTCAGTCTCTTTTGGGTTATTATGTTGACATTCAAATACACTATTTATCCAAAAAATAAAGTTCCCTGACCTCACTTTGTTTGTCCCCCAAATCCAAACTCATGTGTCCAATTTCCTACTTTGCCTTTTTGCCTGGATTATCTGATGAGCATTCCCCAACTGTCACGTCAAAAACAGAAATCTCTTTTTGAAACATAATTGATTATACATATGTGTGGGTAGAGTGTTGAATATCAATACCTGTGTGCAACATGTGATGTGCAAATCAAGATAATTAGTATATTCAACATTATATAATGTAATCAATTTTTGTGGCCTTTTATCAATTTCTGGCTGAACCTTCCTCCCTCTCCCCCTTTACCACCTCTACTAACCTTATTTCTGCTTTCTTTGAAAGGAGAATTGCTGTCATCGTTGTATCTTTCTTTCTTTTTTATTTGCAAAACAGAACTCTTAATTTTGCACCCCACTCCCAAACTTCCTCCACCCATACTTTCCTCATGTCATGCAATGGCAGACAACTCTATTCTCTCATTTTTTCAGTCTTGAAAACATTGCTTTCTTTATTTCTCCATCATCATACATTTACCCAATAAAAAGTTCTGCACTTAAATTTTATATTCAGAAGCACATGGCTTCACACCCCAAAGTAAGCCACACCATTGCTTTCATGGGCTACTCCAATTGATTTCTGACTGATTACCTACTTTCACTTTTGCTCCTCTACACGCTATTCTCAGCACAATGTTCAGGATGATCATGTAAAATGTATCAGGGCCCATGCCACTGCTCTGCTCGGAACATTGCACTCTCTTCCTCCATGGCACTCAGAGTAAAAGCCAAAGCACTTACAATTGTCTGGTCCCTGTAATTCCTGTTATCTCTCAGTTTTCATCTCCTACCATTTTCTTCTCACTACACACAGCCACCTTGGCCTCCTCACTGTATAAGTATATGCCAAACATGCAACCTCTTAATAACTTTGTACAACTTTTCCCTCTGCCTGGAATTCTTCCCTCAAGTAGCCACATTTCTCACCACCTCACCTCCTTCAATGCTCTTCTATAATATTAATTTCCCAATGAATCTCACTTTGACCATCCCTGTTTAAAATTACACACCCAACATCCAGCACTCCCCTAACCAGTGCCTTCATAAGATTCAGAGAGAGAAAAAAAAATGCATCACTTCAGAGCTTTAAAAAAATATAGGGAATTTGTGACAAACTTGATGGGAGACCTGAGAAGCCAAAAGAGGATGGATAGGCAACCCGGACATTAACCACAGCAAGAAGCTTCTACAGCAACCCCGTAAGACTAGAAGGACTAGTAAAGGGAATGGTGTGACCAGAACTCTGAATCTGGGGCTTTCTGGAGGGAGCTAAAACCATGATGGAGGTTTCCCAGCTATAGCTGAGACCAAATAAGAAGGGACTGTGGCTCGATGCCCCAGGAAGCAGAGAGATATAGCAGGAGAGACACCCTGGCTTCTATCCTTCCACCCTCCATTGTTTCGCACTGGGCAAGCCCACCCCAAAAGCCAGAGGGACAGGGAGCTTGAGAAGTGTGGTTCTCTGTACAGGCACAGCAATTAGTTTATTACCTCTCTACCTCAACAAGATCAAGGGTACACAAGGGCATGAATTTCTGTCCATTTTATTCACTGAGATACCTTTAGCACTTAGAAATATGCCTGCCACATATCAGAGGTCAAACATATTAACAGAATGAATTGATATGGTAGAATATGAGGGTGAAGAAATGAATTCACTTAAACCCACCACAAAACCAGCTTACTTATTTTTATGAATTAAATTCATCTACCTGAGTAAATATTTTTATTCTTTAGAAATTACCCATGAAGATTTATCATAGAAAAAGTTGTCATAGTGAAAGAAGAAAAAGTTCAAAGTAGGTGGGATACAGAGAACAGAAGCATGACACTAGACAGGCCACTTTTGATGATACATGGAAATAGTATTTCATGACTTGGAGGAAAGAAGAAACAGGAATGCTTGTTTAGATGCCAGAGAAAGTTGTAGGGCAGGGTCGTGGTGAACTGAAGATGGAGAGAGAAAGATGTTTTCCAGCAGTGTGCATTAAGGAATAGAGTAACAGTTTATCAGTGATGACAGTAAAGATAGAATAACCCTTTAACTACCTGATTCCTCTGAATTGCTTCTTTGAAATTGATAGTACCAAGACTGGGGCATTTGTGTCCCTGGGAATAATATGAGTTACAACTTACCTAGATCTGCATCAGTTCTCCTCAAGAAATATGTGTGTAGGGTGATACTACTGCCCAGTTTAGGAAACTAGATCTTCCTAAGTATAACATATTAATAAATAAGGAATGTTCATGTGGATCTTATTTGTTCTTGTTAATTTACTCAGCACACATTTACTGAAGGCTTGCCCCATGCTGTACAAATGCTAGAGATATGATAATAAGTCAACAATTCTTGCTCTCAAGGAGCATGTGAGTTAGGATCTAGGGGACCAGAAAAAAAGAGATGAAAAATTTAATATGAAAAATCATAGTGTAAACTGTAAACACTGTGTAATTATAATTACTCTTTTCTTATGTGATAATTTCGGGTAGTGACCTTCAGCTAGGGTATAATTACTACCTAATTATTAACAGTTTCTTTCTCATACAAATGAAAATCTGATGGTGAAGGAGGAAAGTATTCTTTAAAGTGAAAAGGTAAGTGTTTTCTTCTTCATGGCTCTAGTGGAAAAACAGTCTTGAAAACTTTTTATCTGTGTCTAATAGCAGACTTTTTTCTTTCTTTTTTAATGCCTCTCAACGTAAGTCCCAAAATGGTTAATGTACATTCTTGAGTTTTCATCTATAAGCTTTTGTGAGAATATAGGGCTCAATTCTAGGTTATTTCCTAAAATACAGAGTCTCAAGAGTCTAAATGCTATAAAGAGACCTATAAACACTTCTAGAAAACTTTAAAAATAGAATAGCTTCATCTCTTTTCTCATTCTGTGTGACCTCTTTGCAGTAATTGGTGAGGGCATTTTCTCCCTTACTCAGCTCTTGCCTTTATCTATTGTCTTCTCTCACTCCCATTCCCTCATTTCTTTTGTTTCCTTTTTCTTTCTCTTTTTCTATACCCTAATCTCCCCCTCTGCTCTTTAACTTTCTTATCTTTTCTTTTCTCCACCCTTCCTTTCCACACTTCTTCCTGAGGAATATTATATACTCCTTCAATTTAAATATTGTTACTATGTTGACAATGATAAAATGGACATATCTATCACAAAACTTTTTCCTGGCTTCTGCATCCATATTTCCTACTATCAAAGTCAAAGAATAGCTCCACATGCTCTAGACTGGTCTGCTCTTTCCCAAATACCTTCCCTGTAACCTCACTCCGTATTGCAAGATAAGACAATGGTAAAAGTAGAGACAATGGATTCATGTACATGAAGCTTTCAGTCTCAGTTCAACCACTTAATTGCTCTGCAATTTCAAAAAAAGATACCAAACGTATGAATCTGTTTCCTCTTATATAAAATGGAGCTAATACTACCTACTTCATAATTTTGTCATGAGGATGAAATGTGATGATACCCGTGTAAAAAGCTGAGGTATTCTATCCATTGGGAGTCCACTGAAATGGATAAAACATAACCCAATATATGGTGGATGTCTCCAGATGCTTCTTCATATCTTTAGGGATTCTAGAGAAGTTGCATGTCTGATTTTACCACTGTATTTGGTTTTGAGATTCTGCTTTTGGTGAATGAGTGCAGATGATAAACTCATATTTCTGGTAAGTAAAAAAAAAAATGAGAAAGAAAGAAAAATTTTTTTGTAGTAACTTTTGTTAAGAGATGCACTTTATTTCCCCATTCTTTGAATCTGGGCTGGGCTTGTGACTAACTTTGACCAATAGAACATGACAGAAATAGTAACATTTTGTGATTTCTGAGCCTAAGCCTCAAGAGGTCTTGCAGCTTCTGCCATCAATCTCTTGGAACACTGACCTGAGGCTCCCATATCATCAAGAAGTCCTGGAGGTGGGTGAAAATGTTCTAAACCTTATTTAAGTCTGCTGTGTATTAAATGTGTCCCCCAAAAGTTCATGTATAGGAAACTTATTCTCTATTGTAACAGTGTTAAGATGGTGGGAAATGCTATTGTGATAATTGAAATGTGGGGCCTTTAAGAGGTGATTAGATTGTGAAGATAGTACCCTCATGAATTGATTAATCCATTGATGGCTTAATGGGTGGTCATGGGCATGGTTTATAAACAGAGGGAGCGAGACGCTTAGCTCTCTCTTATTCAGCCCATTCCCACCATGTGATGCCCTGCATTGATGTGTTTCCTGGACTTGGACTTCCCAGCCTCCAAACTGTAAGAAATAAATTTTGTTGCTTTATAAATTGCCCAGTTTCAGGTATTCTGTTATAAACAACAGTTACAAACTAATACCATGGTGATGGTTACTGTATATGGTAAAGTTACTAAAAATCATTGAATCGTACACTTGAAATGGGTAAACTTAATGATATTTCGAATATACTGAATAAAGCTTTCTTTTTTTAAAGGACACAAATGAAGATCACATAGAGAGAAAGGCGCAACACTCCCAGATGTCACAACTAAGCCCAGTCCACAGGTGACCACTAGTTGAATGCAGCCAAATGAGTGAGGTCAAGTAAGAATGGTCAATCCAAGAATTCTGAGAAACTATAAAAATCAGTGTTGTTTTAAGCAGCAATAAAGAATTGATACAATCCATCTGCGTGTATTATCCTTATTCTACTAATTTTTAACCCATAAATGGAACTCTGTTTCTTTCCTTGAATTACATGTCCTCATACATGTATATACACATCTACAAAGATGGGCACAAATACATAACATTTATATGATAGACTTTACTGAAGGTTTGCAGAAAGAGGACACTAAGTCATATCAACAAAAACAATTTACATTAAACTATGAGGTATTCATTTTCTTTAAATTCATCCACTTATTATTCTTTCTCTCTTCTTTTCTCTCTTCTCAGTTCCTTCTTCTGTTCTCAATACTTCCAAATTTCTGTGCTGGACACCCTTACTTACACAGCATGGTTTACTTCTTATTTTTTTGTTTTATGTTTTGTTGTCTGAGGTGGCAAATAATTTTCCTAAACAAAAGCAATTTCTTTCTAAAGAGGCATTTATGAGCTAGCTGTTAAGATTATTCATTATCATACCACTAAGTGTATATACACATTTTGTATAATGACTAACACATATAAATTCCAATAAAATTAACACTTTCTCATTCATTCCACATCCAGGTTCAAAATATGTCAATCTATCCATAACTCAGATTAGAACATTTGGAACCATGCTTGATCATTTCTTGTCTCGGCTGCTCTAACTCCCATCTCTCATCTTATTACTTGTTTCTCAGAAGGACTTTAAGAATGCATCTGCTTTTCTGCACCCTGACACCAGTGCCTAGTTCAAACCCTCTTCATTTGTCACTAGGCTTAGCATAATTTCACTCTAATTTTCCTCTCTGCCTCTAATTAATATCCCTTCTAAGCAAGGCTCTAGAGCAGAGGTTGGTAAATTATGTTGCACAGGCCAAATGTGGCCCACCATCTGTCTTCATAAAATAACATTTTATTGGAACACAGCCATGTCCATGCATTGCACTTTTGCATTTTAACAGCAGAAATGAGTCATTGTGACAAAGATTATATGGCCCACAAGCCTCAAATATTTACTCTCTGGCTCTCACAACAAGTTTGTAGATCCCTATTCTAGAGTCTGCCATGATAATCTTTTCAGAACACAGAACATTTTGCATGATTCCATTACTGTTTTTAAAAGTAATGTAGCTTACTATGTAGATTAAATAACCGGAGGAATACACATCAACATGTTGAATAGAGCTGATGTGTGAATGGCAAAATTCTATTCCTTAATTTCTATAACTTTATATTTTGTAAAATAGCATGAAATAATGTTTTCTTACAACAGCATAGATGACGTATTTTATAATACAAAAAAAAAAAAATTGAAATGCATTTAATCCCACTTCTTTAAAACTTCCAAAGACTACTTTTGCTTGCAAGAAAATGTCCCAATCCTTTGTGAAATATACAAGGACTTCATAGTTTCCCCAATCTATTCTTTCTAAGTTCATTTCACCTTGGCTGACACTGTCTCTCTCATAGACTCTAGTATGGTGAATCTCAAGCTTTAACGTGCTTATGGCTAACTGAAAATTCCGATTCCTGAACTCCCTTATTTAGCACATTTGGGGTGAGACTAAAAATTTACATTTTTAGTGAGCATCCATGCTAATGGTTCAAGGGTCACATTTTAACACAATTTTGTGTTGTGAAATCAGACTAACCTGGGTTCAAATCCTGACTCCAGTATTGACTAGTTGCTTGACTTTGGAAAAATAACTTAAACTCACGAAAGCACAGTTTTCTCTTTTTTGAAGTGAGATACTAAAAGTACTTGCCTCATTAAGAATTTTGTAAGGATTTAATGAGATATTACAGATTTAACCCAGTTGCCTGGCTCAGAGCAAATATTTGGTAAATGCTATCTATTTTCCTTTATATCTTCTACACCATTTTCATTTTTTTTTTTATAAAGATGACTGGTAAGGGGATCTTAATTATTAGCTTGGTGTTGTCAGCACCACGCTCAGACTGTGAGCTAAGTGGCCATCCCTATATAGGATCCGAACCCGCTGCCTTGGTGTTATCAGCACCTCATTTTCAATGATAGCATTATTTTAATTGTAAAACTGTCTTTGAGCCATAATAAATTCCAGACTGTTCCTCATGTCATATGTACTTATAACCTCTTGTTGTTGTACATTATTCCTTCTTTCTATGACCTTCTTCACCCCAGCCCCATTTTTGTTCATTGGGTTAACTTCTAACTCATTCTCTAGGGACCAATTTATATACCGTCTTCATGCTTCCTTCTCTTAACCTCCCTGCACCAAAGCTAAATTCATCTCTTTCTCAGCTGAGCACCCAAAATACCTTGCATTAACCATCATTTTAGTATTTATTATGATATATTAAAAAAATTGTGTTCATTTTTAAGTGCCCAGAGAAGACTGATATTTTTGAGAGCAGGCATCATGTCAGATCTTTTTTTTCTATTATCTTTATTGTCATGATTGTAGCCAACATTTATTCTGGGTTCCCAGGAGATAGACGTCGTATTAAACACATGTTTTAGATGCTTAGACATCTGGAGCCTCATTGACCCTAGAGACACTGCTCCTCCCAGGGTTAGACAATTCCTGGAGATAGTGAAGGACTCACCTACAATTGCACTTTTCATATGCAAACTAACCAATCCAGAGCCCAGTCCCAACATCTCCTTTATCTTCCCCTGCCCTAATCATCTCAGGACCACTTACCGCACAACTAGGGACAGTTCCTGTGCCTCAGAGCCCACTGAAACTATTCAGCCTGGACAATCCTACACCTGCTTACCCTTGCTTGCCTGTTCCTTCCTGGGGAAGCCAGAATAAAGGCTCTTGCCCACATTTTCCACTTGCTCCCTCTGCTTCCCGACTGACCCTTGTGTTTCTCCATGTGGCCCCTGTGGCATGGCATGCCCCTTTCTGTTGAGATCTGTGACTATAACAAGCTATATTTTCAATGATCATTGTCTCCTGATCTGTGTTCTTTGCCATACCTGAAAAATAATAAAATCTGTATTTTATTTATTTTTATTTTAACGTCTCAATATACATTGTAGTTAATTTTCATAACCCTTTACCCTCCCCCACATCATATCTGTTCACTTGTCTTAACAAGTTCAATGAATTGTTGTGATTGTTGTATCTTCTTTCCCCCCTTTATTTGTTTGTGTGTTTATTTATTTATTTATTTTTAGCTCCCACAAATAATTGAGAACATGTGGTATTTCTCTTTCTGTGCCTGACTTATTTCACTTAATATAATTTTCTCTAAGCCCATCCATATTATTGCAAATGGTAGTATTTCATTCTTTTTTACAGCAGAGTAGAATTCCACTGTATAGATACACCACAGTTTCCTTATCCACTCATCTGACGATGGACACGGGCAAAGGAGCTGAATAGGCATTTCTCAAAGGAAGATGTACAAATGGTCAACAGACACATGAAAAAATGCTCAACATCACTCAGCATCTGGGAAATGCAAATCAAGACCACTTTGAGATACCATCTCACTCCAGTCAGGATGGCTAATATCCAAAAGACTGAGAAGATAAGTGCTGGCAAGGTTGCAGAGAAAAAGGAGCTCTCATACATTGTTGGTGGGACTGCAAAATGGTGCAGCATTTATGGAAAATGGTATGGAGGTTCCTCAAACAATTGCAGATAGATCTACCATATGACCCAGCTCTTCCACTGCTGGGAATATATCCAGAGGAATGGAAATCATCATGCCAAAGTGATACCTGTACTCCCATGTTTATTGCAGCACTATTTACAATAGCCAAGAGTTGGAACCAGCCTAAAATCTGTATTTTAAAACAGACCCTTTAATTAATTTAAAAAGTCACTTAAAACTTCTTATTGTAACTGTGTGTGTGTTTTTGTTTTTGTTTTTTTATAGAGATGAGAAAACTGCACAGATTAAGCAACTTGTTCAAATTACTGATATTTAGGCAGTGGCCATAATTTAAATACCAGGTCCATTTCCTCCAAATCCTGTGTACTTAGTGCTGTTTTGTATAGTTTGTAAGGCTTCCTCATTCATTGCTCCTTGCATAGGATTAACTAGGACGTGTTGAGTAATATATGTTTCCTAAGTACCAAAGAATTCATTCAAAGTATTTATGTCTTAATTTTATTTATCTATTTTCTCAATGCAAGTCCTCATAATATCAACAAAAATACAAAATATTCTTTTGTGGGTTGAGAGTTGGGAAAACTAAAGGGAATTTTTTTTTTAAAGTCCATTACAAAATGGCTTACATAATATTTCTGAATGACTATTTTAAAATGAGTAGATTTTTAAACAAAGTTTGAAACAAATGTTAATTTATTTGAATAAAGCTAGTTTAAAATCAGTGTAGAAATCATTAAAGTAGATTTCAGCAACAGAGACCAGACTCCTGAGTAGCTATGAAACCTAGCACAAGCCACTTTGCCTCTTTGGATTTTCCTTTTTCTCATCTACAAAATGAGGTAGGATTGGTTAAGTAACTGGTCTTTAGAGTTCCACTAATCCTTAGTCCTAATTCTCAACCAGTTTTAACTTGTCTTTTTAATTTTGAATAGTGCCACTAGGTGGCAGCAGCAATTAAATAATATCTATCTGCCTTCGTTTTCTGATTTTCAAAAAGACTTTCTGCACAAGTAGAAATCATTTTGGAGAATATTACTACCACATCACCACCACATCAAACACAATTAAAAAACAATATCTAAAGCATGCAATAATTAAAATAAAAACTTCTAGCTTGCGTCAAAAGATTTCTAACTCAGCAAAATGTCCAATGATAGTAAGAATTTATTTAACCTGCTTCGGCATGAAATACATCACCACAATGTCTAAATTTTCATTATTTATAAATTAAATGTCTTAAGTCTATGAACTTCAGACACAAAACTACAACTACCAAGTACCTCACACCTAAACACAGCCAAACAGAACTCAATCTTTCTCTCTCAAACCTTATATGAGAGTACTTAAAAAGTTCATGAAAAAAATCGATTAAAGATAATACAAATCCTCCCATAAACTTTTTGAAGACCCCTCATGCTTTCCAAGCTTTTGCAATCTCTGAAAATGAAAACATTATTTCCCTCTTTGCTTAATCCAAATAGCTAGAAGCCATAATTTATTCTTTCCCTTCCACTCTACATCCCATTTATCAGAAATGCTTTGACTCTACTTACAAAACCCATTGCAAAAGTTTCCATTCTTTTTTTCTTCACTGGTATCATTGCTGTCCAAGCCTCCAATATCTCTCACTGAGATGAACTCGATTTTTTTTGTTACATACCTGCATTCTCTGCTTCTTTTTGTATCCCGCTAGAATCCATGTTTTATATGTCACCCAGAGCTATAGTTTAGAATATAATATATATAATGCCACTCTCTTGTTTAAAACCCTCAAAAGATTGTCATTGCCCTTAAAAAGAGATCCAAACTCTATGACATGATCTATACACCTCATAATTTGGCAACTGCCAGCTCCTCTTACAGCTTACACATTCACTCTCTCCGCTCCAGCAACACTGGACTTCTCCCATCTTTCTCACACATATGTCAATCACTCCTGCTTTGGATTAGTTCCTCCTGCTCTCTAGAAAGTGCCAGTTCTACTCATGGCTGGCCCCTTCTTTTCCTTCTTACCTGCCCAGACCATTTCTAGTACCAATGGCCACTTTTTATTACATTAGCCTAATTTGTTTCCATTTTACCATTTACTACTCTGAATTATCTTGTTTGCTCATCTATTTACTTGTTTGTTTTTTTTTTCTTTTCTCACAAAAATGTGTCACTTAGGCTAGGAATATGCCAGTTATTCACCACTGTGGGTTTATTTCAAATAAACTATGAACAGGATTAAAACTTTCTTTAAAGATTAAAAGGATACACCAACATCACAAGAGAAATAGGGTCACCATGTTGATCTTTGGTCTTCATTGAATCCAATAATTGAGAATAACTTGTCTTCCCTGTGAAAATCCTCATATTACAAGCAAGTACCATTTTTAGTCTTGAGTAAGTTTTTCTCTCTCAATAACCATTTAACACCAAAATATTATTTATAACCTCTTAACAATAACAACAAGAAGTAATATTTGAGTCCTTATTCTGTGCTAAGTTCAGGGCTAAACACTTTACTATAATTTATAGTATATTAATTCTTAAAACATCCCTATAATGAGAGTACATGTTGCCATGTTATTTTGGTCAATGGGGTAAAAGAGAGGAAGGGTTTAGACCTGCTTCCCAGGTTTGACAACTAGTATGGACTGGAGAAGCCAGAACTTCATCCCCTGGCTCCAGAGACTGCACACTTTATTGTCTTGTGGCCTTACTTCCTTTATTAATTTCTTGTAGCTGTTATAAATTTAGTGGCTTTAAACAATGCACATTTACTCTCTTAAAGTTCTGGAAGCCACAAGTCTGAAATCAGTTTGCATGGTTGAAGTCAAAGTATAGTCAGTGGTGATTTCTTCTGGAGTCTATGAGGGAAAAATGTGTTTCCTTGCCTTTTCAACTTCTAGCAGCTGCCTGCATTTCTTGGCTGTGACTACAAAGTGCATCAGTCCTGTCTCTGCTTCCACCATCATATCATCTTCTTCTCTGACCCTGACTCCTCCTGTCTCCTCTTATAAGGACACTTGTGATTATTTCAGGCTCCCCCAGATACTCAGGATAACCTCCCCATCTAAGACCCTTAACTCAATCACATCTGCAAAGTCCCCTTTGCTATGTAAGGTAACTTTCAGAGGTTACAGGAGCTAGGTTGGAGATATATTTGGAGAGCCATTTATTCAGCCTTATCATACTCCCCAGCTGGCTAGTGGTAAGCAGAAGATACCAGGCAGACCCATAGTCCGCCCAAGTGACTTGCCTCCACACACCAGTCTGACTCTACAAGCAATTCAAGCTAATGATTCAACAAAATCACAGAATGCAGAACATCAGGGACCTTTGGCATCACCCACAAATAATTAATGCTGAACATGCTTATGATGTACTATATATTGATAATAAATATTCCTGCATAGTATTAAACATGAATATGTAAGAAAAGACTAAATCCTAATGCATTCCCTTTCTGCCTCTTATCTGCTTCAGTTTGAGCTCTTCCTAGTTACGAACCACTCTGACGTGCTACGGATAATTTTTATTTAAAATGGAAGAGTGCTTTTGACAAGGTTCAAAAACCCTTGCTGAGTACAGATGTGACTTAAATGAATTAACTTAAAAGAGAATTGATGCTGGGTTTTATTAAACCAACTTCTAGATGCTAGTTACAGAAAATGATATTGGCAAGCAGTAAAATAGCCTGTAAAGTTCCCAGTAGCTTCTATAAATAAATTTACAATTCACTTAGGATGGAAACAGTTCACAGAAAGGCTTGAATACATCAGTAGGGCCGTAAAATCACTTCTGCCCTCTCAAATGCAAAGGCTTCTCAAAAGAGGGCTTGTGGTAGAGATCACCCCCAGATTGCTGCTCTCAGCATATCTGGTAACAGAGCTTCCATTGCAACTCTCATTTCATCACATCCCTGGAGGCAGAAACACTTTCCAAGTCCAAAGTGGTTCTGTAAGAGGACTAGTTTAAGCATAGAACCATCTGTAATCAAGGTCAAACTGTCTCTTATGGCACATTTTAAAAAGCCATTACAACTGAAAGTTTCAATTCATTTCTCTTTTGCAAAGAGATGAGAATATATAGTACCACTACTAGAAATGGTAATTTGGCTATAAAGTAGCATTTTCCAAATTGTTTTTGACAGGGTGTGAGATCATTTTGTAAAGAAAAAAAAAAGTCTTATTGACAACAATGTTTAGAAATGCTTTATTCTATGTTCTATGTCAAGAAATTGAAATAGCAGAGTAGCATATTAAAGGCTCTGAGAAGTCTTGTCATAAAGAAGCATTTGTAACTTTGTTTAAGCCAGTATTATTGATCACTAAATTCCTTATCTGCATATTGCTTATGCTAATCCCATCGAAGGGTGCTCTGTGGTACACACTACATAAAACACTGCTCTAAAGTGATTTTGTAGATGAGATGGCTCAAGTATCACAGAAATGGTGACATGGTCAAAACAATGCTTTGTGAGATGGATGGGGCTAAGGAATACTGATCTAAAAGTTTAGAAAGTAAAACTCTAGTCCAAAAAATACCCTTTAAAGGAGCTTCATGGCCATATAAATTTTGAAAATATTGCATACTACTCACATATATATATTCTCTTAGACAGTGAACATATTGAAATTAAGCTAGCTTAAATTTAGTTCAATATTTCAGTTTATGTGAATAGAAAAATGCCTGGTTTTCCCTAGAAGTAATAAATATCCAGAGGAACTAGTGTGAAAAGATCTTCAGAAAAGGATGGTATGATAGAAAGAATACAAATTTTAGAGTCTGACCAACTTAGATTTAATTCTTGGCTCTTTATGTGGCTCTTCTACTTGTTAACTGTTTGACTTCGTATGAATTAATTAATCTTTATGAGCTTTAATTTATGTTGGGGTCTCTGAGGATGCCCATAATAACTAGTATTTATCTTTCCTGCACAGGTTTTGAAGAGGTTAAAAAAATAATTAAATGTAAATATTGTGGCCATAATATGACCTACATTACTAAGAAGTCAGGTGTTAGGAAATGACTGAAAGTCTTTTAATTCTGGTAGATTTTATAATACAAAAGACACTCTTGCTGAAGAGGAAGAAAGGGGAAGTTGAGTCAATAATGCCCATATATAGGGCCAGCCTGTGGCTCACTCGGGAGGATGCAGTGCTGATAACACCAAGGCCATGGGTTTGGATCCTATATGGGGATGGCCGGTTGGCTCACGGGTTGAGCGTGGTGCTGGCAACACCAAGCCAGGGGTTAGGATCCCCTTACTGGTCATCTTAAAAAAAAACAAAAAAAATAATAATAATAATAATAATGCCCATATATAGGGCCAGCCCATGGCTCACTCGGGAGGATGCAGTGCTGATAACACCAAGGCCATGGGTTTGGATCCTGTATGGGGATGGCCGGTTGGCTCACGGGTTGAGCGTGGTGCTGGCAACACCAAGCCAGGGGTTAGGATCCCCTTACTGGTCATCTTAAAAAAAAAAAAAAACATAATAATAATAATAATGCCCATATATGTGCCAATTAGATAAGTCCTTCTATTTCTCAGGGGACTGAGGGATGGAAGGAGTGGAGAGAAAACTGAAGTCCCACAACTGTGAAATCCCCTTAACTAAAAAGAAAAATCCCTTCAAGCAGTGTAATTCCATTGCTAAACTATAAAGATATTGTCCACACAAAATCCTGTACACAAATCTCTATACCAGCTTTATTCACAATAGTCCAAAACCAGAAGCAAACAACATGTCTTTCAATAGGTAAATGGATAAACAAACTGTGATATATCCATACAGTGGAACATGACCAATGGAACAGAATAGAGAACCTGGAAATCAACGTATGTACTTATAGCCAACCAATCTTTTACAAAGGCAACAAGAACATACATTGGAGAAAAGACTGCCTCTTCAACGCTGGGAAAATTGGGCATCCATATGCAGAAGAATAAAACTAGACCCTTATCTCTCACCATATACCAAAATCAATTCAAAATGGATTAAAGATTTAAGTACAAGACCCCAAACCATAAAACTGCTAAAAGAAAACATAGGGGAAACACTCCAGGAAGTAGGACTGGGCAAAGATTTTTTGAATAAGACCTCCAAAGCACAAGCAACAAAAGAAAAGATAAACAAATGGGACTACATCAAACTAAAAAGCTTCTGCACAATAAAGAAAACAATCAGCATAGCAGAAAGACATCCTATACAATGGGAGAAAATATTTGCAAACTATGCATTGACAAGGAATTAATATCCAGAATATACAAGGAACTCAAACAACTTCACAGTAAAAAAAAAAATAATCCAATTAAAAAATTGGCAAAGGGTCTAAATAGACATTTCTCAAAGGAAGACATGCAAAGGGCCAACAGGTACATGAAAAATGCTCCACATCACTAATCATCAGGGAAATGCAAATCAAAACCACATTGAGATATCACCTCACCCCATGAAAATGCATGAAGGACCTGTAAATGCATATTTTGAAGTAAAAGAAGCCAGTTTGAAAAGGCTACCTGCTGTATAATTCCAACCATACTTTTATAGCACTTTGGGAAAGTAAAAAAAAATAGTGATTGTCAGGGGAATTAGTGATTTCAGTGGGAGAAAGGGGAAGGACAAATGGTGAAGCATGAAGGATCCTAAGGGTGGCAAAACTACATTACATGATTCTATATTACACTTTAGTTCTACATGATACTGTAACAGTAGATGCATGACATCGGCATTTGTCAAAACATATAGAATGGTACAGCATGAGAGTAGACCTTACTGTAAATTAGGGGCTGTAAGTAATAATATGTCAATATTGGTTCATTAATTGTGCTATGGTTTGAATGTTTCCCCATTCCCCAAGTTCATGTTGAAACTTAATCCCCAATATGGTATTTGAAAGGTGGGGGCTTTAAGAGGTGATTAGACCATTGGGCTATATCCCATGAATGCATTAATGAGTTAATGGATCAATGGGTTATCACTGGAGTGGCACTAGTGGCTTTATCACTAGGAGAGGAGGAAGTAAGTTAGCACACTCTTGCTCAGCTCTTGCTATGTGCTGTGGATTGAATTCATTCCCCAAAGTCCATGTATTAGAAACTTAATACAACCCCCATTGTGACAGGGTTTATGGGGTTGATAATCCTATTGAAAGGTGGGGTCTTGAAGAGGTGATTAGATTGTGAAGACCATCTCATAGTGAATGGATTAATAAATTGATGGTTCATAGTGGTCATGGGTGTGGCTCTGAGGACTTTAAAAGGACAGCACAGGAGATCAGTCTCTCTCTCTCTCTGCTTCTGTCATCCACCATGTGATACCCTGCTTTGCTGTGAAGAGTCACTACCCACCAGCAAGTCTCTCATCAGATGTGTTCCCTGGACTTTGGACTTCCCAGCCTCCAAAATTGTAAGAAATAAATTCTTTTTCCTTATGCATTACCCAGTTTCAGGTATTTTTGTTATAAGCAACCAGAAATGAACTAACACAATATGTGATTCTCTGTGTTGCCACAAGACTGCAGAGAGTCCTCACCAAAAAGAAGGCCTTCACCAGATGTGTCCTCTAAACCTTGAACTTCCCAAACTCCAAAACTGTAAGGAATGCATTTCATTTTCTTATAAACTACCCAGTTTCAGGCATTCTGTTACAAGCAACAGAAAACAGACTAGTACAAATTATTACAAATTTACCACACTAATGAAGATGTTAATAGTAGAGGAAACTGTGTGTGTATGAGGGAGAGGGGGTGGGTATAAGGAGGGTGTATGGAACTTTCTGTGCTACTGCCCAATTTTTCTGTAAATCCCAAATTACCATAAAATAGAGTATATTAATTATTAAAATAAAAATGATACTTTATAAAACAAAAAGTGAAGATAGTGATTTCTAATTTATATGGCTGCTCAAATGATTGAATGAATGTGTATACTATAAATGTGTATATCCTCTATGAAAATTAATATTCATAGCAACACTATTGTATCTGTCCATCGCATTAGGGATTTACTTTCTACTGTCTGGATTCAGATTGTAATCTGTATTTTAATCTCTGCCTAACTGGGTCATTCCCAGGGGCATACTCTCACAAGATGGAGTGTAATATAAGCAAGCCTAAAGTCTTCCTCTCATCTTCTTGAAACCTGCTGAGAGAGAAAAGAGAAGATCCCTAGCCAAGACTGACTATGAGGTGCTAGAATCAGTATGAAAAGGGTGGCCTATGCTGATAATGAAGGAGTGTGATGAAATAAATAGACAATTTGCCATTCACCTAAGAAACTGGTTCTTTCTCATCTGCTTAGGGGAGAAATTGTACTTTGATCAGCAGATCTCAGAATGTGGAAGAAAATTGTTAGGGACCCAGTTTATATCCTGTTGCTTTAGCCTGTCTCCAGGAGATCAAATCATCAGCTTTTGTCTTTATGACCAGCTATGTATAGTACTGATTCTTATCAAGAAAGAGCAAGCAGTGAGTGATCAGAATACCCATACAAAAGTAATCCACAAATCCTTTTAAGAAAAACATTTAAAGCCAATCATATTAGTTTTCTATTGCTGCATAACAATTTGCCACAAATTGAGTACCTTAAAACAGCACCCATTTAACAATACCACCATTTGCTAGGTCAGACTCTGTCTGAGAGGCCCAGCTTGTTTCTCTGCTCTAAGTCCCAAAAAGCCGAAATCAAGATGTCTCTAATGCTATGTTCCAGTGGAAGCTCTAGAGGACAGTCCATTTCCAGGATCATTTGTATGAGTACTATCGGCAGAATTCAGTCCTATGTAGTTGTAGGAATGAAGAGCCTGTTTCCTTGCTGGCTGCCATCAGGTCATTGTCAGCTTCTGGAAACTGCCTGCCTTCCCTGACTTTTCACCCTCTTTCTTCAAATCCAGTAGTGCTGGCTCAAGTTCTTCTCATGCTTCAAACCTTTTGCCCTCCATTCATTTAATCTCTTTCTCTCTTCCTCTTCTGCCTCCTTCTTCCACATGCAAGGATCCACCTGATTACACTGGACCCAACTGGTTAATAGTAGATAAGCTCCCTAATTTAAGGTCAGCCAGTTAGAAATCTGAAAGTTCCTTTTGACAGGCAACAAAATATATTCATAACATCAGGGGTGAAACTTTATGGAGACCAACATCCTACCTGTCACACCAATCTCACTTTATATTTAAAGCACAAGACTGGAACTTAAGTACATGGTGCTTATACACAAATGAATTTGCACTGGCCTTTTCATTTAACACATGTATGGCTGTCAGTGGACAAATTGCTGACTGAAGAATGGAAGACTGTTACAAAGTTGTATTTGCTCAAGAGGTCCCTGATCCGCAAAAGAAATCAAAGAAAAAAGTCTATAAAGTAGCAGATGCTTAGGAGAGACTGGGTCCCATGAAGGGAACTGGCCTGGGTATTCCTGCTCAGGAGGCCCCCTCCCCAACACACATAACTGTTTTCTTTGAGCTTTAAAATCTACTGGCTTCCTGGTACAGAAGGTTAATTTTTCAACGGTGAGTCTAGTCTACCGAACTAGTTTGTAAGCAAGCAGGTATTACCTGCTTTGAATTTCTTTGAATTCTTAGGAGTAAATGCTCTCAAATATGAATAGTACCATCCAGTGAATGGAAACCTGTGAAGAGACAGTACCAGAGTATAAGCTCATTTCCCACAAACAAGGGAAACAGAAACTGTATACAAGAATCCATGGAAGTTACAGAAATGAATAAGAGGAAATATCCTGGATGATTTGCTATGTGAACTAAGGCACAGTATCCTAATTTTTGATAATCCATTTTTTTTTCATTTCTGTTAAGTTGAGATTCTAAGTTTCTTTTCTTATTTTACTATTCTGTGATTATAGTATCTCAATAACAGCCCTCTAATTATGTTTCCTTTTAAAGCATCAAGTACACCGGTTTAAAAAGTATTAACCAGTTACTTAACTTGTACAGTGGTTATGCTGGGGCTATGAGTGAAATGAAGTTATTGAGCCATCCTTGAAGGGTCTCCATTTAGAAAGCAGAAAAGGGCAATGAAACACGTAACTCTATGACCTAATACAAAGAAATATACTGAGTAGAAGTGTCACGAGGGGCTGATACTGAGACAATTATGCAAATAGCTCTCTCCCTGAATCCAACAAAGTCTTCCAAGAAAGCATCATTCCAGAAACAGTTGTGAATAGAAGGAGTGAAATCTTATTTCATCACAGGAAATTTCTGAAGCTCTCTGGAAAATATTTAACTTTCTGAAACTTCTCTGGAGACTCACTACGATCTTGCAAACTGATGGCCCCACCATGTTCACAGAACTATTCCATGCCTGTTCGGTTAACCACCCTACATGCCTTAAAATGACTACCATAGCATCTGCTGTAAATATACCCTGTAATTAGGGGCCCCTGTAGTTGCAGGACATCAGAGGCAACGGCATATGCATAACAAATATTCTCTTGTTACTTACTTAAAAAAATTGATTAAGATAAGTGTACTAGTAATGCTGAAAATTCTGAACTGAATACTCAAAAATTAAGACCAACAGAGATTCTGTGATATTCATATAGAAAATCAGCCTGTTTTTAAAATTTTTGCTCTTAGGAAAGAAAAGCTTTTCTTGTGTCATGCTCCAAAGCACCAGAAGAAGGCAGAAGATTCACACAGTTGAGAGTATTCAACCAGCTCTCTATTCTGTTATATAAAGTAGCCTTTTAGACAATATTTATGCTTTGCTGAACATTAATTGAGTTTTTGGTCTTCATTCAGTTTTTTTCCTAACAAAATAATAAAAGTACATGTATGGGTTCTGATTTTTTAAATATATTTATGATTCTACCTATTGAGGAATGCAATATATGATTCCTTGGGGATAAAATAGCAATATCAAACACTTATTAAGGGCTTTTTTGTGTGGTGAATCTTCTAAGTGCCTTACAATCATGAAATGGAAGGTGGGATTATAAGATGGCCCCCAAGATTTCCCACCCCCTGGTGTACACATCCTATATAACCTCATGGACTGTGAATTTGATGGATTTTACTCCTATGATTAGCTTATACTATATGGCACAGTTGAATTTAAAATAGGGAGATTTTTGGGGGTGGCACTGACCTAGTCATATGAATGTTTTAAAAGCAGAAATTTTTCTCTGATCAGTCAATGAGGGAAGTCAAAGATTTGAAGTATAAGAATATTTGATATGCTGTCACTGTCTGAAAGATGGAGCGGTCACCAAGGAATGCACCAAGGAATACAGATGGCCTCTAGGAGCTAAGAATGCCCCCCCACCCCAGCTGATAGCCAGAAAGAAAAAGGGACCTCAGTACTATCACTACAAGAAGCTGAATTCTGTCAGCAGCAAGAATGAGCTTGGAAGTAGATTTTCTCCAGGGCGTCTAGTCAAGAACTCTGATCTATCCCTTGATATCAGCCTTGTGATACCCAGAGCATAGGACTGAGTCACACCATGCCATACTGCTGACCTCCAAAAACTGAGGTAATAACTGGGTGTTGTTTGCACATGCTAAATTTTTGGCAATTCGTTTTGTAGCACTAGAAAACTAATATAAATGAATTCATTTAACTCTCAAAACAACCACAGGAAGTAGCAACTATTATGCTTATTTTTAAATGAGGAACCTGAGATATAGAAAGGTATGATGACTTGTCCAAGATGGCACAGGGAGTAAGTGGAAAAGCCAGGATTCAAAACCAGGCAAAACGAATCCTGTATTCTCATACACTCAGCTTGCTTGCTTGTAAGGGATAATGCTGGTGAATTTGGAGTAAAATATTTGAAAGTTATTATGCAACATGGCAAAAGTTCACCATAAGTTGAAACAAAGCCTGCCAGCACATTTTCAATACTCATTTTAAAAATAAAGACTTAAGGGAAGTAGTGGATAGTAACCGGTGTGGACTAAGGGACACTCAGTCTTGGCATCAGGAATTCCCACCTTCATCATTTGCTGAATCAGCTCGGGGAAGTCATTTAAACTCTCTAGTTGGGACTATCCCATCCATAAATGATATTAAGAAATCATTGTTGTGTTAGTTACAAACTATTTTATTTAATGGCATATTTAACAAATATCAGTAATGTTTTTGGAAGTTACTTAATGAAACAGTAGAAGAGTCAGGATAAAATGTTAAATAAAAACACTATTTATAAATGTATTTTATACATTTAAACATATGTATACATATTTTATACAATGTATTTTATACATAAGCACATTTACGTACTTAAAAAAAACATATGAACAGTCCCACAGAAATGTTGGGAAAAGATTTAAGAAAATACACTAAAAGGTTAACCTTTTAGTCTTTTAGACTAATCATCTTCTACACATGATTTTTTAAACCTGTTATAATTTAATGAAATGTCTAAACCTCCCATAATTTATTAATTCAACAAATATTTATTAAACTCATACTATATTATTTGCCTACATGAGTATTATTTGAAAAAGGTATTAGTATTTTTCGGGAAGTTTCCTTCTACCCCCTCAATATCCATACTCAGGTCCCCAGGACTCCCACCTTGTTTTTGCCCCATCTGATACTGAGCAGAAGATATCTTCTTAGTCTTCTCCCCACTGGATTATGACATCCTTTCATCAGGGACTATGCCTTGTCTTGTTATTTTTAGAACCTGGCACATTGTTTGGCACATACTAAGATATCAGTAAAGTTTAATTCTCTTTTTTTGAGCAATAAAGTCAGATAGTGTCTCAAGATCTATTTAATTTCTGGTCACGTTTTAAGAATAAAGGTCTTTCCACTGGAATAGTTGCATGCTATTTTTTGGACCCAAATGTTAACATTTAAAAGCCTGGCCAGTTTCTGATAGGAGCCTCTGCCAGCCTACTCCTAAATACCCATCCCTAAATTAAGCACAAGCATGCAGACTGTGTCTGTAAACAATTTGGTTAATCTAAAAGTAAAAGTGATTATCCAATTAAAATGAAAAAGAGAAGAGTTAATTTAGAATGCGCTCTCTTTTAATTGAGTAAGAGAAGAAAATTATGCTATTATGGAGCAGGTGCTGAGAGAGAAAGGAGGAGGGAGGGAAGAAGGGAGAGAGAAAGAAAACAAAATGGTGCTTATTTAATGAAGACCTCAATACTAGAAAGACCCAGTCAGAAAGCTGTGTTGAAAGCATCTCATAGCCATGCCAGCATTGCCCCTAGTCTTAGGCTACAGAAAGACTGTAGGGGCTGCTGGCGAAGAATCATGCTGTAAAGAGTGTATTAGTACATATTTTACAAGGCTTCTTTCTGGGGAAACTTTCAGATGCTGTAAGTAGTCAAAGAGGTATCATAATTTTCTTTAAGTCACTTTTCTGTCTCTGTAAAATTTTGATCAATGGTCCCATTTCACCCCATAGATAGAAGCAGAGAGATGATTTGTAAGCACAACAGATTTGTGTGGCATCAAGGTTTTGCTTGTTGATTATTGTTGCAAACTGAATTGTGTGCCTCCAAAACTCATATGTTGAAGCCCTAACCCAAATGTGACTGTATTTGTAGATAGAGCCTTTAAAAAGATAATTACAAATAAATGAGGTCATCAGGGTGGGGCTCTCATCCTATAGGACTACTCTTCTTGCACATACCTGTGCGCTCTCTCTGTCCTGTGTGCAGAGGACAGGCCATATGAGGACACAGAGGGAAGGCTGCCATCTGCAGGCCAGGAAGAGAGGCCTCACTGAAAACCAAACCTGCCAGCATCTTGATCTTGGACTTCAAACCTCTAGAACTGTGACAAAATTAATTCCCGTTGTTTAAGTTACCCAGTCTATAGTATTCTCTTATGGCTATCTGAGCTGACTAATAGAGTTTTACATAGATCTTTGTGGTAGCAAAAACTCAGTTCAGTGAATAAACTGTGTAATCAGCTTATCTTCTCAGGCAAAATGATTCATTATGACTGGTCTCTTCCTGCCTCATTTCGTAGGCTGGGATTAGACACACTGCCAGGACCCCCTTACTTGCTTAGCTCACAACTGGAACCAAAATATGTTCCTTGCTGCACTACTATTAGACATGTCCTAAGAACATATTTTTGGTTGTAAACAATAGAAACTGACTCTGGTAAGGGAGAAAAGGAATGTAAAGAAAAGATAATGGTTAACTCCTAAGTTGGCAGTAGGCTGAGCATCTGCCTTTGTTAATGGCAGAATCCAATGGAAGCTGGAAGCACAGTGAAGTTCACTGTACAGCAATAGCCTGGTCAGGGGGAAGCTGCTGCCTGCCGTGGGACACCCACTACCTCCAGCACTGATGCACTTCAGATATTGTCACCACTCCAAGGGTGAATTCAAAACTGTCCTTCTCCTTTCTTTCATAATTGGTTCCAGATTCAAAGTCCTTTGTAGGAGAATCCTATTGGCCAAGTTGAGGTCACATCACCAAACTCCAGCTGCCCTCTTTAAAGGAAAACAAATATCTGGTGTTTTTGGTTTCTGTGATGTGAGGCAGACTCCTGATTCACATAAAGTCTCACCCAAAATTGCAATCTCCAGACATAAAAATAAGCGAATGAATAAGCAACAAATGTCTGCTTCATTCAGCAAAATGTTTTTTAAACAAACAAAACCAAGAAAATAAGTGGGAAGTACTGTATACTATAGTTTCCTCTTGGAGATTCTCAAGTCTTTCTACATATCAAAGTCCCTGAGAATTCTTACAGTGAAACAAATGAAAAAACCTGTTCACTTTACAATTCAGCATTCCCCAAACTTATTTGAATATTGTACCTTTTAATTATAGAATATGTTAATTCATCTAACATTTTTTCTCAGCTTGTAATTTAATAACTATTGTCTGGAGTCTTCTCCAGGTCTTTTATCTATGTCCTCCCCCAGCCTTCTGTAAACATACCCTGAAATGGTAAACTGGATTTAGAAACTAAGCAGCATCATTTTCCCCTTGCAACTAGGATGATATTTAACACTGGAGTCCTTTAGGATTCATTCACAGAACTTGAATCCTGGATCAGAATTTGCAAAAGCAAAGAAGCTCATGAAAGACAAAAAAAAAAAAAAAAAAAAAAAACCTCCTCGTTTTAAGTTGAGATACTGAAGGAATCCCAAAAAGAGGTCAAAGATAAAAGTACAATGGCCACAATGACAGGGAGTACATGACGTCCTTTACCAGGAATGCTTACACCTGTACCTGTGTGCTCCTCACCTGTGTATCATCAATATCTCACCTCTAGGCTCATGTATACATTTTTTCTTTTTCCTAGAACACTCTTCCTTCTGCTTCCTTCTACTTTCTTCTCATCTTTCAGGCATTGTTCTAAATAACTCTTCCTCAGTGAGGCTTTTGTTTGACCTCCCATGCCCACTGCTTTCCCTAAATCAGGGGTCACTATTATGTCCTCCAGTTATACCTTGCAAGTTCTTTTTTATTTAACATATATCTCACCTTATGTGATTGCTCATTTAATTGCGTCTCTACATGATGAATTACAAAAGAAAGAAAGCCATGGATCTATTTTCTCCCATTTTAGTACAGGCTCCTATGAATTTCATCCACCATAAAATAAGGCAGATGTTCATTTTCTACCATGTAAAAGATAGGTGTATTAGTTTCCTAGGTTTGCTGTAACGCGGTACCACAAACTTGCTGACCAAAGACAAAAGAAATTTATTCTCACACAGCTCTGAATGCTAGAACCCAAAATCAAGCTGTTGGCAGGGCCATGTGGACACTAAAGCCTCTTGAAAGGCTCTTTCTTTGCCTCTTCCCCCTTCTGGTAACTCCAGATTTTTTTTGGCTGGCAGCTATAGCGGTTCAATCTCTGTCTCTGTAGTCTAGTCACACGGTATTTGCTTTGTGTGTTTCTATGTCTGTATTCCCTTCTTACAAGAACACCAGTCATACTGGATTAGGGCCCACCCTAATGACTTCAACTAAACTTTAGTATGTTTGCAAAGGCCCTATTTCACAGGTCCTGGGGACTAAGATTTCAACATATCTTTGATCGTAACAATAGGTTTCATGTCTTTTTCTGTTCACCAGATGCATCCCCAACCTCTTTCTCAGGATGCTAACACTTATTGCATAATAAGTGGTGCTTTCTCTCCTTCTTTCTGTAAATAGACAGGTGTGTGTGTGTGTGGTGTGTGTGTGTAACAAATGTCAATGTTTGAGAGAGGGCCATATGTGTTCCAATGGCTGTGCTGTTTTCAGGAGGGCTGGGATTAAGAGAAAGGAATGGCTGGAAAGAACATAAAGACAAATCTGTTGTAAATTCCTACTCTTAAGGAAAGGTTAAGAGAGATAAATTGCTTTTCTTACAACTAAAAGAGGTGGGCATGCAGAATAAGCTTGGGTTTGACTTTAACTTGATACTGTATCCTGCTTGGTCAGATGCATCTACAAACAGAAGCAAGCATCAGAAACAATCTTGCAATTGTTTTGGGAACAAGAACATGCATTCACATCTTTGTCCATTTTTTCTCCATTTTTCTCTTTTCCAATTTCCCTAAAACCCCAACTAAAGATGAAAGTGTTTTCAATGCCTTCCTGTCTCTTCTTTGCAGGAAATCATGTACCTCTGTCTTTATCTTGTCTGGCTTCATCAGTAGTTTTAAATTCTAACTGAGCATTAGAATCATCTGGAAGATTTTTTTTAAATACAGATGCCACGTGCACATCCATGTAGCTTCTGCTTCAGCATCTGTGATTCTATTGCCGATCAGGATGGTATTCACTGGCCATTTAATGCTGGCAAGATGGCAGCTCCAGTGTTAACTCCTGTAAGTATGAAATTCCAAAAGCCAAATCATTTATTTAATAAATATATGTTGAGCATTTAGTGTCTTTCTTGCCCTTCTACATTGGGTTGAGTGTTTCTTCTCATTAAACATATTACATAACCCAGGTATTTAAATCACCACCAGCCTACTCATGCCACTTCCCACCTCTACTTCCATCTCTATCCCACCTAACAGACAGACCAATCCCCTCCAGGATGGGGCTGTTTTTTTTTATCTTTGTATCCCAGTTACTACCACAGGACCCAGTACACAGTATGCCCTTAATGCAGTTAGTTAAGTAGTGAGTTGCTTTTCCAGTTTTAGCTTTTAGAAAATAGCAAATTTCCCCGACTCTCGACATCTCAGATTGGCCTCAGCCCTAGACCAAGGCAAAACAAAGGCCAAATTTCTGGCTGCACCTCCCTTGACAACTTAAAAAAAAAATACATTTTCTTCAGATCTCAGTTGCTGATGGAGAGACTACGAGGTAACGGAAAGTTTCTTTCTGCTTTAGGAAAAAAAAAAAAAATGTGGTACTAATGCCCAGGAGGGATCCAAGGTTCTATTTTTATACCTTCTCTGAATTATCAATGTACTGCTAGATTTTTTTTTTTTTTTTAATTTTAGAGTTCTGACAGAGCAGGCTCTCTCTTTCAGAACTGACTGTTCCATAAGGCCATTTAAAAAGTGGCTTTATTAAAATAAACACATTTAAAATCAAAACAACTTTAATGCTTCTAGAGATGTTTCCTAGAAAAGAGTGTGAAAAACAAGTCAACTGCTTAAGAACCATTTTATAACTTCTAATTAGAAGTAGTTCTCTTTCCATGTTATGGTCACATTTTTAGCAGAAAGGTAGGACTTATTTAATAGTTCCTCGTATATTCCGGGTACCACAGGGTCTTGCACTTTTGCTCCCTGACCTGATGCCTTCAGTGCCCTTCACAATAGGCTATCAGGTAACCTTCAGTTGCTCCAGACTTTGCACTGCAGAGTTGTTTACCTGACTTTGAATTTTCCATAAATTTGCATTTGGATAAAAGAAACCTTCAAAACATTTTCATTAAATTTGCAGTATGGAAATAAAAGCCAAAGATCTGGGGAGGTAGCGTGGTGCAAAAGTTTTAGGCATCAAAGGATCTGAATCCCTGCATCGCATTAGTTGTCTGACTTTTAGAAGGTTATTTCACCTCTTTGAATCTCCTCTCTTTCATCTGCAAAATGGAAATACTGAGCCTATAACTTGCAAATACTTATAAGGGTTAAAGAGGGTCAGCTATAAAGCACCTGGCACATAGAAAGTGTTTAATACAATAGAATTTGCTCCACTTTTCATAATTGCCCTTTCCCTAACAAAATAGAAGTGGCCACAAAGCAATCTCATCTCTGTCAAATCATTATTCTTATTAACTAATTCGTATCCTTCATGCATCTGTATTCTGGTTTTAATTGCCATGAAAAAGCAACAACTTAACGGAAATGACCCAAAGATCCAGATAAATGAGAAAAGGCCAAATTTTAACTCACAAATACATTCTGGAAAATGTCATTTTTGCATTTTTTTTTTTTTTTTTGGTATCTCCTGTATGCCTGGGTCTACACTTGTTGCTAGTAACTCTTTATTTCTCTTCTCAAAATACTAGCATTCTAGTAGGAGGCTAGACATTATCATGGAGAGTTCTAGTACGAAGTTGACAATGACACATATCATAAAAGAAGCACAGACAAAGATTGTAGCCATTCAAAACATAAAATGTTCTTTCCATCTTGGGACTCCAATAAAGTATTCTGAAAGTTAGTAGCATATTAGCTGTGGCATAAAAGAGTAATAGGATTTGGAAATGGAGAAACTAGAGGGGAAAGCATGCTCTGTGGAAATATTAACATGAACAAAAGCATTGAGAGGGGCAAGCAATGGGTGCATTTGGAGAACTGAAAATTCAGTTTTGTTGGAACAAGTGGTTCATGAGAAGAGAGAAGTGAGAGAGAAGAATCAGTTTCATATGTGCATTGCAACTTTAGGGTACCATGATAGTGTAACTTAAAATACTGGTAGGCATTTAAATTGGCCTTAAATAATTTGAAGTTGGAAATGTGTCTTTCTATATTGGAAAACAGTAAATTCTGTCTTAAAGATGACTCCTCCTTGATGATATCTAACTAATTAAAACCTGGATTGAGCATATTTGTTGAGCTACCTCAATAGATGACCCAAACAACTGATCTGCGAACACCATGATCCAGGTGAATATCATCCTTTGAATAGTTTCAAAGGCAATACTCAAACAGTCATGAAATGAGGAAATCAAGCCCTCACCAAATTAGTTATATAATCAGTATTTGAAACAGATCATCAATAACAGGCTTTTGTCTTGACGTGTCTGACTGTAAAACCTTTGATCAGCATTCAAGGCCCATCTAAAACGCCACTTCTTCCATTAAATATTTTTAATTTCTGAATGTTGTCCTAGGGTTTTCTCCTTTGTTCTACTCTCTCTCTCTATATTCACTCTTTTGGTGGTCTTCTTAGACTCGGGGCTTTGAATATCACCAACTTTTCCCCCCTCTTTTCCTTGCTTTGTCTGTTTGTTTGTTTTTGTTTCATTTCATTTTGGTTTTTGGCAGCTGGCCAGTATGGGGATTTGAACCCTTGACTTTGAGTTTATCAGCACCATGCTCCTACAAAATGAGCTAACTGACCCTTCCAAATATCATCAATTTTTGACAAAGACTCCTAAATATATATCTCCATCCCAGACCTATGTCTTAAACTGCTGGTAGACAAGTATTCCTCCCACTCATTCAATATTTTTACTTGAATGACTAGTAGACATCTGTATTAGTCAGGGTTCTTCAGAGACAGAACAATAGAACAGATAAATAGATAGATAAGAGGGGATTTATTAGGAAAATTGGCTCACATGCTTATGGAGATTGAGAAGTCCCACATCAGGCGGTTTGCAAGCTGGAGACTCTGGAAAGCCAGTTGTGTGGCTCAGCTCAAGTCTGAAAGCTTCAGAACCAGGGAAGCTTGTGCTATAGTTTCTGGTCCAAGGTGAAAAACTTGAGACTTCAGGGGACGGCTGGTGTAAGTCCTGGAGTCACAAGGTCAGAGAGTCGGAGTTCTAATGTCAAAAGGCAGGAAGAGAAAAAGGATCCAGCTGCAGAAGAGAGAAATAGAGGGAATCCTTTTCTTTCCTTTTTTCCTTCTATCTGGGCCCTTATCTGACAGGATGGTGCTCAGCTAATTTGAGGGCAGATATTCCCATTCAGTCCACTGACTCACATGTCAGTCTCCTAGAAAACACTTTCACAGACACACCTCCTTTTCTGTAGGTATTCCTTAATCCAGTCAAGTTTACACATAAAATTAACCATCACACATTACAACCCAACAGGACCAAAACCGAATTTCCAATCTTCCTCCCAAAAGTTGTTCAACCAATCTAAGTTAATATCAAGTCCATTATTCCAATCTCCCTGGGAAAATAGCTTGAAATAACCTCTAATTTTATTTTATTTTTTTTTATTGTAACATAGTTATTTAAGGAATCTCTGTACTGTTTTCCATAATGGCTGCACCAATTTGCAGTCCTACCCACACTTTAGGAGGGGTCCCTGTTCTCTGCATCCTCACCAGTATTTGTTGTTCTCCATCTTTTTGATGATAGCCAGTCTAACTGGGATGAGATGGTATAGTAATGTGGTTTTGATTTGCATTTTGCTAATGATGAGTGATATTGAGCATTTTTTCATGTGTCTGTTGTCCATTTGTATATCATCCTCTGAGAAATACCTATTTGGCTCCTTTGCCCAGTTTTTATTTGGGTTATTTACTTTTTTACTTTTAAGTTGTTTGAGTTTCTTATGTATTCTGGATATTAATCCTTTGTCAGATGCGTAGTTTGCAAAGATTTTCTCCCACTCTGTAGGCTGTCTTTTTGCTCTGTCATTTCCACTGCTGGATATATACCCAAAGAAATAGAAAGCATCATGTCAAAAAGATACTTACACCCCCATGTTTATTGCAGCTCTATTTACAATAAGCAAGAGATGGAACCAACCTAAATGTCCATCATCAGATGACTGGATAAGGAAAATGTGGTATATATACACAGTGGAATATTACTCTGCCATAAAAGAGAATGAAATATTGCCATTTGCAGCAACATGGATGAACTTTGAGAAATCATATTAAGTGAAATAAGCCAGACACAGAAAGAGAAATACTGTATGTTCTCACTCGTAAGTGGCAGCTAAAATAATAAACATATAAATAAAAGAAAGATACAACATTCACAATAATACACTGAAATTTCAGAAGGAGAACTGAGGCTACTAGAAGTGGGAAAGGAGGAGGGAGGGAGGAATTGGTAAAGGGCCATGAATAGCAATGACAGTGTATATTATTGAATATAATAATTATTCTGATTTGAGCATCACGTATTGCTCACAAGTACTGATATTCAACTCTGTACCCTAGGCTAACTGGCATGAGATGGTATCATAATGTGGTTTTGATTTGCATTTCCCTAATGCTGTGTGATGTTGAGCATTTTTTCATGTGTCTGTTGGTCATTTGTATATCGTCCTTTGAGAAATGCCTATTCAGCTCCTATGCCCATTTTTTAATTGGGTTATTAATTTTTTTTTTTACTGTTAAGTTGTTTGAGTTCCTTGTATATTCTGGATATTAATTCTTTATCAGATGTTTGCAAATATTTCCTCCAACTCTGTAGGTTGCCTTTTTGCTCTATTAATTGTTTCTTTTGCTGTGCAGAAGCTTTGTACTCTGATATACTCCCATGTGTTTATTTTTCCTTTTTGTTGCCTGTGCTTTGGGGGTCTTGTTCATAAAGTCTTTGCCCAGTCCTACTTCCTGAAGTATTTCTGCATTTTTTAGGAGTTTTGTAGTTTCAGGTCTTATATGTCTGTCTTTAATCCATTTTGAGTTGATTTTCGTATATGGTGAGTGGTACAGGTCTTGTTTCATTCTTCTACATGTGGATGCCCAGTTTTCCCAGCACCATTTGTTGAAGAGGCAGTCTTCTCCTCAATATATGCTCTTGTTGCCTTTGTTGAAGATCATTTGGCTTTGGGCTTGTGGGTTGATTTCTAGGCTCTCTATTCTTTCCATTGGTTGAGTGTCTGTTTTTATGCCAATACCATGACGTTTGGTTACCATAACTTTGTACTAAAATTTGAAGTCAGGCAGTGTAATGCCTCTGGCTTGCTTTATCTATCTATTTGCCTATCAATCTATTTATTTATTTATGCTCAGGATTACTTTGGCTATTTGGGGTCTTTTGTTGTTCTGAATGAATGTTAGAATTATTTTTCTATTTCCGTGAAGAATGTCATTTGTATTTTAACGGGAATTCCATTGAATCTGTAGATCACTTAGAGTAGTATGGGCATTTTCACAGTGTTTATTCTTCCAATCCTGGAGCAAGGAACGTCTTTTCATCTTTTTGTGCCCTCTTTAATGTCTTTCAACAGTGATTTGTACTTCTCATTGTAAATATCTTTCACCTCCTTGGTTAAGTTGATACCTAGGTATTTTATCTTTTTCATGACTATTGTAAATGAGCTTCCTTTCTTGATTTCTTTTTCTGCTAGTTCACTGTTGGAGTATGATAATGTTACTGATTTTCATGTGTTGATTTTGTACCCTGCAACTTTACTAAAATTGTTTATCAGAGTATTTCTTTTTTTTTTTTTTTTTTTTTTTACCAGTAAGGGGATCTCAACCCTCTGCACGGTGTCGTCCGCACCACACTCAACCAGTGAGTGCACTGGCCATCTGTATATAGGATCCGAACCCGTGGCCTCAGCACTACCAGCGCCGCACTCTCCTGAGTGAGCCACGGGCTGGCCCATTTGTTTGTTTTTTGTAGAGAGTTTGGGCTGTTTTATACATAGGATCATATCATCTGCAAACAGGAACACTTTGACTCCATCTTTTCCAGTCTTGGCTTAACTCTTTCTCTCATACCATCCAACCATTCAATTAACCAGGTCATTCTTTAACTCTGTCTTTAACATCTGAAATACTTACAACTCTCACCATCTCCATAGTCCACACCACCATCATTTTCTCACTTATACAGTGTTCTTGCAAATAGCTTTCAAAATTGACCCCTTTCTTCTGTACTTGCCTTTCTCCCCAAGCTTCGGTTCTAATCTCAGCCCAGCAACTAGAATAGTACTTTTAATAATAAAATCAGCACATATCACTTCTCTATTCAAATCCTTGCATTAGATCACTATTTTATTTGGCAAAAGACAGTGACCTCTACCAGGTCTGTGTGATCCCCCACATTGTGCCTGCACTTTCTTATCCCTCTGACCCCTGCTCCTTCTATCTCTCTTAAATCATTCTAGCTTCCTTGCTATTCCTCCAACAAGAAAAACTAACTCTACCTACATTCTTGCTGTACCCCCTGCTTAGGATACTGTTCTCTAGATATCCTCCTAGTTTATTTCTTATCTACTTCAACTCTTTCTAAAATGTTAACTTCTCAATAAAAAGTTAACATAAAATTGCACCTACATTCCCAGAATTGCCAGTCCCTCTTTGTCTGCTCTTATCATCTTTTCACATTAGTTATTCTCAATGTTTGTTGTTTATTTTCTATCTTCCCCCTCTAGGATGTAAGATCCTTGGAGAGCTTGCGTATTTGTCTGTTTCAGTCATTTGTGTTTCCTAAACACCTAGAATAGGCACACCATAGCTGCTCAAACAATAGTTAATAGATGAAATATATGAAATGATCTTCTCTCTATCCACTTATTTCACTCTTTCTTTTTACTTTGTCCTTGATACATTTAGCTTCTAGTAGAATTCTTTGCCTTTGGAGGTGCTCAGCAAATATATCATAAATTTATGTTTCACATTTTAATGATTTCTTTTAGAGCCATAGAGTTTGCACATTAGTAAAATAGAAAACAAGCACTAAATAGTGTATAATAGCTTATATCTATCAGTACCAGTGGAATAAATTATCTCCTCTTATTATTATTTTTTTAAATTCTGTTTTGTTAGCAACAGAATCTAGGACCTGAACTCCCTGATAAGTGGCTTTTGAACTATTTTCCACATCCTTCTTGTGGTTCTGAGGTTGTGCTACAGGGGTTGCTGGAAGTATAAAATTCACGAGGCACTTTCATCCCAACCCATCAAGGGTCCTATCTGAACTTGCCTAAGTTCCTTCTTACCCAGTGCATCTCTGCTATTTCAGTTTCCATATTCAACTCTTGAGTAAGATTTTGTTGCAAAAAAGGATTCCAGAGCAGAAAGAAATTTTGAAGACAGCTAAATTAGGTCATTTTCCCAGCTCTTCCCTTATTTTGATCTGTACAGATACCATTTTTGCTTTCAGCCTTTGCCAGCTTTGGAGCTAAATGAAATCACATTGAATATCAAAATATAAGATTTTTTTTTTTTTTCCAAACTGACAGTTTCTATTTTTAAGTGGGACAAATTATTTTTTTTTCATATTTTACATCAGGAATTTTATTTATTTATTTATTTGGCCATTCTGTCTTCCCCTTGATAAACTGAGTGGTTGAACAATAATTGCTACAATAGTGTTCAAGAAAATTCATGTTTGCTATTAAATAAAGCCGATAGAGAAGGAAGAAAGGAAAATCAAAATGACAGATCTTATCATGTCATAACATGACATGCTGTCAGAATCTTTAATCTGATGTCTGAAAAAAAAAAAAAGCCCCCACCTACGGATGTGCTACAACTAGCAAATTTGAGTCATCCAGGAATATTTAACATCTACTTATATTCCATTACCTTGCTTGGTACTTTTCTTCTTCATTTATTTTTAACTATTTTTTTCTTCTTTAGCATATGATTATAGTTGACAAAAATGCATCAATATGCATCATATCATTTCTTATTTGCCTGAACCCTCTTTTTCTAGGAAAAAGAAGAGCTGAAATTTTCCAAATTCCCTTTCCGACCCTCCTCTCTTCTCTGTTTGGGGTATTCTTAAATGGACACAATATCTGAATATAGTTTTATCCTTTTAGCAATCTAAAATCAAGAGGTAAAAGTACTGTGCAATTCTCAACCACCAGCAAGAATGCTGATTTTATTAGACAAATATGATAAACATTTTAGAATCTTTTAGTTCCTTAG
Organism: Cynocephalus volans; assembly: GCF_027409185.1. Taxonomy (NCBI): domain Eukaryota; kingdom Metazoa; phylum Chordata; class Mammalia; order Dermoptera; family Cynocephalidae; genus Cynocephalus; species Cynocephalus volans. Next base: position 128,577,045 of record NC_084463.1, read on the forward strand.
ACCAATGAATCTTGACCCTGTGTGGACATTAGAATTATCTTGAGAGCTTTTAAGAGATACTGGTGGCCAGGACTCATTAAGGAACAATAAAATCAGAATCTCTTGGAGTGAGGTCCAGGCATTGGTATTTTTTAACAGTGCTCTGGCTCAATCTGATGTGTAGCGAATGCTGAAACCACTATCCTGTGAAGACTAAGTTGCTAAAAAGTGGGTGAGGCATTTATTTTAAATTTGGTTTTAATGTGCAATACTTGAAGAAAAACCTAAAAATGTAATAAGGACTGAATTTGCTATTGTTTTGCTAGCTTGGTACAACTTAGAGTGACAGAGTGGAACCAGAGGTGGATTTGCCATGAACTCGATGAAGCTTAAGCTTCAGTGCCCCCACTTGCTCCTGCCTCTGTAAGTGCTGGGATGTGTTAAATTTTGCACGGATAGTATTCAGGTAGGGTAAATCAGTTAGCAACCAGAAAGCATGTATGTCTAAGAATTACTTATAAATTGCCTAAAGAGGTCTCAGAAAAAAAAAGGGGGGGCTTGAATTATTTAGTCCACAGTAATTTATTGTGATATCTTTTCTTATTTTACATTCATTTTCAAACCTATTTTTATGTTTGTAATGCTGCATTCTTTTTCTCAAAGACAGACTCACAACTGTATATGCTTGAAGCCTCATAGAACCTGGATTTGTCTTTGAGTGGGGCACATTTAAGAACGTAAAAGAAGGGATTGCTGGTCATATTCCTAACTAGAAATCTAAATGTTAGAAATTGAGCATGAAGAAATGCACATTGATCCATTTCTGCATAATAATAATTATTTAAAGAACATGATAGTTCTACTCTTAAAACAGCCCTTTAAAAAGATTTAACTCAAAGAATGTGATAATTCTCTTTTGCAGTTTTGAGTTGCTTCTCTATCTTTCGTTCTTTTGAGTAACTTTTCATTTTATTTATCTATCTGTCATCTGTCTATCTATCTATCTATCTATCTATCTATCTATCTATCTATCTATCTATCTATCATCTATTTATTTATTTTGTCGGGTGGCTGGCTGGTGCAGGGATCCAAACCCTGGACCATCGTGTTACTAGGTGGCATTTTAACCAACTGAGCTACCCAGCCAGCCCAGTTTTGAGTAACATATTCTTACATGCCATTCTGAATTAGAAATGGCCCAAGAATTTCCATTTGAAGAAATTCTCTCATTTTTCCCCTAATTATAAAACTTGAGTTTCTGCAAGAGATTTTTCATTCCAACCTGCTTCCCTGATTTACCCTACCTAACTGAAACTAAGGAACCTCTTATACATGGTACCTAATTTTATAACTTACATCACATTTTTCCTATATTAACAAAGGTGTATAAGCATTATAATATTTACATTATTTTATCCTAGATATTTGTCTATGTCTCTGAGTGTCTGCTCTTGCAACTTCAGCAAGAATTATGAGAATTATGAAGTATTCCATAAATAATTGCAAGATTATTTCGTTTTACAGAAGGCTTGTTTTTTTTTTTTTTTTCTCGTTTTTTTTTTTTTCTTTTTTTAGGGAACTCTATTAAAGGAGGTGCCACAAGCATTTATTTAATATCTCAACTCTTATTTCACATAGAATGAGAGGGAATTTGGAATAAAGCTAAGAAACCAAATTTTATATGAATTCTTTACCTTCAGCGAATGGTTCCAACATCCTTTATGACTCAGTGCTTTTATTTCCTTTGACCATACTCAGATTAGTCCTACACTTTCTATTTGAGACCAAGCATAGTTCAGCTATAAAAAGTAGCTGACTATTAACATCAGCAGCATGTTTAGTCTCTCTTAATATTTAAAGATACAAACTCTCAGAAAGGAAATGGTAGTTGGAGAGAAAATGTGGGAGCCCAGTGCTATACGCTTACTCCATTTATTAAAATATCTCCATTGCTACAGCCTGCATTTGATATCACTGGAAAGCAACAGGAAGACTGAACATAAATTTTTTCAAAGTTCAGTGCAGAAGGAAATATAATGGGAGGTAAGTACTCACAACCTTATTGAGGTCTTATCATTTATAGTATTTTTTTCAGTTGTTTTTCTTGGATTTTCTAGGTATACAATCATCTCATCTGCAAATAGTGATCACTTTGCCTTCTTTCTAATTCTTATACATCTAACTTTTTTTTTCTATCTAATTTTCATGGTTAATACCCTAATATTATGTTAAATATTATAGATGGTGGATGGTAATTTTACCTTATTCCTGACTTTAGTGTTTCCCTCTTGAGCATGACACTAGTTCTTCTTTTGAGATACGCATAGTTTAACATACCGAGGTAGTACAAATCAATCCTTACATTATTGAGACGTTTAAAATCGAGAATGCCTTTTCAGCATGCAAACATGTGATCATACTCTTTATTTCAAAACATTGATTTATGTAATGCATTATTTAATACATATCCTAATATTGACCCAATATTGTATTCTTGTATTACTAGGTCATGATGTACTAGTTTTTTAATAGGTTATTAAATTCTATTTGCTAATATTTTATTTGTGCTTTTTAAAATCTATCTTTATAAGTAAGATTAATCTATAATTTTCTTTTTATGTGTAGTCTTTGATACATTTTAGTAGCAATTTTAAAGACACTTAAAAATAATCTTTCTTTTTAGTTTTCAAGACGATGTTCCAATCTGACTACTAGGGGAGAGTTAATATCATTGGAATTATCTGATCTTTAAAGTTGTGATAGAATTCTATATAGTCATCTGGGCCTTTCTCTTTTTGGGTGAGGAAGGGTTCTTATACTACTTTTTGCTAGTTTATTCCTAAGAAAAATAGTCTTTAAACACATTATTTTCTCATTCTAAATATTTTTTGGAAGAGAGAGGAGGTCAGTAGGAGAGTAATAATGAAGCACCTAAGATTTTATTACTGATTACCATATTGGGGAAGAGGGAGACTATTTATTAGGGGGCTATAAAGTACTAGTCCTTCCATTTAACTCTTACTAAAACTCAGTTAGATAAATACCACAACTTACATTTTACAGGTAAAAAAAATTGACGTTTAAAGAGGTTATGTCACCTTCTCAAGAACATAAGCAGAAGAGCATGATTCAAACTCCTGTCTCTATGACAGCAAAGTCCAGATATTATGGATTGTCTGTTTTTCTTCTCTTCTACTTTCCAGATACATAATGTATAATGTATAAATTAGGAAGTATACATCATTTAGTTCTTAAGAAATTTAAAATCAAATACTCAGCAACATACATAGCAACTCAGATTATATCTATATGTGTATGCAATCAGCTCAACAAACAATAGGACAGGGATGTTGAGACCTCCAAGGCATTGAGGGCTCTGACTTGGGAGCAAGAAAAATGGAGCTAGGCTTTGCTGGTAGTCCTGGGACACACTGACCAGATGGGCCCCATACCGAGTGGCTTTCTTTTACAGTCATCCTGTCCTTTCTTTCATAGCATGGGATTGAGCAAATTCTTAATGAATAGGTTAAGTTTTAAGAAGTATTTTTGTAAGAAATACAACCTGTGGCTGTGCTTACTTCCTTAAATAAATCCAAGACTCTTCTAGTGAATAGAATTGTAGAACTACTTTATTAATATATTAGTACTGAAGCTCATATGGGAATGGTGAAATATTAATCAAAGAAGTGAGAGCTTCCCCCAAATCCCATATTGGTTTATCCCTTTCCTTTAAAAAATATTTGGACTCCAATCACTCTCCATTTGAAACTCTGCTGATCCTAATTCAATGGTAATCAGCCTGACAACTATTTCTTGTGGGCTTATAATATCTTGATGTTTTGAACCATAAATTAAACTACATGGATTTCAGATTAATCAATAAGCCCCCAACAGTGTGTTACCAAATTATATAAACTCTAAATAGCACATGGAATGAAATAGATGAGAAAATAAGAGACCTTATCTCAGCATAAATCCCATATCACACTGAGTTTTCTCCTAATTCTAGGGCTGCCAGCTATCTCAGATTCAGCAGCAACTTCTCACACCAACTTCAATAATTTCATAGAACATGTACTCTTCTTTGTCTTTGGAGGAAAATAAATCAGTTTCAATGAGTTAGTTAATTGATTTCCAATATCTCCTATTCTAATTGGTGGACATTAAATAAATAAAGCAAAATCAAATTACCTTGCTGATTTTTAATTAAATATACATGCTTACTAGTTTGAATTAAATAAATATGGTAAATACAGCTCCATATCAATATACATACACAGATACAAAATCATATTCTGTACAGATGATCAGATAATTTTAAATTGTGAACATTTCCCATATCATTAATAAAAATTTGATTTATAGACCAAAGAGATACTAGAAATAAAATTGTCAAATCATAATTATCAAAACGTTGGCCTTTAACCATTAACAGTTGGGGGGCCTAGGGCCTCAGCCACAGCCGCTAACATCCACATTCAGCCCAATGATGACCCCCAGGCCACTGCCAGAAGAGCCCCGGGTTCCCAAGCTGGGGCAGGGGGGTGGAGGGCCTTAGCCACGCCCCTTCAAAGTCTGTGTCCAGCCCAGCAACACAGACTCCTCCCCAGCTCCTCTGCCAGAATGAGGGGGATCCTATGGGCCTTGACCATGCCACCTCCCCCTCTCTCCCCTCTTTCTCCCACCCTATCCCGCTCTCCCTTCCTCTCTCTCCCTCCACGCCAACTGCTCTGCAACAACATCTTAGAATGTAAAAACAAATGAATGAACAAAAAAACTGTTAGCACCATGACTCCCATATAAATATAAATGAATATATTTATTTAAATATGTGGAGATATCATTACCCACCTAGTAGGATGAATAAAATAGGAAAAATAACTGGCAATACCGATTCCTGGCAAGGATGTGGAGCAATAGGAACTCTCATTTATTGCTGGTAATAATGCATATAGTACAGCCACTATGAGAGATAGATGGGCAGTTTCTTATAGAGCTAAGCATATAACAATCAGCAATTCCACTCTTAAGTATTTACCCAAATAATTTTAGAATTTGTGTCTACACAAAAGCCCACATAAAAATGTTTATAATAACTTCATTCATAATTACCAAAGCTGAAAGCAACCAAGATGGTTTTCAATGTGTAAATGAATAAATAAATTGTGGAATAGCCACACAATGGAATACTATTCATCAATAAAAAGGAAGGAGCTCTCAAGCCATGCAAAAACAGGAATGAATCTTAGATGTGTATTACTAATTGAAAGATGTCAGTCTAAAAGTTTATATACTGGTCCATTTAAATGACATTTTGTAAAAAGGAAAACTATAGAGATGATGAATCAAAAGTTGCCAAGAGTTTGAGGCATCTCTGGGGTATTGAATAGTGGAAACACACAGGATTTTTTAGGGTAGTGAAATTATTCTGTATGATACTATTAATGGCAGGTACATTACACTCTGCATTTGTCAAAACCCCAAAAATTTAAAGAGCAAAGAATTAACATTAATGTTAAAAAATAAAAAAAAACCATTATTTAGGAGGTTGAGGGACCCTAGGATAGAATGCAGACTGTGTCAAAAGAACATAACTGTGTACAACTACATGATGGGCGTGGGGGTAAAAGGTACTGACCTAAGTAAGTTTGAAAATTAGTAGAATCTGAAATACTAAAGGCAAAGGAACTGTATATATACTCTGTACTCTAGTTGATAAAGTTGTTTCATATGGGGATATGAGTTAACAATTCTGAAATCACTCTACATGTGTTCTAGATTTGAACAATAATGTAAATGCACGGTGGATGGTGAGGTTTCACAGAGCTGGAGTGGGATCTAAGAAGGTTTTTATTGGTGTAATATTTGACTTGATTCTTAAGGGACATATAGAATTCTAACAAGTAGAAAAAGAAGAAAAGACATTTCAATGAGAGGAAACAGCTTTAGTCAGTAGTCCTCAAACTTTCATGTCTGAGAAGCCCTTCACATTCAGGAAAAAAATATTTAGCACCAAAAAGGATTTTTTAATATGTATATTATACCTATTGATATTTTCATATGATGAATTACAACTGATACAATTTTAAAATATTTATATAATAATTCATTTAAAAATAAGTGATAAACCAATTATATGTCAATTTATACAACATGTTTTTATGAAAAGTAATATTTTAGAAAACTCAAGCATTTAGTGAAAAGAATGATATTGTTTACATTTCTTGCAAATCTCTTTCATGTCTATCTTAATAGGAAGTAATTGGAATTTTATGTCTGTTTCTGCATTCAATGTGTTACAGCATCACATATTATATACTCTCTGGAAAATTCCACTTTACACTGATGTGAGAATGAGATCGAAAAAGGCAAATCTTAAAATTATTATCTAAGTATCTTAATATTATTGTGAACATAGTTTTAGTCTTGAAGACCTTTCAGAAAGTATCTTGGGGACCTTCGATGGTCCCTGTACCACACTTTGAGAACCACTGCCTTGAGCAAAGGCACAGGGGAGAAAAACCCAGAATGTGTAGGGAAAGAAGACATAGGTTAGTAATAGTAGAATTAAATTTGAATGATGGGAACCACAAAAGACCCTGAATAGTCAAAGCCATCTTGAACAAAAAGGACAAAGCTGGATGTATCATCCAACTGGATTTCAAACTATATTACAAAGCTATAGTAATAAAAACAGCATGGTACTGACATATAAACAGACTTATCAACCAATAGAATAGAATAGAGTCCACATATAAACCCACATATTTACAGTCAATTGATTTTTGATAAAGATACTGAAAACACACAATGGGGAAAGGACAGTCTCTTTAATAAATGGTGTTGGAAAAACTGGATATCCACCTATGGAAGAATGAAAATGGATCCTTTTCTCACTTCTTATAAAATAATTAACTAAAAATGGATCAAAGACTTGAACATAAGATCCAAAACTGTAAAACTTCTAGAAGAAAACATAGGGGAAAATCTCCATGACAGTGGTCTGGGCAGTTATTTCTCAGATATGACCCCAAAAGCATGAGCAACAAAAGCAAAAATAAACACATGGTATTGCATCAAACTAAAAAGCTTCTGTGCAGCAAAGGAAACAATTAACAGAGGGAAGAGACAACCCACAGACTGTGAAAAAATATTTGCAACATCAGGTACTGGATAAGTGACTAATATCCAAAATATTATATGAAACTCAAACTACTCAGTAACAATAAAACAAAAAATCCAACCTAAAATGGACAAAGAATCTAAACAGGCATTTCTCAAAAAATGTCCAAATAATATGTGAAAAAAATGCTTGTATATGTCAAAATATTTAAAAGAGAGGATTTTAAATGTTCTCACCACAAAGAAATGATAAATATTTGAGGGGATGGATATATTAACTAGTCTGATTTAATCTTTCCACAGTATTTACATGTATGGAAACATCACATTGTATTCCATAAATATATACAATCATATTTGTCATAACTTAGGGGTTATTCAATATGAGTTTGGAAGAAAAGGAGAAAGACATTAGGGACAGGGGAATTTGAAGTTAAAAATAAAATAAATCTAAAAATAAAAAAGTAGTTTTATATGAGGTAACGAATATGTTAATTAGCTTGATTTAATAATTTCACAACATATATGTATATAAAAATATCATGTTGTACACTATGAATATATACAATTTTCATTTGTCAATTATGCTTTAATAAAGCTGGGGGACAAATCTAAAAAAATAATTAGAATGGTGCGATGACATGTAGTTAAATGAAATGAAAAATAAATTGTCAGATATTGGAGGGGTTTGACAGTCAGGTAAAGTTTGATTGGTTTGCTGGTTTATTTTTTAACTATCATAAACAGCAAGTTTTTGAGAAGAGTGACAATACTCAGTTTTTTAAAAAGTTAAGGCAATAAATTCTAATAAAAATATAAAGTAAAATTTGGAGGGTTAAAAGATTGGAAGTCAGGGGCTGGCCAGTTATTCGGTTGGTTAGAGCTCATTGTTATAACACAAAGGTCTAGGGTTTGGATACCTGTACTGTCCAGCTGTCAAAAAAATAAAAAATAAAAAGTGATTGGAAGTGAAAGATCAGAAATCAGAGGACATGATTTTAATAGTCCAGGTTAATCATGAGAAGACTCAGTAGGGATTTTTAAAGGGTGGGGGAATTTTATACCCTATATAAACATAGAATGAAGAACACTTGGGGGTTATTTAATATGTGCTTGAAAGAAAAGAAAAAAAGATGTTAGAAACAGGGGAATTTGAAGTCTTGATCTGAAAGAGGCCCATATAATACTATATTCATATCCTGTATACCTTACTTGTAGTAAACTTTCCAAAAACAGCACGTATATATATATATATATATATATATATATATATATATATATAATATATATATAATATATATATTTTATTTCAGAGAAGTTTAAAATGAGGGAGAAGTCTTAGCAATCATATTCCCCTTAGGAAGATGGATGACTATTATTGATAAATCTCTTGGCTTTGGAGCTGAGATTATACCAAGGGCACTTGTGAGAAACTATACACAGACTCTGTACCAGTTTTTATTTTGTTTTCCAGAAAGAAAACATCCACTGGAGTGACTATGCATAGATTCTTCTAATTTAGTTAAGATAGTGTATTTGGTTAACTGTGGGGGTTTAGTTCTGATGAATGGTGTATAAAGACAGAAATCCAAAGCTGAATTCCTTAATATAGAAAGCATCGGAAGGATGGGGTTTATGGGACAAATTGTGTCACCCCCCAAAATTCATATGTTCAAGTCCCAAATGCCAGCTTCTGAGAATGTAACTGTAAATGAAGATAGGTCCTTTAAAGAAGTAATTAAAGTTAAATTAGGTCATATGGGTGGGACCTGAAAAAGGTGATTAAGATAAAATGAAGCCTATAGGTTTGGACTCTAATCCTACCTGACAGTTGTCCTTATAAGAAGAAGAAATTCGGGCACTCGGAGAAACACCAGGGATGCAGATACACAGAGGATAGCCATGTGAGGACACAACAACATGATGGCTATTTGCAAGCCAAAGGAAGAGGACACAGGAGAAACAAACCTGCTAACATCTTTATAGTAGACTTCTAGCTCGTGAACTGTGATGGCGGGGTGGGGGGAGAGTGTATGTTGTTTAAGCCACTTAATCTGCGGTATTTTGTTATGGCAGCCCAAGAACACTAATACAAATAGTGAGGGAGAAAGCGATAGGGAAGTTAAATTTGCTTGCCAAAAGGAGGAGAACATTGGAGAATGAACAGGAATTTTGCTTAATTTTGCTTTATGACAAGCGAACCCTTTCCTTACTTCCCATAGAATCGTGAATAAAATCTACATTACTCACAGCTTGTGCAGTTGAATTTTTATTTTTATTTCTTTAATTTTTATTTTTTGGTGGTTCAAGGCATACATTAACTTATTAAAGTTTTTATGTAAAGACCTAGAACACCTGGGTTAAATAAACAAGTAGATTTATTCTAGAGATACATTTTATTTTAAGTAAAGAAATAGTAGTCTGTAAATGAATTAAAAATTAGAACGATAGAAAATGCCAGCAAAATTTTATTTTTTAGCAAAAAGTAATACCAAATCAAGATAATTTCAGGAGGAAACATGGTGATCTTAGCCAGACCATAAAGGTTGGTCCAGATACGAGGACTGGTAAGAATGACAATAAACTGGCTGAGCCTACTTTCCTTGGGATCACTCTTCATTCAGCAAGCAATGAAACAAATGTGTGCAAAAATAAGAAAACACAATACAAGTGGATACAGCTCCCTGTAACCTCTCCTACTCCTAATAAACATGTTCTTAAAATTTGGAGGTCTCCAAAGGATGGAATTAATTTTGGTGAGGTATCCACCACGTCAAAGAGAGCAGAATAGTGGATTTGTTACCTTCCCCCCGCTGTTTTCAGCTGTAAGTATGTATGTGGACATACTTTTCTGAAAACTGAGGGTAATCCATCAGTTCTCAAGTGCATGTCTTGTTAGCAAAAGGATCTTTTTGCTATGATAATTACATTTTTCCACATGTTATTTTTAAATCATTGGGCCTATCTGAAGTTTCATTGTAGCAGGCATGGCTTTTTTAAAAAGTCCCTAAATTATACATTTTCAATATTTTGGGAACTAACTCGTATACATTGTTAAGAATAAACCTCAGTTTTTTGGTAGAATCTTTAGGGTTTCTATATATAAGATCAAATATAGACAGTTTTATTTCTTCCTTTGTAATGTGGATGCCTTTCATTCATTCATTCATTCCTTTATTTTGCACAATTACTCTGACTATGATGTCCAGTACTATGGTGAATAGAAGTGACAAGAGTGGGCATCCTGTCTTATTTCTGACCTTAGAGAAAAGCTGAAACCTTTTCACCAATGAGTATGATGTTATCTGTGGTTTGTCATATATGGTCTTTATCATGTTGAGATGCATTCCTTCCAAACCTAATTTGTTGAGACTTTTTGTCATGAAATGATGTTGAGCTTAGTCAAATGCTTTTTCTGCATCTATTGAGATGATCATATAATATTTATCCTTCATTTTGTTAATGTGCTGTCTCACATTTATTGATTGGCCCATTGACGGATGAATGGATAAAGAAAATGTGGTATATAAAATGAAATATTGTTCAGCCTTAAAAAAGAATGAATTCCTGCTATTTGGAACAATATGAATGGATCTGGATTTACGTTATAATAAGTGAAAGACGCTAGACTTAGAAAGACATATACTGTATTATCTCACGTGTATGTGGAAACTAAAATATTCAAACTCAGAAGCAGATAGTAGAGTGATGTTCGCCAGGGACTGGGGGTAGGGAAAATGGTTGGGGAGGTGACTGTCAAAGAGAAGGTTTCAGTTATGAAAGATAAATAATTTCTGGAGAACTTCTATATAGCATAGTGCCTATAGCTAGCAATATTCTACTGTATACTTAAAATTTGCTAATAAGGTAGATCTTATGTTGTGTTCTTACCACAAAAATATAAATAAATAAATAATAAAGGGGGCAGGAAGAAACTTTGGAAGGTGACAGATATGTTTATGGCCTTAATGGTGGTGATGGTTTCATGGGCATATACTTATCTCCAAACTCATCGAGCTGTATACATTGAATATGTGTGATTTTTATGTATCAATTATACTTCAATAAAATGGCTTAAAAAAACTTCATTGATAAACACTCAACAAGTGATTATTTATGGGAAGTATGAACCTTCCTAAATTTCAGAAAATGTTTAGACATATACTGTTCACTGTAACAGTATCAAAAGCACAGCCAGCCATTAATCCTATTTCTTGGCTACCTGCTTTCTGAGTGTAGTATTGAACTTCTATGCCTGGTTGAGGTTGGGTGTGGCTACATGATTTGCTTTAGCCAAGGAAATGTAAGCAAAAGAGACAATGTGTCTTTGATCTGGAATATTTTAAGAGCCAGTGGACAATATTCTAAACTGTCTCTTTTCTATTGCCATGGTCACCAGCAACAGTGAATATAATGGCTGCTCCAATAGCCCTCAAGGAGATAGAGAACAGATGCTTCAGTAGAATCGTGACATACATAAAACATGCACAATAAATAAATCGTGGCAATTAAAAGCCACTGAAATTTGGTTGTAGTGGGGGGAGTGTGCATTACCAAGACATAATGAACCTATTCTGACTGATAGAACCAGGTTGTTCAACATACAGATGAGATAGACATAAAAACTACCTCCCTATTTATTTAAAATCAAAATTAGTCTCTGACAACAAAATCGTTTCTCCAACCACTGCTTTAATGGAATGGAAGGGTTTATCTTCTCTGATTATTATGGGAAAACATTTATCAGACATCTAACATAGAATGAAGATGCCTTCACGTGCAACTTGTTATCTGTCTTTTAAATAGATATTATTATTTCTATTAAGAGTTTTATGAAATATACAGATTGTACAATCAGTAAAAAACGGACTCTCACTTTGACTCAACTTCAGACTTTGATAAAAATGTTTTTTCCATATGCTTCATATCGACTATTACCACCTAAGAGAAGTTTCTTATTCTCTTTATTCTCTTAAAAAGGTTTAGAATCTCACTCAGGCAACTTTGTGGTTCTTCTGGAAACAGTTTTAAAATAAAGGTAAGCTTTTCCTCTATATTCTGAAAAGGAGTTTCTCCTTAGATTCTTCTACCCTGGATTACTAAGTTTCAAAACGGTTTCAGGTAAGTTATAAAAGAAACTGTTTCCCTTGCTTTATGGAACACCATTATTCAATAAAACATATGTTTCACCCATTTGGGAGAAAATAAGGAGACAGTTATAATCATCATATCAACCACTTTTCTAGTTTTCTCCCCCAGCCTAAAATGATCAGGAATGTTTAAATTAAAAAACAAAAACAAAAATGAAACAACAAACAACTATTTATAAATTTTACTTTTGTTACTTTCTGGATGGATGTTGACTTGGATTACTGAAATAATCTCTGATTATATTTTCTTAAGTTTACAATAAAGAAAACGATACCTTTCAAACAAGATTATAACAAAGATTTTTTTAAATTATGTAAAATAACTAGCACACTGTTTGCCATAATGGTGATTATATTTCCTTTCCTCCAGATTTACAAATTAAAGAAACCACAGCATCTCTTTACCAAAGCTCCAGTTAAACAAACCTTTTAAATATATCTCAAAATATATGCTCCATTTCATTCATATTAAACACACAGCTAAAATTTCCTTCATTTTACCAATCAAATATTTCACAGTGGAGGATTCTGTGTCAATTTGGCCATGAGAATTATTATCTGCCTTCAAAGTGGGCAAAACAGCCAGACTGGATATGTTATGTTTCATTTATTTCATAAATCTAGAGAAAGCCTTAGTAAAGGAAATGTGAGCAATTTATCTATTACGACCTTCAGTTGCTAGTGCTCTGAGCAACAGTCATAAAAATGTGGGGACAGCTGAAAGCTCCCAAAAGTTTCCAACCCCGAAGCCAGAGATAATTGTAGGTAAGTTGCTTACTCATTTTGGTGAAAATAACAGGCAAGATATGAAATGGCATTACTTTTTACTAGATTTAATCTATATTTTCTAGTAACAAAAGTTATACACATGCATTGTGGTGAATATAAAGGAGACAGAAAACTAAGAAAGTAGAACAAGAAACCACACCATTTCATGACAAAATTGCAACCCTAACCTCTGATAACAGATTCTTGTCAAGTGGAAAGATTTAAATTGATTTTCTCTCCCTACAAAACTAACTTATTTATTCATATTTATATATAGTTATATTTACTGCATTTATATAACTATATGAAGCCAACCAAAATGAGAGAATATTACGTATATGGCTGATTTATAATCTGCATTTTGATTCACTGGATCAGATAAATTTCCAACATTGTCAATGAATCATATTTTCAGTATATTTTAGTGTACAGAAATGGCATGTTATATATACTTCTGAAGAATATTTATTTTTTAAATTATTTTCCTTTGTTCTAAATATTGCCACCATAAACTCCTTTACTCATATATACAACTTATTTAGCAAAACTTTAGAACTGGAGAATGTTAGCCAAAAGTTCTAAACTATTTTAATGCATCTAAAACTTAGATCAACAGTCCTCTGGAAATAGCATAAACATTAATGTTCAATAATACAAGCCATGTAAGATAGTGTTCATATACTCCTGCCAATATTAAAGATTATCAAATTTTTAATATTCCATATTCTGTTCAATTGATAGCCCAAAACAACTTAAACAAATTCTTGTTGTTTTCTTTGAAAATTAATGACCTTGAACCTAAATATTTTTATGTTCATCATCCATATGTATTGTTTCTTTGGGTTGCCGGTTTAAATTCTTTCTCCAAATACCTTTTTGATTTTTTTTTCTTTTACTGGTTTTTAAGACATTTACACATGTATAAATATATACGCATGTATATATTTATATATAGTAAAAACATAAAAGTTAAAAATTATTTTATCTTCCTTAGATATATAGTTTTTACTTATACATCATCTAAATATTTATTGTCATATGAATATCTTCCAAATCTCCATTAAGTCTTTGTGCAGTTAATCCTATTTTACATAGTATTAATACAACTACACTAACTCTCCTTTTTATTAGGATTTTTTTAAAAATAATTTTTATAATATAATTATTACATTATATAATTACATGCAATGTATTATATAAATAAATATAAAAATATAGTGTACATAAATTATATTATGGTTATATCCTATATAATAATTTATAATTATTATGTTAACATTTTCATATCTTATTATTATTATATATAATCATTTTTCATAATATAGAGCAATGTACAAATAAATTATTATATATTGCCAATTGCATGTGTTATATAATATAATAATACCACTGTTGTTTCTGAAAGATATTTTAGCTGGTAATTTCTGGGTTGATGAACTACTTTTTCTTTTCTGTACTTTAAAGACATTATTTTTATTTGTTTTTATTTATATATTTATTTATTTATTTATTTATTTATTTATTTATTTATTTATTTTTTAAATTTTATTTTGTCGATATACATTGTAGCTGATTATTGCTCCCCATCACCAAAACCTCCCTCCCTTCTCCCTCCCCCCCTCCCCCCCAATAATGTCCTTTCTATTTGCTTGTCGCATCAACTTCAAATAATTGTGGTTGTTATATCTTCTTCCCCCCCCCCCCGGTTTGTGTGTGTGTATGTGTGGGTGTGTGTGAATTTATATATTAATTTTTAGCTCCCTCCAATAAGTGAGAACATGTGGTATTTCTCTTTCTGTGCCTGACTTGTTTCACTTAATATAATTCTCTCAAGGTCCATCCATGTTGTTGCAAATGGCAGTATTTCATTCGTTTTTATACCTGAGTAGTATTCCATTGTGTAGATGTACCACATTTTCCGTATCCACTCATCTGATGATGGGCATTGGCGCTGGTTCCAACTCTTGGCTATTGTAAAGAGTGCTGCGATGAACATTGGGGAACAGGTATACCTTCGACTTGATGATTTCCATTCCTCTGGGTATTTTCCCAACAGTGGGATGGCTGGGTCGTATGGTAGATCTATTTGCAATTGTTTAAGGAACCTCCATACCATTTTCCATAGAGGCTGCACCATTTTGCAGTCCCACCAACAATGTATGAGAGTTCCTTTTTCTCCGCAGCCTCGCCAGCATTTATCGTTCATAGTCTTTTGGATTTTAGCCATCCTAACTGGGGTTAGATGGTATCTCAATGTGGTTTTGATTTGCATTTCCCGGATGCTGAGTGATGTTGAGCATTTTTTCATATGTCTGTTGGCCATTTGTAAATCTTCCTTAGAGAAATGCCTACTTAGCTCTTTTGCCCATTTTTTAATTGGGTTGCTTGTTTTCTTCTTGTAAAGTTGTTTGAGTTCCTTATATATTCTGGATATTAATCCTTTGTCAGATGTATATTTTGCAAATATTTTCTCCCACACTGTTGGTTGTCTTTTAACTCTTTTAATTGTTTCTTTTGCTGTGCAGAAGCTTTTTAGTTTGATATAATCCCATTTGTTTATTTTTCCTGTGGTTGCCCGTGCTTTTGGGGTCGTATTCATGAAGTCTGTGCCCAGTCCTATTTCCTGAAGTGTTTCTCCTATGTTTTCTTTAAGAAGTTTTATTGTCTCAGGGTGTATATTTAAATCCTTAATCCATTTTGTGTTGATTTTAGTATACGGTGAGAGGTATGGATCTAGTTTCATTCTCCTGCATATCGATATCCAGTTATCCCAGCACCACTTGCTGAAGAGGCAGTGCCTTCCCCAGTGAATAGGCTTGGTGCCTTTGTCAAAGATCAGATGGCAGTAAGTGTGTGGGTTGATTTCTGGATTCTCTATTCTATTCCATTGGTCAGTGTGTCTGTTTTTATGCCAGTACCATACTGTTTTGGTTATTATAGCTTTGTAGTATAGCTTAAAGTCAGGTAGTGTTATGCCTCCAGCTTTATTTTTTTTTGCTGAGCATTGCTTTGGCTATTCGTGGTCTTTTATTGTTCCATATAAATGTCTGAATAGTTTTTTCCATTTCTGAGAAAAATGTCTTTGGAATTTTGATGGGGATTGCGTTGAATTTGTATATCACTTTGGGTAGTATGGACATTTTCACTATGTTGATTCTTCCAATCCAAGAGCATGGAATATCTTTCCATCTTCTTGTATCCTCTCTAATTTCTCTCAGCAGTGGTTTGTAGTTCTCATTATAGAGATTTTTCACCTCCTTGGTTAACTCAATTCCTAAGTATTTTATTTTTTTGGTGGCTATTGTAAATGGGCAGGCTTTCTTGATTTCTCGTTCTGCATGTTCACTATTGGAGAAAAGAAATGCTACTGATTTTTGTGTGTTGATTTTGTATCCTGCTACTGTGCTGAAATCATTTATCAATTCCAACAGTTTTTTTGTAGAGGTTTTAGGCTGTTCGATATATAGGATCATGTCATCTGCAAACAGGGACAGTTTGACTTCATTTTTTCCAATCTGGATGCCCTTTATTTCCTTCTCTTCTCTGATTGCTCTGGCTAGTACTTCCAACACTATGTTGAATAGGAGTGGTGAGAGTGGGCATCCTTGTCTAGTTCCTGTTCTTAAAGGAAAAGCTTTCAGCTTTTCCCCATTCAGGATGATATTGGCAGTGGGTTTGTCATATATGGCTTTAATTATGTTGAGATACTTTCCCTCTATACCTAACTTATAGAGGGTCTTTGTCATGAATGAGTGCTGAACTTTATCAAATGCTTTTTCAGCATCTATAGAGATGATCATATGGTCCTTGTGTTTGAGTTTATTAATATGGTGTATCACATTTATTGATTTGCGTATGTTGAACCAACCTTGCAACCCTGGGATAAATCCCACTTGATTGTGATGAATAATTTTTCGTATATGTTGCTGTATTCTGTTTGCTAGTATTTTAGTGAGGATTTTTGCATCTATATTCATCAAGGATATCGGCCTGTAGTTTTCTTTTTTGGTTATATCTTTACCTGGTTTTGGTATCAGGATGATGTTTGCTTCATAGAATGAGTTTAGGAGATTTGCGTCCGTTTCAATCTTTTGGAATAGTTTGTAAAGAATCGGTGTCAATTCCTCTTTGAATGTTTGGTAAAATTCTGCTGTGAATCCATCTAGTCCTGGGCTTTTCTTTGTTGGGAGCCTTCTGATAACAGCTTCAATCTCCTTTATTGTTATTGGTCGGTTCAAATTTTCTACATCTTCACGGTTCAGTTTTGGGAGCTTGTGTGTGTCCAGAAATTTATCCATTTCCTCCAGATTTTCAAATTTGTTGGCGTATAGTTGTTTGTAGTAGTCTCGAATGATTCCTTGTATTTCAGATGAATCAGTTGTAATATCGCCTTTTTCATTTCTAATTTTTGTTATTTGAGTCTTCTCTCTTCTTTTTTTTGTTAGCCATGCTAATGGTTTGTCTATTTTATTTATCTTTTCAAAAAACCAACTTTTTGATTCGTTGATCTTTTGAATTGTTTTTTGGTTTTCAATTTCATTCAGTTCTGCTCTGATCGTAATGATTTCTTTCCGTCTGCTAACTTTAGGTTTGGATTGTTCTTCTTTTTCTAGTTCTTTAAGGTGAAGTGTTAGGTTGTTCACTTGCCATCTTTCCATTCTTCTGAAGTGAGCATTTAATGCAATAAATTTTCCCCTCAATACTGCTTTTGCAGTATCCCACAGGTTTTGGTATGATGTATCATTGTTGTCATTAGTTTCAATAAACTTTTTGATTTCCTGCTTGATTTCTTCTTGGACCCATATGTCATTAAGTAGAATGCTGTTTAATTTCCAAGTGTTTGTATAGTTTCCAGAGTTTCGTTTGTTATTAATTTCTAGTTTTAATCCATTGTGGTCTGAGAAGATACATGGGATAATTCCAATTTTTTTGAATTTATTGAGACTTGATTTGTGACCTAATATGTGATCTATCCTGGAGAATGATCCATGTGCTGATGAGAAGAATGAATATTCTGAGGTTGTTGGGTGGAATGTTCTGTAGATATCTGCCAATTCCAATTGGTCTAGAGTCTTGTTGAGATCTTGTGTTTCTCTACTGATTCTTTGCCTAGATGATCTGTCTAATATTGACAGTGGAGTGTTCATGTCCCCTGCTATTATGGTATTAGTGTCTATTTCCTTCTTTAGGTCTAATAGAGTTTGTTTTATAAATCTGGCTGCTCCAACATTGGGTGCGTACATATTTATGATTGTTATGTCTTCTTGATGGATCAGTCCTTTTATCATTAAGTAGTGTCCCTCATTGTCTCTTTTTATGGTTTTTAGTTTAAAGTCTATTTTGTCAGATATAAGAATAGCCACTCCAGCTCGTTTTTCTTTTCTGTTTGCATGGTAAATCTTTTTCCATCCTTTCACTCTTAGTCTGTGTGAATCTTTATGGGTGAGGTGGGTCTCTTGTAGGCAGCATATAGTTGGGTCCTGCTTTTTGATCCAGTCAGCCAGTCTGTGTCTTTTAATTGGGGAATTTAAGCCTTTAACATTAAGAGTTGTTATTGAAAGGTGTTGATTTATTCCTAGCATTTTATTGGTTGTTTGGTTGTCTTAGGTGTCTTTTGTTCCTTGCTTTCTGACTTACTGTTTGGTTTCTTTGTTTGTTGGTTCCTTAGGTTGTAGATAGTGTTTTTGTTAGCTTGTTTTCTCTTCATGAATGCCATTTTTATTATACTAGCGGGTTTAGATTTTTCTTGGGTTTTTATGGCAGTGGTAGTTATTTTTCAGGAACCAAACCCAGTACTCCCTTGAGGATTTCTTGTAAGGGTGGTCGTGTGGTAGTGAACTCCTGCAGTTTTTGTTTGTCTGAGAAATATACTATTTGTCCCTCATTTCGGAAGGATAGCCTTGCAGGGTAGAGTATTCTTGGCTGGCAATCTTTGTCTTTTAGTATTTTGAAAATATCATCCCATTCCTTTCTAGCTTTTAGGGTTTGTGATGAAAAGTCTGATGTTAACCTGATTGGGGCTCCCTTATAGGTGATTTGACGCTTCTCTCGCAGCTTTTAAGATTCTCTCTTTGTCTCTGAGTTTTGCCAATTTGACTATGACATGTCTTGGAGAAGGCCTTTCTGGGTTGAATACGTTTGGAGATCGTTGAGCTTCCTGGATCTGAGGATCTGTGATTTTTCCTATACCTGGGAAGTTTTCTGCCACTATTTTGTTGAATATGTTTTCAATGGAATCTCCATTTTCCTCCCCTTCTGGAATACCCATGACTCGGATATTTGAGCGCTTGAGGTTGTCTGATATCTCTCTCAGATTTTCTTCCATGTCCTTGATTCTTTTTTCTTTCTTTTTGTCTGCTTGTGTTATTTCAAACAGCCCATCTTCAAGTTCAGAGGTTCTCTCTTCAACTTCGACAAGCCTGCTGGTTAAACTCTCCGTTGTGTTTTTTATTTCGCTGAATAACTTCTTCAGTTCAGCAAGTTCTGCTACATTTTTTTTCAGGACATTGATTTCCTTGTATATTTCCTCTTTCAGATCCTGTATACTTTTCCTCATTTCATCATGATGTCTAGCTGAGTTTTCTTGTATCTCATTCAGTTTCCTTAGAATTATCACTCGAAATTCCTTGTCAGTTATTTCAAGGGCTTCTTGTTCTATAGGATCTAGAGTATGAGATTTATTAACTTTTGGTGGTGTACTTTCTTGATTTTTTGTATTTCTGGTGTCTTTTTTTTGGTGTTTATTCATTGTGGCAGGGGGTTTCACAGTCCACCGGTTTGAGACTAATGACTAACTAGGATGTTGCTGTGGTTGCCAATTTGGTATGGCTCCCGCCGTGACTGCTCAGTTGGCCTCTAGTGTCTTGTGTGTGTGGTTGCCTCGGGTCTTGGGCTTCTCCGGGGATCCACCTTTCTGGTCAGCTTGGACTCTGCTGGGCTGGTGGATCATGTACCACAGGGTGTGTGATCTCTGTTGAGCTTTCACTTCCTGTACAGGACTTCTCCCCGTTCCGTGTGCTCTGGCCCAGGCTGTTAGATCGTGCAGTGTGTGGTTTCTGTCGAGTCTCCGCCTCCCTGGCCGCACGTCTCCCCCCTCTGTGCACACTGTGCTGGGCTGGGGTGTGTCTTCTGCACCCCTCGTCTATCAGCTGGGCCTTCAAGACCCTGCTCGGCACCGCCTCGCCCAGGAAGTCTACCAGGTTTCTGCTAGGCACAGACGACCGGTCTCTCTGGGTGCCTTTGTAGCACTGTGTAGATCTTTCTCGGGTCTTGTTGACCTTTGTATCCCCCCCGGTATAAACCGAGTCTAGTGCCCGCCTGCAGCCTGCTCTCCGGCAGGTTCAAGCGGACCTGGGAACTCTCCTACCACACTATTCCCAACCAGAAATTCGTTAGGCTTTTTTCCAAACTGGTGGTCGCAGAGATGGTACCTGCCTCCCAGTAACAGGAAGTTTACTGGGGCCGGAGTCCAGGGTGTGGTGGAGTGACAGTCAGCCCGCCCGTACTTCCTTGCCCTCCCAGCACTGGTCGGGGACGCCCCACGCCCCCAGCCCCGCCAGAGAACCGCGGAGGGAGTGGGAGAGGAGGCCAGCCCGCAGGCTCCAGAAAGCCCCGTGCCAGGCCAAGCTAATGGGCTCAGTGATGGCCGAGCAGGGCGGAGCTGCCCGCACCTGGGAAAATGGAGGCAGCACCGGGAGGTGAGTGGCCTGGTGGTGCAGGGGAGCCGCATGGGCATCCACCTCCCGAACAGAGCTGTGCCAGGGATCACTCACAGTGCTGTGCCAGGTCGGGTGCTCGCTCTGTCTCTGGTTTGTCGCCTTCCGTGTTCTCGGTGCTGCCGCCTAGGGCTGTTCAGTCGCGGCGCGGATCGGGCGCTCCCAGGAATCTTCTTTAATGCTGGCCTGAAACCTCGAATCCTTAATAGAGCAGCTGGCCGCCTTCAGCGCGGCCCCGGCCTCCGGGATCCTGGCTGCATCCACAGCAGCCCTGGCGCCGTGTTCCCTGTTTCGAGACTCGCTTTTGCAGCTAAGAAACAGTTCTTTTCCTGCTCCACACTTCAAAGCTGTTGCCTGTAAATGAGACAGCCTCTCCTGCCGAGGGCAAAGTGGCGGTCACCCCCCACGACCGGCCAGCAGCAGCGGTCCTCCCTTAAGAGATGGCAAGAGGAAGGTCCACAAGTTTCCTGGCTGCCTGAGGCCCAGTGGCCGCCTTTTTCACCTCAGCTACTCCGCGCCAGCCGCCGCAGCCGCCGCCATCTTGAAACTGACAGACATTATTTTTATTTGTCTCCTGGCTTTCTTTCTTTCTCTTTTTTCTTTTTCCCCCCTAGTGAGAAGGTAGATGTTATTCCTCTCATAGAATCCATTTTTTTTTCCTTTTGACTGATTTTTAAATTTAAGCTTTATTTTAGCTTGCAGAAATTTGGCTATAATTTGCTTTAGTGTGGTTACCTTTGTATTTATCTTGCTTGAGGTTTGCCAAATTCCTTGAATTTTAGATAAATGTTTTTCATCACATTTGGGAAATTTGGGGTATAAATATTAAAAAAAATTTTTTTTCTACTCAATTGTCACTTTCTTCTCTTTCTGGACTCAAATTACATTTATGTTGGATCATTTCATATTATTTCAGAGATCCTTAGTCCTCTTTGCATTTTTCTTTAGAAGACTGTTTTCTCTTAATATAGTCTTACATTCACCTTCCTCTTTCAATTGCCATGTCCAATGTGCAGTTAAGCACATTCAGTAATTTTTTTTTAAAGTTTCACTTACAGTACTTTCAAGTTCTAGAATTTTTATATTATTATTTTTATTATTTCTGTTTTCTTCTGGTTTGCTTATTTGGCTACTCTTTAGGATCATATTTTCTTTCAACTCTAAACATACTTTGAATTTTTTAAAACATTTTATCATTGCTGCTTTAAAGTCTTTGTCTACTATACCCAATTCTTTGCCATTATGGGTTTAGTTTCTATTTTTCTATTGATTGCCTTTTGTAAAACTATGGGTCATATTTTTGTTTCATTACATATCTAGTATCATCAATTATATACTAGATATTGTGAATCATAAATTGTAGAGACCAAAAATTCTGTTGCCTTTTTCTGAAAAGTACTGACTTTTGTTTTAGTAGACTGTTCAATTTCTAAATGTTTACCTTGATTTTTAATAGGCTTGGTAAAGGCCAAGATGTTTACCGAGCTTATCTAATTTGTTAAAATTACTTTCCAAAACTCTGTGTTCTTAGCTGGGTCTTGTCAAAGCTTAATTCTAGTCTTAGGAAGGTACTAGAGTTGATGTCACTACAGGGCGTAATCCTTATTCCTAAAGCATCTGGAAGGGGATGCTAAAGATATTAATGAGGTTTCCTCAGTCTGGCTGGACCCCAATGTCCCCAGCACTGCTCAACCTTTAGTATCTTTATTCATATCATAGTCTTATAGAAGCTGTTCTCTGATAAGCCTCTGGTAGTCTCCTCCTACATATGTGTGGTACAGCCCTCAGCCAAGGACCTATGAGAATTCCCACATTGAATTCGGGGGTCTGTTTCTGCACAGATCTTTCCTTTATGGTGCTCTACCTAGCTGACTTAAATCATTTATCTCTTCTCTGAACTCTAATCTCTGCCTCCCGCAGCTCTGGACTCCAGGTGTGCTTGAATTTCTGCCCTGGAGTCATGAAATTTTCCCCAGGCCAGAGCAACCCTGGAGCTAGCCTTGAGGATTTCACTTCTCAAGGGGATTACAGTCTTGCACTGCCAGTTGTCCACTGCCTGACAACAGTTGCCTTGTATAGTTTGTCCAGTTTTATAGTTGATTATGGCAGGAAGACTATTTCAGTACCATTGACTGTATCATAGCCAGAAGCAAAAATCTCTGTACCTGAAATATGTTAATGTGTATTTTCCAGCCACTTTTCTTATGCAATTTTAAATAAAGATAGATTTGCGCTCTCTCCCTCTCTCTCTCTCTCTCTCTATATATAAAACTTTGACTCTTTTTATTTTCACCTTAAACTAGATGCATTATCCAACATTGCTTATAATTACTAACCATTTAAAACACTTAATAGAAATAAATAGTTGGATTTGCAATATTGTCTATAATTATAATAATTAATTCGGAACTGTAAAATTTTTCTACTTTGTAACTAATCTTGTTTTATACCATAATTATTGTTCTTTCAGAGACTTGTGATTTAATCCTTGCTGTCAGTCACCCTGGAGTACAATACATAAAGTCGTCTCATGAAAAGCAGCTCAATTACAAATCAATGCTTGCCACCTTGAGTAGTAAATATGATTTATCACTAGTAACGACAAATATGACACTAATCAGTAACAGTAAATAATTGAAAGTGAAGATGTATGTTAAAAATAAATGCTTATTCCTGTATACTCTTGCCTCTCTTTTTAATGTATTTGTAGCTCCCAGCACCCCATCTCCACTTTTTTAGTGTACTATCTCCGTTAAGGATTTTTGTGGCTTTGGTGAATTAATAACAGACTTCATATAATCTTTCCATTGATATAATTTATGCTTTTAGACTATTTTCATTTTAAGCATTAACACTAGTGATAGAATTCAGACATTGAATTAAAGTCATATTTCTTAGGACATTGAATTGGAGTTTATATTTGAAACCACTAATCGTCTTCTCTATCCACAATGTGCAATATATATGGCAGGTCTGTTCAAATCTGAAGTCACACGTACTTTATGCTAGAGTTTGAATTCAATTCCTGTAAAAGGTCATGCTGCTCCCAATTTGCAGCAATAGGCAGTAGGGTCCTAGTAAGTGTTTAACAACTGACTCTCAAGGAAACAAACAAACAAACAAAAACCTGATTAGCAGAATTTGCTGTTGAGAAGAGATGTACATGATTGGCTCCACCAAACCGCGGGCCATAGGGCCCTTTCATCAATTCTCGGAGGATGACTGACACCTATTTGGGTGTATGAACATTCCTCCTGTGGGATATCAATGTTTGCTGAGCAGAGCTCTTCAGAATGGTCACCAAACATGAGTCTCATTGCACTTACTTGCATGTGTCCTAAGAGAGTCATTTTTTCCCTAATGAACATTTATGGAACTGTCTCTTTCTGAGTGAAATTCAGGAAATTTTGGATTTCTTTTTTTACCTCTTGAATATAAGGTTTAATGTAGATGTTTGGTGCTTTTCAGGATAATTGTCTGGTATTGTGTGTTATTTACGCACTAACATATGAAACAGACACACGTGCACATAATATTTCTTTCAGAGTTTAAACTTTCTCAAATCTTCCATTTCTGCAGCTTCTAGAACTAAGAGGTACTGTAAAACCAAATTTGTTTGCCTTCAGGATGCTATTTGGCATAATTTATTTAAATGTACTGAACTTAGTTAAAAAGCAAATAAAATTAATAGTCATGTTCTTATTCTTAGAGAGGATTTCTCTGCCCATGCCTATCATTGTCTATCACCTTACTTTAATTTTTATCAAAATACTTTTTGCTACCTGAAATATATTAACATTTTATTTATTGTTATATCTATAGCATCAAGAACACCAAGTGCATAGCACCAAGTGCATAGTCACAAAATAAAGATTTGTTGAAAAATAAAGCTTAGAAAAATTAATTAACATTTAAAGCCCCCAGACCCAACAAAAATTTCCATTAAAAGTAATTAAAATAAATTTTCCTGAACTTTGCTCACTGAAATATTTAAAATATTGGTGCCATGAAACTATACAAAATAAGAAAGTAATTGAGATGCTACATATAGCCATTCAAGTTAATTTTATGTACTCCAGATAGTTTATATTTTAAGTCATAACCTCTAGATTTGTTTAAAATCCATTTAGCATTTTACCTTGCTGCAATAATAATCAGAAAAGTAAACATATCTAGAAATACTTGTTTATTTATATCTATGATTGAAGAAAGCTTTTCTATTTATATTAAAAGTTCTTTCTTACAATTATTTTTAATGGTTGCATATTTTATCACAAAAAATATTTATTTATTTATTTATTTATTTATTTATTTATTTATTTATTTATTTATTTATTTATTTATTTATTTATTTATTTCCTTATTAGTTTCCCAATTATCTCTAGGCCTGTGGGTGCAAATGGGACCATGTTTGCATCACTTATTCAGATTTCACTGATTCTTAACTTTGTCTCTTTACATGATTCCTCAGAGCCTTCAAAGACCTTGTAAAGCATTTTGGAGAGTCCCCAAGTGGTCATTTAATAGTATTTCACATGTCCTTATGAATTTAGATTTGACTTACATCAACATGAATGTCACTGAGCACTAACATTCTTTAGCCACCATGGCAGCCATCAAGTTGTGCCTTCTGACTACCCCCATTCCTGCTGGGTTCCATAATGTGTTGAGGGAATGGTGACACTTCCTCCACGTTTACTGACAATTATTGTCTTTGGCAAATACTGTAGCCTCTGTTAAGTGATGCAACTACTGCTTTTGCCTCTTTTCCAGGTGCACATGTTCACCAGAGATTCTCAGACATCTCAGTGACCTATCATAGAGCGGGAAAGATTGCCACTTCTTGTGGTAAACCAAACTAGTGTTGGTTGTGCCCTGATACCAGAGAAGTGAATCAGCTTTATTTTTTACTAATGATTCTCTTCTTGGAAATACAGACAAAAGTCTGTAAAAACATTCTGAGAGTATTCTCAAATGACAGATTTTGAATTACTCCTCTCTTTATTCCTAAGACTTTACTATATGTGAAGCTCGAGGTATTTGTTTTCCCCATAGGATGAGTTCTTTACCATCTCTGTTCTCCGTAGCTCATTTAAATTAATTTCTGATGATTCTCTCTCCTGCGATTATCTTTTCCATCATTTTACCAAACATAATCACAAACTTAAGTGCCACTGTGTAACAGTTACCCTATTGTTAGACGGTGATGGCTTTAAGTATTTCCCGTTGTGGAAATCTTGGAAATTAAAGTTCCTTTTAGTGTTAGTTATTTCTTTGAAATAAATTCTGTAAAAGTGAATTATTCAGGCAAAGGTTTTGAAAGATTTTAGGATTCCTAGTACGTATTTAAGGCAGATATTCCTATATGACTTTTGCTTTTATATAATATCATTCTTAACCTCAAGAAAACAATTTCCTCAGTAAGCTAGTTCCATGGTAAAATAACTGTTCTTCAAAAACTGTAAATATAACTAGCATGCTCATAATACATCACACCAAAACATCATATTGATTTTTTAATTAAACTTATTAATTTAAAAATATCAGAAGTTTATTTCAGTATCTTTGCTAACAGAGTATGATTTTCACAGAATCTAAGTGTTCAAGTTTGAATGCCAAGGTTTAGGGGCCGGCTTTGAAATCTTACACTTGTAAATTTTGAGTACGTTATACAAGCAAAACAATCCTTCCAGTCTAACATGAGATATCTGTGGCCTTGATAGTGTGTCATCTCCCTGTCTTATCACTCACTGGGAATTGAATAAATTCCTACCTTGAAGAGTTTCCATGAACCCGTAGAAAACAATGTTAATTATATTTATAATCTGCTTTTCTTGGCTCTAAACTAAACAATTTCTACCTTCTGACTCACTGAGTTGTACATGCCAATATTATGCTTGTTTTTGCCTACATCAATGCACCAGCTATTAACATTCAAAATGAGTTTTTCTAAGGTATTTATAATTGCTAAATTATTTTTAATCCTCTTCTCTATTTTTCTTTTCTCTCTGTCTTGCTTTTTATTCTAGAGTTAAAATAAAATGTAATTGGTAATAAAACATTGTGTATGTATAGATATAAACATCCTGACCAAGTTGCCAACAGAATTGGAAGGCACATTAATGTAAATGTTTCAAAAATCTATTTTATGAGCCTATCAAAACAATCTAAAAACAAGCCTACTATTAGGCTATGTATGTTGAATAAATACTTCGTATCTGTTTATTTATATAAAAAATTATCATAATTACTTTAATCATCATCCTCGTCACCCTAAATTTATTGAATGCCTACCCAGCATCAAGGTAATACGCTGGGTACTTTTATAACTTTATTAGTTTTCTAGGGCCACTGTAACAAATTATCATAAACTTGATGACTTGAAACAACAGAAATATATTCTCTCAAAATTCTGGTGACCAGAAGTCTGAAATCAAGTTATCAGCAAGGTTGTACTCAACGCTGAGGATATAGCAGAGATTCTGTTTCTTATGCCTCTTTCAGGTTCTGGTGTTGCCAGATTGTTTGGGACTGTGGACACATGACTCCAACCTCTGCTTCCATGGTCACCTGCCTTACCCTCTCCATCTATCTTTTCTTTGTGCCTTATAAGCACAATTGTCATTGGAAATAGGACCCACCCCAATAATTCAGGATGATCTCATCTCAAAATCCTTAACTTAATTACATCTACAAAAAGCCTTTTTCTAAGTAAGGTAATATTCACAGCTTCCGGAGTTAGGACACAAATATATCTTTTGGGGGGCCACTATTCAACCCACTCCACTCACCTTATCTTTAGTTGTTATAAATATAGAGATAAACTGAGAATGAGAGAGGTTAACAATTTTTCTAAGGTTGTACGGATTAATAGTGGTAGGACCGGGATCATAAACAAAAACAGCACTCATCCCATTGAATATTAATTGTTCATTTATTCATTTCTATCCCTCTCTAAGTCTGGGTATCTTGCTGGCTGAGGCACTCACGTTCTATGACATGTTCCCAATGCCACATTTTTGGCCTTCGATGGAGACTAGGCTGAAATAACCAATTGTTGTATGAATAAACACATGAATTCTCACCGGCAAGTCCTTCACCAGTGACCAGTCATGTGCAGTATCCTTATCAAAAGAAAATATCCATTATTTTGCAGCTGTTTTATCTAAAGGCTATCAGAATGTTAAACTCTTTTCAGAGACATCTAGTATGGAAATTTGATTTTTTAGACTTAGTTACTCAAAAACAAACTTCAAGACATAACACTAGGAAATAGGGATTGGCCATTTCCTACTTCCTTCCTCTGTGTTTTTATTATTGAAATTTTAAGACAGAGGTCAGATTCTTATCTGAATCATAGTTTCTTAACTTCCTACTTGTAATTGTCATTCAGTTTGAAAGGAGAAGACCTATACAGATCATCTGTTTATTCGGTCTTTAAGCACAGCCACTGCCACATATTGGCTGGTATGTGATTTGTATCAAGCAGTGAGATTCAATTTGTTGCCTAGTTATTGCTGGTGACTGGAGAGAGTTTTTCTTTTTTCTTTTCTTTTTTTCCTGTCAGACAAACTTAGTGATAATTGAGGATGGCCAAACACCACATAGAACTACTTAGTCCCTGTGGCAACTGTTTATGAATGAATCATTCAACCTCCCCTTTTTTCTCCTTGAAAGAATTTGAGTCATTCATTTCAATAGGCAACTAAAATTTTGGTAATATACAGGCTTAGCATTGATTGATTTGTAGGATATGATCTATTTGAGAAGTATTTTTCTCAAAGTTACTATATGTATCCTCTACATCTGCCTCTTAAGGACGATTGCCTATAAACACACACACAAACAAACACACAGTATACATTATACACACACACACACACACACACACACACACACACATAATTTTTTTCCGAGTTATTTTCCTCTAGTTTTTCTTTTGTCACTCATTCATTTATTATTTTTATGCCAAGAGCATCTAACATCCAGGTAAATCTTAATATTTTATTATAGCTTGTTTGTTTGGTTTAGATGTTCTTTCTTCTTGAGGTGCTCCAAGATTAGGAGTCCTTCTATGATCTCTAAACAACCCTGAGTTTGGTAAGGAGGTTTCAGGCATGACAAGGAGGATGACAACAAAATTTCTGTCTAGGTCACTAAAAAGGAGTTTGTACCAGACTCACGGACTTGAGGACGAAGTGGTTTGAAAGAATAGAATTCAGAGACATGAAAGTGTTCAGATTGAAATATAATTGCTTTGAAATATGCCATTGAGATACCCCGGCACAGATTTACATCTAAGCCACAAGAAATTATACCTTCTTGGTATGTCTGATGTTCATTTTCTTCATTTTAAAGTACGTATTATAATACATTTCAACTAGAATTCATGTGAAACTTAGATAAGTAATACATGGTCTGAATGTCTATTTTGTTGACAGTACTATGCAGCTTTGGTTACTGTAGCATTGTAGCATAATTTGAAATCAGGTAGTGTTATTCCTCAGAATGAGCAGTTCTGAGAGAAAAGTTTATAGCAAAAACTGCATACATGAAAAAAGTAGAAAAATCTCAAATAAACAACCTAACATTGTACCTCAAGGATCTAGAAAAACAAGAAAAAACTAAATCTAAAATTTTTTGAGGTGCAATATTAGGTTGTTTATTTGAGATCTTTCTACTTTTTTCATGTAGGCAGTTTTTGCTATAAATTTTTTTCTCAGAACTGATCATTCTGTATCTGACAGGTTTTGGGGATACTATTTTTTTGGACCTTCAGTTTCTTCATTTAAAAATGAAAATGATAGAAGTATCTTTTCCATATGGTTTTTGAGATGCTTAATAAAACAATGCTTTCAAAGATCTTAGCTCACTGCCTGGAATGTGGTATAGACTCAGTAAATGTTTGTAAAAACTATAATTCTCCCAGCTTTTTACAGTGTTTTTCTGTGATCTGACTCATAAGAGGGAGCCCTGTCATAGAAAGACGTTTCATAATAAATACAGCTCACTTTATATGTCTCATAACAGTTTCACCCACCATCATATGAAGAGTGAGAACAATCTTTATTTTGATTAGCTGGAGAGAAGTGCTGTAAATGCCTGAACTCTATAAGGGCATCTGAAAGTTGGAGCGTTAGATCATTATTCAGAAGCAAAGTCAGGCAAACCAAATGGGATAATGCATATGAATGATTTTTTTCAAAAATGGCAAAACACATTGTATTGAAGAGGGTAACCATTATTACTAGGGGGAGGATAGTAATTTTGTGGAGAATATGGGGACGGCATATGCAACCAGGAGCCTGGCTGGAGCTGGTGAGGGGACAAATTCCACAAATGTTCATTCAGTTCCTTGGATAAAAAAAATCTTGAGTGGTTACTTGCTTCTTTAACAATGAAATTGTTGAAATTATCTAACACTATAACAAGACAAGGTGGTTTGGTCATTAATGATTTCAGGCGACATCTGAAAAACAATCTCCTCTACAGAGGTTGGAAAATGACACTATTCTTGTTTCACTATTTTCTCATGCAGCAATGAGAAACTACAGGCTAATGAATCAACAAGTCACATATGCAGCCTTCTCCTTTCAGCAGCATTATTTTAAATAGTCTCTTGTTTGAATTATTCAATAATTTCA
The DNA here is from genome assembly GCF_027409185.1 of Cynocephalus volans. Lineage (NCBI taxonomy): Eukaryota > Metazoa > Chordata > Mammalia > Dermoptera > Cynocephalidae > Cynocephalus > Cynocephalus volans. The sequence goes on from NC_084463.1 coordinate 128,607,423, forward strand.
CCAGAAGCACACAGAGGATTATTAGTCAATCTTTCCTACACTAGGCATGGGCAGAAGGCTTACTAGTTTGAAAGGTGAAATTATATCTTAGTTATGTAAATGCTTGTGGTCTATCATTTGCTCATGAAATGCTTCATGAAATAGTGAGAAGTTGAAATAGGACTTGAAGTTTAAATCAAGAAACTATATACTATATGAAGAAAGCAGCAATGAATTTATGAAATAGATAGCAACCACGGGGCCATTAGCCAGATACATATTAGAATATACAAGCACTGGAATTCTTAGAAAAAAAAGGATCTCGATACAGCCTTCCCCTACACAAATTAGTTCATCTCTGTTTGAGGCAACCTATTGGAAAGTTGTTCTTCTAAAATACAATCATCCAATTTTAAGCCCCACAAACCTCTTAGCATAGAACAGTTGTCCCATGTCAGATATGCCTTGGTTGCTGCCATCTTAGGTTGTATCGATTTGATCTACGCTTCTCCTGTAAGTCACTCTAATTGCCTACTTCTGTTGCTTGTAATATCTATCACATTGAGCCAGAGCATGTGTTAGCAGTTTACTTCCTCAAAGTTTGGGGTCTTTATTCTTATCTGCTTTCCAAATGCCCTAGGTGGGTTTAAACCATGTGGAGAAATAGTCTTTGTTCTAATGGAATTACATTTGTAGTATTTCAGGTGCAATATGTCATGGCCTGACATTGCAGGGAAGTAGACACAACCTCCATGTGTGCTGTGATATCAAAACAGGTAGGAGAAGCAGGCAGAACATACACAGTTCTTAGTAGCTGAAAAGGCCTAGGCTAAAAACTTAATTGATGGGAGCGCGGTGACGCTCCCGCCGCGGGTTCGGATCCTATATAAAAACTTAATTGAAAATTTTGCTTTTCAGGGTGTATAAATATACACCCTGAAACAATAAAACTTCTTAAAGAAAACATAGGAGAAACACTACAGGAAATAGGACTGGGCACAGATTTCATGAATACGACCCCCAAAGCACGGGCAACCAAAGGAAAAATAAACAAATGGGATTATATCAAACTAAAGAGCTTCTGCACAGCAAAAGAAACAATTAACAGAGTTAAAAGACAACCAACAGAGTGGGAGAAAATATTTGCAAAATATACATCTGACAAAGGATTAATATCCAGAATATATAAGGAACTCAAACAACTTTACAAGAAGAAAACAAGCAACCCAATTAAAAAATGGGCAAAAGAGCTAAGTAGGCATTTCTCTAAGGAAGATATACAAATGGCCAACAGACATATGAAAAAATGCTCAACATCACTCAGCATCCGGGAAATGCAAATCAAAACCACATTGAGATACCATCTAACCCCAGTTAGGATGGCTAAAATCCAAAAGACTATGAACGATAAATGCTGGCGAGGCTGCGGAGAAAAAGGAACTCTCATACATTGTTGGTGGGACTGCAAAATGGTGCAGCCTCTATGGAAAATGGTGTGGAGGTTCCTCAAACAATTGCAGATAGATCTACCATACGACCCAGCTATCCCACTGTTGGGAATATACCCAGAAGAATGGAAATCATCAAGTCGAAGGTATACCTGTTCCCCAATGTTCATCGCAGCACTCTTTACAATAGCCAAGAATTGGAACCAGCCCAAATGCCCATCATCAGATGAGTGGATACGGAAAATGTGGTACATCTACACAATGGAATACTTCTCAGCTATAAAAACGAATGAAATACTGCCATTTGCAACAACATGGATGGACCTTGAGAGAATTATATTAAGTGAAACAAGTCAGGCACAGAAAGAGAAATAGCACATGTTCTCACTTACTGGTGGGAGCTAAAGATTAATATATAAATTCACACACACACACACACACACACACACACACACACACACACACAAACCGGGGGGGGGGGGAAGAAGATATAACAACCACAATTATTTGAAGTTGATACGACAAGCAAACAGAAAGGACATTGTTGGGGGGGAGGGAGAAGGGAGGGAGGTTTTGGTGATGGGGAGCAATAATCAGCCACAATGTATATCGACAAAATAAAATTTAAAAAAAAATAAAATTAATAAAATTAAATTAAAAAATAAAACTTTGAAAATACAAAAAAAAAATTTTGCTTTTCAATAAATGCATTATATTTTCTTAGGGGAAGTTTCTCAAACAAAATATTTACTAAGCATTACAAAGAGAAATAGCACCAGACATTGGTGAGATAACCTCAAAATCTGTTTAAGTGTTATAGATTGTTCTCAGGAGCTTATTTAGCTTTGCTAAGTATGGTTATACACAGTAATAAAGCTGGGCATCATTTGGCTCCTCTCATCATGTAGGTTGTCCTCCATCGATGCTCAACCTTGCCCATGATTAAATAGAAATGAATTAGAAAAAGTTTATATCCTTTATTATTCATCAGATTAGAAACATTTCAAAATTATGTCTAAAAGTTGGTGACAATGGCAAAAGTTCCCAGCAGGAGTGTTAATTGGTTAAATGATACAATATTTGGGATAAATTTTGTATTTATATGTGTATATAAGTGAAGTGTCATAGATTTATGAAATTAAGATATGTATGTTTAATTAAGTTTTATGGGTATATATAAATTTTATATATATGACATATCTACTATATGTAATGCATATGTACTTGATCCAGCAATTCCAGTGGTAGAAATTAACCCAATAGATATAACATACAACTCATTGCTGCATTGCTTAGAATAGAGAAACCCAGGCAATCACTCTCCTCTTTCTCTCTTTCTTTCTCATGTGTGCGCACACACGTGCGCACGCACACACACACACACACACACACACACACACACACACACACACACACACACACACACACACACACACACACCAAACTGGTGATCCAGTAATGGGATCAGTAAATGACTACTATGGGAGACAGTGTAGGAGCCAAGCTCTCTGGCTTTAAATGTCAACTAGCTGTGTGATGCAATCTTGAACATGTTCCTTTGCTTCTCTTTGCCACTTTTCTCTTGTGTTTAAATCAGAGTTGAACTCTACCTACTTCATATGGCTGATTCACAAATTAAGTTAATATATGTAAAGCACTTTAAAAAGGACCTGATATATGGAAATTATTCCTAAATTTAGCTATTATTTTATGCATTTGTTAAAAATAATTTCAAGCTGCTTATGCTGAGTTGTAAAGTTTGCTAAAAAAATGTTAAGCAAATAATCAAATTAATGAATCATAGTATGTGCATTTAACTAAAAATTATGAAACTCTAGTAAATGGTAAAAAGCTTTGGAAGAATGTACTAAAAAAAAAAGCTAAGCAGCAGTTGGTGGTTGTTGCCACTGAGAAATGGTAGTGGAAGTCTAATGAAGGAGAGAAAGAATTTTACTTTTTGTTTAAGTTATTTTCCTATTATTTGAAATGTGTACAAATACACTTGTATTTTTATAAATTAAGCAAAAATGTGTAACATGACTTTCTGCATTTTTATAACAAGTTTAGTGGCTTCTTGCTTTGTCAGCTTATTTACCTCTGATTCGACTTAATATTCTAGTAGTTCATTTATGGCAGTAGTTAGCTATAGAAAAACCTTGTGTCATACCCACTGGTATGAGTTTATGTGACATACAGTGGTTCCTTCAGGTGATACCCTGTGTATCCTCACATGGTATACCTTGCAGATAATTCAATTATAGAGACTGAATCAATTCCTAAGTATTTTATTTTTTTGGTGGCTATTGTAAATGGGCAGGCTTTCTTGATTTCTCGTTCTGCATGTTCACTATTGGAGAATAGAAATGCTACTGATTTTTGTGTGTTGATTTTGTATCCTGCTACTTTGCTGAAATCATTTATCAACTCCAGGAGTTTTTTTGTAGAGGCTTTAGGCTGTTCAATATATAGGACCATGTCATCTGCAAACAGGGACAGTTTGACTTCATCTTTTCCAATCTGGATGCCCTTTATTTCCTTCTCTTCTCTGATTGCTCTGGCTAGTACTCCCAACAATGTGTTGAATAGGAATGGTGATAGTGGGCATCCTTGTCTAGTTCCTGTTCTTAAAGGAAAAGCTTTCAGCTTTTCCCTATTCAGGATGATATTGGCAGTGGGTGTATCATATACAGCTTTAATTATGTTGAGGTACTTTCCATCTATACCTAACTTATAGAGGGTCTTTGTCATGAATGAATGTTGAATTTTATCAAATGCTTTTTCAGCATCTATAGAGATGACCATATGGTCCTTGTGTTTGATTTTATTAATATGATGTATCACATTTATTGATTTGCATATGTAGAACCAACCTTGCATCCCTGGGATGAATCCCACTTGATCGTGGTGAATAATTTTACATATGTTGCTGTATTTTGCTAGCTAGGATTTTATTGAGGATTTTTGCATCTATATTCATAAAGGATATCGGCCTGTAGTTTTCTTTTTTAGTTGTATCTTTACCTGTTTTTGGTATCAGGATGATGTTTGCTTCATAGAATGAGTTTGGGAGATTTGTCTCTGTTTCAATCTTTTGGAGTAGTTTGTAAAGAATTGGTGGCAATTCCTCTTTGAATGTTTGATAAAATTCTGCCATGAATCCATCTGGTCCCGGGCTTCTCTTTGTTGGGAGCCTTCTGATAACAGCTTCAATCTCCTTTATTGTTATTGGTCTGTTCAGATTTTCTACGTCCTCTTGGCTCAGTTTTGGGAGCTTGTGTGTGTCCAGAAATTTATCCATTTCCTCCAGATTTTCAAATTTGTTGTCATATAGTTGTTTATAGTAGTCTCAAATGATTCCTTGTATTTCAGATATATCAACTGTAATATCACCTTTTTCATTTCTAATTTGTGTTATTTGGATCTTCTCTCTTCCTTTTTTAGTTGGCCATGCTAATGGTTTGTCAATTTTATTTAAAAATAAAATAATTAGGAATTGAGTTAACAAAGGATGTGAAAATCTCTATAATGAGAACTGCAAACCACTGCTGAGAGAAATTCGAGAGGATACAAGAAGATGGAAAGATATCCCATGCTCTTGGATTGGAAGAATCAACATTGTGAAAATGTCCATACTACCCAAAGTGATATACAAATTCAATGCAATCCCCAACAAAATTCCAATGACATTTTTGTCAGAAATGGAAAGAACTATCCAGTCATTTATACGAAATAACAAAAGACCACACATAGCCAAAGCAAAGCTGAGCAAAAAAAATAAAGCTGGAGGCATAACACTACTGGACTTTAAACTATACTACATAGCTATAATAACCAAAACAGCATGGTACTGGCATAAAAACAGACACACTGATCAATGGAATAGAACAGAGAATCCAGAAATCAACCCAGACACCTACAGCCATCTGATCTTTGACAAAGGCACCAAGCCTATACACTGGGGAAGAGACTGCCTCTTCAGCAAATGGTGCTGGGAGAGCTGGATATCAATAAGCAGGAGAATGAAGCTAGACCCATACCTTTCACCATACACTAAAGTCAACTCAAAATGGATTAAAGAATTAAGTATACACCCTGAAACAATAAAACTTCTTAAAGAACATAGGAGAAACACTTCAGGAAGTAGGACTGGACACAGACTTCATGAATATTACACCAAAAGCATGGGCAACCAAAGGAAAAATAAACAAATGGGATTATATCAAACTAAAGAGCTTCTGCACAGCAAAAGAAACAATTAACAGAGTTAAAAGACAACCAACAGAGTGGGAGAAAATATTTGCAAAATATAAATCTGACAAAGGATTAATATCCAGAATATACAAGGAACTGAAACAACTTTACAAGAAAAAACAAGCAACCCAATTAAAAAATGGGCAAAAGAAATAAATAGGCATTTGTCAAAGAAAGATACACGAATGGCCAACAGACATATGAAAAAATGCTCAACATCACTCAGCATTCAGGAAACACAAATCAAAACCACAGTGAGATACCATCTCACCCCAGTTAGGATGGCTAATATCCAAAAGAATGTGAATGGTAAATGCTGGTGAGGTTGCAGAGAAAAAGGAACTCTCATACATTGTTGGAGGGACTGCAAAATGGTGCAGCCTGTATGGAAAATGGTATGGAGGCTCCTCAATGCAGATAGATCTACCGTCTGACCCAGCTATCCCGCTGCTGGGAACATACCCAGAGGAATGGAAATCATCAAGTCGAAGGTATACCTGTTCCCCAAAGGTCATCGCAACACTCTTTACAATAGCTAAGAGTTGGAACCAGCCCAAATGTCCATCATCAGATGAGTGGATATGGAAAATGTGGTATATCTACACAATGGAATACTACTCACTATAAAAAAGAATGAAATACTGCCATTCGCAACGACATGGATGGACCTAGAGAGAATTATATTAAGTGAAACAAGTCAGGCACAGAAAGAGAAATATCACATGTTCTCACTTATTTCTGGGAGTTAAAAATAAATAAATAAATAAATACACCAAAAAAACTGGGGGGCAGGGAGGGACGAAGACATAACAATTACAATTCCTTGAAATTGATACAACAAGCATACAGAAAGGACATCATTGGGAGGGACGGGGGAGGGAGGTATTGGTAATTGGCCCCAGTAGTCAACAACATTGTATACTGACAAATAAATAAATAAAATAAAATAAAATAAAATAAAATAATTTAGCATTAAAAAAAATAAAAAATAAAGAGACTGAATCATTCCCTTATACCCTATGACTGACCCTTTCACTAGAATATAAAATTCATGTAAGAGAAGGAAGAAATGTACCCCTGCTCAAAACACACAGAATCACCATTGGTCATTACTTTTGTATTCAAGTGGCACATATTTATCTTCTAGAGCTCAAGCCTGTTTGGATAAAAACTGGGAATATGATGGCCCTTGACCCTTGTGTTGTTAAGGTGAGGTATACATCATTCTAGCTTTGATATCATTTGAAGCCTTTTTAGTAGAGTATCTATTTAAAATGATCATTTTCCAGGAATTCCCAGGTCTTACTAAATGTTATCTATGTCTTCCTTATGGTAATGAAAAATACTAAGTGAATTACGTCCGTATGCAAATATTTCTGTAACTACAACACTGAGAAATCTCTTCAAGTTAGTGGTAGTCTTCAGGAAATGATGAGTTGTTATGGTGTGATTTTATTTTTTCATAAAACGTTTGCCCAAAGATTCTTTAAAATACCAAAGGTCTATTGGGCCAGTAAGGAAACAAAAGTTGCAAATAATAAAATATTTGTGGAAACTATGCAATTGTGGATTACATGCTCCATCTAAAAGCATTCAAACAAAAATTAAACAGTGTGCATGCTGAAGACTACTAGACTGTAGCCAAATTTGACCTAAGGGGCTTTCAGTGACCCATTTCTACTTCCTCCTTCAAATCATACTTCAAGACCCTCCACCTGTTTTAGCCATACGTTATTTAAAAGTGAACAAATAAAAATATTTTGAGGACAAATAAAAAAGCAATCTTGCTGGCGGGTTATCTCAGTTGGTTAGAGTGTGGTGCTGGTAACACCAAGGTTCAGGGTTCAATCCCTGTACCGCTCAGCCAAAAAAAAATAAAATAAAAAAAATAACAAAGTACTCCTGAATCCTTATTTTTCTTGAAATGGTAAAGCGTTCTATCATTCCAGAGATCAAAACAGAACTACACTGTCTAAAATTGGCCAAGCTCCTAATCTGTGTCTGTCACATAGTAGATGCTCAATAAATAAATGAATATTTGCATAAATGATATTCAAATGATTTTCTTGCCAGTGTAACAAAGTGTTAAACATAATACTTCCTTTTGTGTCAGAATTTTGGCAAAGTCCCCAAAGGTGGATAACAATATAAAATGTGTCAAGCACTCTGTGTCCTAAAGCCAAGTTCTAGATCACCCATGCAAGCATTAGCTCATTAACCATGTCATGGGGGTATGACAGGTGAAGAACCAAAAGAAAGGCTTTAGAGAGTTGTTGGACTGTTGCTGCATTTTTGTCCCTTTTTCCTTTCCTCCCTTAACTGATAAAGCCAGTCAAAAGATTCCAGATAGACCATTGGCAAACCAGATCCTTGGTGTTTAGGGAGTAATAGTGCTAACATGTAAAATTGCTAGAAAATATGTTAAAGTAAGAGGGTATGACTGAGGCTGTCTCTGCTGGCAAGTATAGCAAAGAGAGATAATTGCATTAAATGGGAACTACACTTCCACGAAGGGCTCTGTGTGTGCTCTGTGTATGTGTGTATTGGAGAGGTATACAAAGAAAGTCTGTAGAAGGAAAAGGATGGAGTTGTCTTAAAAGAAACCTCACTGAAGGCAATCTTCTGGAGAGGCACAAGGACCTCAACATATGTGTGCATTTACAGAAGCTCATTGGCTGATAAGGAGTCAAAATTAGGCAGCCTGAGGAAAAGAATTATAATCTATAATAGGAAAATGACAAAGGCAGCTGGAAGTTCTTATATTCTAAGGATAATTTCTGAAAAAAAAAATCCATGTAAGAAAAAAATAAAAAGCAAAAAGAAAGAAAGCAAAGAGTTATTTACCATGTTGTTTTCACATTTCGAGAATATCAATATCAGATTTCAACAGTATAGTCAGGTAAAACCATGCCCTTTCCCCCTAATCTCTCTCTCTCTAACCTAATCTTTCTAACTAACCCAGCATAAAAAGTGTAAGAAATATTTGTTAGGAAGGTGGACAGTAAGAAACGGACCATGGAAAAAGAACCAACTACTCTCCAAGCCTTCATTGCAGTCTTCCAAACCTGAACCAGGCTAAACCATGGAGAAGGAGGGAAAGCTTTAAATTTAAATTAAGTAAAATTAGATTGGAGGCTTTTATCTAATAGTCACTGGAAAGGCTTTTGGATCTGCCCACGTTTTCATTTGGATACAAAGAAGAGCAAGTCCATAGGGTAACTTTAATGATGAGAAAGAAGAAAAAAAAAGAACATTAATGCGAATCCACCTTGTCAAATCCACTTAACCAGCAAACCTGTTACACACAGAATAGCACTTGACTATAAAAACTAATGAATGAATGAATGAATGAACTAATACCTTAGGATATAGAAGGTAGTTTCCTGAAAACCAGATATAGGTTAGCATAATCATAGGAAGAACCAATGCAGCTTTAGGAACTGCTGAGAGATGTTTTATCAGCACAAATTTATCCTGTAAAAGTATGAATTAAATAACATTTCTTCTCAAATGCAAACACAAGTTTTCCTATTGATTGTCTTCAATGTGTTAAAATTTGGGATGAGACATCTTTAGGTGTGGATTTGGTTTTCCATTAGTTTTTAAATAGTTAAAAATCCACTAATATTGAAATAAAAACCAAACATTTAAGGAACTCTTGGAACACTTCTGAGAAAGGTTGGGTTTCATGTGACATAATTAAAAATTGTGTATCTAGCCCCACACTACACAATACTGTAGGCACTAGCCACATGTGGCTACTGAACAACTGAAATTGACCAGCCAAAACTGAGATCTGCTGTAAATGTAAGATACACATGGGACCTCAAAGACTTAGTATAAAAACAAAGAATGTAAAACCTCAATAAGTTTTTATGTTATGTGTTGAAATAAATATTTGAGATATATTGGTTTAAATGTACTAACATTAAAATAAATAAATGAATAAGTAAATAAATAAACAACCAGATCCACCATGCCTTTTTGTCTCCTCCTCTGGTCCCAGTTTCCCACTGGATAGTGGCTTTTTATCACTCAGAGGCCATAACCTTACAATTTCACTGCCGGGGAAAAGAAGGAGCTTAGGAAAAAAATCCTACAGAAGGGCTGCATTGGCTTGGTTTTCATTAGGTGCCTGTAAATAGAGGAATCACTGTGGTGAGGAGGAATGATATATGGTGACTGGCAAACCCACCAGGAAACATAGGGATGCAGTGCAAAAGGAGACGCTCCCCAGTGAACAGGGACTTGAGAAAGTAGTTCTGGAAAGCCAAACCACTAAGTATCTGTTTCCTGTGTCCTTCAATTTTTTTTCCAAAAAAAAAAAATGTATTTCTAATGTGCTCCATTGACTAGTGAGAGGTACAAATAGACGTATGAGCTTTGAGAGCTGACAGTTTTTGTCAGTGATTATGAGGACCTACTGACAGCCACAGTTAATACAGATCTTGGGGGCAGAAGACTAATAAATGTTTTGAAACAGGCAGGCAAGTAACACTTCTTAACTATATTTTCGGTAAGGAAATGCAGCTCATTTATCAGAAACTCTCCTTACTGATACGAGTGGCAACTCTCAGGAGAGGTTTTGTTGTATAAGATTATTTCTACTAATTTTAGTTTCTCTTAACTGCATATGTTATAAATAGAACAAGAAAACTTAAATATATTAAGTGGTTTCAGAACACGGAAGTCATCAAATATTTTGTGCAGCATTTGTTCTCAGGTGGTTTATTTCAGTATTTAAGGATAAACTTTTATAGCCACTTTCCAAAAGAATGTAGTTTTCTATAATTTAAGTAAATTGCCAACACATAAAGAGTGGTATTTGGGTAGATTCTCATGATCTAAAACATCATTTTACCATAAATTTAAAAATAGGATGATTGGAATTATTTTCCTTTTATATTACTGTAAAATGATTTTATTTTTGTATGAGTTGATAAAACTCATTTTAAAACATTTTAAACAATCTAAAAAATTGCAATGAAGAAAATCACCCATAATTTTTAATATTAATATTTTTTCTTAAATACTACTTTTTAAGTATTGATTGTATGCCCAATTACTTTACAATTCACTTATTTTTTTAAATCATTTTTAGTTAATACCATTGGTTTGTCAGTTATTTTGTTGATTTTTTAAAATAATTTTTAATGGAACACTTTATTTATTTTTTCATGTTTAATGTTGTATCTAAAGCTATGCATTCTCATCTGGTTATTCATATATTCTTCCAAAATAGGTGCTTCGATTTTTTGACAGTTACAGAACACTTTTTATTTTGAATTTTGAGAACCTCAGGATATATTCTACCTGTTTTCTCTACTTGTTTGAGTCTTCTCTGGAAATCAGTGAGTCTTTTTATTTTCTGGGTTTTTGTCTTTTTTTAATTTTAGACAAACTTTTTTTTTTTAATTTGTTTTTAAATTCGTTTTTAATTTGGACTTTTTTCTGTATTTCATTTGTTCTGTTCTGTTGAACTGTATTTTAGATCTCTGTTCCTTGCTTTATTTGTGATTTTTATCTAGGCTGCTTCAAGTCAAATTTCATTTTCTTTACTACCGCTAGTATATGTTCCTATTCCTAATTTAGCTTGAAATTCTATGTTCTTACTAATTTTGTCTTATATTACCTTAGCTGGAACAGCCTATTAATTTTATTAAACTTTATTCTCATATCTTGACTATCTTATGCTTGCTTTAGTCTTGTTCCCTTTTCTTAATGGGTTTAATTTAATCCTTTTGCTTTACAGATGAATAACTTAGGACCATGGAGGTTAAATGACTTTCCAAAAGTCACAGTACAACAACAAGATTCTGCTTTTCCCTATATACTCAGAATACTTCACGAGGGGTTTTGTTTCTACACCATCCAATTCTCCAGTTCTCTGCAGACACTGACAGGGTATCCTACAACTTAATTCAGTTTTGGCAATGACTACCCAGAGTAAGTACATACCACAAGTTAAGGTCTCAGTCCTGCAAGACTGCCCCACATTTCAGACACCAACAGCAAGTCCAGGTTGTCACCTGTGCTTCTGACCAACCAGCTATAAATCAGAGGTTCCCATGACCCCCTCCTGAGGTCTGATCGTTTGTTAGCATGGCTTACTAGATTCCGAGTTAATTTCAAAGGATATAACTGATGAAGAGCCTGATGGAATAGATGAATAGTACAAGGTATGGAGTGGGGGGTGCTTGGAGCTTCCATGCCCTCTGTGGGCACCACCCTTCTAGCACCTTCTTATGTTCTACAACCTGGAACTTGTTGTTTAGGGTTTCTATGGAGTTTCTGTTATATAGGCATAATTAATTACATCATTGGCTATTGTGGTTGAACTCAATCTCCAGCTCCTCTTCCTTTCTTGGAGATCAATCCTCTAATCACATGGTTGGTTCCTCTGGCAACCAGCCCTCATTCTTCAAGAGTCACCTCATTAAGATAAACTCAGATATGATTGGAAGGGGCTTATTATGAATAACAAAAGATGTCCCATGTTGTCCTTGTCACTCATAACATTCCAAGGGTTTTTATGAGCTTGGGCCAGGCACCAGGGATGAAGACCAAAAATACATTTTTTATTATACCACAATATCACACACAGTGAAATGAATTATTCTACACCTCTTTCCCTCACTAAAACTGCTATCCAAATAACCATATTTTGGTCAGACTATGGGCTATGAAGTATGCAAATTCAAAAGGAAAAACACAATCTAAACATGGAATTGTTTATCTACTGGCTCCACAAATAAATATAGGCCACGTTAAAAGTTTATATAGCATAGTATGGAAAGAAATGCTGGAGCCACAGTCCCTGGGTTGCAATTTCATGTCTTTCATTTCTAGTGGTGTGACTCTGTAAATCCTACTAAATTGCTCTGGTCCCAAGTGCCTTCGTGTGTAAAAAGGGATAATAATACCAGTATTTACTTCATAGGGATGATGTAAGGATTGGGTTAATAACACACATAAAATTCTTGGAAGTATCTGGCAGATATTTCATAGGTTTATTACAGACCTGCTATTGTTATGGTGCTAAAGGATGGATCTTTTGGCCATGGGGAGTGAATCATTGTGGTAAGGTGAGTGATGAGTATGGTGACTGGCATTCATATAGGGCAGCATGAAGACACTGGGAGAAAAAAAGGAAGAAAGGGACGTGCTGACTCTTTGGGTCCCTGAACTGTTCTCAGCTTGGGAGAAAAAGGAGCTCTCATACACTGTTGGTGGGGCTGCAAAATGGTACAGCCTTTATGGAAAATGGTATGGAGGTTCCTCAAACAATTACATATAGATCTATCATATGAACCAGCTTTTCCACTGTTGGGAATATACCCAGAGGAATGGAAATCATCATGCTGAAGGGATACCCCCATGTTTATTGCAGCACTATTTACAATAGTCAAGAGCTGGAATCAGCCCAAATGTCCATCATCAGATGAGTGGATAAGGAAAATGTGGTACATCTACACAACGGAATACTACTCTGCTATAAAAACGAATGAAATACTACCATTTGCAACAACGTGGATGGACTTAGAGAAAATTATGTTAAGTGAAACAAGTCAGGCACAGAAAGAAAAATACCACATGTTCTCATTTATTTGTGGGAGCTAAAAGAAACAAACAAACAAACAAACAAACACAAAAACAATTAAAGGATGGGGGAAGAAGACACAACAATCACAAAAATTCCTTGAACTTTTTAAGTCAAGTGAGCAGATGATTTGGTTAGTGGGGGAGGGGATGGAGAGGTATGGGTAAAGGGGCATGAAAATCAACTGCATTGTATATTGAGAAGTAAAATAAAATTTTACAAAAGAGGTTACACTAGTGGGTTTTCTCAGTTCATACCTACGTTACGTAAGAATTTAATTAAAAGATACATATCATACTATGTGAAATAATTAGGCATATTATAACAGTCAGAGCATTGTCAGGAATGAGATGGCTCACTCAAAGCAGATTAATGAAAAGAAAGGATGATTTATGAAGGTGTGGGTAGGTAAAGGAAATCAAATTAGGATTTATGGATGGTAACACATTCGCCAGTTAACAATATCTGGAAGTCACTTCTTTCCCTAGATGCAAGAAGAGGGAGTGGTTACCAGAACAAGGTGAGACCTGCAGCTTTAAAGAAAGGTTGCTCCACTGAAGCTATGTCCCTTATGACACAGCCAGAGCAAATCTGTGCCATGGCAAGAAGGGAACCAAGAGAGTAAAGAACCCAACTTTTCTATTTTCCCACTCAACAATCTCCGGCTGGTAACACTCACTGGCCAAACTCAACCATAAACTAAAGGAAAAGGATCTCCATCTCCAGGCCGTGTCACAGTGGTGCTGTCAGCTCTTCAGATGTATACTAATGACTATATTACTTTTCATCTTTTGTCTGGCATTCAGTCTCTAAACCAAGTAACTCCATATTGCCTTAGAGCTCTGGGGTGGATACTATGAATTGGTTCATTCAACATTTATTCCATCAAACTTTCAGGGTGATTTCCTTTAATGCAGAGGCTGAAAGGCTATCAACGACATATCCTGCACTCAATGCAACTACTGTTCTAGATGTGAAATGGGTTTCCACTGATAATACACACTAATGAAATTCAGAATTCAGGCATGGTAGGAAAGGTCATCCTGCTGATGGCTGTGCTGGCAACCAAAGTGGTGAGAACTGAATGCTGAAAGGTAATTACAGACTGTATCATTCAGTGTCCATTCACCAGATTTGAAGAGATTAACATGCAGTTGTGGGGTGATAGTAGCAGTGGTGGCAGCATTTTCAGATCACAGCTCTCCTATGTGGTGTGCTCTTGAACCTTATACTATTCTTGATACCTGCTACTTCAGAACTTTCAATAATGTTTAAGCACAAAGTTCTCTACCTTAAATGCTTTACTGTTTAAAATTGCTGAAGAGTGCTTTGATTCTTGCATTAAACTGCCTAACATAAGCCCTGTTCTTCCTATTCTTCAGCATACATCATGCACTTCAGTGTTATGGGTTACTATTAGGCATCCAAAAAAGCTTGAAATTCCCTGATTCTGGATCTCTGCTTGAACCAACTTTTCTTTCTGAAAATCTCACCTTTATGTAATACAGTCTCCTTCATTATTCAGCTCTAGGTTCGGCTCCAACCAAAGCTCTTGCTAGGGCTCTTTTACTTTTCTTTGATTTCTTCCTTCCTTCCTTCCTTCCTTCCTTCCTTCCTTCCTTCCTTCCTTCCTTCCTTCCTTCCTTCCTTCCTTCCTGCCTGCCTGCCTGCCTGCCTTCCTGCCTGCCTTCCTCCTTCCTCTCTCCTTCTTCTTCTCTCTCTCTCTCTTTCTTTCATTGGCCTGGCCCACTAGACATCTCTAAATGTCTAAATATAATAAACTCCTTTTCCTTATCAGTCATTCAATATTTACTTTCATTTCATACATTTATGCCCAGGTCCTGTAAAAATATAAGGACATGCCTCTGTATGTTTGCTTGATTGCATTTGTTTTTGTTTTAACAAATGCAGCAGGGCCTATTCCAATGTCTTAGATACAGCTATGGCTTAATAACTATTTTCAGGTTAATTAATGATGAGCATAGATATGTTGCCTTTTACAGGCAGGCCTTGTCTATATGGACTGTAGTAAACAGAAGCCCATGACTTGCAAAATTAACACTCCAAAGTTGCTATACACCATTTGATATTTCTTAACTTCAAGCCCCCCCCCAAATGTTGTAGGAATTGTCAATGACTTCTAGTTGAAGACAAATATGTGCTTTTTAATCATCAGAAAATGAGAAAAAAAATAATCATCTTGTTTATTGTTTTAAATCTGGCTCAAAAACTACAAATTCATGTCTGCCAATTTTGAATTCTCAGAGAACTATTTGTTGACTCCTAGGAATTAATAAGTTCTTATTTTTATGTTTTTCTGTCATCTAAATATATACACAAATATGTATGCACATCCCGATTTGAACGTACACATTTAAATCTAAAAGTTTTGGGCTTTTCAAAAGCACCCTGCAGAAATGAGTAAGTATTAAATGTTAAAAAGGATGGCTATAAATAGATAGAGAATTATGCCAAGAAATAGAAATGAATGAGAAAATACATTGCAAATTTAAAATCACCATATAAATAGAAAACACCTCTGGTACTTTATTTTAAATGAAGATGCCTTTTCTAGCAAGGAAACTAAAGGCTTGAGACCAAGGCTTAGTGCCATATTTAAGAATGTGAACTTGGGACCTTGAGAGAATTATATTAAGTGAAACAAGTCAGGCACAGAAAGAGAAATACCACATGTTCTCACTTATTGGAGGGAGCTAAACATTAATATATAAATTCACACACACACATACACACACACACACACACAAATCGGGGGGGGGGAGGGAAGAAGATATAACAACCACAATTATTTGAAGTTGATACAACAAGCAAACAGAAAGGACATTGTTGGGGGGAGGGGGGGAGGGAGAAGGGAGGGAGGTTTTGGTGATGGGGAGCATTAATCAGCTACAATGTATATCGACAAAATAAAATTAAAAAAAAAAAAAAAAAAAAAAAAAGAATGTGAACTTGGTCAGGTCGTTTACTATCACGTGGCCTCATTTTAGTAGCCTGTCAGATGGGAGAGCTGGATCTTGTCTCCTTGGTTCTCTTGAATCATGGCACACAATCCAGTATCTTCATTGAGATAAACCTTAGCTAATGCACCCTGAATACAGACGGTAGATTTATAGCAGATGTTGATCAAATTTGGTAAATGCTCATGCCACAGTTGAAAAAACTGGCATGACCTCCAAAGAGGACACTGTTGGCTTTCCTCAATCACCTGTTAAGTCTGTAGTAAAATTAGAAGGATAAAAGGAAACTGCAATATGGTACTGCTAGAAGACACCTGTTCCTGTCCAAAGGTTCAAGGACAGTTGCATGGGAGGTGTTCAGTTCTCTCAGTCATGCATACATTTGGCATAGAACTGGTCCAGAATTCAGATATTCTACCAGAGTTAATACTTTGTATCCAGATATTTCAGTATCATATACAACTGGCTTTGACACACTTCTGTTCCCCCCTTGGTGATAACATTCATTTTTCTTTGTCTTTTATGATTCTCAAGACTGAATGTTTTAATTTATTTAAACTGCAACAGATCATTAGATAGCTCATATTTTCTGTCCAACCATAATGAATATTACGGTTTTGTAATCATAACATTTGTCTCAAGAAAAGCTATGTTTTTATGAACAGAAACAAAGTTTGAATTTTTTGGCTTTAAATAATTAATTTCAATGATAATTTTATTATGACATTTTATAGGAAATTAAATTTGAACGAAGTTGAAGCAAGTAGTATTTAAATTTTGGGAACAGAGATTAACCATGCATTCTCAGTCTTCCTATCTCTGAATTGATAAATTATGTTTAAACTGCTTACATGGCTTAACCCAGAATCCAGTAGGTACTATTCTAAAAGTTGTTTTAGGGTAGTATCCTCTAGGTGGACGAGCCACAGAATGTCCCTCTAGTGAACATGTTTCCTAGAAATGATGCTTTGTTACCATTCCATTATTCACAGTGGTGATTTTCATTTGGTAGGTATTGAGAATGTTAACATTTTTTTGTCATCAAATCTTCAGCTACAGAAGTGTCTGAAGAAAGATGCATAGACTATGTACAGATGGTTGCTTCTTCATCAATATACAAAATCACTTTAATGTGCTCCCTTCCACCTCCTTCTGCTGTCATCTTTCGTGGAATTTCAAATCAGACAGGCAATAGTTCACTGTTAAATTAATGGCTGCAACTGGTTTTATAACCCAAATCTTCCAACGATGCAAAAAGAATAGACTACAAATCTGTGATGATGTAATAACTCCCACTGTAGTATAAAGGAACTATTATTGAATTGGAAATTAGAAAACTAGGATTTCAGTTTTATTTTATTTTAAACAGTATATGTAATAAAAGATGTTTAGTTTATCCTGTTGAGTTTTAATTTTCTTATTTGTTAAGTGAGGGGTGGAAGAAGGTGGTCTCTAATGAGCTTGTTACCTTCCTGTTGCAGGTTATGTATTTGCCGTGACATCAACAGGGGATGCCCATATTTGTTTTAACTACTTCAAATATACCTTTTCCTTCCTCCCATCAATCGTTTATATTTGTTATTTTCATAAGATATAGAGCTACTGCATTAACCATTCAAAATTTCTACACAAGCATCCCAAGAACAAGGACTCTTCGAGGAGTAAAAGTACAGGCATAGACAGGGCACAGACTAACACAGTAAAGCTTTCCCAATGTGGAAAATTGCAATTAGCTGAATACTGACTGTGAATTTAACATCTTACTTAAGCATTGAAGAAAGGCAAGAAATATCCCTCTATGTAGGGATACTTATACATAAAGAACTTTTTGAAAATATAAAGTTTAAATTTATTTATAATTATAAAATACTTTATAAAGTATATATCTTTTTTTAACATTTAGAATCCATTAAAAGTCTAATAAAGCACCAGTTTTTAATTGTCTTTCATTCCTCACCTAGAAAACTTGAAGAAAAGGAAAATTACATATAAGCAAAAAGAGTCTAAAATGAAAGGAAAGAGATCTGGGAAAAGGAAAATGAGGAAAATGAATAACTTCTGATGTGGCTGAGCATAAGAGAAACTATTTTCACACACGAAAATATTAATTCACTGAGATAGTGAGTTTTAGAGCATAACTGAATGTCATTGCCCTTTGAAATGTCAATTTACCAATATCCACAGTTCATCAACTGAATTAATCCTTAACTTTTGAAGGCCTTCTCTTTAGATGGCACAATTCAAGAAAGAAAATATGTCCTCTGGAGAGACAGCAGCCATAAAACTTTATTATGAAAATGTTCATATTTTTGAAGTATGTATGAAAATATGAAATCGATTTTATCAATATACATATATACACATATATGCACACATGTGTACACACATACATATCTCACACACATATAGTGGGATATTTGGAGAGATAAATGAAAACATTTATAGAATTATCCTTGGATAGGAGATTGTAGGTAACTTTCATAAAATGCTTATCTTTTTTAAAAAGTTTATAAAAGGAGCATGAATTTTTCTTGAAAAATAATAATTTATTAGCCAATTAATTAATTAACATAATATATGCAGAAGTTATTTGAATATTTCAGCTGTTTCTTCAGCAAGTAGATACTACCAACTAGAAGAGTAAATATCAAATTTTGCTACACATTACAATCATCTTAGGAGCTTTAAAAAAATCCTGTTGCTTAGGCTGCACTCCATACGAATTAAATTAGAATCTCTGTGAATGAGACCTACACATTAGTATTTTTAACACAATCTCCAACCCAGGTGATTCCAATATTCAGCCAAATTTGAGAACCAGTGATGTAGAACGTAGATACATGACCTGGTTTTGGTCACTTAGGATTTCCCTCGAGAAATATGAATTATGGAAAAATGACATAAAAATGCAATTTCACAGTAATGAGTGTTCAGTGATGACATTCTTAATCAAATTGTTCCTGTGACCTTGTCTTGGCAGATTTCTCAATAGTCTGTCATTTCTTGATTCATGCTTGTATGAAGCATTTATGTCAATTCTGTGAAATACCTGATATTCTTGTAAATTCCTTATAGATGTAAGCTACTTAGGTGTTTTCAATCCCAGACCTCTAGTTGGTATACTCTTGGTGTATTTTTAATGGGACAAGTAATTTGAGCTATGTAAAAGGAGAAAATAAGTGATAATATAAGTAAAATAAAATTGTGTATTTATAAAGAAAAAATGTAGACCAATACTATTCACGAAATTTACTAAGATATGTACTGGATATCATGTACATGACACTATGTTTTACATATACTTTCTTATTAATGTTCTCACTGATATCATAAAGCAATTACTATAATCATTCCCATGTTAATAATAAACAAATTAATATTTAGTCAGGCTGAGGGTTGGAAACCAAGTAATTTGATTCAGAGTCTATTCTTTTAACGACAATGCTATAATACTTATTAATGGATATTTGTGGTTATGATGGTGGGAAGAATGCAGGGGTAAGATGGAAGTGACTAGAAAGTGATCACAAAGACAAGAGAATCTTGGTGTACGTAAGCTTTTGTAAAAGCACATTCCTGACATGATGTTGGCACATTCTCTTATTTTGATCATGTTGTTGTGTTAATTGTTAACAAAATACCCTATGATTCATCAGGTTGAAACTCAGATTCATGGCCAAAATATTAAGGAGAAAAATAAACCTTGTATATGTGGTAAAAGAATATAATCTGTTTCTGCCTAATTAATAAATTAATCATCTCCTCTTGTAACTGTGGAATGATAGTCACCCCTGTGAATGATGGGCTGATGTCAATATCTTAAAATCAGAATCTGCTTTTGATTCATCTTTGCACCCCTCATGCCACCTGAATATTAGAGGGATCTTTTAGCTTTAATTACTGGCATTGTAGACTCAAAATTCTTCTATGTATTTATAATTTCTACATACACTCATCTTTACTATAAATTGGCAATATTTAGAAGACACGAAACCAAATGGAACATCCTTTCTCTTAGAAGGTGTTCTCCAAAAGGAGTTTGGGGGTTAAATACTGAAAAAAAAAGTAGAAATAGTGTTATTCTATTTAGAATAATTATTAAGTGAGATAATGAATAACATTCATTTTGCATCCATTGTCTCGTCAGTAAAACTATCAAATTACTATCTCCATTCCCGACCTTTCCCCTGAACCTCAGAACCAACTGCCTAACTGATATCTTCATGTAAAAATGTTTACACTTAATTTTTAGCTCCCACCAATAAGTGAGAACATGTGGTATTTCTCTTTCTGTGCCTGGCTTGTTTCACTTAATATAATTCTCTCAAGGTCCATCCATGTTGCTGCAAATGGCAGTATTTCATTCGTTTTTATAGCTGAGTAGTATTCCATTGTGTAGATGTACCACATTTTCCGTATCCACTCATCTGATGATGGGCATTTGGGCTGGTTCCAACTCTTGGCTATTGTAAAGAGTGCATATAAATTCACACACACACACACACACACACAAACCGGGGGGGGGGGGAAGAAGACATAACAACCACAATTATTTGAAGTTGATACGACAAGCAAACAGAAAGGACATTGTTGGGAGGGAGGGGGGGAGGGAGAAGGGAGGGAGGTTTTGGTGATGGGGAGCAATAATCAGCCACAATGTATATCGACAAAATAAAATTGAATAAATAAATAAATAAATAAATAAATAAATAAATAAATAAATAAATAAATAAATAAATAAAATGTTTACACTTAAAAACTTCAGGCTGTTAGTTTCCGGACGTAAACCTGCTCTGCTCTGCTTTTGTCATCACTCACATTGCTACTACCCTAGTTTGTTCTTCCGTCAGCACATTTGGGTTTTTGAAATGTCTTTTGTAACTGACCTCCTAATGTCTACTCTCATCTCATTAATACATTTTCCAAAAACAATCTAGAGAGAATATTTTAAAATTCAATTTTTATCTTATTACCCTTCAGCTCAGAATACTCCAGTGGGGTTCAGAATACAATTTCTCAAAAATATGAACTAATTCCCTAAATAATATGTCTCTATATTTTTGTTCTGTGTGCTCCAGCTACACTAAAGACTGATTGCTTTTTTCACACATATCAAGCATAATTGTATCTCAGGGTTTTTGAAGTTACGGTTGCTTCAGCCTAAGATGATTTCCGCCAGATACCCACAGAACTCACGCTCTTATTTAATTTAGTTTCTTCTCCCAATAGATAGCTGTTTCCTATCCATTCTATTCAAAATGAAACCACTACACGGCACACATGAAAATCACTCTGTATGACCACACCTAAATTCTACTCTGTCTAAACCTCCTCAGAAATGTCCAGATAAGGAATAAAATAAAATAAATACTCATTTTTCACACCCGTAGTCTAACAAGGATATAGGAAAAACTATAAACTCTATTTATCTGATATTGCTGGTTCAAAGAAATTCAAGACAAATAAAGAAAAATATAAAGATCCAAGAATCTGTACAAATTCATTACATTACAAAAATAAAAGAGAGTAAAACTACTCAGCAGATGAAAGTATACACACACAAACACCTAAACAATACAACTATAGAGCAGAAGGTAATATTACACAGCATTCTGATATGAAGTAATTATAATCAACCAAGCAATTGCAGATAAAAAAATTCTGAAATCAGAATCAAAATTTATATCAGAGATTAAAAATTAAGAATAAAAATTGGCAAATAACAAATGTGAAACAGGAACTCATATTACTCAAAAAGGATCTGAAGTACTGTCCAGAATCTTCTAACAAATGCAGATCATAGGATAGGACACCAAATGAAAAAAAAAGGATATGAACAGATGCACAAAGAGGGGCATATGGTATATGAATGAGATGATCCAATAAAATAAAACAAAAATAAAGAAGATATAAAGTACTAATGAAAAAAATTACACATAGAAGGGAAGCAATGAATAACCAATATGTGTATAATTGGAATCCCAAAAGTGGAAAAACAAAACAATACATTGAACTAGTATTTAAAACTTTAATATAAGGAAACATTCCTGACAAAGAATTTCTTCATCTATGTATTTAATAATCCAATCATGTAGCAGAGAAAAGTTCCCAGGACACTTAACTCCATGGCATATGCTAGTGAAATTTTAATTCAATGGGAAAGGAGAAAAAAAACAAATCAGAAAGAACCTCATCTGTGTACTCAAGAAGATGAAGACCCTAAAAAAAAGAGAACAAAACAAAACAGAAATTTAGGTTGACCTCAAACTTTTTGATGTCAACATACAGAGCAAGACAACAGTGGAGGACCATTTTTAAAAACTCCAAGGAAAACACTGTAAGAAAATTGTTCTATATTCATCCCAGTGTCTTTCAAGTATGAAAGCTAGAATAAAACATATTTAAGCATGCAGAAATGCTGGAAATTTATGGAAAAATTATATCCACCAGCCCTTTCTATGGAACCTCTTAAAAATAAGCTTCATTCTATCAAGAGTTTTTAGGAAACTGAGCAAAAAGATTTTGTTTAAGAATTAAATATATTCATTTGTAGACAAATAATTATTTATAGATACCCCACAACTATGTACAAGTAAATGTTAAACTATTTTAAATAAAAAAATAAAAATAAACCCTCAGGAGAAAAATATTCAAATATATTTTCAGAATTTAACACATTCATTAGTAAAAAACAAACAAAGTGAGGATAACAGTAGAAAAACAATATAGAAACTTACATGCTCAGACAAATTAGAAATGACACCACTACAAGTGCATGGAGATTGGAGATGGAAACAGGAAAGCAGAAAAAAAGTCTGAAATTTTTCACAGCGAATGGTAAGAGTCTAATGATAAAATTTAAAACAGACAAATGAAAAGGTAGAAGCTGAAGTAAGGTAAAAAGGAATTAAAAGATAGTATAAAATTATTGATATAAAAATAAAGAGAACAAAAATACAAAGCTTCCTACACATAAAAAGAAAAGAAGAAAGAAAGGATAAAAAAAAGAAGCCAATGGAAAATAGTGTAAAAGCCACATTGACAAAGATACAGAATAAGTATAAAACAATTCACAGTAAGTGTATCATAAAGTTATCTGACAAAATTGAGAGAGACCCCAAAATGACTGTATTATATTTATTTAAAAATGAGTTTCTGATTGGCTCATAAAACAAAGCTTAATCCTAGCTGTATACAAAAATCTAAAGTAATTTAAAAGATAGAAAAAAAGAGAGATGGGAAAATGTATACCATATAAGTAAAAACAAAAGGACTACTATCTTGATATTTAATAAGGTAGATTTCAAACCAAAAAGCACTAAACAATATCAAGCATACACTTTGCAGCTCAATGCTGCAATGCTGCAATGCACAACATATATATAGAGAGATAAAACAGTTATCTATGCACTAAATAAGACTAAGTAACCTTCATATATAATAGATTACAGCACATAAAATGATAAATTAAAGTACACTAACCTAAGGAGATTGTAACACACTTTTATCAGTTCACACCTGTCAAATGACCAAATAAACAAATATGAATATAGAAGACCTAAACAACATAATCAATAAGGAAGATCTAAGGTTGATATTTTTCAAAAGGTATGCCCCCAATAGAAAGAAAATGCATCTGCTTTCAAAGTACAGTAATAACATTTATAAAATTTCTCATGTAATAGCACAAAGAAAATATAAATATATTAATAATGTCAATATAGAAAAAGTGATATAAACAAGATTAGGTAATTACAATGCAATAAAACTGGAAGTTAATAGCAAAATTAAATAGAAGTCTCTTCTATTTGGAAATTAAAATACAATACAAGTCAATATTTTATAAATTTTAGAAATAATGTTAATAAACTAGTATATTCTACAATATATATGATATAGGAAATAAGAGTTCAGATGAAACCGTATGGTCTTATATAATTCCATCAGTAAAAATAAATAAATATTCAAGAAGGACAAAATAACCCAAAATCAAGCATTATAAAGATATATTAATAACAAAATATAAATTAACAGGTAAGGGAAGAGAATAACAATGAAACAAATGAATAAATGAAAAGGTGGTTCTTTGGGAAATATTAATCAAAAAAGAGCAAGAGCAAAAAAAAATTCTCATCCAAGGTGAATGTCACACGAACTTCTACTCAAAAAAGGAAAGTAAAAAAGAAAATAAAGAATTAATCACTTACTCTGCCTTTTTATAAGGAAATATGTTTCATTAATAGTTGAAAAGGAAACTTTTTAAAATGAAGTATGACAGCTAATAAATATGTATGATAAAATTTTTTAAAAGCACCATTTTCAACATCAGATAAAATAATTGTGGGAGGCAATGATGATGATCAGTGGATGATAAAAGGAAGCAAAAACTGATGTGGACAGGGTGCTTGCACAGTGCCAAAATATCGCTGCACAGACTACTTGATATTTGCAAAGGGAATATCGCATTTTTGTAATAGAGAAGTTTGGCTTTAACCACCTTAAACAAGTGACCATATTTAGCATCACTTATTGTGAAGTTATTTAAAATGTTTCAGCAGATGTGATGTAATATGAAACAAACACCTCTTATGAAGTATTCCTGACGAAAGAAATAGTTAACCTGAGTATAGTTAAGCTATTGTATCTAACTTACACTTTAAAACTAATTTAGCAATATATAAAAAGATATAATACCCTGTAAGGAAACAGACATCTAAAAAAAAAAAAAAATTGGCCTGGTGTTTTAAAAAATCAACGTTACTAAAAAAGTGGAGGAGGGAGGAAAATAGTTCTAGATTAAGAGATTTCAACCAAATGTAAAGCAGAAATCTGATTAGATGTTAGCTTGAGAAGGACTTGATAATAAATAATTTAAAAATTATTTTCAATTTGTATAGGTATAATAATGTTATTTTGGTTATTTAGGAGTTTGTACTCGTTCATGCAATATTTTTAGGGTATAATTATCATGATGTCTGCAACTTTTTTGACATGGTCAACAAGGAGTTTGAAATAGAGACAGAAATAAAAGAGAAAGAGAGTGAGTTAGCGATTGAGAGTGTGCAAAGCATAACAAGTGTCAATGTCCAAAAAAGTGCAGCATTCTACCTAATTCTTTATTCTGCTCAATCACAGCCAAAAAAAGAAAAGTTCTTTATGCTTGGGTGTACTTCATTTCTTCAGAAGCTGCATACAAAGTGAGTACTACTAGAAAAATGTATGGTTATTTTAGCAACTTCAAACTGAATTACTACATCTTAAAATCTTCAGTCGTCTCATTTGTTCATTGAATAATCATGTCACTAATTCCATAGCAATGCAAAATTTCAAATGAACCAATCTCCAGTCCCAGACAAAGTTAAATTTTGGGTGCCCTATACTTGATATTGACAAAGTCCAGAAAAGTCATTTATTACTAACTGAGTGAGGGAGAGGAAAAGGAGAGAATATTCTTTCTTTATACATATAAAATTTTCTCAGTCCTGACTTTTTAAATTGACATATAGCAATTGTACATATTTAGGGGGTACACATGATAATTTAATACATGTATACAATGTATAATGATCAAATAAAGGTAACTGAATTATCATCACCTCAAACATTTATCATATCTTTGTTTTGGGAACATTCCAAATCTCTCCTAGCTGTTTTGAAATATACAACAATCTAAAGTCAACTTACTGTGTTATTGAACACTAGAATTTCTTTCTTTTATCTAACTGTATTTTTGTTCCCATTAAATAACTTTTATTCACCCCCCTCCCTACTACTCTTCTCAGTCTCTTTTAATTATTCTACTCTCAACCCCTATGTTGTCAACTTTCCATAGCTCTTACACATGATTGGGAACATGCGATATTTGTCTTTCTGTGCCTGACTTATGTCACTTAACATAATGTCCAAAAGAGAATAGTCTTGATTTCTACTTCTCTATTACACCTGTCATGTATGATAGTTGTGTGGATTCCATGGTCTGTGAATTTAAATTAAAATGTTCAAAAAAATTTGGCAGAATTTATTCACCATATGGTTGTTGGGAGCAGAGGGGATTCACCTAACCATAATTTTTCCTTTGTCAGACAGTGTCATTTGATGATTTGCAAAGAGGATAGCCTTCATCAGCAGCATTAATTATTGATGTGTCTTTTATTTTTCATCCATCATACTTAAAACATCATTGTTATTTCTCTTTGAGTTCTGTGACCCTGGTTCACCAATGCTACATCGAATGCGGGATGACCTTCGCATTATGGTATGTGAAATGTTACCAGTGTTCACTTAACTAGACTTTCCTCTCCTTCCTGGGCACAAAGAGAATACTATAATCTAGTTGCCTTGCAGTTAAGGGGAGTTGTGTTAAGAGACCTGGCCAGTGGACAGTGAAAAGTGATATGATCCTTCCCACCCTGAGGAAATATCACTGCAAGAAACTCCAGCAACTCTCCCATTGTGTCAGTGAGCTACATCATCTAGGATTTCTGAATGTCTGTGTGGAACACTGTCTGTGTTTAAACACTGAGATGCGGGGGTTAATTTGTTAGCAAAGCATAATCAAGCCCATCCTGACTAGTCCACAGAACATTTTTCTTCCTCTGTGAGCAAGGATTTTCTCTTGGTTGCTACAGTGCCTACTAACACTGCCATTTAATTTGGAATTGTCAGCCCTGTCAAACCAGCTCTCTAAGAACCTTACCACCATCACCTTTCATTTGTTTCAGCTCACCCTTCTCAGATTCTCCAACCAAAGCTGCAGTTGCAGGATTACTCCTCTGTAGGTGTGTACCCCTAAAGACACTTCACCCGCTTCGCTCAGGTATGGATGCTGTCCTGCCTCCAGCAGCTTCTGTTTCTGTGGTATCCCTTTTGGCAACCATGGGATCTATTCTCCTGTGCCTTTCTGAGAAATCCGACTTAAGTTTTAGCAGTTTAATCTGCTTGTCCAGTTGATTCCATTCCTCCTCAAACATACGTAGAACTCACACTGTTTGTTGGAACTCGGTGCCTTTTATTTTTGACTTTCTCTTGGGTTTCTGGAGCAGGTATTTGTTTTTCAAATATACTCCTCTAGACTTTGTGATCTGTAGTCTCCACGGTAAGAATTATGAAATGAATGAATTCTGTTCCAACAAATCATGTCTTTCTTCACCTCCCTGATTTGAATAATCCTATCCTGGAAGGTTCCATCAAGAACCTTCCTAGACCCAGGCTGATTGGCTGTCCTTTGCATATTCTATATATTCAGAGTCCTTCCTTAGAGTCCTGAATTCATAACTTACTTGAGTGGGTGCTCTGAGGGTGGAGACAATTGCTACATTTCCACCTATAATAGCCACATGACATAGTACCCCACCTAATATTGCTTTGACAGTTCCTACTAATTTTTTCGCCCTCTCTTTTCAAATTTGAATACATTTCTTCTTCTTTTTTCCCTCTTAATGATATCTATCCTAGACTATAAGATTCATTTTTTACTCATATATCATCAACTTGGATTCTAATAAGTTAATTTTTAAGATTTCTTCTCTACCTTAATCAATTGGTCTTTATTTATTTCACTTTCCATAATTCACTTCTTCTACTCTGATATAAAATTAAAGAGTATTTTCCAAACACTAAGTCCTCAGTTACATCCTGAGGAAAAAAAAATGATTCTCAGAGACCTCATTCTAAGTATAGACATTTTTGACTGCCTACTTAGTCTTTTAAGCATTTAATAACCTCATTGAGTTGTTTTTCTTCCTCAGTCCTACAGATTAATTTTATAATAGGAGTGAGTCTTCCATTCCTTTCGGTCCATTAATTAAATCATCTTCTCAGCACTGCACATGCTTGCTAAGCTCTAGCCATATTTGCTAATGTCTAAAGTTATTTTAGACTTTATATAGATGTTTATATATATTCACACACATATAAGCCATATTAACTCATCAAGCATAAGGCCTTTACCATTCCCTCATCAAGCCCTGAAGACATTTCAAGACATTATATAGGAAGAAAGACCTACTTATGCTTGGCATAAAATATTTTAAGCTAGAAGCTCATAGTCATTCTGTATGATACAAGAAATGTAGCTGTCTCTTCAACATAAACGCCCAACCTGCAGCCCTGTCTGATAAACACCATAAACGCAGAAAAAAAAAAAAAAAAAAAAAAAATCAGCACCTTAATGCCCTAAACAACTCTTAGATCCAGTAAAGGGTTTTCCAACATTCACTGAATTAAATTTATCCCCAACTCCATTTTCAAGTTTCTCTAACATGGTCAGATTCTACAAACTTAGCACTTAAATGGAAGAAAGTGACTATTCTCCCCAAGGAAGACAAGTGGTGGAGCCACTGATTTTTCTCCCATTTTATTAATTTCATATTTTGTTTTTAACAATTAACCATTCTTACTTAATTTTTGACTTCTTATGCTGTCATTTTCTCAAGAGAATACTAAAGTAATTTAGTTTTAGGTTTTTTTGTGTTTAATAGTACAGGCATTTACACCTAAAAATTTTCATAAAATGAAAATTTTCACCATTTTATAGGAATTTTTAATGAAGCATGTGATTTTTATTACTTTTAAAATGAGTTTGCAATTATTTTAGACTTTATCTTTTATTCAATGACATTTAATAATATGTTTCCTGTATTCTAACCAGTCACTGTTTTTGTCATCGTTTTATTATTTATTTTCCATTTTATTAGTAGATACACAAAAAATTAACAGTTGACTGTTTACTTGAACTGCTTTTGAAGACATAAAATAAATAAGTGGTATAGAGCAAATTAGGACTAAAATAAAATATTGTTAATAAAAATTTTATTTACTTATTCCATTTTATTATTATTTTTATTAGCAACTATAACCTGTAGAATTTCTGTGTCTTAACAGTTTCTGTATTTTATTGGTAACCAAATACATGATCAATTTCTACAAATACTTAATGTTATATCCACTTATCAAAATATGTAAAATATATACAACTTTACCTATTGTTTTTGTTTATCAGATTCGTGTGTTCTGAAAGAGGTTTATTCAAAACTTCCATCATACTAATAATTTTATCAACTTGGGAGGATCTCATTAGTTTTTGTGTTATACAATTAGCAGTTTTATTACTTAGTACATAGAGCAATATGATTACAGTATCTTCCTAGTAAATTGTGGTTTTATTATTACATAGTATTCCTCTTTATTCACACCCTCTCACTTTTTGTGTAACTTCTTTACTAACTCTTACATTGCCTTTCCTGTTTATGTTTCCATTTAGGTATTTGGGTATCTTTTGGCACTTCACTGTGATCAAATGTTTGTAATTTTTATAAATATTTTAAGTTTCTTTAAAACAATTTAATTAAGTTTGTGAGGGAGAACATATGACAAGATTTTGTTGATTTCTGTGTTTTGCTTGCTGCATTTGTTTTTTCATTTTCTAATTTTTTCTGTTTTATTGAAACATAATTGATTGTACATATCTATGAGGTACAGTATTGAATATCAATACCTGTTGAAATATGTGATGTTCAACTCAGGATAATTACTATGTTCATCATTACTCAATGCTGTATTTGTATTTAACCCATTTAACAGTCTTGTTCTTATTAGGGGAAATTTTACTCCAGCCACATTTCATGTAGAAACAGTTCGGCTTATTTCCTCCACCTTAAATTACATTTATTATGTATGTTACTGTTTTTTTTTTTTTCTTTCCATTTTTTCTTAATTTTTCTGGCTAGAGCAAATTACTATTTATCTTCCTCTTTGCCTTTGTCAATTTGGAGATTTTATTACACTTTTTTGCTCTACTATTGGTTATCCACTCTTCCCAACTTTTGTAATCACACATGAAGTTCTATTTTATGCTATGAAGAAATATACCACTTATTTCTTTGAACCAACTACTCTAAATTTTTACATTGCTTTGTCCCAATAATAAAACTTTTAAAACATTTTTTTTTTTTACCTTTTATCCACCTTTCACAATGAGATTTTTTATATGCTTTTTTTTCTACCTTATCTTCCCACCTCAAATTCCTAGAATACCCTAGTAAATTTTCCTTCTAGGATGTTGTTAGAATTTTCTGCAGTATGTTTTGCTATTTTAATATTATGTATTTGGCACCAAAGTTACATATCCATAGTCATTCTTTAGCATCCTTTTGTACTTAACTATATAAGATTTATTATCATTGCTGTTTTCTGTCTTATTAATCCTTCTCTATCTAGAAATCACAGTTCTGTTTTTTTTTATTGCTTAGAGATTTTTATCAAAGAACTCTCAGACTGGGAATAGTATGAATACATGCTGTCTTCCTTGAAGAGTCTCAAATGTCTTTCTGTCACCCAAAACATAAATTATATTTTGGCTGAATGTAGTATGCTTGGAGTGTACTCTTGCTGCGCAGTCTGCAGTTGTTATTCTGTTACACTTCTCTCTGTGTAACGGAGATGCAAAAAAGGATTACACAAAGCAATGTGAATCCAATGAGGAGCCCCAACGGACTGCACCTCAGCCAGTCCCCTGTTAGAAGAAGAAAAATGGGTACAGCCCCGATTCAAAGTTAGCTTCTGTTTTTTTATTGTAAAGACAAAGAAGTTTCACGAGAAAAATCAGTTGGTTCAATCATTTCAAAAAGACACAAAGACATGGGCAATGTGACAAAAGTTATCTATGGCTAAGTATAGCTTAAGCAATGGAAACTAGTGACATCATTTAAATCTATGTATAATTGTCTCTAAAGTTTCCATCAATAAACAGCTTTCCCAGAGCAAACATTTTTTTCACATTTTTCCCTACAGCAATTCTTCAAAATCTCTTAACAAGATTGGTATGTCAACCACTTGTTAGCTCTAAAATCATTAAGGTATACAATCCCATACCTAAACAGTGATTAGAGTTGATAAGATGGGCTTTTGCCCTCTGGCTGTGGACATTTGTCCCTTAATCGAGGACTTTTTTCCCATTTATCCATTACCTAAAAGCGCTATAGTAAAGATCAACTGAGAATCAACATATACTTGATTAGAATTGATTGGATAAGCTTTTCCTGCTGACTGTGGACTTTTGTCCCTTAATCGAGGACTTGTGTCTCATACGTGCATTACCTAAAAACCCTATTCTAAAAATCAAATGAGAATCAAGATTTCTAACCCTCTTCATTATTCTACATTATTCCAAGATTTCTACCCCTCTCCATTATTAGTCTTTTTTTTTTTTTTTTTTTTTGCTTTTTTTGTGACCTGTAAGGGGATCACAACCCTCGACTTGGTGTTGCCCACACTGCGCTCAGCCAGTGACCGCGCCAGCCATCCCTATATAGGATCCGAACCCCCAGTGGGAGAGCCACTGCGCTCCCAGCGCCACACTCTCCCGAGTGCGCCACGGGGTCGGGCCCCATTATTAGTCGTTTAACTACAAAGGTTGCAAAAGAGAAGTTAGTTATTAGTCTGATTATTTTATTCTACTAAAATGTCTGTATTTCAATCTGAAAGCTTGTACATTTTAAAAAAATCCTTCAAATTTAGAAATGTTATCAGCTTATGTTCAGAGTAGGACATTTTTATAAGTGCTTCCAGGAAGTTAGTGATTATTTTCAATCAAGTTTTTCTCAAGACAAGAAAGTTTTCTTACTTTATTTTTCCCCCTGTATTCTATCTACTCATGTTTTCCATCTTAAATTTATCTTCAGACCCTTCTGAGCTTGTCCTTCTGTCTCATATCTTTTCCTTCCTAATTTCCATTATTCTGTAGTTTGATTTTTTTTTATATGTGATCTTCCAGGAGGCTAAATTTGGTCCCATTAGTGTCCATAATTCTCCTCAGTTTATTTGCTGACTGTTTTTAGTTTTAAAATGATTATTTTTAAATTTTTTTCCGTTTTTAATTGACTCTTAATAAATGATAGTATTCTTAGAGAGCTTCTGTTTTTGCTTAACATGTAGGCTGTGTTCTGTATCATATCTGATATTCCAGAAACAGCCTGTTTTCTACTTTGGGCTTCTTCTTCCCCTTGCAAGATGCTACTTTTTTTGACTACTGTCTGAGATTTGCAAATAGCTTCTGGAATAAGTTAAGGAGTTTCAATTCTATGAATTGTGGGAGATACAACATTATCTGACCTTCTGTGTTGGACATATACCAAATTACAAGTTGGCAGCATCTACTGAGGCACCAGGAGGTGGTTTCACTATTCCTCAGCTTTGTCTTATACCAGTGAGCCAAAGACCATTTGGAAAAACCTATAGATAACAGAACCATGTTTACTGCTTGCTTAAGAAAGAAACCACATATAAGAACTGTTAGGGGTCTCACTAAACAAAGAATAAGATGAGTGATTATAGAATTTTGGAAAATAGTGGAGTTATGACATTTAAGGGAAGTAGTGTTTTGATCAAAGAAGGACTGTGCATAAAGAGGTCAACATCAGTGACGGAGGGGAAAAGCATGATCTAAGAACAGTCATTGAGGCCAGTCCTGCCCTTCCTCTCTGGACAGATAAATCTTCGTAGGTCTGCTCTTCTCAGGATTTCTAATATTCTGATCTCCACACTTTGCTGCTGATTCTCAGGCCTTTAAGCAGCCTGAAGAGAGAAAAACACTCATGTCAGTTTTCTCTTCCTGGACCCTAACAGAACCTGCAACACACTCATACCCTGATGGCTGGCCTTCCTGCTGGCCCTAGCAGCTGCTCAGCTCAGAAAAGATGATTATTGATTAAGTTGGCATTGGCAGGAAAAAACATCCTGAGAACATTCAAGCCACCATCTTTCCTGAACTCTGGGTTGCTCCCATTAACTGTCTACCCTCTAAGATGTGTTTTATACATATTATTTCAATTATTACTTACAGAAAAGCAATGAAGCAATAATTTTTATTATAAGTTTATTTGAAACGATAATTTTTAAAAAATTTTATGTCATGAAACAAACATTTTAAGAGAGTCAGCAATTTTTCCAGATATACAGATAATAAATGTTGTACCTGGACCTAGAAGGTTGTTTCCTCATTCTCTTTCTATTACATGCCATCAACTTGCATTGTGCAGTTTTGTTAAATTCTGGTGTAGACACTGTCTTAGGCTGGAATTGGAGCCTAAGGAAGTTCTTAACCTGGCATTGGTGTTCATCCTTGCTAAATATGTCTTCTTTCATACAAATAATTCAGTGAGGGAGTAGAACCTAGGCCCTTGCTTTAACAGGAAGGAGAAAGATGCTTTCTTCCTCCTCTTGCTACCTCGTCTTCCTCCTCTTACTTACCACAGGCATCAGGCAGGTACTTCTGAGATCCTGATTAAACACCCCACAAATCTTTCCCAAGGAACAGTTAAGAAAATCTGAACCTCCATACTTCAGAATATATCTTTCTACATTGTAGAAAATCTGGGAGTGGGCACTTAGAAAATGAGTGGGAAAGTTTTGCCAGAAAGAATAAAAAACATTCACAAAACATTTCTTCTCCCGTGTTCCGTGTGAAGCACTTGCAGTTCACCTGAGTTTTAGCCTCAGAAATATCCTGCAGCATGCAGCAGCCTTTGATGTTTTATTAAAGAACAAATGCTTTGATGATCTACTCATGGACCCAGGGACCGCTCCTCTGCCACTCAAACTTCCCCCCCATTCCTTGCCAACCATCACTAGAAGCTGAGGCTGTGGTAAACATTTGGTCTTACATTGGCATTTTACTAGCTTATCATATATCCAAAATCGGAAATATAATCCATGAGGAAAATTACAGAAGTGTTTTGTTATATAGTAATTCAGAAAGTTGAGGCATTACCTTGAAAAATGCTTTAGTAGATGTTTATGAGTCTGTGTAAAAACAAAATATTTTCCTAAAATCTTTACCAATGCTTTACTTGGAATCAATCTACACCCTTCTTTATCCTGCTTTGCCCCCCCCCCCATGATACTGACTTCTGTGGATTACACTGAAGGACACCTTAGCTCCTTGTTTCCTTGTTGAATTGAGTGAACAGAGGTCACAGAATAGAGGCCACAAGAAATAGGAGGCTGAAGGAGAGTGAGGTTGGGTATTTATTCTCTTTGTTCCCTTTTTTCTGGGCACCTTTTACTAAAAGCTCTAGTTTCTTTTGCTAAATCCCTTCCCACAGCTACCCCATTGGATAAAGGTAACTTCTTCTTCTCCTTTAACTTCAGGTTTAGGGTTTGTAAATACTTACTGCTATTGGCTGTACTGGGGAACTTACTATCCTTTGCTGGTTTCCCTAATCCCTGCCCACATGTCTTTAAAATAGTTTCATTATTGAACTTTCTTAACCCAGGATGAGTGTGCTGTGCACTTCCTCCTGGGACCCTGACTGATACATAGTGTAAAAAATATTAAATTGTGTATAGTCTAATATTAATGAAAGAAGATTTGAGAAAAGAAAAAAAAAAGAAAATTTAAGGATTAATCATAACCTAAAGTCAAAATACTAGGTCTTAATTTGAATTTGATTTCTGCCAGTTTTTAGAATTTTTAGGAAAATTAATTGATCTCTCTGAACCTCTTTTTTCTCAAAGGTGGAATACTTTCTAAGAGGACTGTTTTAATATAAAGGATACATGGGATAGAAATTGGTACCATGCCTGGAACACATGATGTTGAGTAAATATGGATTGTGGTGGTTTTTGAACTGTGTCATTGTAGCTAGAATTGTATCCTAGAATTTCCTGTGTGGGTGTCAATTAAGGATGGCTCCAAGAGAAATTTGCATGAGAGTTGGAAGTCAGAAGCAAAGCAGCAGCTATTCAGCTCTGAACCTAGATGTAGAGCCAGCTGCTGTTACAGATCACGCACATCTTTATTAATCTGCTTCCTCACCTTGTTGGTATGGAGGAACATCTGGACCCATGGCTTCCCCAGTTTCCACCAGTTCTCTCCTTCAGTTTTTCTGAGTCCTGGGCCAA
Organism: Cynocephalus volans; assembly: GCF_027409185.1. Classification (NCBI taxonomy): domain Eukaryota; kingdom Metazoa; phylum Chordata; class Mammalia; order Dermoptera; family Cynocephalidae; genus Cynocephalus; species Cynocephalus volans. The sequence goes on from NC_084463.1 coordinate 128,642,579, forward strand.
GTGCAAGGGTTCCACCTTCTTTCACAAGTTGCCAACATCATGAAGATTGAAGGTGCTGAGAGACAGATGCTGGTTCCAATTTGTCTTTATGGATCCCAGTTTGTCCTCACAGTCCCCAACTTTATGTTGATGTTTTCTTCCCAACTATTGGCTCTGAAGATTTATGGCATTTCAAGTCACCACCAGACACAGATGCAATTTCCATAGACATTTTCATTGTTTCACAATCATGGATGGCTTAATTGCTATTATATTCCCTTATTCCATATCCCTCATAGTAGTTCTGCTTACTTGATTAAGCCCTAAGTGATACATGCCTCTTCTCTTCTTACCCTATTTGTGACATGGTCACAAATATGACTGAGAAGATAATATAGAATATTAGAATCTGTTCTCCAATGTAAGTGGGAAGTCTCTAAAAAGAGAGAAGATCCAAATAACAAAAACAAGAAATGAAAAAGGAGACATTACAACTGATACCATAGAAATACAAAGAATCATTAGAGGCTATTATAACCAACTATACACCAACAAATTTGAAAATCTGATAGGAATGGATAAATTTTTGGACACATTCAAACTACCAAGACTGAAGCAAGAAGAGATGTAAAACAGGAACAGGCCAAAAACAAGCAATGAGATTGTAGCAGTAATCAGCGACCTCCAAGAAAGAGAAAAGCCCAGGACCGAATGGATTTACTGATGAATTCTACCAAACCTTTACAGAGGAATAATACTAACTGTCTTTAAACTGTTTCAAAAAATTGAAACAGAGGCAATTCTACCAAGCTCATTCCAGGAGGCCAGCATCACCCTGATACCAAAACCAGACAAAAATGCAACAAAAAAAGAAAACTACAGGGCAGTATCTCTCATGAACATAATTGCAAAAATACTCACAATCAGAATAAAGCAACACATCAAGAAAACTATACACAATAATCAAGTGGGATTCATCCCAGTGGTGCAAGGATGCTTCAATATCCACTAGTCAATAAATGTGATACACCACATCAATAAAATCAAGGATAATATTTCAATAGATGCAGAAAAAGCATTTGACAAAATCCAACATTGCTTCATGGCAAAAACTCTCAGCAAATTAGGTATAGGAGGAAAGTATTTCAACAAAATAAAAGCCATATATGATAAACCCACTACCAATATCATCCTAAATGGGATGATATTCCATTGCTTGATAAGAGCAAGACAAGAATGTACATCCTCACCATTCCTGTTTAATGTAGTATTAGAAATATTAGCAAGAGCAATTAAGCAAGAGAAAGAAATAAAGGGCATCCAGATTGGAAAAGACAAAGTCAAACTGTCGCTGTTTGCAGATGAAATGATCCTATATATAAAAAAACCTAAACATTCTACCTAAAACTTTTTAGGTAGATGATAAATGATTTCAGTAAAGTTTCAGGATACAAAATCAACATGCAAAAATCAATAGTGATTTTATACTTCAAAAATAAACCATCAGAAAAAGGAATCAAGAAAGCAAGCCCATTTACAATAGTCATCCAAAAAAAAAAAAAAAAAATCCTGCGAGTCAATTTAACCAAGGAAGTTAAAGATATCTACAGTGAGAACTACAAATCACTGCTGAAATTAAAGAAGACTCCAAAAGAGTCCTCTTTAATTTCATGTACTGGAAAGACAGTACATGTTCTTGGGTTGAAATAATTAACATTGTGATGATGTCCATACTTCCCAAAGCCACCTAGAGAGTCAATGCAATCTCCATCAAAATACCAATGATAGGGCCGAGCCCGTGGCACACTCAGGAGAGTGCAGCGCTGGGTGCGCGGCGACGCTCCCGCCACGGGTTCGGATCCTATATAGGAATGGCCGGTGCACTCACTGGCTGAGTGCTGGTCACAAAAAGGACAAAAAAAAAAAAAAAAAAAAAAAAATACCCATGATATCCTTTACAGAAACAGAAAAAACAATCCTAACATTCAAATGGAACAGCAAAAAATGCCAAATGGTCAAAGCTATCCTGAGGAGAAATAAATAAAGCTGGAGGCATTACACTCCATGACTTCAAACTATGCTAAAAAGCTATAGTAACCAGGGCAACAGGAGCATACATTGGGGAAAGGACTGCCTCTTCAAAAAATGGTGCTGGGAAAACAGAATATTCATATGTAGAAGAATGAAACTAGACCAGTACCTCTCACCATATACCAAAATCTATTAAAAATGAATTAAAGACTTAAATTTAAGATCCAAAGCTATAAAACTGCTAAAAGAGAACAAAGAGGATGCACTTCAGGAAGTAAGACTGGGCAAAGACTTTATGAATACGTCCCTAAAAGCACAGTCAAAAAAATGAAAAATAAATAAATGGGATTATACCAAACTAAAAAGCTTTTGCACAGAAAAAGAAACATTTAACCACTAAAAGACAACTTATAGAATGTGAGAAAATATTCACAAACTATGCATCCAACAATAGATTAATATCCAGAATACACAAGGAACTCAAATGACAATTTTAAAAAAGTGTCCTGATTTAAAAATGGGCAAAGGAGCTGAATAGGCAATTCTTACAGGATGATATACAAATGGCCAATAGACACATGAGAAAATGCTCAACATCACTAAGCATAAGGGAAATGCAAATCAAAACCACATTGAAATGTCATCTTATGCCAGTTAGACTGGTCATTATCACAAAGACAGAGAATAACAAACACTGGTGAGGATGCAGGGAATGGGAAAATCTCCTACACTGTTGGTGGGACTGTAAATCAGCATAGCTGTTATGCAAAACAGTATGTAGGTTTCTCAAACTACAGAAAAAAACTGCGATATGATCCAGTAATCCCTGTGCTGGGAGTATACCCAAAGAAACGGAAATCACCATGTCGAAGGGATACTTGTACTCTCGTGTTTTTCGTGGCTCTATTTACAATAGCTATGAGTTGTAACTAACCTAAATATCCATTGTCAGATGACTGGATAAGGAAAATGTATTTTAGTCAATGGAATACTACTCTGACATAAAAAGTAATGAAGTTCTGCCATTCTCAGCAACATGGATGAACTTAGAGAAAATTACATTAAATGAAATAAGCTAGGCAGAGAAAGAGAAATACCACATGTCCTCACTCATAAGTGGTAGCCAAAAACAAACAAACAAACAAACGAAAAACAAAGGAAGGAAGGAAGGAAGGAAGGAAGGATGGAAAGAAGGAAGGAAGGAAGGAAGGAAGGAAGGAAGGAAGGAAGGAAGGAAGGAAGGAAGAAACAACCATCACAATAATTTGTTGAACTTTCAAAAGGAGAGAAGGAACTGAGGCCACCTGAAATGGGGAAGGGAGGAGAAAGGGGGTTAAGCAAAAATTTGATAGGCTAAAAAATAAAGATTACATTGTGTGATGTTAAATACAGTAATTATCCTGATTTGAGGTTCATATATTGCACATAGGTATGGACATTCAACACTGTACACCACAGATGTGTACAATTATGCTTCAACTATAAATAAATAAATAAATAAATAAATAAATAAATAAAAAGGAAAGTTAAAGAAAGAAAATAAAAACAATATTAAAATTTAGAAGTCTTCATTTCAAGAATTAAACCCACCCCTCCTTCTCAGTCCCATATTTTCAGGCATAGCTTGGAGTTAAAGTCTTTGCGGCTTTCTTTTTCTCTATTGTACACGCATAATGCGGGTGCCTTGTTCAGAATTTGAGAAAGGAGATTGGGAGACAATTACCGATTATTAATTTTTGCTGTGGTTATTAAGCAAAACCAATGTTTCTTTCTTTCTCCTAATATTCTTGCTATTGTCTAGTAAAGTTTAACTTCCAGAGCATTGCTCCCATATGGAATTTCATGCTCATTTAGCACATGATCCATTTGGAGCTGACAGAAATGATCCACCCGAGCAGCAACCCTGTGCTCAGTCCCAGAAAGCTACAGAAATAGTTTTCTTTGTCTCTTTGATTCTCTATGGGTCATTTAAAAGCAGCAGTTCCTCTTTTTTCTTTTCTTTTTTGAATGGTGCTTTTGTGAGTTGGAGTCTTGATGTTTCAGTCACAAACCTTTCACTTCACAGGTTAAACTACAAGATCTAATGAGGGAAAATTATTTTTAGCTTAGCCTCTGGCACTGAAAATTCTAGAAAATTTTGAATTAAGCTTTATGACTTTATAGGAAAAAATAGCAGGCTGCCAAACTGTCTTTTTAGACTCTCTCTCTCTCTCCTTAAAATCTAACTAGGTGGTTTTTAAAAATACTATTTTTTTATTTCTTTTGTTACTAACTGTATGGCAGTTTAATTCAACGAAAATTCTCAGACTCCTCTTTTTCCTGTGTTTATTTTCTAATTGGGCCTCTTACTCTGACTACTGACATTAGACTAGCAAAGTGAATTCTCTACAATCAGTAATATTTGACCATAGATTCTGTTGTCTTCTGCTGACAGTGGAAAATAAAATTTACCATTAGGTCTAATATTGGGTGGGGCTGAAGGAAAAAATATATACTACCACTTTACCTTTAAAGTTGAAATATTTCTCTCAAGGTAGAATTCCTTCATAGCTCAGATTCAATAAATAAAAGAGAGGCTGAGTTATATTAGAAACATGCTCAGTTGTGAATTACTCAGGGGTTACTAAATGATATGCCTTATCCAAGCCCTAAGCTTCTCTTCTCTGAATCCCAACTTTGGGCATTTTATTGCTTATTAACAACTTTATGTGAAGTACTAGAAGAGACAGAAAGTAAAAATGAAGGAAGACCTTGTTAATGAGCTGACAGTCACAAAAACAAAATATTATACAACTATGTGCAAGGCAATGGGAGATTTGTAGGGATATCAAGCTTATTACAGAATATCTGGGAGGAAAGCAACAAATTACAAGTAAAAAATATTAATTAGCACCACTTGCTAATGATGTTACATGGTGGGATTTTATCTTGCAAGAAATTTTGAACATCATGTGATGGTAAATTGTAGGCTGCATGACTGACTGAGAGAGGAACTATTGCTACTCTCTAGTACCAGGGCAGATTTTGTGGTAAGGCTGGCAGGGCTCTTGGTTTTAGTATCTACATTTATTTTGTAAAAACTATTTAACTGAGGGTGGATGTGTGCTAAAAAACAAAGACAATCTTATATAAACAGGATAGAAATCTTGGAGTCTTAATCTGACTGTTAAAAAGATATGCCCATATATTGTATTCCAACCTGGTAAAACCAGACTATTAGTCATGATGATGATAAGGGAAACATTTATTATGTTCTATCTCTATGTTCTATTATTTCTATTTCTATTTTCTATGATATTGTGCCAAATCCTTTACACACATCATCTCATTTATCCTCAAATAAGTATGACTACCACCATTTTACAGAAGAGGAAATGGAAGCGCAGAGGGTTTAAAAGCACAAGGTCACACAGCAGTGAGTGAATAAACTTAGACTAAACTTAGATCAGTCTGATTCCAGAACTTCTGATATTAATGCTAAAAGAAAGAGAATGGCTCATACAATAAAACCATGTAAGTTTATGTAATAAGATGCAAGTTTATGGAATCTAAAAAGATGGAATTTGAACTAGGCCTTAAAGGATGGGAGAAGTTTGATAGGGATACAGGGTGTTCTATGACAATGGATTGCATGAATAAAGTTTTATAGGCAAATGAAAGAACCTTCGGAATCAGTGAGTCATCAGTGAAACTTTACTATTGCATTTGTAATATTTTCTTACTGTGCTATCTAAATTTGTAGATATTTGTTATAGAAAGCTGTCTTCTTGAATCTATTAGGCTGAAAGTATATGAAAGATGGAAAAACAATTGACAATTTATTTGAAATTTCTGACTGAGTAGCCTAGTTAGGTCAATAAATGGACATAAAGCCCAGATAAAGGGAAATTATTATAGTTATTATATTCAGGATTATTTTAAACATAAATAAAATCCCACAATGTCTTCATTTGCAAATATTTACAAGGCCATTTTGGAATGACAAGATTAAGAATGCATTTAGAACAAAATTCTTTTCAACTTTTTGGTTTATCCAATTTTCATCTTCTTTTTTTCTTTGCTTTCTTTCCTTTTCTTCTTCTTTCTTTCCTTTTCTTTTTTCTTTTCATGTTGATCTCCAGCAGAAAATCCTCATATATGTCAGGGGAGTCAGAGAAACACAAAACTTCACTTTAAAGAAAGAGAGATCTTTAGGGCATTTTTCACTCTGAGGAGGAGATCATGCTGCGAAAAGGGAACCAAAAAACAACGACTTTAAGAATTACTTAGCAACATATATAAAGCTGCTGTAGGCAAAGTTGGAAAGTCTGCAAGTTACAGCTGGAAAGGCTCTGAGTATCATAACTTTGGTGCTCCTGATTCAGAATGACTGCCAGTGTTACTTGTGGATGTCAAAACGGCTCAGGGATGAGGATAATGTCATGGTAGCATTTCTAGTGAATCTGAGAGTCTTTGCACTAACCTTACATTCTACAACTCAAATTGCAGAAAACCTCTCTTTTTAAATCTAAATCAAGCTGTGTCATCTATCAATAAGAATTTTTAGTACTAACTTGACCTCAATAAACAATAGCAGGGTCTACTTTTTCAAAGATTTTGAAGTTGTTGACTATTAAATTTCCCTAACAAAAATGACTGATTAGAGATAAGTCTACGTTTTCTTTGTTTTGGAAAGGGTAATTTTCTGCTAAATGATTTAGAGTTGAAGACAGTTTTGTAGCATGAAAGAAAAAGCATGGTGTGCTAGATTGATTTTTTAATGTGGTGTGTTAATACACTTTATTATTTTTTTTAGAAGACTGTCAAATAGACTCATATCTGTAAAGTTCATGCTAGATCAGGCACTAAAATCCTCAATTTTGATTTTCAAATCTGGCTCACATTGGATTAAACTTGCTTATAAGAGAGTGCAGTCTAGGGAATTAATCAATGTTTTGAAGAAGGAAACTCAGTGCCTATAGTCATAATCAATGGAGTTCTCTTAATTGATCTGAAAATACTGATTATGTTCCTCATTGAGACACAACTGGAATAATTATCAATGCTTTCTATTTCCTCAAAGAAGAAATCCATAGGATTCATTATTTAACACTGACAGGATAAGCATGGAAATTTGGAGGAAATAATCATTTTAAATTTTACTTTAGGTTAAATGATACTTACTCAGAAAGACAAATAATGAGCTATATCCTGGTAAGTGTTCAGTCATTTTCTTTCCAGTTCTGAAAAACAAGATTTCATTGCAAGTTCAAAAGTCAGAGTAGACATGGATGGGGCAAGGAGCCAGCCTCAGTGTTTCTGGAGATCAGAGGTTGAGTGCAAGCCTGGCACAAGCAAAAGGTTGCAGGAGAAGGCTCTCACTGGGTCAGAGAGAGCTTAAATCAGAGGGAATTTCACAATTAAAGCCTAGGTATACTCTTTGTTTCTAAATACATTGAATCTTACAGCAGCCCCATCCTCTTGTATTCTAGATACGGTTTCTTTGGCACTCAGTTATAATCTTCATTCTACCATGTTTTCTGGCTTGACTGGAGATCTCATGAGGGAGTCATGCTATAAGAAAGTCTGAAAGACATGAATGTACAGCTATGATGTCCTTGTCATTACAAGGCATCGTTAGATCAACCAACTAACCATTCTCTCCATCCTAGCCCATCACATCTGCAGGGCTGAGAAATCACACACAAACCCATTGGTAATGGTGACTCAAAAGTTGCAGTACTTCCTAGTAGTGATTGGAGGTACTCATCTTGATGTGTGTACACAAGGGTCTTAGCGAGCCATGAGGAGATTGAAACAGCACTCTAGATGATTCCAATACACCTTAGAGTGATGAGCACCACTGCTTCCTTCTCCAAGCCCCATGTTGAGAACCCTCTATCTGGAAGCGCCAGGTTTTCAGACTGGTAGGTTACTATCTTATGAATGGGCAGACTAGCCACAAGTTTAGGCAAATGGCAAAGTATAAAGAAACTAAATATTCAGTGTTTGATAATTTTTTTAAAAGTGTTGATGGTAATCATTAAAAACTTCAAAATTTGACTTCTTTACACTTATTTTATTGTGCAGCTTTGTTCTTATTTTGAAGTACACTGCGTGTGGGCAGACTGGTGGGGATACCTTTATGGTTTTACTGTGTAAAGTGGTAAAGTTCTTAATCTTGTCCTCATTTAGGATCAGAGACTCAGCCTGGCGCAATAGATTCTATTTGGATGGTCTCCGTGTATTATAACCGTAATAACTCTGGTGTTCCTCCAAAAGCTGACTGTCCTCCAGACACATACTCCCCTGAGCATGGCATCCTGAAATTTCAAATAGAAAGCCATGACTCAACCTTCTCCGATCTGTACCATGTAATTATAAAAGGGTGGCTCCCAAGAGACAGCACACAAATGAAGTGCACTGAAAAAACCATTTGAGGTGACTGGACATTACTGTGTTCTGCCTCAGGTGATGACACCTTCCAGCTCTGTCACGATCCCTGGGGCCACTGTAGTGTAGCAAGCTGATGAGGAATCAATTCTTAGATCCAGCCTGCTTTTAATAGGCCCACATCTGAGAGTAGGTTCCTGATCTTGCTGTCCTATATAAATAGCATCTGAAGAAAGGCGGTTATTAAGGAGGCTGGGCAACGATCTCACCCTTCCCATCACATTAGACATCGGTATTTTTTTCCGTTCACTTCTGGGTACCATATTTCAATACTTGCAGATGCTCAGTGAGGCAAAAACTGAAGTTTCAGGAACCTGAAGTAAAAGAAGAGGGTTATTTGTAAAGACTTTAATATCATCTTAATTTGTTCTTTGTTGTTATAACTTTTATTTTTCAAATAATTTTTATCTTACAGAAAAGCTGCAAGAGTAGTATAAAGAATTCCTGCATAGTATTCTCATCCACATCCTGCAGTTATTAGCAGTTTGTCACATTTGCTTCATTATTTTGTGTATATGTTTGAGTGTAATTTTTTTTTTTCTGAATAAACTGGCTAGCAAAGGTTACAACCATAATGACACTTTACTGCTATATACTTTAGTATGTATTTCCTAAAAACAAAGATATTCTCTTATATAACCACAGTACAATTATCAAAATAATGTAACCAATAGTAACACAATCTATGATCTAACCTACAGATCTTATTCAAATGTCTCCAATCTCCAGAATTAATGTCCTTTATTGTAATCCAGGATTCGATCCAGGATCAGACGTTTCTTGTCAGACTTTCTTTGTCTTCCACGACATTAAATTTTTGAAAAGTACAGAGCAGTAATTTTTAGAATGTTTCTCAGTTTGGGGTTGGCTGATGTTTTCTTGTGATAAGATTTAAGTGACTAATTTTTAGCAGGAATATTCCAAAAGTGATGAAATGATGAAGTGGTGTCATATCTGGAGACATATGTGCCAGTTTATCTCATTAATGGTGATGTTAGACTTGATCCCTTTATTAAGGTGATGTCTGTCATATCTCCACTGCAAACTTATTGGATTTCCCCCTTGTAATTAGTAAGTAACTTTTGAAAAGATACTCTAAGACTGTGTAAATACCTGATTCCTCATCAAGTTTTACCCAACAGTTTGACGATTTTCTTAACCCAGTTACTACCATGACTGTTGCCAAATTGTAATTTTCTAACTTAGTTGTTTTTCTACATTTGCCAGTTGGCATTTTACTATAAAGAAGAGCTTCTTTGCCTTATTTTTGTCTATTTATAATTTAAAATCCTAGACCTGGGTGCTAGGCATGCTTATTGCTACTTAGATTTCAAAGTTTTTATTAATTTTTTTATTTTTTTATTATTATTAGCATATTCATTATTATATATCATAATTTTTCTTTATGTCCTTTACCCGACCTGTCCCTCCCCAAACCCCCTGCCTCCCTCCCCCATCTCTAGTAACCTTAGGTTTGTTCTCTTCTTCTGAAAGTTCAATGAATTGTTGTGGTATTTTCTTTCTTTTTTCCTTCCTTCCTTCCTTCCTTCCTTCCTCCCTCCCTCCCTCCCTCCCTCCCTTCCTTCCTTCCTTCCTTCCTTCCTTCCTTCCCTTCTTTCTTAGCACCCAGTTGTAAGTGAGAACATGTGCTATTTCTCTTTCCTAGACTGGCTTATTTCACTTAACATAATATTATCCAGACTCATCCATGTTGATGCAGATGGCAGAATTTCGTTTTTTTTTTTATGTCTGAGTGTGTATACATTGTGTATATATACCACATTTTCTTCATGCAGTAGTCTGTCGATGGACACTTACATTGGTTTCATATTTTGGCTATTGTAAATAGTTTATAGTAATTGTGGGGGGACATAGCTAGAAAATACATGCAACAAACACACACACACAAATACACACATATCTATCTATCTCAAAAACCACAAATTTGTACTGACACCTTTAATTTGTAAGATTAAAATTATCTGAAAAATAAAAGTTATAATAACAACCTCAAACAACAAATTAAGATGATATTAAAGTCTTTTACAAATAACCCTCTTCTTTTACTTCAGTTTCCTGAAACTTAAGCTTTTGCCTCACTGAGCATATGTAAGCATTGAAATATGGTATCCAAAAGTGAATGGAAAATTTTGTATAAATCCAACCCCACAGGCTTAATTTTAATCTTTTCTCCTTCCATAAGTTTAGTTTTCTTCTCTATTTATTTCTTCATTCCTACAATACAAAAAAGTAGTTTCAGAAGTATTAACCCACACCACTGCTACAAACAAATCTGGCAATTAGAGTCCAGTATTTGTTTACAGTTCTTAAATCTTTTTAGTCTAGAGTATATAGTTATATAGTAACAAACAACAACAACAAAACCAACAATGTTTAAAAGTTACCTTTTAAAATAGTAGCCAAACCCTCAAGTGCTCAAGTGTTGTTATGGTATTCATTTGAAATGCCATTTGGCTTATGAATTTCTGTTTCTATTTCATTTAAGTTTCCTCTCCCCCCATTTTTGTTGATTAATTTAATAATTTTTTGTGTATGTAAAACATTAAAATGGTTCCAACGTGAGAATTATACAAAAAGATAGCAGAGAATATCAGGCCCCCGCCTAAATCCTTCCACCTCACTTTCAATCACTCTTGAAAGATAATCACAAACATTAGTTTCTGGTTTATCCTTCATGTGTATGTCTGCTGCTTTTTTTTTTTTTAATAAACACATGCATATATATTTTCTTTTTTCCCCCTTTTCCTACATTATAGCTAATGTTAAACATATGCTAATATGCTTTTGTACTTTGCTTTTTTCGCTTAACAATATATCCTGGAAATCACATAATTTTGTTTTCTCATTATTTGTTGCATCTGCATAGTAATCCATTGTCTTTGAACTTTAGTGAAAAGAAAGCTTGCTAGTGTACTTAATGGGATTGAGTGAATTAATAATTTAACTTAAAAATAACTGACATATTTGTCATACGGGTTTTACACATTTCTTAAATATGTTCCTTATTATATTTTTTCTTGTAACTTTTGTATGCGTGACTTCCTCTACCATTAAATCCTCTGATTAGCATTTTGTTTATGAAGGCTATAGACTTCTTTATGTTAATTTTACATAAGCTATCTTATTAAACTTTTACTATGCAATTATGATAGTTTTATTTTTGATTTCCTAAGGTTCAAAAAGAAAACTATCATATCATCTACAAATGGAGAGAGTTTTAACTGTCCTTTCTAATGTTTATGTCTCTAATTGATTTATCTTATAATTGCATTGTCTAATAACTCTAATTTAATGTTAAATAGCAGTGGATATAGTAGTGCATCCTTGCCTTGTCTTGATCTTAGCAAAAACATTGCTACTGTTTTCCCATTTTTCAGCATCTTAAGATGCTGGCATTATAAATGAGAGAAGTGCATTTTATCATGCTAAGTATGTATCCATCAATCTCCACATTCTTGTGTGTTTCTTATTCTAAAATCAGTAATTGTAGAATTTGGCAAAATCTTGTTTTTGCTTTTTCTCTCTAGCATCCGTAGAGATAATCATGTTATAAGTGATACTGGTCTATAATTTTTTTTCTTTCTTTCTTTCTTTTTTTTTTTTTTTTGTAGTGCCCTTATCAAATCATTAAAGATTTGGGAAAATTTACATATATATTCATCTAGGCTTATTTAACTTTCTCTATTTCTTTTATAGAAATTAGTAACTTTGGGAAAATAGACATCCTAATATATTATTCACTTATTCTACAATGGCAGTTTGGCTCCCATGATCTGTAGGGCCAAGGGCAAGAACACAAATGGAGAGCCATAATGTATTTAAATATTTCAGAGTTATATGGCTATCCATATGCAGAAGAATGAAACTAGAGCCCTATCTCTCACCATGTACAAAAATCAACTCAAAATGTATTAAAGAATTAAATGTAAGACCTGAAACTATGAAACTACTAGAAGAAAACACAGGGAAATGTTTTAGAGCATCAGACTGAGCAAAGATTTTATGACCTCAAAAACATAGGAACAAAAGCAAAAATAGACAAATGAGATTCTATTAAACTAAAAAGCTTCTACACAGCAAAGGAAACAATGAACAGAGCAAAGAGAACCTGCAGAATGGGAGAAAATATTTGTAAACTATTCATTTGACAAAAGAATAATGTCCAGAATATGCAAGGAACTCAAACAATTCAACAGAAAAAAAATGCAATTAAAAAATGAGCAAGTGAATTGAAGAGATATCTCTTGAAAGAAGACATACAAATGGGCAACAGGTATATGAAAAAATGTTCAACATCACTAATCATCAGGGAAATGCAATTCAAAACCACAATGTGACATCATCACACCCCAGTTAGACTGGTTATTATTACAAAGACTGAAAACAACAAATGCTAGTGAGGGTGCAGAGAAAGGAGAACTCATACATTGTTGATGGGATTGTAAATTAGTACAGACATTATGGAAAACAGTACAGAAGTTTCTCAAAAAACTACAAATAGAACTACCATATTATCTAGCTATCCCAGTACAAGGAATGGACTTGCAGTCCCATGTTTATTACAACTCTGTTCACAATAGCCAAGATATGGAACCAAACTAAATGTTTATCAGTGGATGACTGAATAAAGAAAATGTGGTATACATGCACAATGAAGTATTATTCAGCCATAAAAATAGTGAAACCCTGCCACTTGGGGAAATACGGATGAGCATGGAGAAAATTATGTAAAATGATATAAGCCAGACACAGAAAGAGAAATACTGTATGTTCTCACTCATATGTGGAAGCTAAAAAAGTTGATCTCCTAGTAGTAGAGAGACGAATAATGGCTACTAGAGACTAATAAGTGTGTGGGGGGTGGGGGGGGGGAGGAAAGGGTGGTCAATGGATACAAAATTGCAGCTAGATTGGAAGAATATGATCTAGTGTTCTATAGCACTGCAGGAAGACTACAGTTAACGACAATGTATTGTATAATTTCACATAGCTAATAGAGAGGATTTTGAATGTTCTCAGCACAAAGAAATGACAAATGTTTGACACGATGGATATGCTATTGACCCTGCTTTGATCATTGCACATTGTGCACATGTAACCACATATCATAATATACTCCCTAAATATATGTGATTATTATGAGTCAATTAAGAAAAATAAAAGGAAAAAAAATAAAAGGAAAAAAATAAAAATGAAAAATAAAATGAAAAAAATAAAATAAAATGAAAAAAAAAATATTTCAGAGCTATAAACCAAGCAAACTGTTTTAAAAATGTGTTTTATCCTTCTGTTTCATAAATAAATCTTCATAAGGACCTGTCAGGCCAAGTTTGAGTTTAGCATTCTCATATTTCTTATTGTTTTGTACTGGATCATAATGTCATGGAGAGGTGATTACCGACTTCTGATTTTTTCTCTTCTCTTCTTAACCACAGCAGATGTGTGTGTGTGTTCATCTAAGACCGCATGACCAAGCTCTGTCGACATTCCCCTGCATGTCACTGTCCCTTCAAAGAGCTGCCTCTTGCCCACTCTCTGGGCAGTTTATCCTTAGGAGTACTTGCCTAGGAAAGATACTTCCACAGTCTCTGGAAATGAGTTTAGGTTAATTTGGGAATAATATTTCAGAGTACAATGTACCCAGATCATGGTCAAGAAGGGGTACCAGGGGTTTGTTGTTGAAAGTCCAACTGGCCCTGTGAAATCTCTGTCTCTTGGAGAGAGGCATGGTAAGAGGAAGGCCAGAGAGGTCCTGTAAATTATAAGCATGGGGCCCAGGGCAAGAACTGTCCTTGTCTGAGTCTAAAGGTAGCTAATGTAAGAGAGTAAAGCAAGTTTTTTTGCCCATCAAATTTGTGTGTTTGTGTGTGTGTGTGTGTGTGTATGTGTGTGTTTTGTGATACCAGTGAGAATGTGGACAAGAGATCATCATTTCATTACTAGTCATGGAACCCTTTGAAAAGCAATTTGACTACATGTATATATTTACCTAGTAATTACACATTTGAAAATGTAATTTTAAGAAATAATCTTAAGAATTTAAAGGCTTTAGTTTTTACAATTGTTACTGTACAATTATATATGATGATTCCAAGTGGGAAACAATAAAAATGTCCAACGCTAAGAGATTAGCTAAGTAAACTATGATTCTTTCATCAAGTGGAATATTATTCAGGCATAGAGATTTTAATTAAAAACACTATGTAATCCCATAGAATAATGTTTATGGCATAATAATAAGTGAAAATAATATACAAATTATATATAGTTATATACACAATTTGGTTTAAACTGTGTTAAAATAATCTTTTCATAAAAGAAATAAAAGAGTAAAAATTCTCTAAAATGTATTGGTGTTTATGTTTGAATGTTAGGACTAAGGGTGAATTATTTTTCCTGGTCTGTTTTGCTGAGTTTTTTCCTGAGAATTTAAGAAGGTCAGACCCACTTATCTCTAAAGTCCTTTCCAACTCTAGCAAGTAATAATATTTATCCTTGAAAAATCAAAAGCTTGATATGTTTTTCACACATGTTCTTGTCTCTGCCGCATATTTATTAATCCAGGATTTATAGTTGATGACTGGCTTGAAATACATGAACATTAGCTAAGCTTTCAAATAGATTTCAAAATTTTGAGGCGGATTCCTGTGCTGGACAGCCAATTTCCTCATAGTAAGCATTCAGTGAATGAGCCTATGATAAATTTGAAGTATAAGTATGCTGAAATGAAGTTCAGACCATTTATGTAAATTTGCATTCACTGCATTGCCAGAGATTCCTTTTCAGCTTAAAAACATATTGGATGCAGTGGCGTTACCTAGAAAGAGTTAGAATTGCTGTGGCTGCCAATTTGGTTTTGTACCAGCTCCTCCCAGTATACCTCTTGCTCTTTATGAAAAATGTAATCAACCTACCAAAAACATTTAAATATCATTAAAAAGTTGAGTTTCATGACACATTTTCTAGGATTTTAAAACCTCCTCTGAGCTAGTTTTCTGTCTGTAGCTTAAGTCTATATCAGAACATATTTATAAAATAAAGCAGACAGTGACACATTCTTGCAGGAAAACATTGCTTGATTCTGAGAAGTGAAGGTAGCCCTGGAACCAGAATAGACATTGGTCAGAACTGTGTCCAAATGGAAGCCGCATCATTTACTACCTATGCGACTTTGTACTAGTTGTTTAACTTTTCTGAATTTGAGATCTCCATAAAATGTGAATAATTTTCCTTAACTTGTAGGCTTGTTACAAATCTTACATGATAGAATTTAAGAAAAATACATAGTAGGAGTCCAACAAATTAAAATTTTAATTATTACCATAATTTTCTAGAGATGTAGCTTTCAATGTCATAACCTGAAAAGTAGACACTGAAATGTTAAATTTTGCTGAAACTAATGTAGAACCACTGCTCAAATAGAGTCCACTCATGGCGAAAACAGCTGTCCAAATATAGATTCTTGAATTGACTTATTGACTCTAAGATCAGACATTTAGAAATGCTAAACTAGAGAAAAGATGTTGATATGACTATTAGCAATGAAGTTTGGGGCCTTAAAATTAAACCCTGGCTATGAAGCTAGGAAACAAAAAGATGCTTCATAGAAAAAAATGGTAGGAAATTAGGTACATAGATAACTAGATTTAAAAGCCATTTGGTTAATAAACCATTATTGGTTAGTATGAGAGAAGCACTTATATTTTAGGCAACAGGTTATGGTGGAATTTTGTCCTTACAAATCCTAAACTTGATTGATTTATACAAAATAGTCACCCCATGGCTCAATTTTCATATTGTAAACTGTAGGCAAACATAACTTATTCAGAATTTTACTAATATTAAATAAGATAATGCCTTTAAAGCACGTAGCCAAATGCTTGACACACATGGGTGCTCAATTATCATCGACCCCTTTATAACATTCACAGCAACGCTAGAATAAAATGCCCTCATTGAAGATAGACATTGAATGCTTAACCTAATGCCTCAGTACATCAGACAGTGAGAAAAAATAAAACAGAAAAGGCAATTTCTGCCTCTTCCTGGGCTCCAGTCTTTTCTGCTGTACTGGCTTGAACACCGCTTCTTAGAGTTCTGATGAACATCAGGCAGGACTGTGACAATGAATCATCCCTTGCACTACAATTTTATCCTGGGGATGCTTCCAGATACGGATATTACTTAAGTGTTGCACAGTTAGGAGAATGTAGAGCAGAAGCAATGCTACCATATTTTAGGAAAGCTTGTCAGACCTTTCCAGAACCCCAGAGAGAGAAAACCAGACCAATCTATGAGACCATGACTCCCTAGATGGTCTTTCAGACATTAATATCACTTTAAAGAGCTTTGTAGGAATCCCTTTGAATGTGAATCGATACAATAAGCAGCTGAGGCCCTTATTAGCTCCATGGTCACTTAGACTCTCGAAGTCTCATTTGGAAAACTGGAACAAAATTTCAGGGTCATATGAGGGTCAAATGGGATCATGGATTTTAAAATGCTGCAGGGAAAACAGAATGTAATACTCGTTTTAACATAAATTAGTATTATTATCTTCAGAGGCATAGAGATTATGCATTTAAAGACTTTTAAATAGTGTTAAGAAATGCGGCCTTGTGAACACAGTCAATAAGGCACTAATAGGTGCAGTTAATGAACCTGCAAAGACTGAGAAGGACATAATTGAAAACCTTTGGTAAACAAGCTCTGTTTTCGGTCCTCCTCTGCTGACTTCTTACCTTGTTCCTTGGGTTGTTTGGATTCAGCCACTGCAGACCTGAATTTGATGTGTTACCCTGCCAGTACCTCCAACCCTATCCAGCCAGGAGAAAAGCAATAGATAGTGAAGATGAAAAAGGAGAGAGGAGAGGAAAAAGAAAGGGGAGACAGAGAGAGCTCTGCACAGTGTTCCGAGGCCCACCCTCACCTTATCCATTCCTCTATTTTAGATCTTAGAAATCAATGATAATTTAATCAAAAGTCATGGCTCCCATAGTGAAGAAAATGATATTCTCTTTTTGCCCAGGGGAATATTTGCATTTTTATTGATTATTCTAGGATGATATTCATTTTTCACTGAAAGTTTCAAGGGCAAAGAAATACACTAGGAGCTTGGGAAAGACTCAAGAATTTATAAAATATTACCCTTCAACAAGATATTTTATAATGATATTGTGTCTAGTGGGCAGGGCTGTCTGGTAACACAAAGATTAAACCTTGGCTGGAAGTAGATTTTTATATATTGCCAAGGACAGAAGCATAAAAGGCCATTTTAGGGAAAGAGGTATCTACAGAAACTGGTGCCGCAAAATGCTTTGGATGGCCAGCTGAAATAAGAACAAGAGTTGACAAGCACAAGGGGGCTTCTGGCAATAAAAGGTCGCAGATGTTGTTACAGGAAGGATCCACATGAGATGGTAGGCTAGCTACATTCACAAGAAGCTGTCCGTGTGGAAAGAAAGGGAACTCTTAGAAATGCTATGAGAGCCTCATGTAATGATGCCTTTAATTGCCATATAGTTCCAACAATTCCCAGGTTACCACTGATGTATTAGTCGAATGACCCCACAGGAGAAAAAACAGAACATGGTATATTGGAAGAAAAATACAATGGGGGTGGTAATGAAGACAGGGAACATATACTTCGTAGTGCATCATCAGTCTCAGTACTGAATTTTGGTATCTAAGAGGGAGGAAATTAAAACTACCAGAAATGTTTTGGTGCCTTAAGACCTTCAAAAGTAAGTGAATCACTTATGTAAAATTAAAATAGAAATGAAATAAGTGTTATATTGTCCTATAAGTGTAAAAAATAACATAGTTTTATTCATATATTTCTTCAACTAACTTTGTGTTTACTTGCTAGAAAGTATCCTTAGAGACAAGGATGAACAAGACAAATGCAATTCCTGTCTTAATTGAACTTATGTTCTCATGGAAGATATAGACAAGAAAATAAATACGTTTTTACAATTTATAATTGTGTTAAGTGCTATGAAAAAACCAGAGAATTTGGAGCAGCATTGGTATCTTATATTCTATGTTCATAGGTTGATTTTCTTTGGACATGAGATCATATGACTATAATATTAAAGAGATTATTATTAATTGTCAGTTATATTTAGACTCCAGCTAACAAGGGGCAACTTGATATTTTTAACTTCTTTGGAGAAGGTTTAACTTTTTTCCTTAAAATAATAGAAAGACTTTATTTTCCCAAGTCGGTTATTTTGAACACTAAAGAGTTCAACTCTAGTTCAACCTGATACATTTTCACTGGATAAATATAGCAAAGTATAATTTCTAAGAATTAATTATATCATCCAAGATACATGACAGCAGGTTTTGCTAGTATAAGAATTATATCTGGTAGAATCCATACCACAAGTATAAAATAAAGAGACCAGGTTTAATAAGTATATCTGATACAAAGGGAAGCCAACTGTAGTTCAATAGAAATATTCATAGAATTTGGAGATAGCCAAAAAAGTTTAAGTGAATCACCTTACCTCATTGAGACTCATTTTTCTTATCTGAAAAATATGTGGAGAATTAACATTGGGGACAGATATTTGTTTGCTGCTTCTGATGTTTCCTCCTAGGTGAAGAGAACACAGTTAGGGTGACAATCCTGTCTTCTTTCTACCCCTTGCTTAGCTCCAGAAAAATTAAAATATCATCTGAACTTATGGAGAATAACCTGAACTGCACTGTTGAAATTCTCTCTTTTCTTTTTATAAAGAAGCTACAAAAGTGGTGGGTACTTCCACGGGAAGGTCCCACTAAAGAGCTGATTGTCAGGTGGCTAAGTGTGTCAATGTTAAGAAGCTTGATATACAAAGGCAATATGGCATATAATTAGGCAATATGGCAATGATGTTCTGATCTGCTTAGAATTTCACTTCATTTTTTAATTGGTTCGGACTCTGATGTAGAAGACAAGTTTATTTAAACTTTCAACAATAATTTGTGATTTACAGTTCTGTTGTGAAAGTTAAATGTGATGGTGCTTTTAAAGCAGATGTGCCAATTCTAATTGCCATATAATCGTGTGTATTTTTTATTCTAGTGATATACTTTATGACTAAAGGAGAAATAATAGTGGAATTATAGGATTGGAGCTCTGGGATTTTCAGGCAACACGAGCTTTCTCAGGAAGCCTCAGCTTCAGGTGAAGTATGCTGTGCTTCTATTGATCCGTGAATGGCTCATTTCTGTCTTTCAGATAATGGCCTCTGTTCTGGGTTGGATTGTATCCTCCAGAAAAGCTGTGTTGAAGTCCTAACCCCTGGTACCTGTTAACATGATCTTTTATGAAAACAGGGTCTTTGCAGATGTAATCAATTTAAGATGAAGTCATACTGAAGTAGGATGGACCCTAAATCCAATATGAATATTTTCGTTATGAGAGAGGAGAGACAGAGAAGACAGAGAGACAGGGACACTCAAGAAACAGGTGTCCATCCCACCATGGAGGCAGAGATTGGAGTAATGCATCTTCAAACCAAGGAACAGCAAGGATTGAAGGAAAAAAAAAAAAAAAAAAAAAAAAACAGAAGTTAGAAGAAACAAGGAAGGATTTTTCCCTCCAGTTCTCAGAGGGAGTACAGCCCTGCCAACATCTTGATTTCAGACTTCTAGCTTCCAGAACTGTGAGACAATAAATTGCTGCTGCTTGAAACCATCAGTTTGTGATACTTTGTTATGGAAGCCCTAGCAAACTAATACATACAGTTCCCATATCAAATGATAGAAACACCTGGACATTACTTTCCCTGCTCCACTGACAAGATAATACATTACTATTACAGAACTTCTGTTGTATACCCTGGTACTGCTTGACCTTGGAGAATTCAACAAAGACCATGTCCCAGTTGGCTCCACTTTCTCAGAATCTGCTGAACCCAAAACCTTAAACAACAGCACCCAGATCAATGTCAGTAAACTAGCATTGTGTCCAATGCTGTGCAAATGGAAGAGTCATGGGCGACTGAGTAGGTAACCAAGTGGAGTATAGGTGCGCTGACTCCCAAACTCAGGAGAGGCCCAAAGGGAATCCTAATAATCAAGGCCATTATGTAGCATGAAGTTGTCTAGCTTTTTGTGGTTTATCAAATTAATCCTGTGTGTTTGAATTCGCATGTGTGGTTCCAATGCCTAAAAAACCATGGGATGTAGTATCTAAAGGCTCCACCATCTCTTCTGGAAGATGTACTCCTAACCTCTTGATTTGGCTTCCAGGGTTTAATCTTTCTCAAACCTTGTACACTATACCTCTCAGGCAGATTCTAGGTCACTTTTATTCTGTTTAGTCTCTTGTTCATAATACTATGCATATTTTTGTCTTCTCATTTATAATTGATGATGTTTCTCCAATCTAAAGATTCCCTCTGATTCTCTTTGCCCATCCAAATCTAATCTACAAGGCCCAAGCTATAATCTACTTCCTTCATGAAAACTCTGCCAGTTACTGTAAAGATCAACCCTTCCATGTGATCTGATTGTACAGCTCTGTTTCTAAACCCCCTGTTATTCTTATCTAGTACTGTTATATTTGTGTACTGTGTGTGTGTGTGTGTGTGTTTGTGTGTATATTTGTGTGTGTAAGTGGGAGGTGGGGAAGGGAGAGAAGGTGGTAGCCTGGTATGCTAGTCTTTCAACAGGACTCTTAACTTCTTCAGGATAGGTATGCATGACATGGATTTTTCAGTTTTATTATTATCTTCAGTGCATAGCACAATGAAGAGTCCAGTAGTTGGTCAATAAAATTTTAACTTGACTTGATGACAAAGAAGTCCAGTGCTATCATAAATGAAAAAAAAAAAAAAAAGAAAAAAGAAAAAAGAAAGAAAAGGAAAAAAGGCAGTTACATTGTGGTGCAGAATCTGGGCAAATCACATGATTTCATTATTCTAAAGAATATATGCAAATTTCCGTTGGTCCCAGATGACAGAAAAGAGGAGAGAGAAATTAATATTTATTGAACCACTGGACCATGTTTCAGACACTGCACTAGGCAATTTACATATGTAATCTCTTTAAATCTTCACAGTAACTCTTCGAATTCTGGATCATTATTCTCAATTTAAAAATCAGGAAATTGAGGGTCAGAGAGCTTCTTGAAAAAAGAAGATTGAGCAAAATTCCCTTGCATGATACTATACTTCCTCTTCTCTTTCATCATCATGTATTAGTACATTTTGAAGAGCAGATCCAGAAAACACCTTTGTATGCTATATGGGGATTCAAGGGTAACATTAAAAATAAATAATCAACAGGCAACCACTACATGTCTATGACAGGACAATCTTGGTTCTTGGTGACATGGAACAGTGTCTTCCCAAGAGACAAATATCAAGCAGCAAGTTTGCTTCATGGAAAGCATTAAAAAAGCATTTTTGAGGGAGAAATATCTGCTATTACAGTCAGTTTAAAGACATTTTAAACATGTTTTATTCTTGAAGATTGTGATGGAAAAAGCATTAACTATTAACTATTAGCCTGAAAATCAAAGAGTTGGTGATTACTTAGGGTCAGCAGCGGCTCCAGACATCAGCATAGTAGGTAGGTGAAATAATTGACTAAACATATGTTCCTCTTTTGTGTAGTGATTAGAATGCATATCTAAACTGTATAAAGTGACATATAAATATTTTAGTTTTAGGTGCTACCAAGTACAGTAGAGAGATGCTGGAGGCATATTGATATTTTCAAATCATGGCTCCACTTAAAAGCTGTGTGACCCAGGTCAAGTAACTATACTTCTCTGGGCCTCAGATTTCTCATCTATAATATGAAGATAATTACAGTGCCTACTTTATTGAGCTGTTATAAAGAATAAAAAAGTTCATGTACATAAAGTGCTTAGAACAGTGATTAGAAGGACTATGCTTGCATTTTTGCACAAAATAAAATTAATTCTCAACACTGAAATCATTTACAGAATCAATAAAAACATAAATTATTTTTTAGAAACCCTTGAACCCAAATGCACATTTTTTTTTTTCCTTTGGAGAAAACTGACTTGCTCAGGGTCATGCAGGTAAAATATGAGCAGAGCGAGGGCTAGAACTTCCCACTCTTAATGGCTATTTCAGATCTTTTCCCGGTATATTTGTATCCTTAACATTTGTCAGCCATGAAAAGATGACATTAACTCTTCTTTTTCTTGCCTGTCAAGCTAAGAGATTCCTAGTCTTGAAAAGCATCTAGGAAATTTACAGGCAGGCTCCCTGGGCTTCAAAGTCTTCCTCGTTCCAGAGGCTAAGGAGGAGGACAGCATTCTTCAGAGCTTTTGAGTTAAGGAATGATTTCCTGAAGACCATAGTCAAATGTAAACTCCTTACTGGAGAATTAAATAAATCTCTTCCTCCCTTAAATCCCTGATCACAAAATAACTTCTCTGACAAAAATATTGATGCAGAATGAGACAAGACAAGTAGACTACTATGAGATGAGTTTTTGAGAAATGTTCAAATGACAGACGTGTTGGGGTTGGGGAGTGTGTAGCAGAGTTCACCGAGGAAGAAAGAACTAGTGGCAACGTACCGGGAGCCGAGATATAGTTTGAATGTAATTTTTTGTACTTCAGATGTACTATTAAATCGAGAGAAAAGGTTAATGATGGAGGAGCAAGAAAGATGAAGAGAAGGAAACCAGTGTTCATTGGTGCTATATGCATGCTCTTCACTGTAACCCTATGAAGGAGGTGTTTTTGAACTCACTTTCTGATGGGGAAACTGAGTCTAAAATAGATTTATAATCTTGTTCATTTAGCTAACAAGAGACAGAGGCTGGAATCTAAATATAGGGCCATCCTATGGAGTCCAATGTCCTTTCATCACAATGCCTGACTACCGCCCTCTCTATTGTAATAACCCCTTTTCTTTTCTCCTGCTTGCTGCACTCAATTAAACACATTCTCATTGTGGAACACTTTATTTTATTTTTTTTTAAACCACTTTCACTGCCAAAAATCCATCACTCTGTGTTAGAAGGTACTTGACTGCATGTCAAAAAGAGAAATTGCTCTTCTTTAGTTAACTATTTTTAGCACAAATTAACTGACTAGCAGGTTTATCTTAAGTGATGCTGGCACTATTCACAGGTCTGGACTACCACTGAAAATACAGATGCTAATTGTGCTGACAGCACTCAGCACGACTTTGGGTTTTGGCTCATTCTAATTGAAAGGCTGACTATAAGGCCTTGTTTCATGTAATGTGTGTGAACTGGATGATTTTCTGAAATTCTCAGCCTTACCATCATATTCCTTGCTATATTTAACATGTTTGCTTCCCTGAATAACCCAGTTGTCTGAATATTTATTTCATCCATATTTATTGAAAAGAGAGAAAGAGGTCATTCAGCATAACATCAGAATGAGCTTTAGAGGCTCAGTTATACTGAAACATATCTGCTGAACTTAGTTCAGAATTGTACAAAAAAAAACATAGATAAAAGAAAGTGTGATTCCTTGTACTTTGGGCTCTCCA
This sequence comes from Cynocephalus volans, assembly GCF_027409185.1. Classification (NCBI taxonomy): domain Eukaryota; kingdom Metazoa; phylum Chordata; class Mammalia; order Dermoptera; family Cynocephalidae; genus Cynocephalus; species Cynocephalus volans. The sequence goes on from NC_084463.1 coordinate 128,666,539, forward strand.
CATGACCCAGATAACTGCAAACAAAAGAAGAATGGTACTGGTGGGTTTTATGGCTGAAGGTGAAGACATTCACATTCACAATTAAAATTTTTTATGACCAATGTTATTATCTTTATCTGTACATGTATTAAAACATGAATATTAGCATAGGCTCATAGATTTTAATATATACCATGAAATTTTCCTTGAGCCTCCCATGGCTATGATAGTAATTAGGGGTTCTTTAAAGTGTATGGGCTTGTAAATAATGTTGTGTTTTGCTTCTGTGGCTTTTGTTTTGTTTTGTTTTGTTTAGAATATCTTTTATTATCTTTCTGTAATTGCTGTTTCTTCTCTGAGGCACTAAAATTTATCATTTATTAATTGATAGTAATTAGCACTGTATATATATATACACAGCACAGTGAGTGATGTAAGAAAAAGAAACACTTAAGAAAATTACTCAATGTTAATTTGCTCATCAGTTCTGGCTCTGTCACTTGCCAGCAAACAAACGACTTGCAGCAAGTGATTTATCTCTGTAAGCAGCAGCTTCTTTAACTGGTAAGAAAATAAATAAAAAGAAGGTTGCTAGTAACAAGTCTATTGAAAAAGAGGTTTCTGAGGAGTAAATGAGGTAACATTAGTGTTGTTCAGCACAGTGCCAGGCACATAGTAAATGCACAAGCAATGGTCTTTCTTGAAAAACAATTACTATGAGTAATACTAAAGTAGGAGCAACTTCTAACTCATATTATTTCATTGTTTTCTGTGTAATGAATAGATATATAATTTTTAAACTTTATGATAGCTTTTGATAGCCTTTATTTTTTCTATATAGTTTCTATTAACATAAATGTTCTTATTTTGTTTATAACATTTTGAATCCATCCTTTTGAATTTAGCATTTTGTCGTAAGCAAATTTACATATTATTATGTGCTCTGTGGCTACACTATATTCCTTGCAGTGTAAATACATTACATTGTGGTTAAACGATGTGGCAAACTAGTTTTGAAATTTAGGAATCCTAGTCCTTTACTCATTACTTGCCCAAGACTAAATCCTACAGTTTTTAAAATCTGTCCTCTTATTGGTCCTTACTGCTGTCCTTACTCCTTATTGAAAGCATCTTCACTGCCTTTATGTTTCACCGGAAGATAGCAACAGCTGCTTTTCTGAGCCCCTGTCTCAGATCTTGTTTCCTTTTATTTCAATTACCCCTCACCCCGTAAGGGAAGTACAATCTCTCAATTTCAAGTATAACTCTTTTCCCTCTGTTTCTCAAAGCCTTTTCATTTTGGACCTCAACAAATACACTTAAATCCACTGAACTCAGAAAAAAATGCAAACAGCTTGAGGTATTTCAAGATCCTTTAAGATCTGGCTGTCCTCTATTTCTCTTTCTGTTAGTTCATTATTTGAGTATATGAATGCAACTGATTTGGGGACATTTATTTTGTATCCTGCAATGTTACTGAAGTTATTAACCAGCTCTAGGAATTTTTTGATAGAGTCTTTAGAAAGTAAGCCCATTTAAAATTATCATACAAAAAATAAAACACCTAGGGATCAATTTAACCAAGGAGGCAAAAGACCTCTGCAATGAGAACTATAAACCACTTCTGAAAGAAATTAAAGAAGACACAAAAAGATGGAAAGATATTCCATGCTCTTGGATTAGAAGAATTAACATTGCAAAAATGTCTACTACCTAAACCAATCTACAGATTCAATGCAACCCTCATCAAAATACCAATGACATTCTTCACAGAAATGGAAAAAACAATCTTACTCTTCATAAGGAACAGCAAAAGACCCTGAATAGCCAAAACAATCCTGAGCAAAAAAAAAAAATAAAGCTGGAGGCATAATACTACGTAACTTCAAATTATACTATGAAACTATGGTAACCAAAATAGCATGGCACTGGTATAAAAATACACATTCAGACCAGTGGAGTAGAATTGAAAAACCAGAAATCACCCCTCAGGCTTACAGCCATCTGATATTGAACAAAGGAAACAAAAATCTACTTTGGGGAAAAGATTGCCTCTTCAACAAGTGGTGCTGGGAAAACTGGATATCCATATGCAGAAGAATGAAATTAGATATGCACCTCTCACCATACACTAAATCAACCCAAAATGGATTAAAGACTTAAGTAGAGAAGACTTGAAACTGTAACATTACTAAGGGAAAATGTAAGTGAAATGCTTCAGCAACTAGGTCTGGGCACAGACTTTATAAACAGGAGCCCAAAAGCACAAGCAGTAAATAAGTAAATAAGTAAGTAAGTAAGTAAGTAAGTAAGTAAGTAAGTAAGTAAGTAAGTAAGTAAGTAAGTAAATAAATAAATAAATAAACAAATGGGACTATATCAAACTAAAAGCTTCTATACAGCAAAGGAAACAATCAACAGAATGAAACGATAACCTACAGAGTGGGAGAAAATTTTTGCTAACTATGCATCTGACAAGGGATTAATATCCACAGTATACAAGGAACACAAGCAATTATACAGTAAAAAACCCCAAATAACCCAATTAAAAAATGAGCAAAGGAGCTGAACAGACATTTTTCAAAGGAAGACATACAAATGGCCAACCGGTACATGAAAAAATGCTCAAAATCACTAGTCATCAGGAAAATGCAAATTAAAACTACATTGAGATACCACCTCACTCCACTCAGACTGTCTATAATCACAAAGATGGAGAATAACAAATGCTGACAAGGGTATGGAGAGAAGGGAACACTCCTACACTGTTGGTGGGACTGTAATTAGCACAGCCACTATGGAAAACAGTACAGAGATTTCTCAAACGACTACAGATAGATCTTCCACATGATCCAGCAATCCCACTTCTAGGCATATACCCAGAGGAATGGAAATCATCATGTTGAAGGGATACCTGTACTTTCATGTGCATCGCAGGTCTGTTTACAACAGCCAAGACAAGGAACCAACCTAAATGTCCATCAGTGAATGATTGCATAAGGAAACTGTGGTATATACACCATGGAATACTACTCTGCCATAAGAAAGAATAAAATACTCCCATTTGCAACAACATGGATGAGCCTGGAGAAACTTATGTTGAGTGAAATAAGCAAAGCACAGAGGGATAAATAACGCATGACCTCACTCATATGTGGGAGCTAAGAGAGAAAGAAAGAAGGAAAGACCACAGCAGTGTGTTGGACTTGCAGAGGGAGAGAACATTCTGTGTGCTACAAAGTGGAGGGAGTCAACAGGGGGAGTGGGAGGGAGGTTGGGGATAACTGAGTGGGGGACATGGGGTACAAATGCAAATTGTGGTAATGGCTATGTTGCCAGTATGAATCTGACCCTCACATCATGAGCACGAGGGGTGACAATCAGCGTTGTACATCATGAATATTCAAACCAATTAAATTAAATTTAAATTTTAAAAAAATAAAAATATAGAAAGATCTGGCTGTCCTCTAAATCCGTTCATTTATATTTCAAAAAAATAGATTTAGAGGACAGCCAGATCTTTCTATATTTTTATTTTTATTAAATTTAAATTTAATTTAATTGGTTTGAATATTCATGATGTACAACGCTGATTGTCACCCCTCGTGCTCATGATGTGAGGGTCAGATTCATACTGGCAACATGCCATTTGCAACAACATGGATGGACCTTGAGAGAATTATATTAAGTGAAACAAGTCAGGCACAGAAAGAGAAATACCACATGTTCTCACTTATTGGTGGGAGCTAAAAATTAATATATAAATTCACACACACACACACACACACAAAAAAAAAAAAAAAACAGGGGGGGAAGAAGATATAACAACCACAACTACTTGAAATTGATACGACAAGCAAACAGAAAGGACATTGTTGGGGGGGAGGGGGGGAGGGAGAAGGGAGGGAGGTTTTGGTGATGGGGAACAATAATCAGCCACAATGTATATCGACAAAATAAAACTTAAAAAAAAAATTTTAAAAAAATTTAAAAAAAGAAAGAAATATAAATGAATGCAATTCTGCACAGAAATTAATTACTTCAAAAAATAAGTTAGTGTAAACTTAACATGGAATGAATGGTAATCATCCTCAAATATCCAAGAACGTTTTAAAAATTTAAGAATATTAAAAATGGATGTGCTTTTTGATGCTAATGAACAAATGATTGCCTTAAATTCAAAGCTGTGTGATTTGGCCCACAAATGGGCTAATACATTGTTTTAACAAAATTCAGAATCAATAAATAGAATGAAGTAGATATGTGATAAAGAGGGCAATTTAAGTCATAGGAAGTAAGAAGATTTAATAAATTTTGCTAGAATAAATGACTTTTTAGGGAAAAATAAAGTTTGATTTTTTTCTTCTTGTAACATAGGAAATGTTAAAACTATTTTAACCATATTTATTAACTATTAGTTTTGAAAATAAAGAATTTAAATGTTTTAAGCCAAAATAGAAAATAGTCTATTTTGCAGCCTATAGAAAATAGACTTTTATAAAACTTATGAGTGGGAGACCTCTTTGTCTTGAACAGTATGCCCAGAACACAGATATATGCACATATTTTAATATTAACAATAATTTATTGTATATTCTCTATTGGCTAGAAGGGAGGAACTCAAATGTTCTTACCACAAAGAAATGATAAACTTTTGCACTAACAAATATACTAGAATTCAGTTTTGAACTTAAGGCAGTTATTATCCTAATTTGATCATCACACATTGGATACATGTATTGAAATATAATTCTGTATCCCATAAATATGTACAAACAATATGTGTCAACAAATAAATAAGTCTTCAGTGTAAAGAAGACACCTTATAAAAGCAGTAAAAAAATAGCATTGGAAAAATGTTTATAATAAAATGTGTGACAAAGAAAAAATTATTGTATTTACTATTGGAAAAATTCCCTCTAATGATTTACAAAAAGATAAATGTCTTTGTAATAAAATTTCCATCAGATATAAATAGACAACTCACAGAACCTTGTCCAAAAAATATGTACAAAGATGTTCAATCAACCTTGTAATAAAAATGTAAATAACAATTTTAATAATTTAATTATTTTAACAACATAAGAAACAATTCAATAAATTTTTAATCGGGTCGGCAATAAAGTAAAGAACAGTAACAGCCACTGCAGGCAAGGGTGTGTGTAAATGTAGCTATAATACATTCATGTTAAAAATGTAAATTGGTAAAATATTTTGCTTAAGTAGTTTGTTATGGCTGATAAAATTTACGTTACAGAAGATAGCAAATAACAAACTTATTTATGGGATGCTATCCTATAGTACGTGGCAGAAATGTGAAATCAGATATAGACATAGATGATTTATAGACACATGGATGAATAGACATAATTATACCTAAAAATACGGAGAACGTGAATGTGCATTTGTAGGAGAAAGGGATTCAATAAAATTAATAAATACCCACTGTATGGAATAATACAAAAAAAGTTTAAAAGAATAAACTAAACTTTTTTGGACATAAAGGCTAATTTACTGCACATGTTTTCTCCTCTTGTAACAACTCAACTAAATAATAGTAAAGGAATAAACATATATAAATCAAAATAAAAAGAAACAAAGGCTATCAAAAGAGAAAATATTTTAACAAGTTTCCTCAAGATAGCAAGCAGATGGAGGAAAGGAATCTGATAAAGAAGATCAGAGAAAGCTGGAGCAGAGACTGGAGGTAAAAGGGACTTTACAGTCAAGGAGAGAAATAATTGACCTTGCAAAATGTCAGAGAAATCCAGAATTAGGAATTCGGTATACAATGTTGGATGGGACTGACACAAAAAGTAGGTAGGTGTTTTGAGAGTCTCCAGCTGAATTAAGGTTCTAGTACCACAGCAGCTAGCGACCCTGCCCTAATTGGAAAGAAGGGGAGCTGTATGTGGATGTCTATAGTGTGCCTTTCACTGGACCTGGTGGAAAGTCTAATGCCTAGTCACCCAACCCACAACCAAGGGGTCCCTTATGCAGGAAACTCATTTATACTGGCAGATACCCTTGTAGCTCTTGTCTGAGTTTCCATATAAACCCGTGTCCAGATTATGCCCACCTGATCATCACTCTGCCACTGTGATCCTGACCTTATGTTCTTCCCTGTGACCAGAGACAACCAGTCTAGGGCAGCCCTGGTCCTTCAGATGGAAAGTACAAATTCAGTACACCATCACAACTGCAAGCAAGTTCAAAGACAGATTACTTACAGATGCTGAGGGACACAGGGAGGGCACAATGAACGGGAAGGTCAGTTCTTGTCCCAGGGTCACATGAGGCAGGAATGGAAGAGTCAGGTAGAAAGAGAGAAAAGCTCTTGGCAACTAGTAGTACCTATAAGGGCATATGGGTCACTTTATGTTCACTGGCAAATGCCTGAATGGTCTACTGAAAGGATCAGCAGGAAAGGAAAGCAGGAAGCTCAGTCTTTTAGGCAGGAGACAGCCTCTACATTCTTATCTCTGGCCACTGCCTGAGCCATTTGGACTTGGTGTTCTGTTCTAATGCCTTGGCAGCAACTTTTGCCATGTCCTTCTCATTTTAGAGTAGATTACTTGAAAATCTACATGCAGAACAGACAACCATTTTGTCCTTGCACAAAAAATATACAGATGTTGAGCACCCAATTTTGAGGCCATGAGAGAGAGAAAAAAACGAATTATGAAAAAAAAAATATTTTCAGTAGGACAATTGAACCAAGAGTCTTGGGAAAATTAAGAAAGGTTGAGTAGACTTAGGTACCTATGAGTAAAGACAGTTTGACACCGCAGAGTCCCTCAGAATAAAGGATGTGTTCATGCCTCATTACTCTGATACTTCGATTGCTGGTTAACCAGTTTTTTCCCACACCTTTTCTATTTCTTCCTATGACTTGTTAAATTAAAAAGAAAGACTCTCCAGACACTGAAAAATTCTGCAATATAAAGGAAAAATGTTTCATGAAGCAAAATAAAAATATCCTGGGAATGATTAATGAGGGAAAAAGAGGAAACTTAAAATATATACTCATTTTATTCTTAAAAATATTTGATAATAAAGCTATAAAACAGAAAAAGTATTCATGAATTTAAAAAGTGTGTATGTGGAATATACTAAAAAGCATATGTACTTCAAAGGGCCTGGTTTTCCAAAGCCTTGAAGTTTCAAATATTGACCTTGCAAGGACAGGAAGGCTATAACTCTCTGGTGTGAGATAAAGATTTGTGGCACAGCAAGGTTGCTGGCTTAAAGACAGACTAGTCACTAATTGTTATGTAAGGATACTGAGAAACTGCTAGAGGGAGAAGGGATGTTTGCTAAATCAAGCCTTTGTTAGTGGATTACTTAGTGTCCAACAGAATGTCATCTGACTTGTTTTTATTGAATGTTACCAGCTTCTATTTTGAAACTTGTAAAACTGTACTTAGCAAAACCCCACCTATGTCTCTTCCTGTAACTAGCTGGTCTGGAGAATAAATGCAGGAAGAGAACCCCAATTCGTGGTTAATTTCCCAAATGGAAGGATGTCTCACACTTGAGGGTCCTAGGATATTAACCCCTTTCTGGGGCTTCTTCACTGCTCAAAAGAGATGGGCTTTGAATAATCTTTGGCAGCTCCATCACCCAAGGGAAAAGGGGTGACAAGTCTGTGAGAGGCAAAGCAACATGTGAAGATATATAAAAGGTGTCTAAATAATTAAAAATAAAAAAATTTTGAATTAAAAAACATAGTTTGTGAGATAACTTGTAAATCACTCAAAAAATAAGACCAAAAAAAAGAAAAGAAAAGGCATGTATGAGAAGATACAAGAGAGAGAGGATCAATCTGGAAGATCAAGTATCAAAATACGAGGAGTTCTCAATGATCAAATTTGGAAATACAAAGAGTTAAAAATTTAATCCAAACAACTTTCTTCAGAAGCTACCCTCGGATGTGCTTCTATTACCAACTTAGGTCAAGCTACCCACTCCCTTGAGAAGGAAAGAAAAAGAAAAGACTCAGAAGCCAAATGGTTGGTGTTAGAAAAGCACACGTATTCAGCTGAAGGTGATGGTAGGCTATCCCATCTCAAAGACTTAGATTTACTGAGGGGTTTTTAAAGGAGGGGTTGTGGGAGTAGAACATGAGGAGTGAAAAGCAGGAGAGGAGACATGAGCTATGAGGGGTCTGTGTCTACAAGTCAGGTACAAGGTCTCACCAAGGCCTTGTCTGGTTTCTGTTCTCATCTTTGCTGTTATCTCAGGACCCTGCAGGATTTTGATTTGCTCCAGTGTAGAATCTTCTTTCCTGCGGTCCTTTGTGTAGTTTCACTTCACAGAGCTCTGGTTGACTTGGCTGGTGCCCAAGGTCAGCTTCCAGTCATTTGGCATTGATCATATCTCAAACTGTACAAGTCTCAAAGAAAGAACTGTTAGCTTTGCAAAATATGGATTAGCTTCTTAGCCTTGTTCTCTTTATTAGCAAGCAAGATAAGAAAGTCAGGGGATGGGGAGAAAGAGTAGAAAGAAAAAAAAAATTTTTTTTATAGTCTTCCCCCTCCCCACGCCACAGCCCAGGCAGTTTTAGGTCCCAACATGGCTTCAGTCCTGCTCACTCCAATACTTCAGCAAACGAAAGAGCAATTAAATAAAGAAAATATAAAAACCAAATATCGGTGAATTCAAACCATAAATTAATCTTGCAAAATTTCAAGATGACAGATACTCCTGATAACTAACAAATAATCATATTAGATTGGTACATAACAATAAATGACTCCAGAAGGAATCCATGGGGGGGATGGGGAGGGGGTGGAAATTTGTGTGTGGGGGGGTGGGAATTCAAGGAATTTCTGAATTTAAAAAAGTTTCTTTTTATATTTGAAGAAATTAAATTCAAAAACTGATTAAAGTCAGGTGAAGGGGGAAAAAGTATTTATCCAGAAAATACAGCTGAAGGAAGTAGTATTCTGAATATAGCACAGAGAGACAAAAAGATGGAAATAAAGAAAGGAATATTAAAAGACATGAAAAATAGAACGAAGAAAAGCAGCGTACATCTAACTGGAGTTACTGAACAAGAAAAGGGACAATGGCTGAGAGACAAAATGTGAAAGGTGAACAGTTAAACAGTTTTTCAATTGTTAAATAAATATTCTAAAATCCATGTGTCTTCACAGAAATTAGCACAGGGTTAAAAATAATAATAAATTCAAATCTGATACATCATAGTGAAACTTCAAAATGCCAAAAGCAAATATAATATCTTAGAAGTAGCCAAAAGTAAACAGATTACCAGCAAAGAAAACCAATAGTTGACTTCTACAGTCAGCAAGAGTGAAGACAGGACATAAAGAAATGGTATCTTGTTTTTAGAGAAAATAATTATCAATATAGACTTCTTTGTTCAGCAAAGTTATTTTTAAGGTCGAGAATAAGTAAATGTATTTTTAAAGTAAAAATAAGTACCTAAGAACATACACAATTAATAGGTGATATTAAAAGAATATTTATAGAATGCTCTTGAGGAAGAAAGAAAATGATTTCAGAAGAAATATATCAGATAAAAGAAATAACCTTGAACAAAGAAAATGGTAAATGTCTGAGTAAATCTAAATAAATATTGGCTGTGTCCCGTAATAATAATAATGTATAATTTGTGAATTTATTATTAAAAACATTTTTTTAAAGTAGACTATTTCTAAGCAAGAAGTAAAGGAATCAGAATTAAAGATTTTTAAGATCCATTGATTATTAAGGAGATGGGTATTGATATTTATTTAAACTTCATTAAATTATATAGGCATATAATACTTCTAGGGTTACAACTTTACAGGCAGAAAAATGTGTATTACCTCTAAACTAGTAGAGAAATAGAGGGGAATAAGAGAAAAAGCACACTCATCAATCCAAATAAACATGAGACAAAAGTGGAACAAATAAAAATCACAAAGTAATTTGTTAGAAAAAATAAATCCAAATATGTTCATAGTCAGAACAATGTAAAGTGGACAGACTGAATTAGAAAAATTATGCAAGTATATGCTATTTTAAAAGTCACCCTTAAAATAAAGGCTGAACATAAACTAAAAAAACATATTTCCAACAATTACTATCTGAACAAAACCTGGAATAGGTCTATTAACACAGACAGAAAGAATGAAGGCAAAAAACACTACCAGAGATAAAGAAGTTTATTCAGAAGGAAATATATAAATTCTAAATATAAAATATAATAACATAGCTTCAAAATATATGAAAAATGATATGACTGAATTAAAAAGACAAATTTTCAAATGTATCATAATAGGAAAAATATTTAAAATATTTATCATAGTGACAGAGATAAAAGTGATCATCAGAAGCATATAAATGATCTTAACTTAGTTAACTAACAAATGTATCTAATAGTTTTATAGAAAACACTGCCTCCAGCTGAAGAGTACATTCTTTGCAAGCATATATGGGACATTTATGAAAATTGAACATGTTCTAGGTTATAAAGTAAGTCTCCACTAATTTTAAAGGATTGGAATCATACTCACTACATTCTCTATCTCAGAGATAATTCAGAAGTCAGTAATGAAAACACCTTAAAAAAATACGTACACTTGGAAATTTTTTAAAAAACTTTTAAATAATTCAGGGATCAAGGAAAAACAATAATAAAAATTAGAACTGTGTGTGATAAGCAAAATAATACATGTCAAACATGTATGATGTACCTAAAAAGATACTTAGTTATGTATAGCCTTTAATGATTAAATTAGGAGAAACAAGAAAGGCAATAATTACAAAAAATGATGATTTGAGTGTCTAACTTTAGAAATCGATGGGGAAAAAACTAGAGAATGATCACAAAAACAAAAAAGGAAATGTCAGGGAATAATGAAGATAAAACAGACATTCCATTCTACTCTCTGCTTCTATGAATTTGACTATTTTAAATACCTCATATACGTGGTATCATGAAATATTTGTCTTCTGTGACTAGTTTGTTTCAGTGAGCATAACGTCATCAGGATGTTGTTACATATGACCTATTTTTTTAAGGCTAAATAATATTCCATTATATGTATACACCACATTTTCTTTATTGATTCATCCATTAATGAATATTTGGGTTTTCACATGTTGGCTGTTAAATAATGTTATGATGGACATAGGTGTGCAAGTACCTCTTTGACATGCTGATTTCAATTCTTTTGCATGATTATCCAGAAATGGGATGGTTGAATTATGTGTAGGTTTTTAAAATTTTTTGAGGAAGCTCTATATCATTTTGCAATGATTTGAATGTCCCTTCCAAAACTCATGTTGAAATTTAATTGCCATTGTGATGGTATTAAAGTGGGACCTTTAAGAGATAATTAACTCATGAGGGGTCTGATCTCATTAATGGATTAATATCCTTATTGTGCAAATCGGTTAATTATCATAGGAGTGGGCTCCTGAGAGAAGGATAAGTTCTGAGCCCCATCCTCTCTTTTTCTCCTGTGCTTGCTTGCCCTTCTTCCATGTTATGACACAGTACCAAGGCCTTGACTGAATTCCAGCACCATGCTTTTGGACTTCTCAGCCTCCGGAACCATAAGCCAGATAAATTTCTATTGATTTATGAATTTCCCAGTCTATGAAATTCTGCACAATTTTACACTCCTACCCACAGTCTGCAAGGGTTCCAATTTCTTCACATCCTTACCAATACTTAATATCTTTTGTTTTTGTTAATAACGGCCATCCTAACAGATGTGAGCCGTTATCTCATTGTTTTTTATTTGAATTTTCCTATTGACTAGTGATGTCGAGCATCTTTTCATATACCTGTTGGCCATTTGTATGTCTTCTTTGGAGAAATAGCTATTCAAGTCTTTGCCTATTTTTTAATTGGGTTGGTTTTTTATTGTTGTGTTTGGTTTTGTTTTTGGTTTTTTTGCTATTGAGTTGTTAGGAGTGCCTTATATTTTTTGGATATTAACCCCTTATAAGATATATGGTTTGTAAATATTGTCTCCCATTTCATCGGTTGGCTTTTTACTTTGTTATTTTCTCTACTGTGCAGAATCTTTTTAGTTGGATGCAGTTTCACTTGTCTATTTGTACTTTTGTTGCCTGCGCTTTTGGTCTTATATCTAAGGAACCATTGCCAAGACTAATGACATGAAACTTTTCCTTTATGCTTTCTTCTAGTAGTTTTATAGTTTCAGGTCATACTTTCTCTATTGGTCCATTCCAGCTGCTATAAAAGAATACCTTAGACTGGGTGATTTATAAACAACAGATATTTATTGCTACAGTTCTGGAGACTGTGAAGTCCAAGATCAAGGCACCAGCAGATGTAGCATCTGGTGAGGGCTTGCTCTCTGCTTCATAGATGGGGACTTTTGCTGTATAATCACAAGGTGCGAGGAGCTAACAGCTCCCTTTTTTAAATTCTCTAATCCCATTCATGATGGCTCCACCTTCACGAGTTAAACACCTCCTAACGTCCTTACCTGGTAATACTATCACATTAGTGATTAGATTTTAACATATGAATTTTGGAGGGACACATTCAGATCATAGCAGTAAACATTTCTAAATAATTATATTCAAAGAATTTAGCATAGAAGGCACTGTGAACATGCCCTTACCCTTGGTGGTTTGTTATTCAGTTTTAAGACCTCAAAGATTTTTTAAAAAGATGGGGATCATAAAGTGTCTACAGAAACTTTATTTCACAAATAAAAGTAAATCTGACAGAAGGAGATTGTCAAAGATAAAATAAGTTCAAAGAAAAGTCCTATTTTTTCCAGGGAACTAAGAGCCAAGAAAATAATATTTCATATATAGATATAGATATATTTCATATATAGATATAAAATCTGGACTTTTTCTGAAAAATATAATTTTTCAGTAGATATTCATAACTGTATACTTGATACTTTATTTTCTGTTTATCTTAGATATGAATGTGCACAAATGCTTGTATTGCTTTATTTTTCTAAATCTAAATCTTTCTAGATCTAGCTCTATTCCCCTACCTGTCAAAGTTGACAAGACCTTCAAACCAATCATTATTAGTTAACACCTCTCTCTTTCCAGGGTTGCTCAGGTATCTGGAGTTTATTGTATGCATAACATTTGGAGATGGACTTCTGGTCTGCAGTCAACCATTCACTCTGCTCCCATGCCCAAGCTCACATGGAACACTCAAATACATGATATCCAGCTTCCTACCTGACAGTCTTGGGATGTGAGAACTTTGACTATATCTACCAACTACAAGCATCAGCCTTTACTCCCTACCTTTTTGACCAATTGAGCATAAATTCATTCTGTCAGCTTAAAACAAAATATTTCCCCACCCTCCTCTCCCACAGAAGCATACCTACTCAGGCTTCAGAAATATACTGCTCTCTTTTCTTTCCCAGAATATGGGAATTAAAAAGGAAGTTTATTTCTCCATGGTGACAATATCACAAGAAAAAGAGAGAACACTAGGTAATTTTTACATTAAAATTATAGCTTCCACCATACCAGCCACCTGCAAAAAAAAGCTTCCAACATATTTTAACAATCTCTCCAATTAATTATTTTATTATTTGTATATTATGCTATGAAAATGAAAATATAAAATAATTCATGACATTAAAAATCTTTCAAAGCTTCTTTGATCCACATGTTGGTTTTTGGTTTTTTAAATTACAATTGTCATGGAAATGGCCAAAGATCCAGAGGTCCTCAGGAAGCCAATCTTTCCTTCTTTCCAGGCAAACTTCGACATAGGCAGAAAAAGGAATTCTGGATTTAGGCTGAGAGGAGAGAGTAGAAAACTGTGTCACGTTAATGGCAATAACATCACTGCCTCCTTTTTGCTAAAATTACTTGGACACCTCAGTAAATTGTCAGCCCTTTGGGGATTTCATATTGGGCATTATATATATATATATATATATATATATATATATATAAAAGCTCCATCCGTAGCTTTCAGGAATAAAGTGCTACTTTTGTACTGAGTAAAATTTCCACAGTAACACCTCAGAAAAAATAGTGAGAGAAGGGTTAACCTCTATCTTCTTGGAAAATGAGACCTAAAAAAAGTAGTTCCCTGTGACAACAAAAAGGGATCCCCCAAGGAGGACACAACTGGAGTGGCAGCAATTCCACAGGCTGCCACTGTGGAAACCTTAGCCAGCCAGTGAACCAGAGACATTCTCATCTAAGTTTAAGTCAGAACAACCACCACCAACAAATGGTGCCAAGTCCCAGACAGGACAGGAGTGGGTTTGAATGGCATAGCTGGAGCCCTGGCACTCCTGAGTGGGTAGGTTGTCAGGCTTCCCTGTTCATTCCATTAACCTCATATTTGTACAGTACCTTATTTTACTTGATTGACTTGTGTGGATTAGAGTTTGGTTTTAATCTTGGCAGGGAAAGCAGACAACATTCTTCTGTAATCCAACATAATTTCTATTTTAAATTCACAATTCATCAGAGCAGTAGAAAATAATGTCAATAAAATCAGAACCTACTTTTTATATGGAATTGTACCCAAGGGGCTTTCCTAGTTCCAAGGCAAGGTGTGGGGGAAAAGGGAGGAGATGGAGAGGAGACTGTTCATCAGCCTGCCTGAGATGTCCATCGTTCCAAATCACCACCTATTATTGGTCTCAAGATCACTTTTGTCTTTCTGGCCTCTGTAAGTCTGGAAGAACTTCTCTGCCATGTCAACAATACAGATAGGGCTAAAAAATATCTATGGCTTATCTAAGAACTCATCTGCCAAATGGACTACACAGCTATTTCTTCTGTGGGAGCATAGCATCTCCCTGGGACTCTGCCTCACAGAGCCTCATTCTCTGGGTCAAGCCTCCTTCCATCCCTCTTACCCCAATCTGGGGGAGTCTGTTGTCTGGTTGCCACAGAAATCCCACCTTCTTTCAGAGATGCAATCTGGTTCCCAAGGGAACTCCATCCCAGGATCAACTTTTTTAATGGCTCAAGGTTCCAATTCTCTCATGACCATTGGCCTCTTTAAAATCAGTCACTAAATGTGGGTGGCTCAATTTTAGATCCTGTTCATAAGACTTTGCCTGCATCCTTCAACATCGCAAGTATGTACTATTACATAAGCTACAGCCCCATGATCAGCCATGATTTTACTTCAATCACATTTTGGGGCTTGTGAGACCCACCCCAAATCTCACCCAGTTAACTTGACTCTGTTCTCCTGCCCTGCACACTGACCTTTAGCTACCATTACTCTGTCGTAGGCAAATAACCGTACCTTAGTCATTTTCTCCTTCCTTGAAAACATCCTTTCTTTGCTGTGTTTGGAGTTGAGGTAGAAGTTCAAGCCTAAACTCATGATGCCATTCTGACCCTTGGCCTCAACCTGTAGGTTTCTGATTATCCACTTTTTCTGATTATCCGCATTTGGATACTGTGCACATGAAGCCAAGTATACAGGCAAGTTGGCACTCCATCCTGTCCACAGCCCACCTGATCCAAGGAAGAAGGTTAAATGTAATTGTGTTCCACCACTACTTGACCTGAGATGCAAAGACAAATAAACACCGAAAGGTATTTTTCATAGTGAAGCCCTTGCTCAGAAACAAAATAGGACAAAACCCCAAGAAGGGCTATGATGGAGTATTTTCAGGCATGAACTTGCCTTGAAAAAATTCTGTGATACATAATTTCATTTGTAGTGCACTCTCAATATAGGAAGCACTAGGGAGAAAGTCCCATCCTATTTCCTGCTCGAACATTCACAAATGTGTGAGCGATGGCAGGGAAGCCACTAAACCTTTCATAGCACGTCTCCTATTGTAAAATGGGAATATTAACTCTACCAATATCATGGTATGACTATACACAACAAAGCAAAACATGGCCAAAGGATGCCATAAATCTTTTTTGAGACTTTCCCTTGCACACTTACTGGCAAAGAAAATTTTAGCTTTAATTCCAATCATTTTAAAAGAAAGTTAACATGGATGGACCTTGAGAGAATTATATTAAGTGAAACAAGTCAGGCACAGAAAGAGAAATACCACATGTTCTCACTTATTGGTGGGAGCTAAAAATAAATAAATAAATTTACACACACACACACACACACACACACACACACACACACACACACACAAATCCGGGGGAGGGGGGGGAAGAAGACATAACAACTACAATTCCTTGAAGTTGATATGACAAGCAAACAGAAAGGACATTGTTGGGTGGGAGGGGGGAGGAAGGAGGGAGGTGGGTTTCGGTAATGGGCCACAATAATCAACCACATTGTATATCGACAAAATAAAATTAAGAAAAAAAAAATGAACTAAGCATTTAATTCAAGAACCTAGGAAAAATCCTGTGGAATAAATCACACATTAAACAAATATCAAATTTATTTACCCAAAAAAAGCTGTTTTATTTAAAAGATTAATAGAGTTAAGACAACATTTTAAATTTCTCTTTCTACTGAGGTTAATGCTCAAAACCTTTTATCTTTGGAATTTGTTCTTTTCATTGGAAAATGATATTAGAAATAATTTTTAGGCAAAACTTAAAAGTGTAGGCAAAATGAGCATTTTTTCTACAGAAAATATCAAAAATGTCAGGTAATAATATTACCTTATGTGGAAAGAGGATCTTGACCATAATCACCACAAAGAAAATATAAATGTTCAGCAGATGGATATGCTATAGACTCTAATGATTCATTGTACAATACATGTATGTATTGAAACAACATACTGTACCCCACAGATATGTACAATTAAAATTTAATTTTAAAGAATATCAGAAGAAATAGTGAACGTGAATAAATCAAATACTGTGCAGAATTTATGGTCAAAATCATCAGTTCCCAAGGCCCCCAAATTCACCTGATTGTAATTGTGATTCTGACCAAACTCCAAGGAACAGATAATCTGTATATTATGACTTTTCCAGAGATATAAAAAGAAAGTTTGTCCAACAGTTTCTGGTGATATGATTGTTTATCTGCTGAGAAATTATTTGAACCATTATTAGAGTTTCTTATTGTTGCTAGAAAACTAGATTCTTATGCAAAGTTCAGTGGAAAGGAAGAACCAGCAGCAATAACGGAGAAAAGGGGCAGAATTTTTTAAAAAGTAGTCACAATAGCTGAAAGACTTTTAAACACGAAGGAATCTAACCAAATGAAAGTAAAACCGTTATGGAAAAAAATAATTATAAAATATTAGTGAAAGATATGCATGAAAACCAAAATAGGTAGTAAAAATCTCCTTATTGATAGGAAAGTTCATAACAGTGAGGCTGTCAATTTTTCCAAAATTAAAGTATAACCTCCCTCCAGAATTTTTAAAGTATACGACAAACTAATTTTAAAATTGATGTGAGTGTGTAACATCCAGAAATGCCCAACATGTCTGGTGGGGGTATATCTACCTTACCAGATATAAAAAGAATTATGTAATAATAGTTAAGGCAACATAACATCGGTATAGAAATAGATACATTTTATGAGGAAATTGACAGCTGAGATAAAGTTTATAAAGAATCTTTTTTTGTTGTTAAACAACTTTATGAAGATATATTTTGCATACAAAAAGTGCATGTTTAAATAAGTAATCTGATGTTTGACATAGGCCTATACCCATGTAATCACCACAGTCACAAAAGTAGTCACCCACAAAAGTTTCCTCCTGTTTCTTTTTAACCCCTTTCTCAAGTCCTTTCTCCTTCTAAATGAAACCGATAATCTCCATTCTATCATTATAGGCTAGTTTGCATTTTCAAGTATTTTATACAAATGGAGTCTTACAGTGTGTATCTCTTTTGTCTGGCTTATTTCTTCCAGCATAAGAGATTTGTCAGCAGTGTTGCCTGTATCAATAGTTATTTTTATTGCTGAGTAGTATTCCATTGTATGGATGCACCACAGTTTGTCTGTCTACACATTGATGAGTATTTGACTTGATTCCAGTTTGGGGCTATTACAGTAAAAGTTATTTTGGAGAATTGTATAAAGGTCTTTGTACGGATATGTGCTTTCATTTCTTGTGAATACAAACTAAGGAGTGGAGTGGCTGAATCATATGGTAGATATATGTTTAACTTTTTTAAAAATTAGCAAATCATTTTCCAAAGTACATGTACTACCACGAATCAATTAGTGTGTATTTTCTCCATATTCTCTTGAAATAGTTTGGCATGGCTGATTTATTTTTTTATAGTTATTGTAGCAAGTGTGCAATGGTACTTCATTGTGGTTTCAATTTACATTTCTCTGATGACTAAGGATGTTGAGCATCGTTTACTGGGATTATTTGCAATATATACATATATGCAATATAATTTGCAATATATATATATATATATATATACACACACAGTGTGTGGAAAGTGTCTCTTCAAATATTTTGCCCATTTTAAATTTCTTTTTACCTTTTTTATTACTGTATGGAGTCTTGAGAGCTCATTGCATATTCTGGATAGAAGTCTTATATCAGATAAATGATTTGTAAATATTGTCTTACTCATGTGTCTTGTCTTCTCATTCTCTTAACAGTGCTTTTCAAAGATAAGATAAAAGCTTTAACATAAAAGATAAGGAAAAGAAACATGTAGACATAAATGACTTGAAAGAACAGAAATCAATGCAGAAAGAATAATAAAAAAAACCTTGTTAAGTATTAATATTCTCATAGAGATAAAATACTGCATTTGTGAATAAAAGAAAAGGATGCTAGAAAAAATAAATATTCAGAAAACCAAAAAGAGCTCTTGGAATTTAAAAACATGATAGCTAAAAAAAATACTTTAAAAAATACAAGGATCAGAAAATAAATTTGAGGAAACATCCCATAATTAACACAAAAATGGAAAATGGGAGTGAAAAAGATAAGAAAATTAGAGCATTAACTTGGGAAGTCCAAGATCTATGTTACAGGAATTAGAGAAAGAGAGAACAGAAAAAAACAGAGGGTAAAAAACAAAATAATTTAAGAACATTTCCCAGAACTGAATGATTAAAAGGACACAATGAGTGCCTGGCTCAGTGGGTGAAAATGGCCCATACCAAGACCTGTCCCTGTGAAATTTCAAAGTAATGAGTACAGACAGCCAATTCTATAAGCTTTCGGCAGGGTGATGGGGGACTTCGAAATCCTGAAATAAAATTTTTTTTAGCTTAGAATTCTATAACTAGACAAAAAAAGAAAAAACAAGATAGAATAAAGAAATATTTAGAAATGCAAAAAAGTACCAACTTTGCACCTTTCTCAAGAAGTTATTAAAGATTGGTGCTCCAGCAACATGATAAAGAAAACTTATAAGGAGAACGTTATATGGTAAAGATAAATATAGATCCAATGTAGGAGAGCTCAATGCGACATCTCAGAATGTCAGTGGTATGTTTTAGAGAAGAGCTACTGGAGAAACGCACGTGCATATGGAGGGCTGTCATCATTCACACTGTTTCCCAAGCCTGATGACAGAGGATCAAGGTGATCCTCACCCAGATCTTAATCTATGTTTAGCCTTCAGGATGTGTGGTGGAGCTCCTCCTCTCTACTCTAGTCCCTTCTGCTTGAATCAGTCTTGAATAGTCTTTCCACCCAATAAAATTGTCTTGTCTTTATTTTTCTGTTAATTTTTGAAGATAGGCCCAAAATAGATTAGAAGTTGAAAATGCTGAGCAGTCCTTCCCCTTCTCATATTCCTTCCCAGTGTCCGGTACACAGACTACACCACTGACCTGACTGTAGTGAACCCCATGTTCCCAGGCCTCCCTCTGACATTCCCACTAACTCTTCCTGGGGCTCTTACAAATTACCTGGGAAACAAGACAAACTTTGAACCGGAGCATCTCTTTTCCTGGGAGCCTTCATCTGACAATAGTAATCCTGCCCTTTTTTATACAGCCATATTTGTGATTCCTACTTAATATGGAACATTTCACATATTCATTTATTTCTAAATGCTGTTAAAATAATAAAATTAAATTTAGTAAAGGAAATATGAATTAAGTATTCCATAATTGCAATCCTTATCAATTTTAGGTTGAGGATACAATAAGTTTTTACATTTAAAAAATTTTTTCTATATACATTTTTTTCAAAATAAAGAAAATATAAAAACAAATGAGAAAATATATATGCATATGCTTTATGATCTTTAGCTTATAAAGGTAAAGTGTATATTATTATGCATAAATCTTCCAGAGAGCAATGAGTCTAAGCTTCTAATATTCCCTAGTTACCTATATCTCATTCACCCAGATTTTCACACATTTTTTGGGTCTGGTCAGTTGTAGTAATAGGTGGTTACCTATTCTGATGTGATGTTTGAGTATAAAAACGTATTTCAAGTCAAAATGCATTTCAAGTTTTTTCCCTAATCAAAATCCACTGAAATTTTAGTTCTACCTTTCAATTTACTCCCTTTTAATTAAAGCTTTTTTCCCTCTCTTAATAGACAGTCACTGTTAAAACTGAAGATATTTCTCAGAAAAACAATGCTTGCTTATGGGCAAGGTAGGTAGCAAATGTGTAGAGCTGTGGTCAGAAGTGTTAGAGAATATCAGAACACGTAGTGAACTTAAGAGTGTGTTCCCTGCCTATCAAATGCATTTATTTTTTAACACTCCAGAGTCAAACCAAACAGATCTTTCAGTGTTTGGCCCATGAGTCACCATTTTGGAATATTGTTTCAGCTAAACTGATAAACTACCCTTAAATAGCATTTTGTGAGGAAGTGAGATTGGAAAAGTTTTCATGAAGAACAGACCAGATAGAAAAATAGGATTACTTGTTGCTTTGCCCCCCCATGGATTTGTCACCCTACTTCCCCTAGGTGACAGAGCCACAAAGGATTACTCAAAGCCCATCTCTTCTGAGCAGTGAGAAGCCCTGAAGTGGTTAACTTCCCCGGACCCTCAAGTGTGAGGCATTCCTTCCTTGGGAAATTAACCCCCGAATTGGGGTTTTCTTCCTGCATTTATTCTCCAGCCCAGGAAGTTACACCAAGAGACATAGATGGGGTTATAGTTTAATAATACAGGCTGGTAACTTTCAGTGAAACAAGCCAGATGACATTCCAGTAAGGCAATTAAGTGATCCATTAACAAAAGCTTGCTCTTAGCAAACATTCCATTCTTACAGCAATTTCTCAGTATCTTTACATATCAATCGGTAACTAGTCTGTCCTTGAGCCAGAAACCTTGCTGTGCCACAAATCTTTATCTTACACCAGAAACTTTATAGCCTGAGTATAATTTCCTGTCCTCCACAAGGTCAATATTTGAAACTGCAAGACTTTGGAAAACCAGGCCCTGTGAAGTACATTTGCTTTATGAATCCTCTACAATTACTCTCTGGAGCTTGGAACCCAACCTTCCTTGTTTCTCACCAACGCCATTGTAGTATTTTGCTTCCAGAAGCAGGAGGAGTCCTCGGAGGCTTATCAGATGGGTGCTGCTGAGTTCACTATCTTGCAAAGGGAAGGAGGCTAGACCTGTTTCATAACCATCTCTGTATCTCTCTATAGATTCTTCTAAGTGTATGGATCTTGTTCTTTTTTTCTATCTTCTTAAGTATCTTGTACAGAATTGTGCATAAGACAATACTGAAGAATTGTTTCTTGAAAAGGATTGAATTCACCATTTAATCCCAGATAAGGCTGGATTTTAATTTCTGGCCTTCAACATTGGCATTACACACAGCCAGCAGGGAACACAAAGAAGCTCAGAAACATCCTGAGTATTAGCAGTGTTCCTTCTCAACTTTGGTTTAGTGCAATGCATAAATGTTGTGAACTTTGAAGGTTTGTAACTATTATTATAACTTTGTTTAGCATTTTAACCAATTTTTTAAGAATAGAAAAAATTCATTATTTTTATCTGTATTTTCATCAATTACATCTGGGATATTAGTGCAGGTCATTGCCTATAAGAAGAATATTGTGCCATATGATATACCATTTTCCAATTGTAAAGAGCACTTGTCTACATTTTTGAATATCTAAACAGTTTTTTAAAACAGCCCTTTGAGGAAAATATCTTCACATAATGCTTCTCGAAGGACCTAACCCTTACAGTGTCTTGTTCCCAGCACACAGTTAAAAATTGACAGAACTGGCACTTGAACCCAAATGTTCTGACTCCAGATCAATACTGTTTCTGCTTCCATTTATTGTAGCAGTACCTCTGCCAAAAAGGAAAGTTCCTGTCTGCCACTGAGTTGGTAAATACCGTTTATTTAACAAATTTACTTATTAATTCAAAAATATTTGTCAAGTTCCTATTGTAATTCAGGTGTTAAAAAGACCAATACAGTGCCCTCATGCCACTTTCTGGCAGGGGCAAAACATATGAAATTAAAGTTATATGCAGAATCATTTAATTACAATTTTAATAAACTGCTTGTAACAGAAATATAAGATGTAAGAATGCATGAAAAAGGGAAGTTAATTTGGTTTAGGATGGTAAGACTTCTCAAAGAACATTTAAGTTAAGACCTTAATGACAAGTAGGTACTTTCTAGGAGATGGTGACAGATAGAATCATTTTAGAAAGAATGAATAGCCTTGTAGAAGAGTCTCACACCTTGGAGGAGATGTTCATTACAGAAGAAAATCACATCTAATGTCATTGGACTATAATGAGTGAGGGGTGAGGCCCTGCTTGTCGATGAAGAAAATCTCTGCTCCACTTTAGACTTCTTCTTCTTCTTCTTTTTTTTTTTTAATTGAGTAATGTTTCTCCCCATGAGGTTGAGTTGCTTCCCAGTACCCAGGAGCTGTGATTACCTGCAACAGCTATTTCCCCTCGGTTCAGAGAGGCATTTTAAATTTCGTATATAATTCACATCCTGCCCTTGCAAGCATTCCTATATAGATGTCCATTGTGGTACCTAGAGTTGGAGAAATGGAAATAAGCTAGTTGTGGAATTCGGGAACACTGTGGCGATTTCATTTCCTATGGATTTACACAGAGAAGTTTCAAAAATGGAAGAAAAACAAAGCTACATTTTGAAAAGAAGACAGAAAAGAAAGATACACATCCTTTCAATTAGAATGTCTTTCAACAATTCACTTTATTACCATGCCAAGAGCTGAAGTCTCAGCAATTCCAATGATTAGGGACTTAATAAAGGTGCCAGCAGCTGAGAGGAGCAAAAATATTTTTGGCCTGTTTTCTCTTACAGTAAAAACATGAACCTTAGTTTTTATGCCTCTTTCTCCCTGTTAGTTTCCTCTGTATTTATTTTGGGCCCAGAAGACTATGACCATAATGAAGTTGCTTTTTATTAATGATATCCATTCTCTGAAGTCTAAACTCTATGACTTTCTGTATCTAGCATTTATTCTCTTCATTATTAGGAATTCTAAAAAGACATGATAATTTTCTCCCAAGTATTACATTTCTCTATCTAATTGTCTTTCTTCTTTTTAAAGACTAATTTCACAAATATATATATATATATATTCATATACCTTTAAATTTTAGTCATTGTCATAATTCCACAAAAGGACTATTTATAACCTAATTTTTGCATAACCTAATTATGCAAAATTATTGGTGATGGAAATGTCAGCTTGGCAAAGGATGCTGTTTGTTTACATAGTCACCTATTAATTGTATAACAAAGTGGCATATGCTAGCACCTATTAATAGTAACATCCACGTCCTTGTCACTACAATGATAAAGACTTATTCTGGGATAGAAAAATAAATGCTTTGAAATAATATATCCTCTGGCACACTGGAAATTGACACAAAGGTAAAGAGAGCTGACAATAACAGACTTCAGCCTACACCATTTAACTTTACTAAACAATGTCAAAAGCCAAACAAAGGGATATGTGATTAGCTCCCATTCCCAACACTGAATGCAGGGAACACAACCTTCCCCATAAAACTCACCTAAATAGAGAAACATCTTCATTGTCAGCATTTTCATGCTAACTTTCGCACTTCAGAATATCATAGCTTACTGAACTAACTATGACATAAACTCTGATCTGGATCTTCCAATACTAGGGATACTTTTGGACAAAGCCATTATAACCTCTTCCTAGTTTCTGTCATATCAACCTAACATTGACTGAGCCCTCATTATGCGCTGAACATGTATTTCCCGAATTATTCATACCTCAGGTAGTATACTATTTGGTTTCAGATAACCCAATGACAAACAAACAACAAAAACCATGAATTATTTACTTTAAAGTATATTAGGATATGTAGCTGGTATTCTAAATTCAGGTTTAACACCATGAGAAATAGAAATTTCAGAACACAAGTTTAATGAAAACACTAAATAATAGTACAAGTGGTATGTATTTGGCAAGAGCTGTGGTATTTTCTTTCTTTCTTCTGGAGTAATAAGATAAATGCTGTCTCTCTTTTAGTGCTGTTAGAAGCTGTGGATCCTTAAGGCCTAAATCCATTAATTCAAGAAAGTTTACTCAAATTATAGTTTGGAGTACTTTTTGTGATCCCTTCCTTTAGGTTTTTTTTTTTTTTTTTTTTTTCCTTATGGAGTTCTGTTATCCATATGCTGAATCTTCATTGCATATTCACATGCTTAGAACTCCTTTTGGAGTGAAGACTGGACCTAGTGACTCACTTCTAATGAACAGAATGTAACAAAAATAATGGGATTTCACTCCTGGGATTAATTTTCAAAAAGACTGGGGCTTCCACATTCTTTGCCCTCTCCTGCTCTCTCATGTATTCACTTGGAGCAGACAGAGGCATTGATTCCTTGCTAGGTGGGCCTCTCCAAGCTGAGAAGCTGACCCTCCCCACACTGAGCCTTGAGATGACTTCAGCCAGGCTGACACCTTGATTTCAGTCCTGTGAGAGACCCTGAGTACCCCTTTATGCACAATTTCTGACCTTGCAGGCACTGTGAGGTAACAAATGTTGTTTTTGTTTGACACTGCTACATGTTGGGGTGATTTGCTATATGCATCAATAGATAATTAATACTGACGTTATTTTTTGTGTATTCAATCTTGGGTTTCTTGTACATTAGTATTCATTTCTAATATTATTTGTTCTTTCATTTTTAGTTTTTCCCCATGTTTGAGCACCTCATAGAAGAGTTTTTGTAATTATGATTTATATTGTTCTTTTATATCTCATATCATTCTCTTAATGTTCTTTAGTTGTTTTAGAGCAGGTTAGTTTTAATCTGCGTTGTAGTCATGACTTTATTCATACTGTCTGTGAAGATATTTTGTTCCTTATTCTCTCTCTCTTCTTATAATAAATTTGTACAGGATTTGACCTTGATATTCTTCTAATGCTCATTTTTATGTGAAATTAGCTTCCCTGAACTTTTAAAAAAGCAGATTTAAGGTAGCTTTTCTAACTTCAAAACGATTCACCTTCTTTTGTTTTCATGTAGTTAAAAAGAAAAAAACCTTTCCTGCCTCGTTCTCTCTCCATCTGTACCTTCTCTTTTCTCCATGTCTGTTGTCCTTCTTGCTCAATATTTATTCTACTGCCAGTAGTGTTTCTGAGTGTGCCATGTCCTAGAAAGGAGCCCTGGTTGATCAGTTTGAAGAGCTCACAGATCTTAGACTGATCTAGCCTCTGCAGTCCTTGCTGAGGGCCCTCTGTGTGTACTTATTAAAGGAGTACATACAATCCCTTGATTTTCATTTGCCATTTGCACATTAGCCTACCAATCTTTCCAATAAACTCCTTTTGGCAATTTTGAGGATTCTGTTGATTTTAGGTCCATAATATTCCCCTTGCACTCCTGCTTTCTGATACACCAAATATGTTTTGAAACTATTAGTGGCTTGCCCTTAGCAATTGTATTTTGAGGTTTATAGGGATAACTTGTACCTAGTTTTGTTGCAAGTGTCCATAGCTTTTTGACTTTGCTATCTAGTTTCTTTTTTCTGCATTTATGTGGGAGTCCAAGAAATTCAAAAACAATGCCCCACCACTGCTGCCTCTTCCCACAGTCTGCACAGATGGTGCTTTCAAACCCATCTGCTATGTCTCCTTATGGCCAAACATATATGAAAAGAGGGTAGATGAGGGGTAGGGTAATGTTGAAGAAAGGTAAGTTTTTCACAGTGAGAAAATATATCTTCTTTAAAAAAATTTGTGTAAAATACAGTATCTAACAATTGATAACAATTAGCTATAAAGTGCCTCTTCTCCCGCCCTCTTGCTTATATTCTCCATGACCCCCTTACTGGTCAGTGAACAGGCTCTATCTTCCCAATGAGTCTGTTGAGAATAGAATGTTAATTTGTTTAGGCACACGGGTTTTAAGAATATCATGAAGGAGAAAAAAATGTACATC
The DNA here is from genome assembly GCF_027409185.1 of Cynocephalus volans. Taxonomy (NCBI): domain Eukaryota; kingdom Metazoa; phylum Chordata; class Mammalia; order Dermoptera; family Cynocephalidae; genus Cynocephalus; species Cynocephalus volans. The sequence continues at coordinate 128,692,800 of NC_084463.1, forward strand.
AGCGCTTTGTGTTGCTGTTGCAGACAATAGACTGCTTAAGTCCCTGATAGAAAAATACAGGTACTCACATGCTGTTTCCATTAATAACAGATGGAACAGGACTAATACACAGAAATTAACATTTCAGAAATAAAAATACTATAATGAAAAGCAAAGCTAAAATTCCTAGTTTTGTTTCTCTCTGATTCCTTTATTCCTTGATATAACATTATTTAAAAGAGTTAGTAATGTTATCCAATAAATATTTAGTTGTTATACTACATTTCCTTTGGTACTTTTATTTATGACAAAGTGGCAGAGAAGTAAATACAGTACTCAATTACCAAAGTCAAGATGCATGATTAAGCGCCCTCTAGGCAGTTGCCCATGTCCCTGGAAAAGACCTCCTATCTACCAACTTTCTTCTCTCCTTATATTTATGAGTAACTGTTCAGAATATGAAACACACTTTGTGGATCCTTTAGGAGGTGGCAGGAATGAAAAGGGGAGAATTTGTTCTAATAGAAATGGAATGAACTTGCTTCAAGGCAAGTTCTGCTCTTTTGGTTGTGCATAAAAAAATACGGCTATGATCAGCACGATGCTGAGAGTTCAAATAATATCTAGATTGATAGCATTTTTATCCAAAATGCTTCTTGACAATCACAATGATGTTACAAACAGCTTTTATTTCCACGAACAATGGGCTGAAAAGCAAATAAGGAAAGTTTAAATGCATGCTTGTTGTGTGTGTGTGTGCACACACTCATATATACATCTATGTATCTATATATCTATACCCTTCAAACAGGCCAAGGAGAAGAACTACAACAATGAACCTTTTAGAACATAGTTGATATTCATCTGTTAAAAAATTTGCTTTGGTATCTTTTAAGGAAATGAAAGATTTTAAACCTACTTTCCATTTTAGCAAGTGTTACTTTACAGATCCTGAGGAAGAAGTGATACATAGAAAAAATTTAAAGAATTATATTTTTCTTCTTAACTCAGGCAAAGAACAAGAGAACCATAGAAGTATGTAATTGAGCAGTTTCTGCTAGTAGCAACATAGATATTTAAATCTTCCTATATGTTTGCTAGAAAATTAAGCAAAAAATGGCTAATATCCACTATAAACATTACTAATCTGTCCTTAACATTAAATCAGTATATTTGCAAAATTAGTAGCAATAGCTATAAAACTAGTGAGTGTTTGCTCATTAAGCTGAGGAATAGAAATCCAGAGAAAAAATGCAAAGAGAAGTTGCATGTGACCACAAATTTGAAAATTCTTGTTTTTCAGAGATTTAACATTATCCGAAGTTTCTGTTTTAATAGATATTTTGATATATGAAGACCTCCATGTCAAACATACATATAGGTACACATATTGATGTTAGAGGAGGTGGTCTGGGAGGCCCAGTAGTCAGCCTCAAACCACTCTGTCCCCTTACCAGGTTCTTGACTCTGCCACAGGAAAGAATTCAAGAACAGAGTCACAGCAGAAAGTGAGAACAGGTTTAACATAATGAATAAGAGATACAGATTTCACAAAGAGAGTGTAGCATAGCTCCAGAGACTGAGCAGGGCCCACACCAAATTTAACACAAAAGCAAGAAATACATACTTAAAGTTCAGTACAGAGTACAGTCTGGCCTAAGACAGTAAGTAAACACCTGCCGAAAGTTTGATACAAAGTAACTATGCACATCAGCCAGCTAAGTGTGGGTTGGCCCCAGGAAAGTGATCAACAACTTGCTGAAAGTAAGTTTGATACAAAAAGAAAGAAATACACACTCCACAGGCAGAGTGTGGGCTGGCTCTAGGAGAGTGAGCAACAACCCTGCCTTCTGCTGGGATTTGGCTTTTATAGTTTTGCTATCTAATGCATATTCATGCTATCCAATGTGCATTCAATTAAGGAGGTGGTTCCCAGTTATGTAACATAGTTTTGCACATACTCAGTTTGTCTCTTTTTGGTGTATGTTCATTGGTCAAATCCTATCACATGCACCAGACATATTTAAGAACATTCTGTGCTTTTTATCACCCCCAATAGAAGGTCATTCAAAAGATAAACTCCCTTCTATTGAGCATGCTTAGTTACCGGTTTTATATAACCCTTCTGTACTGATCATGCTCTGCCACTGGATTTGCATAAGCCACCCCTTGTAGTCTCATTTTCCCCTTTTTGGTGCTGAAAATAGGGCTAACTGGCAACAGTAGCTTTACCCTAGGGGAGGGTAGAGAAGAGGGGCCTGAGACCTCAGGGAGTGGCTTGAAACCCAGAGCTGTGTCCTGAAACTCAAGACCAGAGAAACTAAGCAGCTTCTATCTCATAACCATAGATTTTTATCTCCTATATATGGCATCATTTCTGTAGGTCAGCCTCTCTTATATTTGGCAATGTCATGCAAATGTCAGTCAAATTAATTTCAGAGTGAAATACCAAATCTTGCAAAGAGGTAGAATTTTATAAAATCCCCAAATGAGATGTTGGATGTGATTCTTCAGTTTATATAATTACAGATTCAATAAAAAATTCAAATCAGTTAGAATTCTAGCATTTAACAATTAAAGAAAAATAATAGACATGAATGAGGACACAGAAGGTGCTTCAAGAGGAATGATTTTAATATCAAAGAAAAATTGGCAAAATCCTTGTATATTTTAACAAAAATTAATGTCCTTATAATAAAGCTATAGGATTTTAAAAAGAACATTTCATTTCTTTGTCTTTATTTTAAAAATTAGCTGGTAGTTTCATTATGAACCTAAATTTTAATAAATATACTTATTTTTGTTATATTTATTCTCACATGTTAAAGATAAACTCTCAATAATTTTTCCTCAAATTTACTAAGTATTTTGGTTTCTGTTTAAATGGAATCATGGTAGGAAAACTTTTCTAACTATCCTCAGATATTGAGGATTTTCTAGAAGTTCCACAATGCCCATTGGGAGGCCACTCAACTTATCTAGGTTTTCATGTTATTATTGTATAAGGAAAGAGATTGGTTCTAATAATATCTAATTTCCCTTCTAAATCTAGATTTTTAATTATATAGTACTCTCAGTTATTTCATTATGATTCCTCTCACATAAGTTCTTTATTTACATTTCCATAGCTATCACTTTAGTTATGCTTGGACTACTCTGCTCCATACCTTGTATTTTATTAACAGCATCGCAAAAATACGTATTGAGCCAATACAGATCACACTGTTGATAAATAAGCATACACTAATACAATTACGAGTAATCCTTTCTACTTTATTAACCATCAAAAAATTTTTGATCACCATTTTACAGAAACATAAGATTTGCTTTAAGCTACAGAAAAGTTTAGGGAAGCAGTTTATCATAATGGTTGAGAGCATGGCCCCAGTTCAAAGCCCAGTATGATACTAATTAAATGTTTTGGGGACAAGTTACTAAATCTATTTAAGTCCTGTTTTTCTTACCTGAAAACCTGAAATATAAAGGTACACAATATTTTTTGAGTGAAGAATTAAATAAGATACACAGTTACTGCCTAGTGCATAGAAATTGCTCCACAGATAATTGTAGTGAGCTTCATAGTAAAGCTAACGCTATGTTTACGGCTCCCACCCCCCCCTTTTTTTTATATTTGTAAATGGACTGTTTCTTGCAGATGGGACCCAACCAAGTTGAATCCAGTTAATTTGAATATAAGAAAACTTCAGAGTTAATTTGAAATATACCCTCTAAAAAACAAAAACTAGAACATTATGAATTAAAAGAAAATTACGGCATTAAAATTCCAGTAATATAATTTAATCATCTATAATCTTATTTCCAAAAAAAATCCTTTTAATGCATTTTGTTTTTTCAAATAAACTGTTTTCTACTTCCCTGAAAATGCTTTCTAGCTCCTCTGTGAGCTTTCTAAGGCTTGAAGAAAGTTTTTCTCTGTCAATTTTCATGTGGGAAAATCAATTTACCAAGTGATCAGTTTATCCACATGAATAATGTGTATTAGTGTAGCCAGGTTGATCTTCAAAATACTACTCAATACAAATTCCTGGCCAGTCAGAATGGAAGCCAGTTATGAATAACTATATGGTTATATCAATTCATATTGACCAAATTTCAGCTTTGAATGTTCACAAATATATATTTCCTCGCCTCTTATTGTTACTCACCACTCATACTACTCATCACTTGCAATACAAGTCCAGTTTTCTTAAAGGTTGGAGGTCATGTGTACTTAATTGTCTCCTTTACTTTAAACTCAGAGATAAGATACAACTAGAGAGCCCATCCACTCAAGGCTATAGTATGTTAACACTAGTGAGTCATGCAGGGTCCTTGCAGGAAGTAGTACAGTCACATTTGTAATGGAATCACAAGAGATAGTGCAGAATGTGCAGAACTGCTACTGTCCCAAAGCCTGAAGAAGGGGACAAGAAGTCCTTTGCATCTGCATGGAAAGAGTCTCACAGAGAATGGCATTTTGAGAAAAGCAGTGACATTTCATGGAGAAACTTAGCTAGCCTGATGCAAACTCCCAGGTAGGGAACCAGGGGGCATAACATCATACTTCTCTCTTTTCTCTCTCTGATCTCTTGCCAGGGCTTCTTATTGGCTAAACTCTGTCAGAGGCCAGAAGGCAAGGGGTTTCCCTCTATTTAGACCATAAAGCTTAGACCCCTAAAGCAAAATACAGAATGGAGGTGGCTGGAGAGCAGATCTAGAAGAGCAGAAAGTAGATACTGGCATGACCAACTTGCTTCTTTCTGCCTTATTCTCCTATCAAATATTTAACTCTGATATCAAACAAACCTAAAGAGGATTTAGACCTAGGATATACTCTGATTTAAACGCTTACAAGAAGGCTAGTACTCTGGATTTGAAATAAATATATGATTCCATCTGTAATCAGAATCTGCTATATTTTTTCCCTTAGAAAAGTTAAATTTATACTGTTCTTAATCTAAACATGTACATTGTATATCAATTCAGCCTTCAGACCGACACAGGAAGAGTTAAAACTTGGATTCTCAACCTTACTATAGATATTTATTTTCTTTAAACAAAAAGGGAAAGTTCATGTACAGGTTGAATTGGGAAGACACACTCAATGCTCACGGGAGTAATTGGCTCTAATGCTAAATTCCAAGCACTCTTAGAAATTTTGATAAAATGTGAATTCTAAATGAGAACGATCAATTCACTGAGGTTTATTTAATGCCAGTTGCTGACTCTGTACTTTCCCACATAGGGAAATAGCGCACTAGAAAATAAAGTTCCAAGATCCTAATAGGGGAGTTAATGGAGCAAGAGAAATTTCCAATACCTCCTGAACACAGTAACCAACTCCCAAGAACAGTGATAGCTAAATATTTTCTGGGAATCCAGACACAGCTGGGCTTAGGCTTCCAACAAATGGAGATCTCTAAAAATTTACATCAGGAGGGAAACTTAACACTAAAATTTTAACTCTTAGAAGAGAATATTTTCAAACTTTTTATAATCAATATCTGACATAGGTAATCCAGTACATAAGTAAGCATAGCTTGTGTCCAAATGCTGATCGAGGTCACAGCAACCACAGGAGGAAACAGAATACAGCTAGAAGGAAATCAGAAGGGTTTAGACACTCACCTTAATAAAAGGCAAAATGGAACCTAAATATTCTGCACCAAGTGCAAAGAACAAAAAGAACACACAGAAATACTGAGCAAGGCTATATGGAGCAATCTAAAGTCTCCATTTGTTGAGTGAAAGTGATCTTTTTTTTTTAAAGCTTCAGCTGAAATCTACCTAAATCTTCAGTTCCTGTGCAACAAGACAAGAGATAGTAAGATTTTGTTAAAACATAACTTAAAATTTTTAACAAAGTCAGTGATGGACTTATGCATACTTTTCTATTAGGTTTCATTGTGACTGTTTTCTTGGAGGAGATAGGAATAAAACCTATTTTTTGTTTTGTTTTGTTTTGTTTTATTGTAGCTGGATAGAATTTTTGCTCTTAACGGTAATTTAGTAGATATTTAATTTTATTGATTCTCAATCTTTATTATGCATCAGAATCAGCTAGAAGATTTTTTTTAAAAAAAATGTATCCTGACCCCACTCCTGGAAGTTCTGGTTTCAGTTCTCTGGATGTGGCTGGTTACTGTTATTATTTTTTATGTTCCCATGGTAATTTGGTTGTGCAGTGAGGGCTGATCACCACAGCTGTAGCTGAACCTGAATCATCCATTTCTTAGATAAGAAAAAGTATTAGAGAAGGCACGTGGTCTATACAAAATCACCCCATTTTCAGTAGAAAAAACACTGGACTTGTGACCAGAAAATACGGATTTGACTTGTGGCTTTCTTACCGAATAATTATATAAAATTGTGCAAACCACTTAACTCTCAGTTCAGGATACTCATTGAGAACATGAAAATACAATGCGTACTTGACACACCTCACTAGATTAATGAGAGAATCAAGTGACATAAACTATGTAAAATTATTTTTCAAAATGCAAAGAACTACACACATATAAAGAGTTGTTTAGTTGTTATTTGTAGCAGAAGCAATACTAGAAATCTCCTCTATCTCTTAGTTCTTTTACTTTTTAACCATTCTCTATTGCATCAGTGATTGTATTACACAACCAGTTATCAGACATCGTATAAATCAGTCCATAGCATTAACTAGCTTTTCCACATACAGCGGCGACTAACTTACGTATGCACAATCCAGATGCTCTACAGCTCCACTACTCAAAGCATGTTGATCCAGGAACCAGCTCAGTATAACCATACAGCTTGCTAGAAATGTGAATCTTATGCCTCACCTTAGACCCACTGAATCCAAACATTTACTTTAACAAGATCCCCAGGTGATTTGATACACATTAAAGTTTGAGAAGTACTGTTCTACAAGATCTCAAAATGTCTTTGGCATGACAAAAATAGGTTCAGTGGCATTTAATCAATTCTTTTTCCTTTTTAATTCTTTAAAAACTAGAAATACATATGATAGATATGTGTGTACAAAAGTATAACTCTATAAAAAACTATTGGATTAAGTAAATGTTACCTTATTCTGCTTGGGCTGAATAACAGCATTCATTGCATTAATTTTCTCAAACTCTCTTTAGGTTTCTCCTCATAATAATCAATTCTTAGCAGCAATTTTGATTCATTTGAACTAATCACTATTAGATCCTGTGGAAGCTTAGGGATTTAAAATTCTCATTTTAGATGAGATTTTTTGAACAGAAGTGATTAGACTCTATATGATCAAAGTTCCCCATTGACTATAACATGCCTTTCCCCCATTCTTCAAAGCTCATTTTACCAGGCTCAGGCTGAAACTAATTTGTGATTCTTAGGGGTGGGCAATGCATACAGTTTATTATTTGGATCACGTTTTCTTAGTTATGGAAGACACATCCTTGGTAATTTGAATTTAATCAGAATATTGCAATTTAAGGAGAGTTGAAGGATCAGAATCTGATCTCATTATCCAGACATTTAAAAAAAGGAAAGAAAAGAAGTAAACAGTTTTGTCTTTATTTTTTTTTCTCAACGATGCTGTGTTCCAATTAATTACCCTGTCTTAAGTCATTCCCTAGGTGCTGCACAAATTAGGAGTGTCTGAGTGGGAATTAAATAAGGTGAAATCTTAACAAATGGCAGCTATATCAGTTACTCAGCTGTCACACAGACCCTGCATACTGAGTGGAAATTTTCCTGCAACCCCAGATTCCCCTCCACATCTAATTGGGTGCAAATTGCTGCCTATTTATACTTGATTTATGAATAGACGTCCACTCAAAAGTGTCATGGACTTGAGGTATATTAAGAGGCTTGTGATGAATCTGTTTACAGGGGAGGTAATGATTTTTAAAATGTTTGGCCACAAAATGTGAGCAGGGCAACAAGATGTGGCAGAAAAGATGTTTCCTAGAACATCTCTTAAACTTTTAAACCTATTGCAAAATGAGCCAGCAGTAAAGAAATGCAAAATGATCCATATGGTTTTGGTAGAGGAAGGAGAATAGGGGCTCCCACTTTGTGCGACTGTCAATTTCACTTTAGAAAGTATAAGGATGGGTTGAGAAAAAAGCCCCAGGCATAAAGTAAAAAGTTTGTTGGGGAAGATGAATTTCCCTGAATCTATTCCATTTACCCCAAAGAAAAATACAGATTGTCATCTATTAAACGTAGGCAACTAATTGATATTTCTGGCATAGTTCTTTGAAATGCAACTTGTAGTGAATAAATTAAACAGTGCAAATTGTACAACCTTAGTGCTGGAGATAACCTAATCAACTATGTATAGGACCAGACCTGTTTTACGTTAATTCAAATAAGTCTATATCATGTCACATGTCCTTTTCAATTTCATGCTACACTGGGATGATCATTTTGTTTACTTTTTGCAGAAGTATTTCATGCTAAAACAACAAGAAATGTTCATTGGTACATTCACCGATATTGTCACTTTGGTTATGCTTTCCATGTCTCTATCAATGGAAGCATATTTCCCTGTGATTCTTCATCCCTGCCCAAGTCATAAGGACCCATCTCAGGGATTTACAGACAGCTTGCACAAATGCATTCTTTATAGCCGTAAGTGTGTTTCTCCTCAGTTTATAGACAAGACATGATCTATTAAGTGTATTGCCTGGGGATTATAAAATGAACATTTACAATTAGCAATAAATAAACCTAAAAAGCCCAGAAGTTTCCCTGAAGGATAAGTTTCTAAAAGTGTTCACTTTTCAGTGACTACTGCATGTTATGGGGCAGTGGAGGTTATTATTATCATGTAGGTTGAGTTCACTCTAACTAGCTAGGTTTCATGGGCCACAAAAATACTTAAATATTCTAGCTTCTGGAAGAATGTAACAGAAAGAGAATCAGACAAGTAGGTGTCAAATCCTGGTTCTGCCACTTATTTACAAAGCTGCCTCAACTCTTTCAATATCCTCACCTGTACAATGTCTACTTCTGTATGTTACTGCAATTGTAAAATGGGACAAAGTAACACACTTAGAACATTGCCCAGCATATAGTAAGAAGGTTTTCAATAAATGTCATTCTCCTTTATATTCTTATTTGAAAAAATAGCACAGTATTTTCAAGAGAATCAAAGGAGGTAAAATATATATACAGAAACAATGTAACATAAATATTGGCTATTAAAACATACTAAAGGGTGTAGCATGAATACCCATATGTTATTTGTGATTGATACCTCTGAGACCCCATAATGGCTGATTTGAGTTTCTAAGTATCATTGAGAAAGCATGGAAAAAAACTCAAGGTATGCATCTAGGTTTATGCTACAACTTCTTTTCTGCCAATTTGTATACCTAGTATCTCACATTTGGGGACTGTAAGAGATGCTGCTATTAGAGAATGAAATTCAATTTTGACATGATATTTTTTAAAATCAAATGGCTCATGTATGTCACCTCCAGCCAATATCTTCTGAGAAACATGGATATAGTAATACGCCACCTCCTTTGCAGTATTGCATATTCACTCGTAGACACAGCTTTGCCAGCACAACATAGCATGTCCATCTTCCTGTACTTAACAACAGAGCCATACCAGTGACCAAAATAAATATTGAAATACTGCTATACATTTGGTAAAGAGCTACTTACTGCCCTTAACGATTCAAAGGTTCTTCAAATCCCACTACCCTTGCCCTGGAAACGCCAGCATGTCCCCACAATCCAGCAAACATTTGGGCTTCCAAGTCTTGCTTTGGAACTAGTACTGGGGTCTATTTTCCTTCATCAGTATCTGTGTTGTACTTGTGATTAAGTAGTTGTGTCTCTTATTCATCTGTGCCTAAATCCTTGCCCTTCTTGCTCCCCAATATAGCATAGAAAACCACTCCAATATAATATAAAAACACCAGCAGCTTATTTTCACAACTGCTTTGATTTCTGTTGGTTTTACTCCCTGTCCCATTCCACTGCCCCTTGACAATCAAGCTGCTGATAGAACCTGAGGAGAGTCTCCTCTTTTCAGTCCTTAGTCTATCTCTTCTGAGTCATTTCTGAACCTCCGAGACTTTAGACCTTTATCCTACTCTACCGCCATGACCTTGGCCTGACCTTCAAAATCTTCTAGGCTTCCTTTGAATCTGATTGCTCTGACTGTGTCCACTGTAAGCACTGCCGTACCCCTTTCTACAAAGAAGACTGAAGAGATGATGGGTTATTCTTAGCGCTGTAGCAGTCATCCTGTCCGGCATTGAAATCTTTAAAAAGTACAAAGAGACATAGAGTTTTAAAGAGGAGGAACTGACCTTTGTTGGTTCTGCCAGAAAGCCTTTCAGAATGATGTGCTTCAGGATAGATCATGGTCAATGGTATAAATGCATCATAGACTGAGACTGTTCAAAGTTAATTAGTGTTTTGTTATTTTATTCTTTGGGGGATGTAGGTGATGAAGTTATGTAGAATGGTAAGAAGATTTGAGAAAAGTGAAAGACTGAAGGCTAAATGTCTTTGCTTCAATTTTACACCTTTCATTCCAGGCAACCCACCAACTAGAAAGAGTTCCAGTTGGCCAAGATCTGCCCTAGCTCTCTCACCTGCCTTCTGCCTTGGTCCTTGTTAACCTTTCTGATTTTTTTTTTTTTTATCTATCTGGCTTCTGAATTTTTTTGTCTATTTTACCCACTCCTTCAAATTTGATGATTGATATAGTTTTTCCAGAATAAATTACTGCTGCCAGCTTTTGAGGATGGAGATCTGAATTTGCCCTATGTTCTATCCAATCTCTGTGACTCTTGAAAACTATACAGCCTTCTTTTGCCTTCCATTAATTCCACTGGTTTCTATAAAACTGTAATGCAACAAAATGTCACTTTTCTAAATTGCTGTACTTACTATAGAATTATTCAGTGTTAAAAATTGAATAAAAAACTATTCAAAAGGTAAACTAAGCTTTCCTATAAATAAATAGACCATTTATATATATTCTTTCAGGTATGGGAAAAGGCTACAGAACTTCTGAATATATTCTTGAATTGGTCCATTAAGCATTGTGTAGGAAGGATGGTCTCTGTCCCTCCCTTATGACTAGACTGCCATGACAACTCAATTTCAGCATTTGGCCTCTTGCCAGAGCAGTGTCCAGAGCCATTGACCAAAAACTCCAAGCTGAAGAGGAGTGGAGGGACCTCAGGCACCCTGCAGCAAGGAATAAATGCCATTGAACTATAAAAGCACAGGGTTCTTAGGTTCTTTTATGAGGAACTGCCTTCCTGTGACGGTTTCTGTTTTCACCTTTGCTATGATTTTATATGCAAAGTAGATTTCTTGCATTCTGAATATTGTTAATTTGCTGATTCTAAATCTTAATTTGTTGATTCTAAATATGGTTAGCAGAACATGTTAGTGCAGTGACCCTATTTGGCACTGGTTTTATGGGTATACAAAATAGATACTCTTCATATGTTGATGCTGACAAAATGCTGTGGCCAGAACTGAGACAGAGAAATTCAATTTATCACTTAATTCACCTGGTTCTTCCCTCATGGCTAAGTCTCCAGCCTTGTCTGCTTCAGTCTTTCCTATTGGTATATCATTAAGTGATTCCATATGTAGTCACGTATTGATTTTGGTGGTAGTCAAAACCTGTTGCATTTTGAGCTATAATATCTCCTTCCTGATTTTTCAAATTATATGGTGAATCAAAATGTAATTCTTTGGGGGAAAAAAAGGGTAAAGAAAGAAAGGGTAGAATAAGTACCAATTAGAAAAATGTTACATGGATTTTTCTTCTTTCCATCTCCAAACTTTACCTGGAAATTGGCTGGTAAACTTGTTTTTAAATGTGACTCTCAGGATCCCCCTCTCAAAGATTCTGATGCAGCTTTTCTTAGGAATCAGGGCTCAGGAATTCAGTTTTTACAAATACCCAGCATAAATTCTGAAGCAAAATATGCAATGAGGCACCTTCTCAAGGGATTCCAGGCCAATTCAGAACAGATGCTGTTGACTTCTTAGCCGTTCAGCAGATGCAGTAAAACACCTTAAATATGCATCAGTTATTTTATCAGCAAAAGATACCAGTGAAATATAATAGAAAATCCAGGAATAGACCAAAGTGTATATGATAATTTGATATTATAAAGGAGGCATCTCAAATTAAGAGAACTTTTTAAAGCACTGTATTAGAACAGTCATTTGAGATAAATTTAGATTTGTACCTCACACATTATACCATACAATGGATAAATGCAAATTGACCAAAAATCTAAATGTAAAAATACATCCAAGTAGTAACAAAAAAAAAAGAAAGAAAAAAGAAAAGAAAAAATCAGTGTATTCCTTTATAATCTTTAAGTGAGGAAAAACCTTAGATTTGATCTAGAAGCAATTATAAGAAAAATGAATATATTCTACTACATTTTTTTTAACTTTCCTTGGGGTAATTAATATTAAAGAAGAAAAGATTAATGTGACTTTACATAAAGAGTTTCTGAAAACAAAAGAGAAAAAGAACAAAACCCAATTTTAAATAAATAAAATATATAGACATCTCACAGAAAAAGAAATATAAGAAACCATTAAACATTGTAAAGTGTTTGGGGAGCTAGCATGTTGCTACCTTGGGAAGAGAATTCTGAATCAGAAGCATGTTTGGTATAAACAAGGAAATAGTGTGCTGGTTTCATATGTTGAAGCATAGTGAGCAAGGGGAAGAGGAGTTAAAGAAGGGCTGGATTGATCCTGGTAGGCAGGTTAGAACTATGGGCTTCATTCTGAACAAGGTGGGAAGCCACTGGTTTTGAATATGGAACCTACTATGACCTGCATTACAAAAGGCTCCACGTGGTGAATAGACTGATGGTGAGTTGGTTCAAACTTCCCTTCTGCTATCACTATGATTATCTTCATGAAGGCGAGAAGTCAGGACTGAGACCTGCCTCTTCAAATCACACACACACATACACACACACACACAAACACACACACACACACCCCGCAGGTTTCTTAAGGGCCATAAATAACTGGGTTACAATCTGGCTCTGACACTTAATAGCTGTGCAAAATACCCTTTCTAATCCCCAACATCCTCATCTGTTGCATGAGTGAGTAATGAACACTTCTTAAGACTGTTGGTGGAATTAAATGAGGTAGTGTGCATAAGCTCTTAACTTTAGATGCCCACTGATGATTTCTTCCCTTCTCTTTCTTTTCAGGCTGGTCTCTGTACACAGAGATGTTTTAGGTAAGAAGACAGAGTCAGGAGTTCTAGACAGGTGAGAAATTATTCTCTGCTAAAACGTGGGAGGCCCCATTCTCAGAATCCTCATTGTTCTCAATAATGTTACAATCCAGCTCTAAGCTCAAAAGCAGCTTCTGTATTTGGTTGAAAGATTGACTTTATTGAGTTCCTTGAAATCATATTTTTCCTCTCTAAGTCACACTATGAATCTGAGGGTGGAGTTCTTTATGCCTTATAATGGTCAAAATGGACTTAATATTCCCCTCAGCTTGACTAAACTTTAGACAGATTTCTTCCTGACTACAGGCCCCTATCTTCTTTGCTTAGAGTGTTTACTTTAGAGAACTTAAAATTGAAAATCCTTTCTCTGCCTCTTTGAGATGTAAATCTTCTCCCAGCCTCTTGCCACGTTTACAACCCAGGGATGTCTTTCTCAAAGACCTTGGAGCTATTCCTTTGAAATGTCGTCATCAAGAAAGACAGCACCCCTATCTCTCTGTCTCTCTGGGAGGGTAGGGGCCTAACTTTAATAAGCTCCTATTAGCAAACACACATGGCCTCATCACATTGACCAACCTCCCCACTAAAGACCTCCAGTACTTTTTGCTAGCTTGCCCGTGCACAAAACCTCTCCTGCCTTTTATTTTAGGGCAGTTGAGTTGACTCGCTCTCCCTTATTATGATAGCCTTGAATAAAGTCTTCCTTACCTTTTAAACTCCGTCCTGTGCAATTGTTCTTTGACAATACATACCATCATTCCAAGACCAGGCCACTCCCTAAGGCCCATGACTGAGAGTTAAAGTCCAAGTTTTCATGGGAAAAAAAGAGCCCACTGTCTTATTTCAACACTACCTGTGACATTCTTAAATCCAGACTGGGCAGTTATGTATACGATGAGGATCTACTTTAACAATTGTCCCTAGGAATAAAAATGGGTTCAGGAAGACATCATGGCTTGCAAATAGATCTTCTTTGCCTGTGACATTATTAGTTAGCATTTTCAGTTTTTCAACTGTGTCACGTGGGAAAAATAAGTTGATAGCCTTCTGTATATGACCATGTACCCCCCCTTCTATCTCCATAGCTGTCCAGTAAAATCAATTTCCTACATTTTTGACCTTTCCATGAAGCATCTGTGTGGCCACTTTAGCAAGTAACTTGGTGCACCTGAGGGACAACTTGTTGTGGGGCTCTTGCTCAATGTATCTCTTTGATACTAACACTGAGGAAAAGGATCCCAGATGCCAGAAACATTTATAGACAGAAGGTCGTCCCTAGTTTTCATTTGCATCTCTTTGTTCTCATCATCAAAGACACCAACATAACTGTAGCCATAAAGGAGGATCTTCTACTTGTTCATTATGTGCTTCCTCCAGGGGTAGTATCATCGCTGACATTTCCCCAGCTAAATCACAAAAGCTCTGATTAACGCACAGCCTTGGGCAAATCGCTTATCCGGCCTCAGGTGACACGTGAGCCTCCTGCTTCTTAGTGCTTTCTTTATGTGCTTTGCATGAAGGAGCCTTAAAACCAAAGTAAGCTCTGTGCATTCACTAGCAACACAGGGCAGATAGAATAATGATCTCTTAATGAAGACTGACGGGAACTTTGATTACACCCACTTTCCCACAAGAAAAAGTCATATTAGACATGTTTGTCTAGAGTGAAGACTGAAAAAGGCTTTTTATTAAATCATAGATGAGTGATAACCTCTGATCTAGCATTATACCATTGTGAATAGGCAAAATTAGAAATCTGGCAACTTCAGAGGGCAGAATGAAGGCTGGGAATTCTGGCCTTGACTTAAGGAAGTTAAAATGTGCAGAACAAGCTGCTTGAGAAGGGGATGAGGTTATTACAAAGGGAATTTATTCATGAGAGGACCACTACCATACCTACCATTTCTGAAATGCTTTGATTTCTTTATCTTAAAATTCCAACAAAAATAAATGGAAGTCATAAATGAACTGCAACTTGGATCTGCACAACTTATGCAAGGATTTTTTTTTTTTTAATTTGGAGTGGAATTTAATAGAGATTGCCAATTATTTTCTTTATAGTTTGTACCAAGTTACATTTCCACTAGTGAATTATGAGAAGGGCTGATTCCCTGTGCTGTGTTAACCCACAGTGTGTAATCAAACTTTTTGACCTTCACCAGTCTGAGAAGTAAATGTGAAGACTCTGTGTAGTTTTAGTTTACATTCCTCTTATAATGTGTAAAGTTGAACAGATTTTGTATGTTTAAAGGCCTTTTCATTTTTCTTTATCGTGAACTGTTTGTTCATATCCTTTGCTTATTCGTTTATTGAACCATTGGCCTATTTCTTATAGATTTAGAGTTTACAGACATTTGTCTGTGATATGATTGGCCTATTTCTAACCATTGGCCTATTTCTTATAGATTTAGAGTTACAGACTTTTTCTGTGATATGATTAGCAAATGCTTCCCAGAATTTCATGTTTGTCTTATGGCTTGATTTATTGTTTTTTTCCAATATAAATTTCAAAAACCTTTTTAGGGAATTTATTTATATATTTGTTTCCTTCACAACCAATCTTTTTGGCAGTTTATATTTCATGTTTAAATCTTGAGTTCATTTACATGTCAACTATGAATCTGACTTTATTTTTTCCAGGTGATTGCTCATATGTTTTCACAACATTTATTGAATAATCTGTAAGTTCCTCACCAACGTAAAAATCACATTTACCACATAGTTAAAATCTCACATATATTTGGTTTTATGTCTGGAATTTCTATGATATTTCATTGGTTAGTCTATATGTGCAACAGTATTACACTATTGTAATTAGTGTAGCTCTACAATATGTTTTAATATCTAATGAGACTTTCCCTCAATATAAACAACTCAATATAAATTATCATTATTTTATGAGTTCTTCTAATACAGTATTTCTTTTAATTTGTTTATATTTAGGGTCTGCTGGTAGTTTCCTTCATTCTCTCAAGTGGAATTAATGCTTTTCCAAGTATGTTTTCAGATCACTTCATTTAGACCCTTTCTCTACTGTAGCCTATACCACCTTCCATTACAGTTTATATTGTTTATTGTTTACTTTTTTACCTTTTTATGTTACACCTTTGTATTCTGGAGGTCCAACCCACAGTTGATGCTCAAATATCTGCTGTTTGCTTAACTGGCTTAAGGCAGTAATGCTGGCCTCTTTGACAGCCTTTATTTGCTTTCCTGGTTTACCAGCACTAATACTAGACCCTAGCAAAGTCCCTTATTCTATATTTTTATGGGGTGGCTCAAGCCAAGAGGAAAACATGACAGATCAGGGCCCTGCATTGTTGGTTTGGTTTCTGGTTCACTTTAGAATGAAACAAAGCAAAACCTGTTACCTGTAGACTCTGGTGTCTATGCCACAGAGAGCATTGACTGCTCAAATATTAGAGCTCATAGCTGCTCCCACTTCATTCTCCTTTGAATGGGCTCAGGATTTCTATAAGGCATTACTATCAGCTGGCCATATGTTAAATTCACAGATCAATAAATCATAAGGCAGCATCCTTTAGTAATTTGCTTCCAAAAGTCACTCAATGGAAACAATGGAAAGCAAAGAACTAAAAACTGTGAAACTAGCACTAATTTCTTTCTTGTCTCTGCATTCACAGAACGTTTTTTTCAATGCTAGCAGGTACCTGAACATTGCACACAGACTGCATGGATTCTAATAGTCTTGCCTGTGCTTTTTACATTTCTACCAAAATTATAATTTCCTCTTCAGCTAAACTTTCTAACACAGAGTCTCAAAATCAGATCCAACAGTTTTTAGAACCTCATACATTCCAGATGCTCTGATAGATATCTGCAATTACATTTTGTCATTGAATATTTATAATAATTATGTGCATTAAGAACTATTTTCAGCATTTTTTTATTGGTTATGGATATTCATGAGATACAAAGCTGATAGTCACCACTCGTGCCCAAGATGTGATGGCCAGATACATACCCATTACCACAAATTGTGATTATACCCTGTGTCCCCCACCTAATTATCCCAAAACTCCCTCCTGATCCCCCTTTTGCCCACTCCACTTTATATTCCTAGGTATGGTTTCTCGCTCTGCAAGTCCAACACACCACTGTGGTCATTCTTTCCTTACTTCTTTCTCTCTTAGCACCCACTTACGAGTGACTATATTTGTTATTTATCCCTCCGTGCTTTCCTTATTTCACTCAACATAAGTTTCTCCAAGCTCATCCATGTTGTTGCAAATGAGAGAATTTCATTCTTTTTTATGGTAGAGTAGTATTCCATGGTATATATATACCACATTTTCCTTATCCAATCATCCATCGGTGGACATTTAGGTTGGTTCCATGTCTTCACTACTGTAAACAGAGCTGCAATGAACATGGGAGTGCAGGTAACCCTTCAACATGATGATTTCCTTTTCCCTGGGTATATACTCAGAACTTGGGTTGAAGGATCATATGGAAGATCCATCTGTAGTTGTTTGAAAAACTTCCATACTCTTTTCCATAGTTGTTGTACTAATTTACAGTCCCACCAACAGTGTAAGAGCATTCCCATTTCTCTAAACCCTTTCAAGCATTTGTTATTCTCTGTCTTTTTGATTATAGTCAGTTTAATTGGGGTGAGATGATATCTCAGTGTGGTTTTAACTTGCATTTCCCTGATGACTAATGATGTAGAGCATTTTTTCATGTACCTGTTGGCCATTTGTATGTCTTCTTTGAAAAATTTCTATTGAGCTCCTTTCCCCAGTTTTTAATTGGGTTATTTATTTTTTTTACTGTATAATAGCTTGTGTTCCTTGTATATTATGGATATTAATCCCTTGTCAGATGCATAGTTAGCAAAAATTTTCTCCCACTCTGTAGATTGTCGTTTCACTCTGTGGATTGTTTCCTTTGCTATGCAGAAATTTTTAGTTTGATATAGTCCCATTTGTTTATTTATTCTTTTGTAACCTGTGCTTTCAGGCTTATGTTCATAAATTCTGTGCCCAGACATAGTTCTTGAAGTGTTCCACCTATATTTTCCCTTAGTAATTTTACAGTTTCAGGTCTTATACTTAAGTCTTTAATTCACTTTGAGTTGATTTTATTATATGGTGAGAGATGCATTTCTAGTTTTATTTTTCTGCATATGGATATCCAATTTTCCCAGCACCACTCATTGAAGAGGAAGTATATTCCCCAATGCATATTTTTGTTCCCTTTGTCAAATATCAGATGACTATAAGCCTTAGGGGTGATCTCTGGGTTCTCAATTCTGCTCCACTGGTGCAAATATCTATTTTTATGCCAGTACCATGCTGTTTGGGTTACTATAGCTTTGTAGTATAATTTGAAGTCAGGTAGTTATGCCTCTGGCTTTATTTTTTTGCTAAGGATTGTTTTGTCTATTTGGTGTCTTTTGTTGTTCCATATGAATGTTAAGGTTTTTTTTTTTTTTTTTTTTTTTTTCATTTGCGAGAAGAATGTCATTGGTATTTTGATGGGGATTGCATTGAATCTGTAGATTGCTTTGGGTAGTATAGACATTTTCATAATATTAATTCTTCCAATCCAAGGTCATGGAATGTCTTTCCATCATTTGTTTCTTCTTTAATTTATCACAGAGGGATAAATACTGCATATACTCTCTCATAAGAGGGAGCTAAATGATAAAGGAGAAAGGAAAGAAAGACCACTGTGGTGGTCTTTCCATCTTTTTGTCTTCTTTAATTTATTTCAGTAGTGGTTTGTAGTTCTCATTGTAGTGATCTTTCACCTCCTTGGTTAAATTGATTCCTAGGTACTTAACTTTCTTTTTTGTGTGTGATTGTTGTAAATGGGCTTACTTTCTTGATTTCTCTTTTTGTTAGTTCATTATTGGAAAATATAAATGAAAATGATTTGGGGGCTTTTATATTGTGTACTGCAAAATTTTTGAAATTATTAACTGACTCTAGGAGTTTTTTGGGAGAGTCTTTAGGTTTTTTATGTATAGTATCATGTCATCTTCAAATAGAGACAGTTTGACTTCATCTTTTCCCATCTGGATGCCCTTTATTTCTCTCTCTTGCCTCATTGTTCTGGCTAGTATCTCCAGTACTATGTTAAATAGAAGTGGTAAGAACAGGCATCCTTGTCTTATTCCTATTCTTAAGGGAAAAGCCTTCAGTTTTTCCCCATTCAGAATGATACTGGCAGTGGGCTTGTCATAGATGGATTTTATTGTGTTGAGATACTTTCTTCTATACCTAATTCATTGAGAGTCTTTATCATGAAGGGATGTTGAATTTTGTCAAATGCTTTTTCAGCATCTATTGAGATAATCATATGGTTTTTATATTTGAGTTTGTTGATGTGATCTATCACATTTATTGACTTTCATGTGTTGAACCATCCTTGCATCCCTGGGATGAATCCCACTTGATCATAATGTGTAATTTAAAAAATATTTTTCTGTATTCTAATTGCTAATATTTTGTTGAGGATTTTAGCATCTAGGTTCATCAAGGATATTGGCCTGTAATTTTCTTTTTTTTGTTGTTCTGTCTTTATTTGGTTTTGGTATCAGAGTTATGTTGACCTCATAGAATGAGTTTTGGAAAGTAGCATCTGTTTCAATTGTTTAGAGCAGTTTCATGAGAATTGGTATTAATGCCTCTTTAAAAGTTTGATAAAATTCAGCTGTAAAGCCTTCTAGACCTGGACTTTTTTTGTTGGAAGATTGCTAATTACCACTTCAATCTCCTTGCTTGTTATTGGTCTGCTCAGGTTTTCTATCTCTTCTAGTTCAGTCTGGATAGTTTGTATGTGCCCAGAAACTTATCCATATCTTCCAGGTTTTCTTATTTGTTGTCACACAGTGGTTTATAACAGTCTCTAATGATTCTTTGTATTTATGTGGTATCAATTGTAATGTCTCCCTTTTCATTTCTGATTTTTGTTATTTGGGTCTTTTCTCTCTCTCTCTCTCTCTCTCTCTCTCTCTCTCTTTTTTTTTTTTTTTTTTTTTTTGTTAACCTAGCTACTGATTTGTCTATTTTATCTATCTTCTTGAAAAAACAACTTTTAGTTTTGTTGATCTTTTTTATTGATTTTTGGGTCTCTGTTTCATTTACTTCTGCTCCGATCTTAATTATTTCTTTCTATCTACTACTTTTAGCATTGGATTGTTGTTGTTTTTCTAGTTCTTTGAGGTGTAGCATTAGGTCTTTTATTTGAAGTCTTTCCATTCTTTTGATGTAAGCCTTTATTGTTAGTTTCCCTCTTAGTACTACTTTTGCAGTATCCCACAGATTTTGGTATGATGTGTCTTTATTTTCATTAGTTTCATGAAATTTTTTGATTTCTTGTTTAATTTCTTCTTGGATCCATAGGTCATTCAGGAGCCTATTGTTTAGTTTCCATGTATTTGTATAGTTTCCATAGTTTTTGCTTGTTGTTAATTTTCAGTTTCAGTCCATTGTGGTCTGAAAAGATACTTGGAATGATGCCAATTTTTAAAAATTTGCTGCGACTAAATTTGTGACCTAATATGTGGTCTATCTTGGAGTATGTTCCATGTGTTGATAAGAAGAAAGTATATTTTTTGTTTGTTGGGTGAAATGTTCTATATATATCTGCCAGGTCCAGTTGTTCTAAGGTGTAGTTTAAATCCTGTGTCTTTTTGTTGATTTGTTGCCTGGAAGATCTGTCTCTTACTGAGAGAAAGGTATTCAGGTCACCCACTATTAATGTGTTAGGGCCTATTTCTCTCTTTAGGTCTAAGAAACCTAATTGGGTGCCTACGTATTTATGATTGTTATGTCTTCTAGCTGGATAGATCCTTTTATCATTATATAGTGGCATTCTTTGTCTCTTTTTATGTTTTTTGGCTTAAAGTATATACTATCTGATAAAGAATAGCTACTACTGCTCATTCTTGGTTTCCATTTGCAAGATATATGTTTTTCCATTCCTTCACTTCTAGTCTATGTGTGTCCCTACAGGTGAAGTGGGTCTCTTGAATACAGCATATACTTGGGTCTAGGTTTGTAATCCAATCAATCAGTCTGTGTCTTTGGAATGGGGAGTTTAATCCATTGACATTTAGGGTAGTTATTGACAGGTATTGTTCAATTCCTGTCATTTAATTTGTTTTTGTTTTAGATGATTTAAATGTCTTTGATTATTACTTCCCCTTTTATTTATCTTCTTCAACGTTCGTTAGAAATGTAAGGTGGCATGATTTAGCTTCTTTTTCTTCCTCAGTGTCATTTTTCTTTTTATGGCAGGTTTTGCTCTTTCTTGTATATTTGTGATAGTGATCATCATTGTTCAGATTTCAGATGAAGGACTCTCTTGAGAATTCCTTGCAGGGATGGTCGTGTGGTGGTGAACTCCCACAATTTTTGTTTGTCTGGGAAATACACTATTTCTCCCTCCTTTTTGAAGGAGAGCCTTTCCAGGCAAAGAATTCTTGGCTGGCAATTTTTTTTCTTTTAGTATTTTGAATATATCGTTCCACTTTCTTCTGGCCTGTAGAGTTTCAGTTGAGAAGTCTGCTGTTAGTCTGGTGGGGGTTCGGTTATAGGTGACTTGACACTTTTCTCTTGGTGCTTTTAGAATTCTCTCTTTGTCTTTGAGCTTTGCAAATTTGACTATAATGTGTCTTGGAGAGGATCTTTTTGGATTTTACCTGTTTGGGGAACTTTGAACTTCTTGGATCTGAAAGTCTGCATCTCTCTCTATACTTGGGAAGTTTTCTGTTATTATTTCCTTGAAAAGATTTTCAATACCTTCTCCTTTCTCCTTTCCTTCTGGAATACCCACAATTTGGATGTTAGAGCATTTCAGGTGTCTGCTATCTCCCTTAGATTTTCTGCATTATTTTTAATTCTTTTTTTCCTTTTTCTTATCTGCCTGTGTTATTTCGAAGAGACCATCTTTGAGATCTGAAATTCTTTCTTCTGGTTGCTTTAGCCTTCTGCTCAAGCTCTCTGTTGTGTTTTTGTTGTTGTTTGTTTGTTTGTTTTATTTCATTGAGTGAATCTTTCATTTCTAGGAGTTCTGCTACACTCTTTTTTAAGATATTAATCTTTTTGTAAATTTCTTCCTTCATATTCTGGATATTATTTCTTGTTTCATTGTGTTCTCTAATTAAGTCTTTTATCTCTTCGAATTTTTTTTTTTTTAAGATCATTGCTTGGAATTCCTTTTCCAACATTCCAAGGATTCCCTGTTCTATAGGGTCTGAAATTTGGGCATTACTGTATTCCTTTGGTGGTGTCATATCTTCTTGTTTGTTTGTGTTGTCTTTTTTGTTGATGTTTGGTTATCTGGTAGAAGACTTGTGTCTTTTGTTTCTCTGGGGTTGGCTATGAGGATAAAGATTTCTTCCTCTGTTTGAGGATAAAGATTTCTTCCTCTATTTGTAGGTTCTACTGGTGACTCTTCTTGTATAAATGTAGTCGAGTGAGTGGCAGGTTGCCTGTAGAGTGGCCCGGGCTGCTACTGTGGTGGTGAACTGTCCTTGTGGTGACAGGTGCAGCAGTGGATATATTACATCACCTTGGGTCCTGTTCTGGAATCCGTGGCTATAGACTGAGTCCCCAGTGCCACATGGGTCTTGGCTCACCTTGGTGCCTGCTGGGCCTGTGGGTGCTTCCCTGCCCTCTGGGCCTTAGACCAAGCCCCCGTGCCACACAGGTCTCAGCTCATCTTGGTGTCTGCTGGGCCTGTGGATGCTTCCCTCTGGGCCTAAGTCTGAGCTTCGTGCCACGTGGGTCTTAGCTCACCTCGGTGGCTGCTACGGCTGTGGTCACACAAAGACTGAGCCCTGGAGCCACACATGTCTTGGCTCATCTCGATGGCTGCTGTGACTGTAGGCACTTCCTTCTGGGCCTTAGACTGAGGCCTCTGTGCTGCACAGGTCTTGGCTCACCTTGGTGTCTGCTGCAACTATCTATTATTGGCATTTAAAGATGAGCAAACTGAGATCCAAAGAGACTAAAATAATTATCCTTCCTGTGTCACATATCTGTTACATTTTGGAAAACTGGTTGAAATCTAGGGCTAATTTTCTTTAAAAAAAAAAAAAAACTTTTCTTCGCTATTTTCTATAAAATGAAATGATGAAATGTTTCCAATAAATATTTGGACCTATCATACTATGGTAGGAAGACTTCTAAAATGATCCTTGCTATCGACTGAATATTTGTGTACTCCCAAATTTATATGTTTAAATCCTAACTCTGGATGTGATATTAGGAGGTGTATTAATCCATAACAGAATACCTGAGTAATTTATAAAGAAAATAGATTTATTTGGCTCATGATTCTGGGGCAGTGGCATCTGGCATGGGCCTCAGGTTGCTTCTACTCATACTGGAAAGTGGCAGGCAGCTGGCAGGTGTAAGGAAATCGCATGTTGAGAG
The DNA here is from genome assembly GCF_027409185.1 of Cynocephalus volans. Lineage (NCBI taxonomy): Eukaryota > Metazoa > Chordata > Mammalia > Dermoptera > Cynocephalidae > Cynocephalus > Cynocephalus volans. The sequence continues at coordinate 128,716,418 of NC_084463.1, forward strand.
AGGAAGCAGGATATAGAGAGGAGGTGCCAGGTTTCTTTTAACAATCAGCTCTCGCTAATCCATTTCTGGGAGAGGTCACTCAACCCCTGTCCCCCAAGGGAGGATTTAATCTATTCATGAGAGATCTGCCTCCGTGACTCAAACAGCTCCTAACACTGCCACATTGGGGATCAGATTTCAACATGAGCTTTGGGGGACAAACATATCCAAACTATATCAGAAGGTAATTAGGTCATGAGGGTTGAGCTCTTATGAATGGGATTAGCATCCTTTTAAAGACAAGAGAGAGCTTTCTTTCTTTCTTGCAGCTCTCTGCCATATGAGGATACAACAAGAAAATGGCTGTCTGAAACCCAGAAGAGGAATACAATTACGCTGGCACTTTGACCTCTGACTTGCTGCCTTCAGAACTGTGAGAAATAAATTTCTGCTTTGGATAAGCCGCCCAGTCTATGGTATTTTGTTGTAGCAGCCCAAACTGACAAAGATAGTCCTCAATGATCTCTATCTCCTGGTATTCATTTCTTTGTGTAACACCCTCCTCTCGAATGAGGACAAATCCTTGTGACTTGTTCTAATAAATAGAACATAGGAAAATGTGATGAGATGATTAAGTTCCAAAAGACTGTGACTTCTGTATTGCTGATTCTCTTTCTCTCTTGCTATTCTCTCTTGCTCTCTTGCTTGCTTTAATTTGACATGCTGTATAGAGAGGCCCCGTAGCAAGGGGTGAAGAGAGTCTTCTGGTCAACAGCATGTGAGCAGCTGACAACTTGGATTGACAACTCAAGTCCAATACTGTGAAGCAGTGAATTCTGCCAACAACCACGCGAGTGAGCTAGGAAGTAGATTCTTCATAGTTGATACTTGAGATGACTATGGTCTCAGCCATCACCTTGACAGCAGCCTAGTGAGAGACCTTGAAATAAAGGTCCCAGGTAAGCCATAATCAGACTTCTGACATACAGACACTGAGATAGTAAATGTACGTAGGTCTGACTTTGGGGGTAATTTGTTACACAGCAATAGATAACTAATATGCATGCAGTCTCACTTCTAGTTATTTACAGGTGTGTATCAAATTATTTCAAAAATGTAGTGGCTTAATAAACAATTACTAGTTTTACTCCAGTATTTTCATTGGGTTGGGCTTGTCTCTGCCCCACCCTGTCTGAGGCATCAACTGGAACGATTAGACTTGCTGTAGGTAGAAATAGCTGGGAACTTGCTAACATCTCTTTCTCTCTTCATGTAGTCTCATGGTCTATCCATGTGTACTCTCCATATGGTGTCTCCAGAGTAGTAACCTCAGAGTAATTATACTTCTAACTTGGGAAGCCAGAGCTCCAAGACAAGGTTTTGTAAGAGACCACAGCAGAAGCTACAAAGTTTCTTATGACCTAGTTTCAGAAGTCATACAGTGCCACTTCTGCCATATGCTACTGGTCTCACAGGGCCAACCACAACTCTGTGGGGGAAGCCTACATAGAGCATGAATAATGGGAGATGAGATTATCTGGGGACTATCTTGGAGTCTGCTACCATACTGTTCTATATTTGTGTCTCTTCCTCATCTCATCAAATGTCAAATGCTACCTTCAAAGAAAACAGGCTTAGCAGTTGGACAGATGTGCTGTCTACTCTTTGTTTTCTAGATTTTACCTGGAGAAGTCCTATTACCCTAGTTTCCTGACTCATAAAATTAGGGTAAATATCTACTTTAATTGAGCTATGGTAAAGTTTAATGAGGTAAAAAAGTAAATGCTCAAGTAGAATGCTAGCACATAGTACGTGATCCATGCATGGTGGATGGTATTCCTGCTTTCCTCACTACTATATCTTTCCCCAGCCCCTTTTTTTCTAAGTCTCTCTGCTAGGGCTTCCCACATCCTGCCCCTTATTATAGTTGTTTGTGTACATTTATTATCTTGCCTAATGAGTTATAAAAACCCTTTAGAGACACAAATCATATTCATCTTTAAAATCTCACTAACCTAGTAACTGGTAGGTGCCTAATAAATAATCACTGATTAAATCTTCACTACTTACCCTTTGCACTATTCATCTAGTGCTATTTATTTATTGCCTTGTCCACCAGTGAAGGGTAAGCTGCTTAGTGGAAGTGGCCATGCCTTGTAACCAATGTTTTCATCAGGCCTTGTACCAAGTGTAATTTAATTGAAGTCTATGAAACAAATTTTAATATCCACTGTTTTATTAACACTACCTCATTCCTCTGACTAGATGCTTTCTACATTCTGGCAGGAAAGAGCAGAGAAAAGTGGGAAAAGGCAGTAGAACAGAGAAGTTTGACACTCATACTCAGGGGTTAGACAACCTGGTTTTGAATCAGATTTAGGCAGTTACCTTGGAAATTAGAACCTCATTTGTTATTTGTAAAATAGGAAAATAGTTTCTCCTTATAAGGTGGTTTTGAGAAAAAAATTGGATAATGAATGTACAAGGCTTAGCACAACACTTGTACAAAGTAAGTGCAAGGTAAACCTTGGTTCTCCTTAAATGTCACCTCTTTCATGAAGACTTAGATCACCTATGCTGAACTCTGCCCAAAACACCTGTGTGGTTTTGTTTGATTTTTCCTTATAGAAAATGTCTCATTCAGCTCTATAAAAGTGAAATGTGGTTTCTTTTAGCATTAATTCTAGATTGCAAATCTTAGACTATAGAGCATCTGGACAAGATTTGGCATGAAGTCCTGAATACAGCATAAGTAAAGTAATATTTCTGTATCCTTTCCCCACATTTAAACTTCTGCATGTCCTCTTTGTAACAATTATATAGATGGAAGGAGGTTGCAAGTGTTATTGGTTGAAATGTGTATTAGGCCATTTTTTTCTAACCAGAATTGTTGATTAATCCTGTCACTCTGGTTACTATTCTTTTAGTAAGCAGACATAGGATTTCTCTTGTAACCAGCATCTCTCTCTCTCCCCCAGTATTGATCTTTCCCTCCCTCAATATTTATCTTCCTTTTTTTTTTCCTTTTCTTGGAGATGAAGAGGTGAATGAATACCTAAACTTCATTTTACAACTCAACTTTAGTCAGAGTGCCCTGCTTTGGAAATTATTGGGCACTTACTCAACATTATTCACTCTTCTTTAGTTCCAAGTGTATATTTTCTCCTGTCAGAATTCTGCAAGTAGGTAAGGTAAATGAAAGGCAGGATATGGCTGTTCCTTTGTTCTTGGAAGTAATAACATCAAAATCCCATCCCTTGAACATTTAGTGCAAAATATTAGCAATACTAGTCATAGCAATAGTGGCTAACATGCACTGAATACCTCATGAGCCTGCTGTGAGCCATTCTGCTATAGGGAATGACATGGGAGCCTGAGTGAGACCCCTTGTCCTGCAGGCTACAAGGGGGTCCCGTGTGTGGCACGGCTCTGTGGAATTTTTTGTTTGTTCACCTTTGGTTGCTTGACAGGCTTCCCAGAATTAAACAGCCTAACCTTTTGGCTTAGTATGGCTTTGGGAAATTCCCTGGAGTTTCTCAAAGGACATGTTAAAATACATCAGAATTAACTGGTTTATTTAAAGGGCATTGTCAATACTAAAGGTGTTTTTGATGCATGTTCTAGGTATGAGTTGGCTCCATTTAATTTTGTCATTAATCTTCCTTGTTAGTGATGTGTGCATGGACCCATTGTGGCTGTGGTCATGCTCTTGTACGTGTGGAATGAAGTTATTATGTTGGATTTCTATCCACATTTCCCCAGGGACACGGTGGATCCGAGTGCAGTAATGTTTATAACTAATTAATCATCAACCAGTTACAGATTTCTTTGCTTCTCCCCACTGCCACAGTTTCACTTGATTTACCAAGAACATGTTCTTTCTTTAGTAATAATAAGAATGATATGGTGTGTTTTTGATAGTTTGAGTAGGATCATTTAACTTTTCACTTTGTCCCGTGTGCTGTTCCCAGAGTCTATTGGCAGGGAAATAAAAGGTATAAACATTGTGATTTTGATTATAAATTAAAATGATCAATATAGAAAGTATAAGCAATATTAAATTGTTAACCATAACTAATCAATGTTATTAAAATCAAGTATAGTAAATATAAGTAAGATTAATAAAAGGGTTAAATTGTAAGTTAAGAAGGTTAAGAATTATAGTTTAAACTAAAAGTCTGATGCTCTTTAAAGCCAAATATGCTGCTATTGTATAGTGCCCTGGCCACGAGCCACAGGCTTTGGGGTGAACTATTGATGCATGAGTAGATGTTTTTGTCACAGCATGAGTGCCTTGGAATGTTTTGACCTTTCTTTTTCAATAGAAACAAAATAAAAAATGTTTTGATTAAAAGATAAATCAATGTGTGGGCCGACCCCATGGCTCACTTGGGAGAGTGCAGCACTGGCAGCGCAGCAGCACCCGCCGCAGGTTCGGATCCTATATAGGGCTGGCCAGTGCGCTCACTGGCTGAGTGCGGTGCGGATGACACCAAGCCAAGGGTTGTGATCCCCTTACCAGTCACAAAAAAGAAAAAAAAACGAAAGATAAATCAATGTGTAAAAGATTAGGTAAAAACATATAAATAAAGCAAGATTTTTGTGTTGTTGTCCACACTGGGACTAGACATCTGTGGTCTGTCTCTTCCTTTTCACCGAATCCACACCACCTATTCAGGTCCAACGAATCCTGCGGAGCTGGTCTCTGGCATGAGCCCTTGTGAATGTTACATGTGTGTTAACTCAAGTAATCCCCAGAACAATGTAGTGGACTAAATACTGAAGCAGGAGCAATTTACCACCTTACCCAGTGTCAATTGATAAGTAGCAGGGCTGGAATACAAACCGAGAAAATTTTGCTTTAGCAAGAGACAGCTCTTATTCTATGTAATATACTGCCTCTCATTGGGTGCTTATAAATATGAAGTGAATACAGAAATTGAACTTTTCCTACCTACCCCGCTATTATTACAAAGACTTTGGCTTGTACATAACGAGTTACAAGGCCTATTGTAGCACTTGATGCAGAGTGGGTGCTCAACTGATGATTGTTGAGCAAATTAATGAATGAATATTAAACCAAAAAATACTTAAACAATTAATCACATGGACCAATACCATTCAAGTCACATAAAATTGAGGACTATAGACTGTCAACAATCAAATTGCATGCAGATGGGCTATTTCATTTTTATGAGGAAATTAAGTGTGCACTACATATACACATTGTGAGCAAACATGAACACACATACTAACACACCTGCTTTCTCCATTTGTGACTCAGCTGTGCTTTGCCTGTCAAGTCAGAGAGTGGCATTTTCCTGGACTCCAGAAATACAGTAGGAAACTTGTTAAACGGTGTGTCATACAAATGCCAAGTACCTCAAATACTCAGCATTCCCTAGCCATTTCATAAACAAACTTCAAAAGTCAGTTGATTTAATTGAACTGTCAAAGTAGGTCAGACTGAAAGGGCAGAGAATATATTTATGTAGTCCAGTGTTTGTCAGTCTCAGGGAGCTGGTCATTAGATTCCAATCAGATCATAATTAATATGATTATTAAATTGCTCACAAAATAAATTGGCTTCCTTTAAATCAGAGAGTTGAAGTCATGCCAGGGAAGTGGAGAGGGGGAATGTTCAGGATACAGTTTTGTATTTTCCTGGAATTCCAAATTTGGACAAACCAACATGGGCTGATTTACTTTTCTGCTTGGAAAAAAGAGAGACCTTCTTACTTACTAGTAGTCTACTCATATTTTAAGCCTCAGAAACTTAGAACAAACATCCCAAAATTTATACATGTTAGGTCAGAGTCATGATTTTTTCACTGTAATATTTTGTCTCCAATAAAAGAAACACTGAAAGTGTTTTGTCCGCCTGCACATCAACTTCCAAGTTTAGAGATGTCCACAAAATAATCTGTGTGCCTGGCACAGTGCCAAGAACAGAGCACAAAAGCAGACACTTAAATATTTGTTGGAATGAATTAAATTTCTAATTTCCAAGAATAATTTGTTTATGCATTTTCCCAACATTTTTCTAATTTTGAATCTGTGTTTCCGGCTTGAATCTCCTATAAAGTCATCTTGTCTCATATATGAAGTACAATATTTATAAGAAATTTTAAGAAAGATTTTATTGAATGTTTGCTATGCATCAATGCAGTGTCTCACTTTAACCTCACACCAACTTTATGAAGGAAGGAAGGGCAATTAGTACACCTATTTTATAGATGAGGAAATTGACACTTTGACAGACTAAGTAAGTTGCCCAAGTTTATGCAGCTAAAAAGTGAGACAGCCAGGAATTTACACACAACCTTTATGTCTCCAAAACATCAACTTCCTTTAGCTCTAGCTTTCAAATTAAGTGCAGTGAGAGAAACCACCTAACCCCTGTCCCCTAGGCATAGTGTTTCTCTGTATCCTTGGATCTCCTGCTTCGCAATCTTCAGGGCTCGGGCAGGGGTAGTAAGGAGGTCTTGTTAAAAATGCAAATTTATCTGCTTCACCCAGAAGTCCTGAAGGAAAATAGCCAGACCTACTGAAGAAAGGTGGAACCCTGAAATAAGAAATGATAATAATAAACACCTGTCACATTGAAACGACACTGGAAGGAGTTAAATGAAATTGTGATTAAATATTACTGATATTTTCAGAACTGGTTAATGTGAAAAGCAAATATATTGTGTATCTATGGCAGCTAAGACTAAGCTCAAAGGAGATTTTCAGTCACTTCAAATGTCACAATTACTCATAGAGACAAAGGGTGACAGGTTAATAGAGAAGGGTCAGTACTGCTGAAAAGATGGTAAGAATTCCTAAGACAGAAGTAGGTGACCAATTTTAACACTTTAAGGGTGACCCTGAACACATATTGAAATCTCTCTAAGCCTTAGTTTCCTCTTGTACAAAATGGGAAAGATAACATTTATAAAGGAACGACAACAACAAAAAAACTGTAAGTAAAAATGTATAGTCGAGTGCCTGAAATATAATAGGCACTCAGCTAGAAATATCCTTATTTTTATTAAAAATAGCTCACTTGTCCTATGTGGATAGCCCTAAATTCTTTGTATATGGCTGGCTCTCTGTATCTGTGGGTTCTGCATTTGCGGATTCAGCCAATCATGAAACCCACGTATATAGGGCCAACTAAAAAAGACTTGAGCATCAGCGTACTTGGTATCTGCCAGGGTTCCTGGAACCAATCCCCGGCAGATATTGAGTGACTACTGTCTTTGTGAAGCCCTCCTTTTAATTTTGACTACATGCTTGGCTAGAAGGCTGATTTTGTAGTCCGATAACTATACTGCAAAACCACCTCCCAGGATCAAAAATAAAGAAACATATGGGTTGTCTTGCACACCCATTGGAGTAGCAATGTGTTCATTTTCTCACCAACCAAATGTCCTTTACAAGCACTGACCAGTGCAAAGGTCATTCTGCCCCAGATATTCTAAAAATGGCATAAAGACTCTTTCAAGTTAAGTAACTAGCATCTTTATTGCATCAGACAATGATTTGGGAGCTAAAACAGTAAAGGTTATCTCAGAAATTCAGCAACCGTTTTAGAATCAGTTCTGCTGAGTAGAGTGTGCTAATAAGGACTGGGTCACAGGTTCAATCCCTGAGTGGGTTCATTATACTCACTTTCTTACAAGGCCTCTTTGAGAGTGTCTTGGACCAGTCTTCTTACACTAGCACAGCAATGACCACAACAGCAGAGGGCAAGACTTCAGCAGAAGCACCTCTATTCTTTAAAAATCTGCACACACTAACTGAATGGGGGCCATTTCTGTCATACTCCCTCAGGAGAAACACCAACCCTTGCTTTGACTCTCAAAGCATATTCTGAATCTGTTTTCACTGCAAGAAAAACTTGAAGTGAAGGTGCTTTCTGAAATCAGTAATTGGTGAAGTGAATCGGGAGGAACAGGTGTGCACACTTTGAAGGACAAGAACACTGGGGTATTAAAGTATTTGTATTTTCAAAGAGATGTTCTTCTGGTGCTAGATAAAAGGTAAGCAGTAAGGTGTTGGGAAAGGCACTCACATTTATTAAGCACTGTGAAAACTACTTTATATAAATCTTTTATTTACTCACTCATTAACTATTTCTAGGTGCCAGGCACTGTGCATGCTAATAAGCACTAAGGGACAGTTGAATAAGGCAGACTATGTTCCTTGTTTTTATAGAATTTACAGTCTGGTAAAAGAAACAAATGTTGAACAATTAATTACAAGTGTGGTATGTGTTATAAAGACAAGAGCAAAGAGCTCTATGGGGGCATATGGCAAGGGACAGTTTCCATTAAGATTTCTGAGTGTGAAACACAAAAACCGTTTATGATTAAACTTAAGCAAAATGGGTTTATTAAAGGAATATTATGAAAGTTTACAGAATCCAAAAAGAATATGGTGTTCTAGTCTCTTAGAGAACAGGCCACATACAGTGTAATCATTGAATCTCACAAGCAAGATATCATGGATCTATCTGGGGTTTCTATCATCCTGTCCAAAATCTGATTGATTTATTTTTGGACATATGTCCACCTGTGGTCAACGTGGCAGGACCTGTTTATAACAGAAGATGAGGGTGGAGTAAGGTAGTTATGTTCTACAAACAAAAATATAATGAGAATCTCACTAAGGTGGTGGGGTCATGGAGCAGAATTCCAGATAAAACTCGAACTATAAAATAGGTATCACTATTTTCACCTTACAGATGAGGAAATTAAGATCCATGAAGGATTGGTGACTTCTAAAGTCACAGAGCCATTAACTTAAGCCATTAGCTTCCTAACTTTGAATGAAAATTCAAGACTTTCTGATAATAAAACTCATGTTTTTTCATTAAATTACATTATCTTAATTTGTAAGTCATTAATACAGTTAAAACATGTATTCTTAAAGATATTGTGGGTCAGTTTTTGAATAATGAATTTTTATGTCCTTGACATTTCTAAGGAAAACAAAAGAACATTTTTGCCTGTTACTACTGATATATTTTGCACAATCTGTTAAAGTTGCAGCAAAATCAACCGTATAAGGCAGTGGTTGCATTATACTCATAAGTAATAAAACCACAAGGAAATCAAACTTAGAGGAAAAATTCCAGACAGCACTTCACTTCTGCTAACTGTTGTTAGCATGGCCAAAATCAAGGGCAGTTGGAGACACAGTTATAGTTAGCAGATGAGGGAGTCTTTTTCATGTAATTTGCCTTTCAATATCTAAAAATGTTGGTGAATTAATCCTTTTCCCAAAATAACATAGCAAACACAAGTAAATTAACAAAAGTGTAATAATGGCAGACATGATAGTTGATGGGATACCCTATGGGAATGCATAATACATAAGACAAAATGCTAGTTTTGAACCATTCTAAGCACTGCTTGTAACTTTCTGACTTTCTCTCAGTCAAGAAAGTATACCAGAATATTAATGAGAATGAAAGTGATGCTGTAAAGAGGATAATTTGGAAGTGACTCTAACATATGTGAAATTTAAATAGTCCCATTTGCAACTTTATTACAGAACATACATAAATGCTTATGATAAAAGTATACTCTGCTATGACGGTTGAGAAAATGAATAACTACTTTAAAGGCCAGATCCCAATTTACCTACCTCATTGATCATATCTGACAACTCTGATCTAATGTTTCACTTTTAAAAGACCTATTGTACTTGCACTCTGAACCGCACAATATATGTCATCCTTTCAGATGCACCAGTTCACAGTTTTCTAATTATCTCATGTTTTCCTCCCAGCTGGATAAGAAATTCATTGAAGACACTTAGCTTATAGCACAGATGTGGGCATAACTGTTATCATTATAGGGATTTCTCTTCTGTGGTTTGATCTTTGAAATTTGGGAGGTAACTTCATGAAGAATATATAGAACTTTGAGAAATTTTATTAACCTCCTGAAGCTGACAGGTACAACAGGATCAAGCTACAAGTTGCCATAAGCCCATGACCAAGAAATATATTTTTGACCAAGACTTAATGCTAAGACTTGGGATAAAGCCCACTAGGACATCATATATTGTCTTTTTCATAAATTTTATTTATCAATATTTTGTTAGTGTTTTTTTGTTTGCATTCGTGAGGACCATTAATTTATATATATATATATATTTATATATATTATAATGTCTTTGGTTTGAAATCAGGATAACTCTGGACTCATAAAAGAAGATAGGAAGGGATCCCTCTTTCCGTTTTCTGAAAGAGTTTGTGAAATAACAATATTGTTGATTTCTTAAATGTTTGATAGAGTTTAATATCTGGCCAAGAGTTTTCTTTGAAATAGGGCTTTTGATTATGGTTTTCTGTTTCTACTTTTCTTTTAAATTTTTATTTATTTATTTATTTATTACAAATATTCATGAGATACAAAGCTGATTGTCCCCCCTCCTGCCCATGATGTGGGGGCCAGATTCATACTGGGGGCATACCCATTACCAGAAATTACTTTTGTACACTTTGTCCCCTTCCAATTATCCCCCAACCTCCCTCCCCTTCCCGCTCTCTTCTCAACTCCAATTTGTAGCCCTAGGAATGTTCCCTCCCTCTGTTGGATCATGGTATTACTGTGGCCTTTCTTTCCTGCCTTACTTTCTCTCTTAGCTCCCACATGTGAGTGAGCCCATGAGGTATTTATCCTTCTGTGCTTTGCTTGTTTCACTCAGCATGAGTTTCTCCAGGTTCATCCATGTTGTTGCAAATGGGAGTATTTCATTCTTTTCTATGGCAGAGTAGTATTCCACAGTATATATATACCACAGTTTCCTATCCAATCATCTATTAATGGACATTTAGGTTGGTCCCATATCTTGGCTATTGCAAACAGAGCTGCATAAACATGGAAATGCAGGTATCTCTTCAACATTATGATTTCCATTCCTCTGGATATATACTCAGAAGAGGGAGTGCTGGATCTTATGGAAGATCTATCTGTAGTTGTTTGAGAAATCTCCAAATTGTTTTCCAAAGTGGTTGTACTAATTTACATTCCCACCAACAATGCAGTAGTGTTCCCTTCTCTCCACACCCTCACCAGCATTTGTTATTCACTGTCTATTTGATCAGAGCCAGTCTAACTGGATTGAGGTGGTATCTCAGTGTGGTTTTAATTTGCATTTCCCTGATGACTAGTGATGTTGAGCATTTTTTCATGTATCTGTTAGGCATTTGTATGTCTTCCTTTGAAAAATGTCTATTCAGCTCCTTTGCCCATTTTTTAATTGGGTCACTTTTTTTTTTTTTTTTTTTTTTTTTTTTTTTTTTTTACTGTATAATTGCTTGAGTTCTATGTATATCCTGGATATTAGTCCCTTGTCAGATGCATAGTTGGCAAAAATTTTCTCCCACTCTGTAGGTTGCCTTTTCGCTATGTTGATTGTTTCTTTTGCTGTGCAGAAACTTTTTAGTTTGATATAGTCCCATTTGTTTATTTTTTCTTTTGCTGCTTGTGCTTTCAGACTCATGTTCATAAGGCCTGTAACCTTACCTATCTCCTGAAGTGTTTCACCTATATTTTCCCTTAGTAATTTTACAGTTTCAGGTGTTATACCTAGGTCTTTAAGTCATTTTGAGTTGATTTTAGTGTATGGTGAGAGATGCATATCTAGTTTCATTCTTCTGCATATGGATGTCCAGTTTTCCCATCACCACACCACTTGTTGAAGAGGAAATCTTTTCTCCAATGTAGATTTTTGTTGCCTTTGTCTAAAATCAGATGGCTATATGCCTGAGGAGTGATTTCTGGGTTCTCTATTATGCTCCACTGGTCTGAATGTCTATTTTTATACTAGCACCATGCTGTTTTGCTTACAGCAGCTTTGTAGTATAATTTTAAGTCAGGAAAGCCTATGCCTCCAGCTCTTTTTTTTTTTTTTTTTTTTTGGACAAGGATTGCTTTGGCTATTCAAGGTCTTTTGTTTTTCCATATGAAAGGTAAGATTGTTTTTTCCATCTCTGTGAAGAAAGTCATTGTTATTTTGATGGGGATTGCATCGAATCTGTAGATTGCTTTGGGTAGTACAGACATTTTCACAATGTTAATTCTTCCAATCCAAGAGCATGGACTATCTTTCCATATTTTTGTGTCTTCTTTAATTTCTTTCAGAAGAGGTTTGTAATTCTCATTGTAGAGGTCTTTAACTTCCTTGGTTAAATTGATCCCTAGGCATCATATTTTTTGGTGACTATTGTAAATGGGCTTTCTTTATTTCTCTTTCTGTTAATTCAGTATTTGAGTATATAAATACTACTGATTTGGGGGCATTAATTTTGTATCCTGCAACATTACTGAAGTTATTAACCAGCTCTAGGAGTTTTTTGATAGAGTCTTTAGGTTTTTCTATATACAGTATCATGTGATCTGCAAATAGGGAAAGTTTGTTTCTTTCTCTTGCCTGATTCATCTAGCTATGTTGAATGGAAGTGATGAGAGTGGACATCCTTGCCTTGTTCCTGTCCTTAAGGGGAAGGCCTTCAATTTTTCCCCATTCACAGTAATACTGGCAGTGGGCTTTTCATAAATGGCTTTTATTGTGTTAAGATATTTTCCTTCTATACCTAATTTGTTGAGAGTCTTTATCATGAAGGAATGTTGAATTTTGTCAAATGCTTTTTCAGCATCTATTGAGATAATCATATAGTCTTTGTTCTTGAGTTGGTTGATGTGATGTATCACATTTATTGACTTTCGTATGTTGAACCATCCTAGCACAGCTGTCATGAATCCCACTTGATCATAGTGTATAATTTTTTAAATATATTGCTGTATTCTAATTGCTAATATATTGTTGAGGATTTTAGCATCTAGATTCATCAAGGATATTGGCCTATAATTTTCTTTTTTTGTTGCGTCTTTATTTGGTTTTGGTATCAGAGTTATGTTGGCCTCATAGAATGAGTTTGGGAAAGTAGCATTTGTTTCAATTGTTTGGAGAAGTTTCATGAGAACTGGTATTAACTCCTCTTTAAAAGTTTGATAGAATCAGCTGTAAAGCCATATGGACCTAGACTTTTTTTGTTGGAAGATTGCTAATTACCACTTCAATTTCCTTGCTTGTTACTGCTCTGTTCAGGTATTCTATCTCTTCTTGGTTCAGTCTTGGTAATTTATATCTGTCTAGAAACTTATCCGTATCTTCCATATTTTCAAATTTGTTATCATACAATTGTTCATAATAGTTTCTAATGATTGTTTGAATTTCTGTGGTGTCAGTTGTAATGTCTGCCTTTCATTACTGATTTTTGTTATTTGGGTCTTCTGTCTCCTTTTTTTTTGTTGTTGTTAACCTAGCTAATGGTGTGTCTATTTTGTTTATCTTCCTGAAAAACCAACTTTTAGCTTTGTTGATCTTTTCTATCATTTTTTGGGTCTCTATTGCATTTAGTTCTGCTCTGATCTTAATTATTTCTGTCCATCTACTGTGTTTAGGTTTGAATTGTTGGGTTTTTTTTTTCAAGTTCTTTGAGGTATAACATTAAGTCATTTATTTGGAGTCTTTCCTTTTTTTTTGATATAAGCATTTACTGCAATAAATTTCCCTCTTAGTACTGATTTTGCAGTATCCCACAAGTTTTGGTATGATGTATCTTTATTTTCATTAGTTTCTAGAAATTATTTTATTTCCTGTTTAATTTCTTATTGTACCCACCCATAGGTCATTCAGGAGCCTATTTCCATGTATTTGTATAGATTCCAGTGATTTGCTTATTGTTTATCTCCAGTTTTAGTCCACTGTGGTCTGAAAATATTGTTGGAATGATTTCAGATTTTTTAAATTTTCTGAGACTAGATTTGTGACCTAATATGTGGTCTATCCTGGAGAATGTACCATGAACTGATGAGAAGAAAGTGTATTCTTTAGCTGTTGGGTGAAATGTTCTGTATATATCTGCCAAGTCCAGTTGGTCGAGGGTGTAGATTAAATCCTGTGTCTCTTTGTTGACTTGTTGCCTGGAAGTCCTGTCCCATACTGAGAGTGGGGTGTTCAGATCACCCACTATTAATGTATTAGGTCATATCTCCTTCGTTAGGTCTAAGAGTGTTTGCTTGATATATCTGGGTGCTCTGGTATTGGGTGCATACATGTTTATGATTGTTATGTCTTCTAGCTGGATATTTCCCTTTATCATTATATAATGGCCTTCTTTGTCTTTTTTAATGTATTTTGGTTTAAAGTCTATTTTGTCCAATATAAGAATAGCTATTCCTGCTCATTTTTGGTTTCTATTTGCATGGTATATCTTTTGCCATCCCTTCACTTTTAGTCTATGAGCCTCTTTACATGGGAGGTGGGTCTCTTGAAGACAGCATGTACTTGGGTCTATCTTTTTAATCCAGTCAGTCAGTCTGTGTCTTTTGAATGGGGAGTTTAGTCCATTCACATTTAGAGTAGTTATTGAGAAGTGTTGTTTAATTCTTGTCATTTAATTGCTACTTGTTTACGTGGGTTAAATATCTTTTGATCATTATTTCCCCTTTTATTTCTCTTCAATGTGAGTTGGGAGTTTAAGGTGGAATTATTTAGTTTCTTTCTCTTTCTTGCCGGCATTTTTGTTTTAACTGTGGGTTTTGCTCTTTCTTGTGTATTCATGATGATGGTCACCATTATTCAGATTCCAGATGAATGACTCCCTTGAGAATTTCTTGTAGGGCTGGTCATGTGGTGGTGAACTCCCACAACTTTTGTTTGTCTGGGAAATACACTATTTCTCCCTCATTCCTGAAGGAGAACCTTGCTGGGTAAAGAATTCTTAGCTGGAACTTTTTTTTTCTTTTAGTATTTTGAATATATCATTCCACTTTCTTCTTGCCTGTTGGGTTTCGGTTGAGAAGTCTGCTGTTAGTTTGATGGGGGTTCCCCTATAAGTGACCTGACATTTTTCTTCCTGCTTGTAGAATTCTCTATCTTTGAGCTTTGTGAATTTAACTATAATATGTCTTAGGGAGTATCTTTTTGGGTTGAATCTGTTTGGGGACCTTTGAGCCTCCTGGATCTGAAGGTCTGTATCTCGCCCTACACCTGGGAAGTTTTCTGTTACTAGTTCCTTGAGTAGGTTTTCAATACCCTTTCACTTCTCCTGCCCTTCAGGAATACCCACAATTCGGATGTTAGAGCACTTGAGATTGTCTGCTATCTCTCTTAGGTTTTCCTCATTATTTTAAATTCTTTTTTCCTTTTTTTTTTTTGTCTGTCTGAGTTATTTCAAAAAGACAGTCTTCAAGCTCTGAAATTCTTTCTTTTGCTTGCTCTACCCTGCTGCTAAAGCTCTCAGTTGTGTTTTTTATTTTGTTAAGTGAGTCTTTCATTTCTAGAAGTTCTGCTACACTCTTTTTTTATGGTATTAATCTATTTGTAGATTTCCTCCTTCATATTCTGGATTTTTTTTCTTATTTCATCACATTCTCTAATTGAGTCTTTCTTTATTTCTTCAAGTTTTTGTAAGATCATTGCTCAAAATTCTTTTTCAGACATTTGAAGGATTCCCTGTTCCATGGAGTTTGACTTTGGGGCATTACTGTATCCTTTTGGTTGTGTCATTTCTTCTTGATTATTTGTACTTCTACTGTTTTTTTGTTGATGCTTGGTCATTTCGTAGGGGGTTTGCTTCCTCTCTTACACTGAGGTTGGCTGTGGAGTGGCCTTGGTTGCTACTATGGGGTGTGAACTGTCTTTGCTTGACTGTAGGTGTGGTGGTGGTTATGTTAAAACAACTTGGTTCCCATTCAAGACTCTGTGGTCATAGAATGAGCCCCTAGTGTGCGGAGTTCTGCTGGGCCAAACTCAGTGGGTCGGATCCATAGTCTGGTGCTCCCCTCTGGCTCTGAGGCAGAATGAGGGGCCACATGGAGCCATATGATTCCGCTGGCTGGCTGGAACTGGTATACTCAACTGCATGGTGCTGGTTCAGGGCACCGGGGTGGGGTCTCTGTTTCTTCCTAAGCCAGTTTTAGTAATCTGTTTCATTCAAAAAATTTGTTCATTGCATCTAAGTTGTTAGCATTAGCATTAAGGTGTTCATAATTTTCCCTATTATAATTTTAATTGTCTGTAGGATCTGTAATGCTGTCTCCCCTCCCATTCATAATATTGGTAGTATACATGTCTTTCGATCTCAATCAATGTAACTAGAGGTTTTTAAATTTAACCCTAAAAATTAGGAACATGACATTGATGCTTACGCTTACCACTTTTATTCAGCCTTGAGCTGGAGTTAAAAGAAAATATAATTAGATCAGGAAAGGAGATAAAGGCATAGAGATAGAAAGGAAGAAGTAAAACTGTCTTCGTGATGTCTTCATCATGTATGAGGAATAATCCTAGGAATCTACCAAAAAAAATGCTACTAAAAGTAATAAGTGATAGCAACATTTTACTATGTTTCAAAAGATAAAATAAATATGCAAAAATGAGTAGTACTTCTATATACCAAAATGAACAATAGGAAATGTGGTTTAAAAAACAGTATATTTAAAATAGCAAAAAAGAACCACAAAATGTTGAGAGATAATTTGAACAAAACTAGTACAACAAAAACTACAAAACACCACTGAGAGAAATAAAAGATTACAAAATAAATGAAGGCTGTCCTCATGGAGACAGAGACTAATATTCTCCACAAAAGAACCTGAAGAGTGAGTACAAGACCATTCAAAATCCCAGCTGGAATTTGTAGAAATTGACAAATTGATTCTAAATATTATATGGAAATGTAAAGGACATGGAATAGCCAAAACAACTTTGAAAAAGAACTAAGTTGGGGGATTTACACTAATTTTAAAATTTTTTACAAATCTATAATAACTAAGGAAGTGTGGTATTGGCATAAGAAATGTCATACAGATCAACGATATATGATACAAATTGCAAGAATAGATTCATATATTTCTGGTCAATTTATTTCCACAAAGGAGAAAGGAAAATCTTCTCAACAAAAAGATGTTGAAACATCCATATGGAAATAAAATATCCATATGGAAAAAAATAAACCTCAAACCTTGCCTTACACAAGACACAAAATAATTAACTTAAAAGGATTCAAGACCTAAGTGAAATCCAAAACTATAAATATTTTTAAAGAAAATATATCAGAAATTTTTCATGGCCTTACTGTGTAAAAGATTTCTTAGAATGCAAAAAGGAGAAACCATACAAAAATAAAAAATACTTTTAAATTGAACTTCATGAAAATTCAGAATGTCTGCTTCTGAAAGACATTGTTGAGGCTATTGAAGAGAAGCTGCCAAGTGGAAGAAGGTATTGACAATATATATATCTGGAAAGCACTTGTATCCAAAGTACATAAAGATCTAACTCAGTAGGTGGCAAACAACTCAGTAACAAATGGGCAAAACATTTGAATAGATACTTCACATAAGATGATACACAATTGGCCAATATGCCTATGAAAATATGGTCAAAATCCTTATTTATCAGAAATACAAATTAAAACTGTAATGCGATACTACTAAATACACATTAAAATGGGTAAAATTAAGAGGATGACAAGTGCTGGTGAGAATGTGGAGAAACTGAAACTCTTATAACACAGTTGGTGGGGATAGAAAATATGCAATCACTTTGGAAAACAGTTTGCAACTTCTTATAAAGTAGAATTACTATACTCCCCAGAAAAATTCAAATGTATCTTCAAACAAAGACTTGCATGTGAATGCTCACAGCAGCTTCATTCATAATAGCCAAAAACTGGAAACAATCCAAATGTTTATAACTGGTTAATAGATAAACAAATTGTGGTATATCCATGCAATGGAATACTATTTAGCAATACAAAAAGAATGAACTATTAATAAACATAACAACGTGAATAAATCTCAAAAATATTATGCTAGGCAAAAGAAGTAAGTTATAAATGAGTATATACTACGAGGGATACCTTGTAGATATTGCAAGTCAGGTTTTACACCACAATAAAGCAAATATTGCAATAAAGCAAGGCACACAATTTTTTTTGTTTCTTAGTGCACATAAAATTTATGTTTGCCCTATACTGCAGTCTATTAAGTATGCAAGAGCATTATTTCTAAAAGAAACAAAGTATATACCTTGATTACAAAATGCTTTATTGCTCAAAAATGCTAAGGATCATCTGAGCCTTCAGCGAGTCATAATCTTTTTGCTGGGGGAGGGTCTTGCCTCCATGTTGATGGCTGCTAACTGATCATGGTGGTGGTTGCTGAAGGATGCAGTGACTATGGCAACTTTTAAAAATAAGACAACAAAGAGGTTTACTCAATCTCTTGAGTCTTTCTGTAGCATGTGCTCCTGTTTGATAGCATTTTACCTGCAGTAGAACTTCTTTGAAAATGGGAATCAGTCCTCTCAAACCTTGTCCCTGCTTTATCAACTAAGTTTATGTAAGATTCTAAATCCTCTGTTGTCATTTCAACAATGTTCAAGGCATCTTCACCAGAAGTAGATTCCACCTCAAGAAACTACTTTTTTTTGCTCATCTATAAGAAGCAACTCCTTCTCCATTAAAGTTTTATAATGAGATTGCAGCAATTTAGTCATATCTTTAATCTCCACTTCTAATTATAGTTCTCTTGCTATTTCTACCTCATCTGCAGTTACTTCCTCTACTAAAATCTTGTACCCCTCCAAGGGTTGGAATCAATTTCTTCCAG
This sequence comes from Cynocephalus volans, assembly GCF_027409185.1. Lineage (NCBI taxonomy): Eukaryota > Metazoa > Chordata > Mammalia > Dermoptera > Cynocephalidae > Cynocephalus > Cynocephalus volans. The sequence goes on from NC_084463.1 coordinate 128,735,080, forward strand.
ACTCCTGTTTCTTGATATTTGACCTCTTCCCATGAATCACAAATGTTCCTAATGGCATCCAGAATGGTGAATCCTTTCCAGAAGGCTTTCAATTTACTTTACTTATTGTCTTAGCTAGGTCCTTTGGATAAACTGCTGCAGCTTTTACACTAGCACTTGCTGCTTCACCTTGTACTTTTATGCTGTGGAGATGGATTTTTCCTTAAACTTCATGAACCAATCTCTGCTAGCTTCAGGCTTTTCTTCTGCAACTTTCTCACCTCTCTCAGCCTTCATAGAGTTGGAGACAATTAGGGCCTTATGCTGATTTGGCTTTGCTTTAAGGGAATGTTGTGGCTTGTTTCATCTTCTATCTGGACCACTAAAACTTTCTCCATATCATCAATAAGGCTGTTAAACTTTCTTATCATTCATGCTTTCACTGGAGTAGCTCTTGTAACTTCCTTTACAAACTTTTCCTTAGCATTTGCAACTTGGCTAAACTATTCGATGCAAGAGGCCTAGCTTCTGGTCTATCTTGGCTTTCAATATGGCTTTCCACTAAGCTTAATAATTTCTAGCTTTTGATTTAAATGAGATATATAGGACACTTCCTTTCACTTGAACACTTAGACAACATTTGTAGGGTTATTAATTTGCCTAATTTTAATATTGCTGTGTCTCAGGAAATAAGGAGGCCCGAGGAGAGGAAGAGAGTTGGGTGAATGGATGGACTATGAAGCAAGTCAGAACACATACAACATTTATCGATCAAGTTTGCCGTCTTGTCTGGGTGTGGTTGATGGCACCCCAAAACAATTACAATGGTAACATCAAAGATCACTAGTCACAGATCGCCATAACACGTATAATAATAATAATAAAGTTTGAAATATTGTGAGAATTACCAAAATGAGACAGACACAAAGTGAGCACATGCAGTTGGAAAAATAGCACCAATAGACTTGTTCAACGCAGGGTAGCTACAAACCTTCAATCTGTAAAAAGCACATCTATGAAGTATAATAAAGCAAAGTGCAATTAAATAAGGTATGTCTGTATATAATTTCCTTTATATGCAAAACTACAGAAGACAAATATCATCTCTAATAGCAGAAAGCAGGACAATGGTTACCTGAGGCCAAGGTGGAAGGATGGACTGTGATGGGGCACAGATTAATTCTGAAGTAATGTTTTGTATCTTGATTATGGTAGAGGCTACATGTTCATATAAATTTGTTAAAACTTTTTGAAATATACAATTACAGTAAAATAGTTCCCTAGTATTTAACTTGTATTTTAAGATTATATATAACTCCCATTGCAACATTTCTCATCCTCTCCCAACTTTCAGGCCCTTCCAAGTGCCATCACATATGGTAGAACATGGCAGGAGTGGAAGAAACACATTGTCAAGATGGATAAGTGTTGTCATCTTGTCACCGGGATCTTCTCCACCTTTTCAGTGGCCTCCCCTCTTCGGTTTGTTCTCTGTCAGAACTGTGACCTTCAGAACCTGCCCATATACACTTGAGCGTCTCAGCATTCGTGAACATTTAGCACTAAAAACCTTACCCAAATCAGCACCTCAAGTTCACATCAATATGTCAGAGAAGCACTTGAATTTTATAGATAAATCTTATCAACTAGAGAAGAGACAATGAGCATTGTAAGAAAACAAGGGAATGCTGCTTTTTCCTATGTTCTTGTGTAATTGACGTGGATACAGAATGACAGAGGAATGACAGTGAGCTGGAGAAAAAGAGAGGGAGAGAAACCAGGGCACCAGAGTTCACAAGTGGGATCTAATTGAAGAGAAAGGCAGCAGTAGAGGTTGATATCACGAAAAAGGTACACAAAACTTGAGAACCACTGCAGCATGTGAAAGAGATAAAGATAAAATTGGGAGAGAGGACATTAAAAGTTTTCTTAGACATGAATTAACATACCCTTTCCTGTGCTTTAAAAGACTCCAGTAGTATCTGATTTCAACTTTTAATTATTCTTGGTTATAGATTGACATAACTGAAGTATGATTTCCTGTGGATTGTATTTCTAAGGAGCATTGTGTCTTACTTAGATTACAGAAGGAAGAAGGGACCTCTTCAAAAAGCAAGGAGAGAAAGAGGAGAAAAATGGCCCCTCTTGGGTACCGTGTTGGATGCTGAGATATTTTCAGTTGAAAAGCAGAAAATTCCTCTTCAGCCACTTTTGAATTTCTGTCTAGTTTTCCATTATCTTAGCTCTCTTCCTGAATGACACTCTGAAGACTACAGGATGCTTGGATCCCTTCTTGGAAACCAAGCAATTCAAGTCATATCCGCTCCAGTTGTCTTTACTTTCTGATCTTTTTAATTTTTATTTTTTGGGGAATGACACAACTAATTTTTCATTATTTCACACTTCTTGAGACCCTGAAGATAGTTCAAAAAGAAACTTATTCTACCTACCAGAATGGGAGGAAAGACTAAAGGATATATTATGTATTTGAATGCAGATATGCCATCAAACTCACACACATATTATCTTAAGTAAATGTGTTTTTAGGATATGGGTCCAGGGGTATAGTGAATCCACAGAAAGAGATGACTCAGCAAACCAGAATAGCCTTTTCAGGGGGCTTGTCACATCTCCTGTACGGCAACTGGGGGTCTACGTTTTAAGACATTTCATATTTCTAAACATATGTGAGAAGCAGCCTGGGGTCTCTAACTGAAGACAGTGTTATAGAGGTTGGTTATGTGACACTAGTATTAACAAGAACTAACTGAACATGACTGATTAGTGTTTGTGTGATTCTATTTTTTAACCTGGACTTGGAGTTGGGCAGTCTGAGAAAACTCAGGATATATATTATAAGATTATAAGTCACCTCCAACATTTTGGCAAGTAGACACAATATGTAAAAATGAGTAACGCATCCTGGGTAAAATTTAAATGTTTCCTCTGTTACACCCCCTTAATCCAGATGGCCTCTTTTGAAAATTTTGTAAATTTTTTGGTATATCCAGACAACTCTGGGTAATTCGAAACTGACTTTGAATTCCTCTAGAGAGAATTTCCAAACATTTTTTATCGTCTCTATAAAAATTTAAGCTGAAAATTTAAAGAAAACATTTCTTTTGTAATAAACTATAAAAGATACGTTTTCATCACTTACTCATTATGAATGGAAATATCTAGGATATGAAAAGCAAATGCAAGTCGATTAAGCCAGCAAAAGTCATTCACAGAACAACAGGGCCTTGTGCTGACTCCCTTGGAGATGGATCATAAGTCACATTAGGGTCTCTGTTATGGTCTGAATTTTGTATTCCCCAAAAATTCATATATTGAAATCCTAACCTCCAAGATGATGGTTTTAGGAGGTAGGGCCTTTGGGAAACAATCAGGTCATGAAGGCAGAGATTGTGTGAGGACACAGCGAGAAGTTGACATCTATGAACCATAAAGCCAGTCCTCACCAGACATTGAATCTCCAGGTGACTTTATATTGGACTAATATTAAATAATGGGATATAATTTGAGTGCACATTGTCAAAGAATTAATAAGATTACCTACAAAGTTCCATCCTATATCCATCTTTCTAGCTGTGTATCACCTTCTGAAAATATTCTCCAATATTTAGAACCAGAATTTAGGGTACATTTTTAACTATGGCATAAAGGTCTCAAATCAATTATAACAAAATTACATTTTCTGAAATATTCAGTATTATGATTCAAAAAGGAAAAAATGTCTCAAGCACCTGTATTCACTTTCACCCATATCACCTCTCCCAAACTGGTATGTTATATATTTATTTTTACATTACTGTGAATATTTTATTTATTGTGTATGGTTTATTTGTTCTTTTGATAAATATTTGTTGAGAACCTAATTTGTGCCAGGTACTGATTTTGGCATTGGGGGTATAGTGGTGGATAAAAAAAAAAAAATGGAAAGCATATCCTCACAGGGCTCACATTTTAATTTTTGAGGATTTCCCTTCAAGAAATATTATTGAGTGCTTCATGCAAGTTCATCAGTGCTGGGTATTCAGAGATAAACTCAACAAGGTAAATGGACACGTCAGGATGTTCTCTTTAGTAGGAATCTAGAGAGATTATGGTGGAGAAATCTTGCATTTTGAAGCAAAGGCATGCGCTCTTCATGTTCAAAAGTACTTTTAATTTTCCTACTATGCACTGGTAGACTAAACACCTGGTCTTGGAATACCAGGTCACCTTGACACCAAAGGAACTGATTTAATGAAAACATGGGCTTGGTAGTAGAGGCAGAATGTCTAAATTCCAGCCACATCCCTGTGACTGAGGGAGAAACGAGGAACCCTGTATCTACCCAAGTTTTCACCCTTACTATTTATTTACTTTAAATAATTTTCTTTTGTTTTTCTTTCTTTGCCCTATTGTCATCTGTGTTATTGGTGGTCATTGTTACAATTTACTCCAGAAGTTAGAGAATATCAAGGAGCTCATCACAGTACTAGAGGCAGAAAGGATGCAGTAACAAACCAGCAAATGCATATATGTTAGAGCTTATTTTATGCCAAATCTTTTCCCAAGCATTTTACATATATTAACGCATTTAGTCTTTCTTAGAAATCTAGGGCATAAGTACTTACAAATGGAAAAAATAAGGAGGCAAAGAGCAGTTAGTAAGTTGTCCAAGGTCTAAAATCAAGAATATGATGAAACTCAGGTATTCCCAGGCAGTTCTGACTCCAAAGTCCTCAGTGTTAACCACAGTGCTGTATGGGTCCTGATCAAATGTTGGGTTGGATAACAAAGATATCTTGAATACCAGTGGATCCATCAGGTCACAAGAGCCAAGTAAGAGAGGTGCTCACACTATAGGCTGGATAAACTGCACCATCAACCTGAATTACCCCTACCCTTCTACAAATATTACACTATCTGCCTTTGAAAATAGAAGAAAAGAGCATTTTATTTTGTGTATAGAATAATTGCATTATGTCAGACAGAAACATATGTTGCTGTTGTTATAGTTCAAAATTTAAATAACATCTAACTGTGTAATTTTATATTGGGAAAAAATGGGTGAATTGTGGTAGATATTTTTATTTAATTTGGGTGCACAGAGTCTTTGAATGCTCTTCCTACGTTTATGAAATTCAGTGCATTAAGAGACCCCAAGTTCCTTTATAGAAGCCAGATACAGAAGCTTCCATCAGAAATATGCCTGCCTTAGTCCAATTGTGCTACTATAACAGAACTTCACAAACTGGGTGGCTTATAAAAAGCAGACATTTATTTCATATGTTTCTAAAAGTTGGGAGGTCCAAGGTCAAGGTGTTGGCAGATTCGGAGCTCACATTCTGGTTCATAGATGGTGCCTTTTAGCTGTTTCCTCACATGGTTGAAGAAGAAAACAAACTTTTTGGGGTCTCTTTCATAAGGACACCAATCTTATTCATGAGGGCTCTGCCCTGTTTACCTAATCATCTCCCAGAAGCCACATCTCCTAGTGTCATTGTGTTGGTGGTTAGTACTTCAACATATGAATTTTGGGGGTAAACAAACATCCAAACCATAGCAACACATCTATATCAAGTTATTTTGAATCAAAAGCTAGTGTTCCACAACCATGTGAATATATTTCATTCCTCCGAACTGCACAACTAAAACTGATTAAAAATTATAAATTTTATGTTCTGTATGTTTAATCATTTATCTTAATTATCCCATTTAGCTGCCACAAACATTTTTTTAAAAAAGATGTAAACTATGATTATCTTCTTTATGGATGAAGAATATTAAGCTAAGAGGGAGTAAGTCGATTTTTCAAGGTCACACAGCTAGCAAATTGTGGAACCAAGGCTGGAACTCAGGTTGGCTTGTTGCTGCTGCCTATATTCTTAACCACTGTCCTATGAAATTCACTGATTGATAGTCCTTCACTAATTTAGTCCAGTGGTACTATACTTTAAAGACTTGAGAGAAGTAATATAAAAATTTTTAATTGATAACAACCAATCCTAAATTCTGAAGAACAGAGTTACAGTTCTGGCTCTTCTCCATTACATGGACTCAAGCCAGTAAATCATATTCCTGGGCCTGAGATTTCTCCTGTATAAAACTAGGAGTTGTATCAACTGAGCCAAGGTCCTCTACAGCTCTGGCATTCCAAAGTTCCGGCTCTCTAATTAGAAGTCTGTCCTCTTATCTGCCTTGTTAGGAAGGAAAAGTGCAAAAAGCCATTAACTATCCACAGAGCTTTGAAGCTGCCCTCACATTCTCCTCATCCCCCTCCTCCTTTGCCTGATTAGAGTCATGATCTGATTAAAAGTCCAAGAAACTTTTTTATGTGCAACCCAGATAATCCAAGGTCAGGCTTCAGAAGCTGTTGTGAAACTGTTGGTTGAAAATCAATACCACATGTCCTGTATTCAGGGACATACACACCCAAATAAACACAAATCACTTACAATGACATCTGGTCCTTTGAATTCATAATGGAAATGCCTAAAGTTATATTTTTCTCAATGTTACGTAAGAAAAGTAAGGTATTCCATGGGGCAGGCTTTGGACCCAAGTATGAGAAAGGTCATTATTGTTGAATTCTATAATTCTCCCTGTGAATTTAAGTTTTACTATAAAGGCCATCTTGTCTTTGGCCTTAAGCAACAAATCAAATGCCCATACACCAGTTCTTTTTTTAACTATGACTTGTATCAGATCTAATATTGCTGATAATTTCAACACACAAATTAGTTTTCAGGATCAGACTGGGAACTCTGGGTAAGAGACTGTGCATCTCATTGTAGTATTTAAACATGGTCGACTATTAATAATAAAAAAAAATAGTAATACTTGCACTATTTGTTTAGTCTGTGCCAGGCATTAGGATAAGAGGTTTATAAGCATTATATAATATTATGGCCACCTATATGATAAGTACTATTATTATCACGTTTATTTTGTATAGAGAGAAACTGAGGCTTAGAGAGCAGGAGTGATTTCCCTAAAGCCACATACCTAGTAATGTAGTCCTGTCTGATTTCAGGGCCTATGCTCTTAACCTCTTCATTATTGAGATAATGATTCCCATTGAGAACCAGCCTGCCTCAAATATACATGAAATAAAATCTTATTTAGAAATTCTAATGGTGTAGCTGAGCTCATCCTCTTTCATTACTGAAGAAAGATTGTTTTTAATTGAGAAGGCCATCACTTAGACTGAATTTCATTAGAGGATGTGTCACAATTGGCTGGGTGGTGGCAGTGAGGCCAGACCAAAGAGTATGCAGGGACAGAAGCCAGAGACAAAGACTGAATTGAAGATCAAATGAAACATGTCTAGTGAAGAAAGAACTCGTGAAATCATCAATTAGAAATGACCAAGATTAATAATAATAATAATAATAATAATAATAATAATAAAGCAGAGAGAAGTAGGTCCCTCTAGAAAAATAGGTAATAAAAGTAGAGTAATTGCAGGGTGGTCCTCCACAAAATCAGAAGATGATCTTATAATTTCTGGACTCATTTGAAGAGTTTGAATCATGCCTATGCACTAAACTATGACTCTGTATCTAAAAAGGCAAGCTAAAACAAATCTGGTATGGAAGAAATTACCTGGCCTTAAAATCAGGTGAAAAAGCATTTAAAAGGTTATTGCAATATAGAGTAAAGGGAGGTACTCATTCTAAATTAGATGAACCCAGATTTTGAAACAAATACCTAGAGTATAAAAAGGTAAATCATCAGGCTTATAAAACCTTATGGTTATATTTATTAAATTGCATTCAGCAAGCAAACGACTGTCCGCTCTGAAATTAAGCCTTGCTGAATAAGCCAATCCACCAGAAAGTAGGTTGGAGGTAAAGTGTGTGGGGAAGGGTGCAGATAGGGTGTGACTTACAGACACCAAGGTCTGATTGACACAGATTTCACCCATTGCTTGAATTTATGCATCCCTATTTACTAAGTGGAAAATATTTTTCTTGTATACTTTTAGTTCTAGAAATATAATGGTGAACATAATGGACAGTATCCCTGCCTTCACTAAACTTACTGTCAGTTAGAAGAAACAAGAAAGTCAACAGTCAATAATAACAGAGTGTGATAAGTGCAGGGTGCAAGGGGACCTAACCTGAGCTAAGGCATGGCAATGGCTTCCCAGAAGAAATTGCACTTAATTTGGGTCTAAGGGAGTGATTCTGGAGAAGAGAAGCAGGGAGAAGAATGTTCTAGAGTGAGGGAACAGCTTCTGGAAAGACCCAGACTCTAAATGAAAGGATGATGATTTTGTCAAAAAGTGTCAAAAGTTTACTATGCATGGAGAATCATTTGCAAAGAGAAAGAAGAAAGACATGAGGGTGGCAAAGTTCATGAAAGATAGCACAGGAGGGCCTTGTAGGCTATATTAAGGAGTTAGTACCTTTTCCTGAGACAATGTGCAGCCACTGGTGGGTGCCATTGATGGCTGCCAAGGAAGAAAATGACATGATCATATTTGCATTTTACAAAAAGAGCTTTAATTTACCTCTATCCCATGTTATTTTGAGTGGCATGCATCATTTCCCTAAGATAAATTGATAAATACCTTTGACCTCCTCAAAATGAGCTAATGAAATTGACTTTCTAAACCTGTAAAGTAGAGACAATTTGCTCAAGGTGACACCACAGATGGAAGCAGATGAGTGATCTCACCCTTTCATTAGCAAAATATTTGTATGATCACAATGACATTGACTTAGGAGTCCCAAGTTCTCTATTTAAAAATCTAAGCCTTCTCTGTCTAGTTAATTCTGATTCCAAACTGACCACTAGCTCACATAGTTGTTGTCTATAGACAAAAACAGTGGTTCAAAATAACAAGGATAATAAGACAATATTAGCCCTTTTGGACTAAAATTTTTGGTGGCCTTAACCTTTTCTTTAAAAGTTCATTATTGTTATTTTTAATTGACAGACAGCAATTGTACATATTTATGGGCTACAGTATGATATTTGGATACATGTATGCAATGCAAAATGATCAGAGTAATTAGAATATCCATCACCTCAAACATTTATTGTTTCTTTGTGCTGGAAACATTCAAAATCCACTCTTAGCTACTTTTGAAAATACACAATAAATTGTTGTTCATTATAGTCAGCTTACAGTGCTGTAGAACACTGGAACTTATTCCTTTTAAAGTAGAATTCTAAATAATGATGACTACTACTCATTGAATAGGTTTTAAGCACTATTATAAACACTTTATTTGCATTATCTCATTTAACTACATGATATATCTTTGATGTCACTACTAGTATTATCTCTATCTTTTCAGATAAGAAAACTGAGGTTTAGAGAGGTTAAGTAACTTGTCAAAGGATGTACAGTTAGCAATTGCAAAGTTTGGCTTCAAACACATTGTCCTAGTGCAAAGCGCATGTTTTTAATGACAATGTAATCCTGCCCTTTTTTTTGTAGAGTAATGTGAGAAATGTCACAGTGCTAACTATCCTATCTGGTAGTGGAGGAAATCACTGAAGTAGAGTAAATGCTCTCTAGAACATAGTAGGACAACCCTGTTGAAACTGAGAAATACATGTAATTTTTAATAACAATATCATTACTCTCCTGAGCAGGCAAGGACCTGGAAACTCAGACTTAGAGGGGAATTTTAGAAGTCAGAATTATGTGGGTATATGTGTGCAGGTGGATGGGAGGTTATTTAGCCTATTATCTACAAAACAAGAAGGTGTTAGAAAAAACAGTCAAAATAGAAAAAAAAAAAAAGCATCTAACCAAAAGAGAGACTAGACTAAGAGACAAAATTTTAGTTTAAAGGTGAAACAATTGGTGAAAGCAAGACTGAGCAAGCTCTTACAGTCGGGAAAGTAATAAGAGGCAGGGAATACTCGATGCATAGACTCAGGCCCCCTTTATAAAAAACAATGAGATTGTTTGGACCCAGCCCCCAGTCATGAGCAATACAGGAGAACAGTTGAGAACAAATCTCTAGAGGCAGACTTCCTAAGTTTGATACACAGCTTTAGTACTAACTCAATGTCCTTAAGGACCTGCCTCACTCTCTTTGTGCTTGTTTCCTCATCTATAAATTAAGGATAATAATATTAATACCTACATTGTAAATTCTATATAAAGAATAAATGAGGAAATCCAGTGAAATACCTAGCACAATGACTTGTACAAAATCAAAAACCAATAAATATTGTTATCATCACCATCATTATTATCATCACCATCATCATTCTCATAATTATACTTACATTCTGTAGTGATCGAGGTAGACCTTCAGAGTATAGAGTTTTGGTAAATTAGATAGAATTTCAAAAGATAAAAAAATAAGAGAAACGTGTAAAAGTTAGGGATATTGAATAAGGCCAGTGTGACTTAATGTCTGGAACAAATGGATAAGTCCTGAGACAAGGTGCTGGAGACAGCAGGGGCCTGATCAGGCAGGTCTTGCAATTCTATTGAAACATTCAATTTTATTCCAAGGGCAGCACAAATATCAATAAAATAGGTTCTTTCTCCAGTGGGGCAGATGGACGAGCAAATATATGTCAGTGCAGTATGATAGCTAAGGTAGAAATTAGAACAGGGTTTTTAAAGCAAAGAAAAAGGAAACGTCACTCAGTCTTCAAGGAGCCTTTCACATCTTGAAAAAGAGGGGGCAAATACACACAGGCTACGTTTCCATAAAAAGAAAGAAAATGAGGCTTTGGCTCGATCCACATCTTATTAGAAGATATTCCCAATCTTACTTCATGCAAAAGGCCTATGATCTGGGTCACTATTGAAAAAAAAAATGAATTTTATGAAATAAAATTATTTTAAAAACCGTAAATTTAGATTATATTCATGCCATTATAGATTGTGTCAGTGTACACGTTGGTTCCTTCAGATTTCTCACCAACACATATCTTTCTGGGAGGTCCCTGCTGATGAAAAGTTTAGAGCTTGATAACCTTTTATATCATGACAGATTGGAAGGAAACTCAAATCTGTTAATGGTCAGCTGGGCAGAAATTTGCATGCAACCAGATTTACGTTTTAACAATATCCTCAAAGGAGAAATTAGAGCTAGTTACTTGTTTCCACCGATGGAGAGAATTGTTTGTGATAGGTGAATAATTTCTGAGGGTCCATGAGAGGCTGAAGGACACAAGGGGCAATCTTGACATTTTTCCATCTATCCCGTCATTCTAAAAGCACTGTTTGGCCAAGTATGTTGGCAATATTGGCTGGTAAGTTGATACCAGGCTCAGACGCCAGCTGCCATGGTCCCAGGGCCCAGAGGACTGGCAACACCATCACACTGGGTGACATCTGGCTCTTGCATTAATAAAGAGCATTTGAGTTTTGGCCTTTTAGCCAAAACCACTCATCAGAGATATTAAGACTTAAATACGACCTGATGTCAGGAGGCAGTAATCTAAACTCCAGAGCAGGAACAAGATTCTAAATCACGTAAAGATAACTTACATAAGAATTAAGCAAACATTCCATTCTTATCTCTCACCAGCTCCAATAAGCCTGTCATTTAAGTCATTTTAGCCTAGACAGACTTCCATGTAAGACATGTACAGTTTTACTTTCCAGCCTTGACTCCTGTTGGTCACTCCTCCTCTCTACTTCTCGAAATCCTATCAACCCAGAGCTATATCCTCTATGGAAAAAGGCCTGGATTACTTTACCATAGAGTAGAGTCATAGCCTTTCTGAGAAGTCCTTCATAATCCAGTTTGTAGGCCTAGAAGGAAACCTCAACCAAACCTAAGATGATATAATTAATACATATAAAAAAGTAACTATAAATATGTATTCACAAGATAATCTGTCAAATGAAATTAGTCATTTCCTAGCTTTTTTCATTACTGGTTCATTTTTGATGTCTTTGTTAAGTATTTGTTAGCACATAAGGGGAATAGATATTAAAATTTTGGAAAAAAATAGTGGAAGAAAAGTTTAGGCTAAAGAATAGATCTTTATCTCTTTTAATGTTTTTTTTTCTGGGAATTAGAGAAATGTTAACTTTAAGAAATTTTAAATATAGGATATCTCAGTATAGCCTATAGAGTACCAGTGTTTGTTCTTAACATATTGGGACCCAGTGACCCAGATTTTTTAAGCCTATGTTCAGTTCTATTAAACCATTTTCAGTATGCTTCACTCAGGTGGGGTCTAAGCCTTCTGCACCAGGCAGGGAATGCTGAACTACCTGCATTTTTGCTGACTGATCAGCTGTTGGACTTAATGTTTGATAGGTCAACTGGCAAATTCCACTAGAAATATGTAAATTTAATAGCAATATATACAAATATAGTATGTTTAATAAGTCCTGGAAAGAAAAGACCTCTCTAGAGACTAAAGCAGAATCTTACTAGCTTTCTTAGAACTCACAATTGATATTCATTTGCTTCTGGGACATGGAGGGAGATATAGTGTTGATATCATAGCTGTCTATGGTGATTGAACTGATAAGTTCCAAGACTAAAACACAAATGTATCTTCCCCATTGGCTATTATTGTGGACACATGAAAAAGGGCTGATTGTTCTGTTGTTGGGTTGGATGATGTCATCCCTGCAAATGGCTGTTCAAATCAGATGCTCTCTTTCCCACCTTACCCAAACCCCGGGAAAAATGGATTTGGTAGAAGGAATATGATTTAAATGCATATAAAGATGCACACATACACACACACGCACACACACCCCTCATATACTACGAGTTCTAATCTTGAGAAGTCAGTTCTTTTTAGAAAACACCATCTTTAGATTGAACAAAACAAATGGAATCAGAGATTTGTATTTGTTTTTAAACAAATTTTCCTAAAATATACATTCTCTAAATGTGAGACAGGCAACTAGGAGCATTTTTACCCACAAAAAACAGGACACTGGCAACATAAAATGTGTTCCATGGACAAAGGTGGGGAGCTTTTATTAGAATCTATAGTGTGCCCTGCTTTAGGGCCAAAGGAGGTACCTAGGACTTGTTGGGGACTTGGAGCTCTTCATCTTCTCTGAAGGCCACTTAAATAAGGAGTACTGAATCTGTGTGTCTCCAGCAGCTCTCTTGGCCAGACTCTTGGCTTGGGACTGAGTGAACCGTAGGAAGCCAAGGGTTAAACAGAGACCAGTTGGCATCCTGGCTGATACATTGCTTCTCATCAATCAAATCCAGCATCATGGGAGGGCACTTTGTCTCAACTTTTCATATTTGGTTTGAATCAGTTAACTTGTAATACTCTAGGACGAGGGGAAAAAAAAAGCTAACATTTCCTAATTCATATGAAAAATTTAATTTTTTTTAACTTAATTTTTTCTCCTAACCCTTTATCTCTCTATCTCATACACACAACATGCACCACATTTTCACCACATTATTGTACCCAGATGATAACCCACTTTTATAAGTATGAAAAAAACATATATTATTATAGTTTTCATAGCAAACACAATTCAAAATATCACTCAAAATGGACGAGTACATGTATTTGACAAAGGATAACTATACAGTTATATATAAGACCTAGAGGCATAAAACTTGTCTACATTAAATTTTATCCTGTAGTATTCTTGAGAAAGTCATTTAAACAGCATTGGCTTCAATTTTTCTACCTGCAATAGTAGGACAATAATTTCATATCCACTATTGTGGTAATTGTTAAATGAAGTCCTACATTAGAAAGTTTTTAAAAATCTGAACACCAATTCAATAAGGCATTATCAAGAAATGCATAAAATGATGAAATTTATTGAGAATGATGGCCAAGATCCTCAGTTCTAGAGGCTCTAATCAATAGCACTGATTCAAGTCCCAGATCTACTTCTTAGTAGCTGTGTGGACCTAGCTTCTCCATAGCTGTGTCTCCCAACTTGAACACTAGCTGCTTTATTTGTAAAAAAGGGAATGACAATAATTCTACCTGGCATAGTTGTTCTGTCAGGTTTAAACTACGTAATGAAATTAAGCCCTTAACACTAGTGCTTGGCAAAGAATGAGTGTTTAATAAATTATCAGTTAGGGTCCCACTGGGAAACATGGCTCATACAGTTTAGAATAATTTGAGGGTTGCATAAAGAGACAAAAAAATGCAAAATGTGCAGAAGGTGTTGGGAAACTATAAGAGATAGTGCAGGACTGTTACCATCACTACATGGAAATGAATGAAGGTATGGAATTACCTGACCCAGAAGAAGACAGTAAGGAAGAGATATGCTTTGAGAACAGCTACGAACTTTGATAGAGGGACTCCTTAGCTCAAGAAAACCTTTCATAGAACTCATTCATTTCCCTCCTTCCAATCCCTAATTCTGTGTTCCATGGAGCTTTGAAGGCAAGGAATCCCACTGACATAGATGTAGTTCAGAGTTCAGCGATTCTTTTCTGTGAAGAGTCAGGTAGCACACACTTTAAATTTGTAATCCATATAGTATCTAGAAAATAGCCGCAGACACTATGCAGATGATGTGTGTGACTGTGTTTTAATAAAACTTTATTTACATAATCTGGATGTAGTTTATAGATGCCTGATGTAGCCCACACAAATTAGATTCCTGGTGAAGAGAAGGAAGACTGGAGATGGATCGGGAGAGGCAGAAAATATCCGTCTGAAGTTTATCCTCCTCAAGGCAATGTTGGCTATTATTATGCTTGCTCTTTTGTGAATATTATTTTAACTGTACATTAACTGAACAAATTGGCATCTTTCCCCAGCCATATCATGGCTTTTGCTTAACCATGGCAATTTTACCTAGGTGTACCACAGAAAACTGCAAATAATCAAAACTATATAAGCTCCATAAGGTAGAGGCTACAATTTATTCACAACTATGTATCTTGGGACTAATGCAGTATTCTGGTGAGTTGCAGGTGCTCAATAAAGGCTGGACAAATTAGCAAATTCCAAAAGGTATTCCTGATGTCCTGAAAAGGATGAAGTCATCATTTTATATAGAAGTATAACATAAAATCAAAAAATGCACAAATTTTAAATATAAAGGCTCAATACATTTTTAGAAAGTTAATACATTCATTTAATCATCAGTAACATCAGAAAATAGAACATTACCAGCATCCCATTAAAACATCTTGAGCTTCCTCCAAGTCATTGTCCTCCTCCCCCAAAATAAGTACTGGTTTTACTTCTATCATCATAGATTAGTTTTGTCAGTTTTTGGTTTGTGTCAGGTTTCTTTACTTCATCATTTTGTTTGCTGGTTCATTTATGTTGATTCATGTAGCAGCAAAACTTTCATTTCCTTTACTGTATACTATGCCATTATATATTTACCACAATTTATTTGTTATTTCATTATGAGTAAATGAGTTGTTTCTAGTTTTTGGCTGTTACAAATAAGGCTGCTGTAAATATTTTTGTACCGGTTATGCATTTCTGTTGGGGATATGCTTACTAGTACAGCAGATTAGCTAGATTATATGGTGTGAGCTTGTTTAGCTTTAGTATATATGACCAAATGGTTTTCCACAGGAAATTTCCCTCTATGTTTTCCTTTTAAGTCCTCTTTAAGAAATATTTTCATACCCTGATAACACAAAAATATTTTTCTGTGTTAATGTCTAGAATATTGTTTTTACATTCTAAAGAAATATATTTTGGGGTATGGTGTAAAGAAAGGGTCAATATTGCATCTTTCTTTATGAATATACAATTGATCGAGAATCATTTATTGAAAAGACCATATTTTATTCATTGCACAGAAATGTCACCTTTGTCATAGTTCAAGTGACTTTGAAAATGTGGGCCATTTCTAAACTTTCTATTCTGATCCATTGGTCTATTTGTCTAAGTTATACTGTCTTTGTTGTACCTTTATAAATATTGATATCTCTAACTCTCTTCCTCTTCAAGATTGTCTTGGCAATTCTTGAAAAGGAAGAATTCACAGAAAGTGCATTTGGCTCTTTGCATTTCCCAATGTACTTTAGAGTCAGCTTTTAAATTTCCCTAAACTATGGCAGAGAATTTTTATTACACTTACATGCAGAAAAAAAATTTATTTTTATAATATTGAGACTTTCAGTTTCTGAACATAGTATATCCCCATGAATCTGTGACTTCTTTAATAGTTTGTTGGGGTCTTTTTATTACACATCTTACAGATCATTTATTTGATGTATCTCTAGGTGTTTGGTGTTTTAGGTACTATTCTAAATGGTAGCGTTTTAAAATGTTCATTAGTGTCTGCTTTTGATCTATCAAAATATAAGTGCTTTTGAATATTGGCCTAATATGTATGCAATTTTGCTGAATTCATTTACTACTTCTGTAGAGCCTTTAGATTTTCCATGTTGTATTAGTCTGTTTGAGTTGCTATAACAAAATACCACAGACTGGGTGGTTTAAACAATAGTTTCTCACAGTTCTGGAGACTGAAAGTCCAAGATCAAGGTGCAGGCAGGGTTGGTTTCTAGAGAGATCTTTCCTCGTGGCTTGCAGATGGCCACTTTCTTGCTATATTTTCTTGTAGCCTTTTATCTTCAGAGAGAGAGAGAGAGAGAGAGAGAGAACTGTATTTTATCTTCAGAGAGAGAGAGAGAGAACTGTATTGTCTCTTTCTCTTTTATAAAGAGAGCAGTTCTATCAGATCAGGGCTTGCACCTTTTTGACCCATTTAACCTTAATTACCTCTTTAAAGATCCTATTCTAAATACAGTCACATTGGGTGTTAGGGCTTCAACATACAAATTTAGGGAGGGCACAAGTCCTTAACACATGTATACAAAACTTTCATTGGTCAATAATAATAAACTTTGGTTTTTAAACTCTTTATTATGCCTTCTAATTTACTTTCCTTACCTTATTGCACTAGCTAGAACCTCCACGATAAAGTTGAATAAAAGCAGTGAGAACAGATATTCTTGACACATTACTATTCTCTGTAGTAAATACTTTAATGTTTTCATTTATATAATGTTTGCTATAGAATTTTTGTTGATGCTCTTTATCAGAAAAAACTTTATTCTCTGAAGGTAATGAATTTCACTGATTGGTTTTTGAATGTTAAATTATTGTGTTTCTGTAATACAGTTAATTCAAACATTATTCTTTCATTTTTTAATGCATACATAGATTTAATTTGTTACGATTCTGTTAGAAATTTTTTGCACCTTTTATCATAAAAGGGATTGTCATGTAAGTATCCTTTTGCAATATAATCTTATCATTAAGATTATGCTGGCCTCACAAAACAGTTTCCTATTTTTCCAATATCTGTAAGTATTTGAGTAAGATTACTATTCCTTTTGTTAATTTTTGGAGAAAACATGACCCTTGAAGCCACATTCTCTTAGAAATTTTTTTTGTGTGTGAGAGAGATTTTAATTACAAAATTAAATTTCCTGAGAAGTTATAGGACTAAACAGGTTTTCTATTTATTTTCATACCAGTTATAGCAGTTTGGATAACTGAAGTTTCTCAAAAATTTTTTTCCCATTTCATCACACTTTTCAAATGTCAGCATACATTAGTTAATAATATCCTCTTGTTATCTTTGTAATATTTTAAGGTTTGGCAGCGATGACATTGGCAATTTGTTTCTTATTATTTTTTCTTGATTGTTTTTCTTTTTATCAGCCTTGCTAGGAATTTATTAACCTTTGGAGTGGTTGAATGTTGACTCCCCAAAAGATATGTCTACATCCTACATGCACTCTAAAAGCTGCTTTGCTTGGAAAAAGAGTTTGCAGATGTAATTGAGTTAAGAATCTCAAAATGTGATCATCCTCGGTTATCCAGATGGGCCTCTAGTCCAACCACAGTGTCCTTGTAGGACACAAAAGAGAAGACACAGAGAGAAGACCACATGACAGAGTCACAGACGAAGATGTGCAAACATAAGCAAGGGAACAACTGCAATGCTCTAGTTAGATTTTTTTAAGTCATTTTTATGTCATTATAACTATAGCCAGAGAATATATTTTTAAACAATTTCAACCACTGAAATTTGTTAAAACTTCATTTATGGACAGCAAATAATCAATTTGGAGGAGCATTCCCTGTACAATTTAAAACAATGTACATTCTGTGGTTATAGGTTTCGTTCTCTTCTCCCTGCTGGTACTTCAGTGTCATGTAGGTTCTGCCTTTTCCCTATATGCTAAATGCCTCTTATGCTGCTTTGTTTTTTGCTTTTTGGTTTTATTTATTTATTTATTTATTTATTTATTTATTTATTTATTTATTTATTTATTTATTTATTTATTTTGCTTTGCCTTTTAGATCAAAAATTTTTCTCTGGGCTACTAATTTGTATTGCAGGTCAATAATCCTCTCTTCAGTTTTACCAAATCTGGTATTAAAACAATCTATTGCTTTGCCAAAGCTAGTTATGGTACTTTTTGGTCTTACATTAATGTTTGGTTATTATTCTTTAAAAATCTGTTATCTTGTGACATCCTCTATCTTGCTGTCAACTTTCTTAGATATTACTTATAACTATTTTAAAGGTGTCTGGTTCCTTTTACTTTTTTTCTCTATTAGTTCTATCTTTTGGTATTTGGGGGTAAGCTTTGTAATTTTTTTAAAAATGTATTCATTTTAAATAAAGACATTCTAGTTGTTCTGGACAAATCCTCATTTTTAGAAATCAGGGAAGAAAAAGATCACCTTAATCCAATCAAGGATTAACATATTTCAAAGTCGGGTTTTATGTTTTGTAAGTTCTGGTCTATTTCTGGTTCATTTTACTTCTGTGATGTAATCTTTCAGGGGGCCCAACTGAAAGCTCAGTTTATTTATCAGGGTTCCTCTTAGTTGGTAGTCAGTGAACTCCAGTACTTCTGTTTATAGCAGTACAAGACTTGCAGAAACTCCAATTAGCATCTCAACTACACAGCTAGCCCTTTCTACTTGACTTCTTCACAGATAAGCCTGTGTTGCTTATAATTGGCATATGTTTCAAGGAGGGGAGAGGTTTGGGATGTGACCTCACTTTTCTGTACTTGCTTTTTGCCCTGGATCTTCACTTATCAAGTGTAAACAAATTAGGCATCACTGAAATACATTTTTCAATTTCCACAGGCCCATGAAACTGTCAAAAAGACCTTTTGAACTCCTAAGGTTTTCAGCAGCAGCTTACTACTCAGCATCTAAACCTCTTGGTTCATGACTCTTAGCAATTAGTGAATGTCTCAGGGAAAAACAGGGTGGTTTGTCACATTCACTCAGCACAATGTGTTTCCTTTAACCCCTCTATCCAGGTGCCTTGATAGTTCTCTGATTCCTTAAAACCATTCATTTTAATTAGTCTATTCGGATTTTTCAGTTGCTCTTGATGGGTGGACTGGTCTATAACACAGTTCATCATAGCTAAAAGAAGAAATTTAGTCAAATTCTGATTGGGAAGTGTTGAGAAGAGGAAGGTTGAGTTGGAGCTTAATAAAAATTATGCAGCATAGAGATAGTGAAAAATATTGCAAAGAAGCAGAACAATATCAGAAAAAATTCAGAGGCAAAATTGATTCTGTGGTAGTACAGGGTATGTGTTAAAGACAATATTTAATAGGCAGTGATTTATTTACAAAGTACCAACTACTGGGCTACATGCCAGAAGGATATAAGGACATAGTGTCTGACTTCTGGGACTGATATCATTGGAGAAGAGATAGTGGATATTAACTATAAACTAAGATTTATTGGATATATGCCTAAATTTTTCTTATATATTTTTAATTCTGAAATAATTGAGGGAAGAGAGAAACTTAAAAAGGCATTTAGATGGGACAAGAAAAATATTGTTTTTACCAGGCAACAGGGAAGAAACATAGGGCAATTAGGATAAAATAAGAATAGGAGGCAAAAAATGTGTGGTATAGAGCAGTTGTTCTCAAACTCTAGCATCAATTAGACTCATCCAGAGAGCTTAAAATGTATATTTCTGGGCTTTATCTTCACAGTTTCTGATGGAGTAGATCTGGAGTGGAGCCAGATAATTTGCATTTCTTGCAAGTTTCCAGGTATACTGATGCAGCTGATGCTGCTTGTCTGGGAACCACATTTGGAGAACTACTAATATAGAATAACCACTAAAAGTATAGTAAAATAATGTATAAATAACAGTTAATAGAGAGACAAGTTTGAGTTTTTTTAAAAAGTACTTGCTTCAAAGAATTATTTCATTTGGCTGAAACACAGGACATGATTACAGAGTTCTGACATGTAGGATCATAAGTAATTTGTGTTTATGAATAAAGAAGAAATTTCTCTTTTGCTAAGAAATATGATGGCTATGCAACTAGTAAGGAGTATAATTACTTTATAAATCATTTTTCCTGTGCCTTTTATCTCTATAACCTGGTAAATAGTGCAATTTCCCTGTCCAATACCTCTACTAAAATTCAGGCTGATTAGTTTAAGAGCTATTAGTAGAACTCCATGATAGTTGAGCATATTAATAATTGTAAGAAAAAAAATTATTATACAGCATTTTGCTTTAATTACATACTACGTGACTATCATTTTCCATCAACTAAATTCCTGAGACAGAGTTAAGTTGAACCATCACTTACAATGTAATAAATCTAGGTGAAATAAATTTTCTTTAATATCAGTGGAAATAATTTAATAAAAGTGTCAACTTAGAAAAAGTCATATTATATTTAGATACAGAAAAATACTTACATTTATATATTTATGGGAAATGAAAAGGAAATATTGCTTTGATGGTAAAATTAAAATTGATTAATTAAGCAGTTACTTTTTCTAGAAACAATTAAATGATTATGTTTATTTTAGATATCAAAAACATCAATTATGAAAAAAAATGGTTGATACCTCTTCTTTGCTTACAGAAGTCTGTCTGGGTTCTTTAAAATAATTATGCAACTATTTTCTTGAGGTGAAATGCATGTGATTGTTTTAGGAAAGCTGGACATCTTTAAAGAAAGTACAAATGCTCTAGCCGATCTTACTGTTTCCTTCCAGGCCAGTGTTACTGCTGATTATGGGTTAAACTGTAGTATTTCTTAGAACTCTTTTATAGATAAAAATTACAGTGGAAATTGCCAGAACTCAGTAGATTAGTACATTAACAATTTGAATAAGGCAATGAATCTAGGAATTGAGTAGATGAAAACCTGGCGAAATAGCAATTGTGATAACATCAATAATGAAATTCATTCTATTCAGACATAGATGAGATTTGGTGAGCCAAATCTCTCAGCTCTTCAAAATGACTCTAAAATGTCCAATAGTCTGCATCACCCTCAACCTGGGTCTGATCTGCTAGCAATGAAGGAAAGGCAAATTGGATTTTTAAGCTTTAAGCACTGGGTCAGCAAATTCCCTATTGGTTCTTGGATGTTTTAAATAATTAAATGTGTCTTTTCATTAAGCAGACATTAAAGAAAGAGGAAGCAAAATACTCTATGGGACTTTCTGGTACAAACCATTCTGATTTAATCAGAATGTTCTGCTTTTTTGTAGTAAAGCATCACGTTCTTTGTGGTTACCCAGAAAGAATTCATGGAGTCCTGGGATTCACTACCTCCTTCAACACTGTGTAAAGCACTATGTGTCCTCTCTGAATGTTCCAGTCTTTGATGATGCAGCAAACAGTCTTTTGGGCCTTGTGGGGTTGATGGGGTACTCTTTCTTCTGGATTGCAGTTGGGCTGTGACAGCTCTTAAAACTATCAAGTAACACTCCCATTACCATTTTCTCATAGAGAAAAAACAATCAATTTGTAAGGTAAAGTTCCCTCTTTTTCTCTCTAGGCTAACCAGATGTGATAGGGAGGTGCACTATGTGTTGATTAATTGCAACATTCATTGAATAGCTTTATATTTTTCCTTCTTAATATCAAAAGCAAATCAAAATATAAAAGATTTGCTCTCTGTCACAAACTAAATGTGTTTTACTAGTGTGGAGCCCTGATAAGTGTTTTCTATGTAACAGAATTCTTCAATATGCGAAGATTCTATACTCTTTCTTTCAATTCAGGATATAAAGGATCACACTATAGATATTTTGGATTTGCAGCCGTATGGTCTTCGTCATAACCATTCAACTCTGCCATCACAGCAGCATTTAAATCAGAATCAGACAGATGTGGATTTGACTTTCATCTCTGCTATTATGTGACTTAGGGTAAGTGATGTCACCTCTGTGAGTCACAATTCATCTGTAAAATGGAATAGCAAGATCTTTCTCATACGCTCATTGGAAAGATCGCTATTTAGTCCATAGTATGTGCTAGAGACAATATCATACGATTTCACAAAGTACCTCATCTTTACTCTCTTGGAGAGTTATGGCTAAAGGTTTGGTGAGATTAGTTTTGGCTCACACAGCTAGCAATACAGAGCTGGAATTCAGAACCAATATTTCTGAGACTCCAAATTCCTTTATTCCTTCTGATCTGTGTAATCTGGCTCTCACTGTACTTCCTATTAGGAATGACAGGGCATGCAGAAAAGTGACTAGCACATTTTGTGGTCTGTGGTAGGTACTAAATAAATGTTGGGTTTCTTTCCCTCTCTAGAGAGGCTACCCACGGTTTGTGAATGACAGCACTAGAAAGATAGCCTGATAAATTTTCCTGAGGAAAGTAAAGAAGGGGGAAGAAATCTATCAGATAATATCAATAGCTCTGAGGTAGAAAATTCAGTAGTTGTCTAGCTTTCACACAAGAGCAGATTCTGATGGGCAGAAAAATAGGGCTGGAGACCTGAAGTCTGACTGCAGTGAGGAAGTCTCCACAGAAAGTGTGTGTCTGTTAAATTTTCAGTTTCACATCCCATATCAAGTGTGTAGCATCCTCATTACTTTCAGTGGCATCTGTTCAGGATGCCTAGGAATCAAGGTTATGAAATTTCTGTCCCAAGCTTGCTTTTTTTGCAGCAGCACACAAATGAGTCAGAGAACATGGCAAGGCCAGTGCTACAAAGGGAGGCTTCTGAATTCAGTACTCAATAGTTCTACATAACCCTAAAACAGCTGCTCATATAGTATCCTCTTGTCCTTTTCTTTTGCAGTGAGGACTTTTGGGGTTTGACATTCCTGTCTAACGAGGATGCTATGGGGCTCCAGAAAAATAAACTACAATTGTACAAGCCAAGTGGCCATATTTAATAAGCACTGTTACAAACAAAGATACTGTATCAGTCACAGTGAGCTAGGCTGTGCAGTGCCAAAAATTAGGCCTGAAATCTCAGTGAGATTAATAATCTCAGAAAGATTTATTTCTCGCTCTTCTAAAGTTTCATGCAAGTTAGGTAACTCTGGAGAAGCTAAGCATGGGCAGTGACTCAGGAAATTTCCATGCAAACTCTTAGATGCTTTGGTCCAGAAGTATATACATTGTTACTCAGACCTACAGCTCCTTGCCTGGAATTAGTCATATACTCTCATCCTATCATCTCATTGCAAAGGAGGCCAGGAAATGGGGATATGGGGGTGGGGGGTGGGTAGGGAAATTCAGTCAGCTGCAAATGTCTCTGCCAGAGATGTACCTGCTGACAACCAAGAAATATACCTTTATCTGAATACAAAACCCACTAATGCTCTTCACATTGTCTTTAAACTCCAGTGGAGGATTAGAGTGTATGATAAAATCTATTGAATAGTTCATTATGAAAACATGAATAACCTTAGGCTTGCCTAAATATGCTGTGGCTCTCGTCCTTTGCCAAATACCTGAAGCATGGCATGTCTGTGCCGTTCTGTGAGGCAGCACTAAGACCAATGGATACTACTGGGAGATAGGCTTTGTATTTACATCAGTGGAGAAAATCTACTTTGGGCCTAATTTATGCTTTTATTTATAGTGGAGAAATAGAGACAGGAACTCTGGGGTTGGATATTAGGCTCCGAGCTCATTTTTCTTTTCTGGGAAAAAGGAAAGAAGGCCTGATCTGAATCACCAGAGTCCTCAAAGATAGGGCTCAGGAAGGAGAGTTTGTTTTCCATTCTGCTCTGGTATAAAGTTAGGTAGGTCAATCACAAGCTCTTATCTAAGGAACAGTGTTAGAGAAAAATACCCAAAGTGTCTTCCAGGTAAGAGAACCAGAAGAGAGTTGAGGAGTTAGGAAGTGGTCAAGGTCAGAATGAGGGAATCTGGAAAATTGCTCCCATGGACTAACTTTTATAGCTAGAGTTTTTATTTTTTCTAAGTGTATGTATAGAGTAAGACCATTTAAAGGGACCAGAAACCACCCTGAATGTGTCTGATCTCATCTGATCTTGGAAGCTAAGCAGGGTGAGGCCTGGTTAGTACTTGAAAGGGACCAAAAATGAATGGACATACAGGAAACTTTTGACTAAGAGATCCTTGGCTAAAGAAGAAGAGATATTGTTCTACCCAACTCATATGAGTAAGTTAAGGGTCCTTGAGAAGGCAAGGCTAGCCCACTCAGGGTGGGGAGATTTAGGACATATGCCTTGTCTTGATACACAGTGTGATACAAATAAAAGAAACTGAGCAACCAACCTAAGAAATTATCTTCACCAGAATACCTCCTGTTCTCTCCCTGGGAACATAGTATAAATTCCTATAGAGAGTTATAAAGCAGAACAAACAAGGTATGTTTTGTGGGGTAAAGAATGATTATGGGAGAAATATATCTAATTGGCACAGAAAGAATTGTGGCATTCAAGGGATAATAGTATCTACAAGGAAGGCAGCGTCAATACTTAAGGTGCAGACCTTCCTCTGAAACTAGTCCCACCAATCTGAAGTTGGAGTTAATGGCGACACTGCTGAAAGTAAGAAGGCCAAGGGAAGGATTTAGGAGGAGTATTGCTGCTGGAATTGGAGACCCAAGACCTAAACTGAGCTGAATTTGAAAAGTGTTAAAGGGTTGGTTTATCCTATCATCATTATGGCCGGAGCATAAAGAAAAGCAGGAGCCCAGAGGTGTGGGTGAAATGTCCTGTGAAGCTATCAGCAATGAAATAGGCTGACACAAGGAGTAGTGAGATTCCTGTTAATGCGAACATTGAAGAAAGGGTAGAATGATCATTCATCCAGGTTGCAGTAGAAAACTTCCCACTTTGAGTAATGGTGTAGGATGCCTTACATACCTCCTGACATCTATGGGATTTTGGTCTGTTTCCCATGGGGTTTATTCTTGTCAGATCATGTGTGTATATTTATGTGTGTGTCTACTATTCAAAGTTCTGTCAATCCTTGGTTGTTTTGAGAATCAAAGGGATAACGTACAGAAGGATGAAACAGGAAGAGATGAACACAGTGACCGCACTGCCTAACATGGGTTCTTAGCTTTCTCCCTATTTCTGTCCCCGTCATTAGTCACAGCCATCTTATGAAACATCTGTCCTCAATCCACAATGGCAGAGCTTCTTTTAGTGACAGTCTGAATCTGAGTATTGATTCAGAGCAAGTTTTGAGATTAGTTGGAGCAGCTGCATTTTGTCTGTTCTACTGCAAACTGCAACAGGCAGCCACAAAGCTTGTGTCTCCCAGTGCACCTCTTAACAAGTGAGCCTTTGTGCTGTCCCTGGAAGTCTGCCCCACTCCTGCGCTGCCTTCACCCCAGCCAAGTACCCCTTTTACTACCAACATGGAAGAGAAGGAGGCTGGATGCCATGACTTCCCTTGGTGCCAGAAGCCGACCACACAGCAGTTCTTCCCCTTCTCATTTCCAAAACTTGAGCCTGCTCTGCAGCTGTCATTGGAATAGCCTGTGTTTCCCTTCCAGGCCTCCCAGGATGAGGCCCATGCTCACTTGGATGCAGTGCACCCTGCTTTCTGCCAACATGATTTTTCTTCCATTCTTGATCAATAAGTCACAGGCCTATTTGGCCTTTCCCCAGTCATGAGAGCAGCATGGCTTGAAGTCAAAAGGAAAGGAGGCCAAAATAGACTCTGCTTTGCCTAGCACTCTTCTTCCACATGTTTTCACCCCCATCGCCGGGCCCAGGCTCTCTCCTTTACCCAGGCTAGAGATTATATTAAAGGGAGGAAAGAGGGGAAGGAGGAATGAAAAGACCGAAGGGGAAGGAGGGACAGGATGGGAAAAGAGAGAAGCAATTACTGAATTGCTGAAATAAATACAGAAAGGAAGAAAAGTTATCATTCTATTCTGGAAATAGGCTCACTTGTGCTTCCCACTGACTTGAACCAGAAGGCACAACCTAAGCCCCTTCTTGATTCCCTTCCACAAGCCCTTCAGCTCCCTCTAATCTGACCCAGTATCCCCAGCAATAACCAGACTACGGGTTCACACTTAGGTTCACAGGCTCCCAAACTTGGAGAAAATAGTTGACCAACTGCTTTCTTGCTTGGCAAAGTAAGAGCTACTAGTTATGAATTGCTCCCTAAGATCTGGGCTTTGCTCCAAGTGCTCTGCAAGTATTCTGGCCTCTAGTTGTCATCACCTCCCTGTAAATATCTCTATCAGCTCCATTTTGTGATGAAGAAACTGAGGTTAAATAACTTGCCTTAGAGCACATAACAAAGAAGAAGTCATGATTTAATCCCAGGTAGCCTGCTCTGGAACTCAGGCTCTAGGCCCCTGCTCTCAACACTGCCTCCCATGAACATGAAGGAAAAGAGGGACATTTCAAATGCTTAGCCCAGACTCGTAAAGCACTTTCTTCTCCTCAGGCTACCATATCCTCTTATAACAGAAAGTACAACTTCCTCAAAAACCAGTAGGGATTTGGAGATACAGCCACTCTTTGCTCCCCCATGGAGATGCTCTAGATCGAAGTGGAGCAGAGGCTCAGTTAAGTCACAGAAGTTCAGAGCTGGAAGAAAATGAACCCAGACTCTTTATTTTATAAATTCAAATGCACAAGATTACTTTGCTGAGTGTAGCTGAGACCAAACCTGTTGAATCAAAGAACCTTAGAGCTAGAACATCTGATAACCCATTCTAATCTAAGCCACTCACATCTATCCACCTCTATTTTACAGGCGTGGCACTAAGAAGCTTAAGTAACTGGCCTATGTTCGAATCACAGTATCTACTTTTCTGCAAAATGTGGAGGTAGCTAGTGTCAGCTGCCATGGCCAGTTTCAGATAGGTACTAGGTTTCATTACAGAATAGATGGTGCCTAGAATGAGCAGATCAAGTGAGGAGTACAGTGTCTATAGTGCCTGGGTAAAGTAAGAGATCAGTAAAGATCTGTCAGATAGATGAACGAATGTATAAATGAATGAATGAAATTTTAAAAGTCGAAGCAGAAACAACTGAAGTATTTTCATGAAGTTCCAAATACAACTTCTTAAAACCTTCCCTGATGACAAGAAACCTCTGTAAGGAAAATCTTAGCAGCTTCCATATTAAGAAACTCTTTTCATTGGAATAGAGTGAGTGGAACTCTTGACACCGGGACAAAAGTATGAATGGGTTCCAAAATTTCTGTTTGACTTAAGTACAGCTTTATCAGCCTTCACTGATGGGCAAATTGAGACAGGGCACAGGCTTGAGTTAATCTGGTACCTTTAGACATGTGTCCTCAGACACTGCTCCAGGGTGTGGTGCCACAGGCTGCCTCCCTGAACAGAACCTCCACAAAGATATCCTTGGTGTTTATGGACTGTTTTGCTTGTTTCACATTGATCTGAAATCATTTGGTAGTGTTAGCTATCAATTTCTGTGTGTCTTCACAAGTGAACACTTTTAAGAAATGCTACCTCATAGTATAACATAGTGGCTAGTTAGAAGCTGGGGGCCTTATTCAATTTTTATCTGCATCCTTTCATAGCGATAAGTAATAACACATTATTTAATATCTCTGAACTCTTTTCAGAACTCATCTGCGAAATGGATGGGGGTAATAATAGTCACTAATGTAACAGGTTTTTGGAGTAGAGATGAAAAATGACAATATTTTGCAGAGATCTCATGTCTTGTCTATCCTCCAAGAAGTTGCCCATATTCTCCAGATGTGACCTAAGCAACTCCTTTCCTGACCACTACTGGACAATGATATAATGACCTCATCTTCCTTTCTCATTTCACTTTTACAAATAAACTTCTCTTCTGGCTAACCATTCAGTTGTTTAATCCCCAGGCACTAACTATAGAGTTGGAGTCTGAATTAAAACCATTGCCCAGCTTTAAAAGACAATTTCAGGCTAGAGTGAAGACAAATTTGCTGGAGAAAAGAGGTTTGATTTTATTCATGCATATATTCACTGTCCCTGTGGTCAGTGAACAGTATCTCATTCAAAATTCAATTTGGGGAATTATGGTGCTTCTGAATGAGAGGAGGAGAAGCACAGGCCACAGAGTGGCATTGGTCTATTTCATATAAATTGAGCAAAGCCCTACAAATAGACGAGTCCTGCTCAGAGGTCTCTGCTGGTAGTCATCTTAGAAGAAGAGAAAAGACGGGAAAAGAAAGAAGACGCTCTCTCTACAGATTCTGACTTGCACTGGGAAGAACCTCTGGAAGCTTCCAGAATGAAACGTAGGAGGATATGGCTGGAAGGAGAAGCCAGAGATCTTTGTTCCCTTTTTATGAACAAGACAGGAATCTAAATAACACAGTATTTGTCAGAGATGCTTCATGAGACCACTCACCAAAAGATGCCCTGGTTCGCAGAGACTTCTCCTTTCTCTGTGTTCATAAGAATTTAATAGCTAACTTCAGCCCCTTGTATTTGAAGCTGCCCCTAAAACTGAGCACAGCACTGAATCCCTCTCAGGAGGGTCAATTAAGGAAATACTACTGATGTTATTTTTCTTTCTTTATCTTTCACGGTACAAAATAGCAACCCACCTGCCCTGTGGAATAATAACTGATGAGCCAACTCACTTCTGGCAGAAGCTAGGAAATAAGGAAACATGCTCAGAAAAATAGGATTCAGGGAAAAGATGGAAAACAAACATTTAGGCATCCATTCTGCAGTTAGTTTTTCATATATCATCTCACATGAAGAACTCACCACTGCCCCGATATGGATGTATTATATCCATTTTAAAGATGGGAGAACTGAGGCTCAAACTGGTTAAACAGCTCACCTAAGGCCACATAGCCAGTAAGCAGTGAAGTCAGGTTAGGAGTTCTAACCCAGCTGACAGGCTTTGGACTCCAATTCCATAAGCAGTTCCTGAGGATAATATACCTTAATGGTCAACTACAGCCCTAGAGGAAGAGTTTGTTTTGCAAAAATGAAACTTGGGAAAGAAGGTGAGGTCATTATGCCATTATTCACTTGTGCTTTTTTCTCTTGACAAATCATTTTCTTTCCTAAAGCAGAAGCTACTGTCAGATTACCCAAGAGAAAATTTCTTCTTCTTCACAAGGTCCTTAGCTTGGTGCTAAATGATTGCAGCTGGAGAGAAAATTCTCCCTTCTTTATATACACAAACAGATACACACACACGTATATGTACACATCAAAAAGTTTAAGGTAATCAAAATAAATTTTATACATATCACCACCACCACCACCACCACCATCATCATCATCACAAGACAAAGCTTAACTAAATAGGTAAGGAATTTCAAGTACTGCCAATTTTGACAAACTCTTCCCTTATCCTCAGTGGCTATATAGTGTCTCTGAAATAGGGCTGTTAGGCCATTCTGAAAACCAGAAGGAAACCAGACTCTTCCAAATGTCTCTTTCAAGCAGAACTAGGCAGCAAACTATAAGTTCACTAACACTTATCTTTAGAGAAGACTCTTAAGGCTTCTGATTAACGTATTTGTTTATCATCCCTCTCATTTCTCTCTTCCTTTTTTCTTCCCTTTCTTTTCCTGAGTGCCCATGATGCAATCAGCATTGGACAAGACCCTGGGGATAAAACTCTTGTCCAAACCAATGTACCTGCTGAAGGGAGCTTTGTGACTTAGTGGAAGAGATTGGCATTAACTGAGTGATCACACAAACTATTATGAGGTTACAGCTGCTGCAGGTGTCCTGAAGAAGAGGTGTGCAGGGCTTTAAGAGGGGCTTGGTCAGGGAAGGCAAGGACAGCTTCCTGAAGAACACCAGGAAGCTGGCCTAGCCCTCCCTGAAGAAGGGACATTAGAGTTAAGATCAAAAGAATAAGCAGGAGTCAACTTTTCAAAGGAGGTAGGGAGTGAATTTCAGGCAGATGGGATAGCATGTGTAATGGTCCTGAGAGCAGGGGATATGGCAAATTGGAGGGAAGGAACAGAGGCCAGGGTAGGTGAAGGACAAATGCAGAGGGGAAGGCTGTTGAAAGATGAGGTTGAAGAGATGAGAAGGACCATAAAGTGACATGGAAGTTATTATAAGGAGTTTTGTATGAAAGACACAGAAGGGTTCCAAGTAAGAGATGACATGATTTTAAACCTCCATTTTTGCTTAAATGTGAACAATTGATTCTTTGTGCAGGTCATATGTGTGGTAGGGGCCACAAATAAGTCCTCTTGCTCACCTGGCACTCTGAATATTTGTTCTCATTTCTTTTTTATTTTAGTCAATTAATTAATTTTTATTGTGACATAGTTGATTATATGCATCTCTGGGGTACAGAGTTGAGTGTCAGTACTTGTGTGCAATATGCAATGCTCAAATCAGGATAATTACTATATTCAACGGTATACACAGTCATCACTATTTGTAGCTCTTTACCAATTCCTCCTTTCCCCCATCCCACTTCTAGTAACCTCAGTTCTCCTCTTAAAAGTTCAGTGCATTGTTGTGGTTGTTGTATCTTTCTTTCTTTCTTTCTTTCATTTATGTTTGTTTTTTCAGCTCCCACTTACGAGTGAAGACATAAGATATTTCTCTTTCCGTGCCTGCCTTATTTCACTTAACATGATTTTCTCTAAGTTCATCCGTGTTGTTGTGAATGGTAGAATTTAATACTTTTTATGGCAGAGTAGTATTCCACTGTGCATATAGACCACACTTTCCTTATCCGGTTTTCTGACAAAGGACATTTAGATTGGTTTCAGCTCTTAGCTATTCCTACATATGTGCATCCTGCATCCTGTGGCTATAATTCCCTTTTTACCCGTTTGTCCTCACACTGTACATTTCCCTGTTTTTTCAGTCCTCTAACAGTGTTATCACAAGGCAGTAGGGAGCAGGTTTTCCTAAAGTTTAGTGATTGCAAGAAGGAGTTTCAGCAAAGTATGAAAGAGGCAAAAACTGAATATTGATTGCTAAACTTTGGTCTCTTTAAGTTCGCTAGATAATTTCTACCAGAATTATCTCACTAAATTACTTTTACCTTCAGCCCCACCTCACTACTCTCTTGCTACAACACCTTTCTTTCTACTGCAATCTTTCTTCTCCATCTTTTTCAAGTCTCGGGATTCCTCAAGTCCCTTTTTACCCCTCGCCAGCTATCATTGGCAGACTCAAAATTCTAAGTCTGTCCCATATATATCAAGGCAGTAGAGAACAGGATATGAGATGGAAGACTGCTTTTTATGCCAGAGCAAATACAGAGAAGGGTTTTTCCTCAGCCAAGGTGCAAATTTCTTCTTAAAAGGAATTCTTTGACTAAGCCAAGAAGTTTAAAGTATAGTCACCATTTAAAGTAGCATTTATTTTCTTTCCTTGACATATGCATGAGTCATTTGCTTCTGTTTTACCCACCTGACTCTATCTGATTATGCCATATCAACTCCAAAATGCAGGAAATATGAGGCATGTTTAATAAAACATGACTTTAGCAGATCAAAGCGAGAAGTTAAGAAATAAAATGGTCATCACCCAATTAATAGAGAGGAGATAGCAAACATGTCCTTAAAAGCAAGTAGATAAAACAGATCTGTGCCCAGATTTGGAGGTGGAAAAAAAAAAAACAGATTTGCTGTAGGAAACATCAACTCCCAAAAGACACTGAGAAGTGACAGCATAAACAGCAATAGAGGCAAAACAGAAGGTAAAATGAAAGAATGAGAAAATACGAAGGCTGCCAGGATGAACAGAACAATTTGCCAACATGTATGTCATTTCTCTCATAAATTAACTTCATTGAATGGTTTAATTATTTGAACAAATGGGATGGAGCTATTTTCAGAGCAATTATTTATTCTAATCACCAATTCCCTTACAGTAAAAGGATCTGCAGAGAAACCATGCCTTTCCAGACATCATCATTTCAGCTACACAGTTATACATTCAAACTGACACTAAATGTGGTTGCTGCTTCTTGGGTCTCTGAAAGATATGGGATCAGGGAAATCGAAAGTTGAGATAGTTTCAGGTGGGTGCCTCAGAGAAGAAACTCGTCTCTCTATGCACTGCCTGTTGGCAAAGGACTGCTTCCTTCTTCTCAGATTCTTTCCGCCCATCATCAAGCCCAGAACCCAATCAGACCTGGTCCCCAAACCCTGATCAGTTTATCTTTTAATTTTATGGAAATTTTACTTTACTCCTTTTTAAAGATTCATAACAATACATCATACTGTAATCAGATGAGAATAATCATCTATCCATTCATTCAGTGCATATGAGAATAAACCAATTTAATTTTCTGAAGAATTAAGAACTAGGCTTTAGCATCAGAAAGCCTAGATTTGACTGGCTGCACTACTGCCAAGATGACTGACTTAACCAAGTTACTTATTCTCTCCAAACCTCAGTTTCCTATTGTGAAAATGGGGACAATAATAGTTTCTACCTCATAAAATTGTGATAATTAAATTAGGTAAAACATTAAAACACTTCAAACTGTAGATGTCATAAGCCTCAAAAGTATCAGTTATTGTTAGTTATTACTTCCTATTATTATGAGTTAATAGATGAAGTCTTGATAGATGAATTAATAGATGAAGTTTAAGTGCAGTAATTCTTCCTGATCTGTTTGTCTTCTTGTGGGTTTCCCCCAAGGTAGACCGAGAGAAGGAGGTGAGTGGAGGAGGTTTGTGTGGTAGGTGCAGAGATAACCTGCAAGGAAACAGGAAAGTTACATGAGTAGGGAAGGCACTTAACGCAGGTTGACCTAACTCAGCCATCACACTGGGTGACTGAAGCTTAATTCTGCAGAGAATCTCCAGAAAATGATGGTATTTCACTTGAAGATGGAGAGAGTCGGTGTATTTATACACTCACTTGTTTCAGCAATAGGTTAAGGATGCTAATTATCCAGCATTTCTAGACTACTGTTCATGGCAGAACCACTTCCCAGAAAAAGCCCTTAGACAAAGATATACATGTACTGGAAGTTGGATGATGTCCAGAGCACAGAATGGACATTTGAAATTAATAATAACTCATGGACTTGAAGTCAATGGCTTTCAGGATACGACTCTGGACTATGGCAAATGACTTCTTTGTAACCCTAAGATTAAGTGGTTTTTTTCAGTGACCATACCAGATGTGTTCCAGCCATGATGTCACTTTGCAGATTCATTGACCTCCAAAGAGAATTATGTCTATTTTTTTCAAAAGCATTCCAGGATAAAATATTGAATGTTAAGTGCCATTATAATATAGTGAAAATAAAAATAATGTGGGATACAGAATATATGTACTTGAATCTTGGCTGTTACTTACTAGCTTTTGACTTTTTAAACAAGTTATGTAATCCCATTGAGCCTGTCTTTTCACTTTATTATGTTGGAAATAATATTCACCACTCATGGTTTTCATATTAAAGTCATTTGAAGATGTCAAAATGCTTTACAGTAAGTTATTCTTACAATAATTATGTCCAGATAACTGATCCCTTTAAGTAACAAACTTAATTTTGGGTAGCCATTTTTGTTGGAAATGTTTGCAAACTACAAATCTCCAATAAACTGTATTTGATACAAATAATTGAATTATTTTTCAGAGCTGTAACACTGCAACAGCAATGATCTTCAGGGTAATGTGATATGTCACACTATTTGCTTTCATTTTTCTTCTCTCTGGTATACTTGCCCTTTGTTACTGCTATTAGTTTCTATGGCAACTAAATAACTTAGCTCATTAAATCAGTAACCCAAGTTAACATCTATTACTAACCGAATAAGCTCCAGCTAGCTTGAGGGTATGTGCCAACTTAAATAAGCTTTGAGATAGCTATTTTCCTTGTTGCTCAGAGGAATTTTTCAGTTAATTTCAGATTCATTTCTATATTTGGATAGTTGAGGATGCCAACAATCTGATTATTTCATAAAAAGTAATGCTATAGTATACACTGACTGTGGCATTAAGAAAGATGGGGGCAGAAAGAGAGTGCCTAGATATTCCTGTATAGATACCATATTCATTCATTCACTAAATATTTCATTCATTCATTTATTCATTCAACAAATATTGCCCATCTGAGGTATAAACTATACATATAATAAATATAATAAGGAATTAGACATTTATCTCACCATAAAGGAAAATTTAGTCTAGATATAAAAATAAAGCTTACACAACTGATTAGAATTTTATTATATTTTATATAAATCATTACATTTTATCAAAATTTACAAGCATCATAAGATAATTGCAGAAAAAGTGCTTTGGAGTTTATAGTTCAAGAAGAAGAAATACTTTTAGTTTGGGAAATGAAGAATAATTCAGTGAAGGAGTTGAAATATTAACTGAGTCTTCAAGAATGGGTAGAGATTGAATTCTGAAAGGGTGGAGGGAAAGGCAATCACAGGCTTTGAATGAA
This sequence comes from Cynocephalus volans, assembly GCF_027409185.1. Taxonomy (NCBI): domain Eukaryota; kingdom Metazoa; phylum Chordata; class Mammalia; order Dermoptera; family Cynocephalidae; genus Cynocephalus; species Cynocephalus volans. The sequence continues at coordinate 128,769,571 of NC_084463.1, forward strand.
CAAAGGCACAGAAGCATCTCCTTAGCCAAAAAGGAATGAGAAATAAGTGATCAGTTTGATTTGAGTTAGATGTAAAAGAAGTCACGGGGAATAATTTTCCTAAAGTAAGAGTGGCCTGAAAGTAAAAGGCATTGAATGCTTGACTAATAGGTGTGGACAATGGCCGTCGAATGACAGTGAACAGGTATGGGGTAGGGTCATGGCTATACTTGAAGTATTACTGTATTAGACTGCAATAGGGGAAGCCAGTAAATGTGTGTTAGGGAGAAGAGAAGAAAGCAGTGAGAAAAGAATTACTTCCCCCTGAGGAAAAGAATGTGGCACCTGGTGTCTCCTAAGGAAAAGAGAGAGGAAGGATGAGAAACAATTTTGGGGACCCTGACAAAGGCAGAAGGCCAATCTGGATCACTAGGCTTCACAAATCATTTCCTTCTCAGAAACAAGGTTATCTATTATGAACATGTTCTGCTTTCCATTTGTCTGTCATCAAAACATTCATCTCAAAAGAATTGCTCCTTAGTCATCTCTCATCATGAAGAACAAGTGCATGAATCATAATTTCTATGTTACAGTAAGAACAGGAGGCATGACAAGTTCTGAAATTCACTTACCATTCAAAGTTCAGGGAGGGACTAAGACAATTACCCAGGATATTAATGAAGAAAAACAAGTCTAAACAGAACAGAAAAGGCATGAGCTTATTCAAGTTCTAATAAGATATATGGTAAATAATAGAAATCCAATAAATATGTTAGAGATAAATTAATAAGTGAATAAATGAGGGATTAAATAATTTAATGAAAGAAGGGCATAGACCCTTGAATCGATAGAAAAATAAGCTGTTGGAACAAATTTCTAGATGTGACAGCAATGTTGTCTCAATCTTTTAATTTCATATTTTTCAAAAAATGTTTTCTTCACCAAGAAAATTAGATTGATAGAGAAAAAAGAATTGTACATATAACAGTATACATATGTACATATATAAATTTATACATATAAATATGTAGATAAGATTATACATATTTGTGAGGTTCAGAATTAAATATCAATACCTGTGTATAATATGTGATGATCAAATCAGGATAATTAGTATATTCATCTTTACAAAAAAACAATCATTCCTTGTGACTCAACCAATATCTCACTAACATCCCTCCCCCTCTTCCTTTTCCACATCTAATAGCCATAGTTCTATTCTCTCCTTTTGAAAGTTCAATGTATTATAGTAATTTTGTTTCTTTCTGTGTTTCTTCCCTCCTTTCTTTCTTTCTATCATTTTTATTTAGTTGTTTTTTTAGTTCCCACTTAACACAATTTTCTATAAGTTCCTTCATGTTGCTGTAAATGAAAAAGGTTTATTCTTTCTTATTACTGGATAGTATTCTATTGTGTATATATACCACATTTCCTTATATAATATATATTGTGTATATATACCACATTTTTCCATCGATGGACATTGTTGAAAGATCTTTACAGTGAGAATTACAAGTTATTGCTGAAAGAAATTAAAGAGGAAAAAAAAATAGATGGAAAGACTTTCCTTGCTCATAGATTAGAAGAATTAACGTTGTGAAGATGTGCATACTACCCAAAATGACTTAACGTGATCTCCATCAAAATATCATTGACATTTTTTACAGAAGTAGAAAAAACAATCCTAATATTCATATGGAATAACAAAAGACTCCAAATAGCCAAAGCAATCTTCATAAAAAAATAAATCCAGAGGCATTATACCACCTGACTTCAAATTATACAACAAAGCTATAGTAACTAAAACAGCATGATATCGGCATAAAAACAGACATACAAATCAATGGAACAGAATAGAGAACCCAGAAATCAATCCATGTATGTATAAACAACTGATCTGTGACAAAGGCACTAAGAACATGCACTGGGGAAAGGACATCCTCTTCACTAAATGGTGCTGGGAAAAATGGACATAAATGTGTAGAAAAATAGAACTATACCTGTACCTCTTGCTATATGCCAAAATCATCTCAAAATGGATTAAAGACTTCAATATAAGACCTTAAACTATAAAATTGCTAAAAGAAAACATAAGGAAAACACTTCAGGATGGAGGACTGAATGGAGACTTTATGAATAAGACTTCAAAAGCACAGGCAACAAAAGAAAAAAATGAACAAATGGGATTATGTCAAACTAAAAATCTTCTGCACAGCAAAGGAAACAATCAAGAGATAGAAAAATCAACCTACAGAAAGGGAGAAAATATTTGCAAACTGTACATCTGACAAGGGATTAATATCTTGAGTATACAAGGAACTCAAAAAACTCAACAGTAAAAAAACAAGTAACCCAATTAAAAAATGGGCAAAGAAGCCGAATAGGCATTTCTAAATGGAAGACATACGAACGGCCAACAGATATATAAAACAATGTTCAACATGACTAAGCATCAGGAAAATGCATATCAAAACCACATTTTTTTTGAAATTTTGATTTACATTTTTATTGAAAAATAATTAATTAAAGATATTTGTGGGGTACAGAGTTGAATATCAGTACCTCTGTACAATGTGATGACCCAATCAGGATGATTAGCGTGTTCTTCATTATAGAACATAATCATTCCTTGTGTCCATTGACCAATTTCTCACTCACCCCCTCCTCCTTCTCCTTTCCTATTTCTAGCAACCATGCTCCATTCTCTCCTGAAAGTTCCGTGCATTGTTGTAATTCTTCCTTCCTTCCTTCTTTCCTTATCATTCTCCATCCATTTTATAATAGCCAGTCAAAGTGTTATGATATGATATGATATCTCAGTGTGTTTTTGATTTGCATTTCAATGATGATTAGTGATGTTGAGCATTTTTGCATATATTTGTTGGCCACTTGTCTATTGAGCTCCTTTGCCTCTTTTTTAATCAGATTATTTGGTTTTTTGCTGTTGAGTTGTTTGAGTTCATTATATATTCTGGATATTAATCTCCTTTTGGATATATAGTTTGAAAATATTTTCTCCCATTCTGTAGGTTGTCTTTTCACTCTGTTGATTGTTTCTTTTGCTGTGCAGAAGCTTTTTAGTTTGATATAATCCCATTTGTTTATTTTTTTTTTCCTTTTGTTGCCTGTCCTTTTGAGGTCTTATTTGTAAAGTCTTTGCCCAGTCCTACATCTTGAAGAGTTTCCCCTATGCAAAACCACGTTGAAATATCATCTCATCTCAGTTGGACTGGCCATTATCAGAAAAACAGAGAATAATAAATGCTGGTAAGGATGTGGAGAAAGGGGAACCCTTCTATACTGTTGGTGGAACTGTGAATTAGTGCAGACATCATATAAAACAGTATAGGTATTTCTCAAACAGCTACAGATAGAACTGCCATATGATCCAGCAGTCCTACTATTGACTATATACCCAAAAGAGTGGAAATCATTCTGTTGAAGGGATATCTGCACCCTCATGTTTACTGCAGCTCTATTTATAACAGCCGAGACATGTAACCAACCAAAATGTCTATAATAATTCTTAACCCATTCACATCAAGTCAAACTGTATTCAACCAAGTCACAATTATTTGTGTGTTATGATGAGATAGTCATTTAATACACATTAGAGCAACGACAATGTGCCAATCAATGTGCTAGGTTCAATGGATACAAAGACATATAGAAATACCTTGACCTTGAGAATCTTATAATCTGGGAAGATAAGTTATTAAATGATAATTATAAACCATGACAGAGGTTAAAAGTAGTCATTTGTTTTAACCTGCAATGCAATCTCTGTAAAGTGTAGAAATTGAATTCTATGTCCACTCACTCTTTAATCTGTAACTTTTAAAAAAATCTGATAATAGCAATAGTAATACTGATTATTCCATAAGGTTGTTGTAAAAGTCTTTCCGAGTTAAAAATTTCAGATATTCCAGTGTAAGACATTATTACTATTATTATTATTATTAATTAGGCATTATGGCATCATTGCCTCAGCATTCTAAATAAGCTTCTAGGAAAGCTATTCAGGTCTAGGAATTAATAAGAGCAGTATTTATTGACTAAAATCTAAGAAAGTTCTCTCCAATTATAGAATTTGAGTGACTAGCTTTGTAAGGAGAAAATTCTGCACTCAGGGTTTAAATCTACCCCAAAACTTTTTGGACCATTTTCACTGAGAAATCTCAGATAACCAGGCCCTTAAAATATGTCAGGCAACATAAGAAATAAAAATTATTCAACCACTTAAAACCTACTTATTTAAATGGTATATTTTGGAATGGTCTACAATAAGCAATAGCTTCCTTCTGCCTTGATCCAGATGGCAACCCTTGAATTCTGACCATATTCAAGAGGAGGAGATATATTTTTCATCCCAACTGTGAGTTGCATTCCTTTTGCAGCTGATACGGAAAACTTCTTAGAGTTTTTATACAAAAGCTCATCACCAAGAAATGAAATGCTTTTTAAATATAAGTGCTTATCGATGGAGAATGAAATTCACCTCTTACCTCTGATAAAGGCTGAGCATGGCTTGAATATAGGACACCTGCAAGGAGCAAGGGAAGCTGGATTAGGTCCATAGAATTTTTTCAGGGATATTTCACTTCACATTCAAGTCTCAAACTCTAGGTTCCTCACAAGGTAAACTAGTTAACTGGATTGCATGTTGCTTGGATTTATAATTCATGGTATTAAAATGTAACAGGGGAGTGAAAATTAAACAAAAAAGAGCAACTTCTTGCTTTCTTATTGCCAAACAGCACTCAGCACAAGCACATGAAATGTTGCATGTGTACCTCATTATTATGCTGGAATTAATGAATCTTTGAAGTTTGAAACAGAAAAATCTTGGAAATGAGCCTCTCTTATGTGCTCCTCCCTCCACCCATTCATTTCTATTTTATAGATAAAGAAATTGACAATGAGAAAATTATGTTACTCTTCCAAATAACTGAGGGGAAGAAACTACAGTGCTTTCAGGTGCCAGACACATTACCTATGACTGACTCCCTAAGGCTAGGGGCTGCTTCAATTTTTGCTCTTCTTTTATCCTCACTGTATAACACATTGCCTGACACTTAGTAGCTGCTCAGTAAATATGTATGGCATGAATGAATAATTGTTTCATTAAAGACAAGGCTGCAAAATAAGCCAGTGGCAGAATGTGGCTTAGATCCCAGTTTTCCTGACACCCAGACCCATATGCTTTTCATTGTGCCACAAACTCATCCCCAAGTTTTATAACTGGATGTTTGCTACCAAGGACCAGCTTTCTGTGTGGTGAGCCCTGTTAAACTTACTCCTGGGTAAATATGCACAAAAAAGTCATACCTGTCTTATTTCAAGTTAAAACTTATTTTCTAGCATTTTTGCTACCTTTTATGTCTTTTGAAATTTATTTCATTAACAGCTATACTTCCCAAATAGTTTGACAGTGGAAAAGTCCAGAATCACAAGCAATTCAGTTTAAGCACCATACCCATAGTGGTCTGGGAAATCAAAAGATAGAATCAAAAAAAGATTAATAATATTAAGTAACCTCTAAAATTCCATTCAATTTTAATATACTATAACATTGTTTGAATTAAAATTTTTGGAAAAAATGAGAAAAATGCAATTAAGAAAATAATATGTAAAGATGTATTTTTGTTCATTAAAATAATAGTAGAAAGCTGCAAACACATAGCATATAAAATTTATAAAGAAAATTTACATAAATAATATTGTGATTATTATATTATATACGTAACCCACATAGAAAAATGCATGGCACAAAGAGAGTATCAAAAAAGCTTTCTATTCTCATCATTATTATTTATCATAGTTATAATAACATTTAGAATTTGAAGTTAGTAGACCATAGGTAAAAGAATCAGATGAGCTGGATTGAAATTAGGTTTCTCCACATTCTAGGTGTGTGATCTTGAGAAACCTATGTAACAATTCTGAGTTGCAGTCTACAAAATCCTGAGTTGAATCTACAAAATTAGGACAATAATAATACTCTCTCCTGGTTGGTACAAAGCTTAAAAAAAGGTAATGTACAAAATGATTAACCTTGTACCTCACAGCAGTAGGAACAAAATAAATGTTGCTCTTTTAATTGTTTTATTATTGTTATTATCATTTAGTCACAACATTCATGTGATATAGTTTTTGCTACATCCACTTTATTGAAGAGGAAACTGAAGTTTATAGAGGGAAAGTAATGTGAACACGCTTGTCCACCCTCTTAAGGGGCAGAACTCGATGACTCTCCAGATCTACTGGTTCTTGAGCAGGTCTAATTTCCACTTAGGCAAAACTGCTTTGTAGAAAATAGCCTTTTCCTGCCACAGCTTGTTAGTGAAACCTCACGGGTCTGTGTGCAAAATATCCCAGCTAATACTATGGACATTTTTGTTGGAGGTTTTTGGAGGCATAGTGCCTTAAACAAGCACTTTTCAAAAGTGCATTTTATAAAACAAAACTCTCTTGTGATACTCGAGGGGGGGAGGGCGGAGATGAAGATGGATGGTTTCTATGCCTCAATTTAGAATTGCTCCTTATCTTGATTACCTGTTGTAGATTCACATGTACATTAGTATATCACAGAATTCCTGTACAAGATATTTAAAAAATAAACTGTATTTAACTCCACATTTCTTGAAGTATTTGAATACAGAACACCTATTAACAGCCCAAAGAACCCACTTTGGGAAACACCACCTTTTCTGATACTGGGATTTACAGGTACATGGCAAATCGTTGGGAGAGATGATGAAGAGCAAGGCAGATTTTTACTTTCCTCTCAAATTCTATAATGTATATGAATATTTGACCTATCTACACATGATTTTCTTTAAGTTTAGTAAATGCATTGTTAAAATTTTGCGATACAAAAATAAGAATGAGTTAAAATAAAATACTGAATTAAATGTCAAAGACTATTTCTACATGAATTGACTTGAGTTAAAATCCTACTTCTGCCACTTAATAGCTGTGTGACTTTGGGCAAGTCTGTGTTCTCTAAGAGCCTCCACTTACTCATCTGCAAAATGGGGATAATAATAAATAACGGTAATGGTTGCTACAAAGCTGAATGTGAAATGGGGCTGATGTCAACTACTTGGGATGGCTACTATAAGGATGATGATAATGCATGCCAAGTACCATCAGAGGTTAGGAACGGTAGACATCCAGTAAATTTTAGCCATAAATATGGCCACTTTAACACCTCTCATCTTCGCTTTTCTGTATCAGTAAACCAGAGGTGACACAGCCTGCCCATCACTCAGCGTTGCCCCACCCCTTTCATTCACTGACTCATTCATTGTTTCTTTTTCCCTTTTATTTATTAAACGTTTGCTAACTAACTGCAGATGGTGGGGCAAGCACATGGCATAGATGAATAAGCTGTATGCCTGGCATTCAAAGAGCACACAATCCAACAAAGAGGATAAATGATACCCACAATGGAAATTATTTAGGGCTGAAAGAGAGGTGTGTAACAGATACCATGGAAGCATAACAGAAGGGCGATAATTATTCCTGCCAGGAAAAGAGAAAGGCAAGTTGAGAATGTTTCACAGAGAACATCACCTTTGAACTGGACTTTTGAGATGGAGGAGTTCATAAGGCAGAGAAAGTACTATCGGTAAGAATTGCTATCATTTATTTGTCCTTAAATTATGCCAAGCATGTGAAAAATTGTAAAGTCAAGGGAGTGACAACCAGGGCTGACAGTGGTGTGCCCCTGTTAACCATCTTGATAAACATATTCTGGGAGGTGGCTGGCTGCTTTATCCCTAAGTGATCCCTCTAAGAACATTGGCATCACAATTCTGTTGGCTTCAACAACTTACTGCTCCTTATAGCTTGTTTTGATTCTGTCCCAATCCACACTTTGATGAAGATTTTAAAAGGAAACTATATGGCATCTGAGGAAGAGGATAATCATCTATGAAAAAAGGATAATTTCTTATCTATGCATTTCCTAGTGGCTTGTCTTCATTAAGACACTACCGTGATCTGAAAGTGTGCCCTTACCCCCCGTTCATATTTTGAAATCCTAACTCCCAAGGTGATGGTATTAGGAAGTGGGGCCTTTGGGAGGTGATTAGGTCATGAGGGTGGAACCCTCATAAATGAGATTAGTCCACTTATAAAAGAGGATCAAGAGAAACTTGCCCCTTGTACCATGTGAGGACACAATGTGAAGGTACCATCTATGAGCCAGAAAGAGGGCTCTCTCCAGACACTGAATCTGCTGGTGTCTTGATCTTGAACTTCCAAGACTCCAGAACTATGAGAAACACACTCCTATTGTTTATAAGCCACACAGTGTATGGTATTTTGTTATAGAAACTTGAATGGACTAAGAAATATGGTTTTTCAAATTATGGTTGTTATTAATATTTACATATGTGCTATTTTCATGTTTTAGTCTAAATTTTAGTTTTTATTTTTAGCTTTTAAAAAACCTATGACTCCCATTTAAACCATGCTGAATGTACAATTCATATGTTGTTGACTTTTGTTTTTGAAAAAGGAGGATGCCAGATATGTGAACACTAATTTTAGCTCATGTCTTCCACTTCATTAAGATGAAAATTACGTTGGTTTCCCTGGAGTAATTTTTAGATGGAGTTAAACTTTTCAGGGTGCTTGTATCCCAAAACTCCCCTTTGGAGCTGATTTCTTGAGTCTGCTATTACCTCTGTACTCACCCAACCTCTCTGTCCTTCCTCTCCCTTCCAGATAGATTTGAGGGTCATAGTGAAGGGCTCACATAGTAAGTAGCAAATAGCACAGCAAGGTATAAAGAAACTCAGATGAACAAAGGGAAGTTTTCAATAATATAACTTACTGTCCTTCAGTGGTAGCTGTGTTTATAACTAGCACTTTCCCCTTTCTATTAATATCTTTGTTTCATAATTTGAGGGGCTGAAGATGACTTATTTTCTACCTTATACATGCATTATTTTAACAAATGTTTATTGAGCCCCTACCATGTACTAGGTGCATTTCCCAGCACTGGTGATATTTCAGGAACAAAGAAAATTGCCTGCTCTGTGCCTTAGTCTTTTTCATTTGTGAAGAATTGGAGGCAGCAATATTGGCCTTGAATTTTTGTTGTAAGGATTAAATGAGATTTGTGCATAGAGCACCTAATAAAGAGCCTGACGAATGACTAATAATAATACCTTCCCCACCAAAACCAACAATAACATTAAACGGAAACTTAGACTTGGGAAGATACATAAGGAGAAACATCCCTCACCTTCCACTAGTGGTGACAAGGGTGCTAGGAGACAGCTCATAAACAAATAATCAAAAAATTATGATAGAATAAATGTTAAAGAAAATGCACGGAGAAGTTGGTAGGAGGAGGTAGACCTACAGTAGAACAAACCACAGATTGAAACATTTAGGACATGCCCACGAACTACTTCATAGCTCATATAATAACTGTAAATATCAACAGGAAAGAATGCCCACAGGGACAATATTTCATACTTGACAGAGAGGTATATCAAAGTGGCTTTGTAAGAGAATTTAATCTTTGCATTTTTTTTGGAATAAGTTCATTTTTGCTTTCTATAAAAAACACTTTTTATTATGTTTATTAAACATATGCTATTATTAACTTATATTTTATTATTTTTACATATTTTTATATTTTATTATATTTGTACTCTTTTATTATTTATATTTTATTATTTTATTATGCATATTAAAAATGAAGGGCATAATGATTATGATGAATATACACTGACAAGCTCTAAGCCATAGATCAAATCTGAGGTGAGAAAACTGTCATAGAGTTAGTCTTGCAATCTATAATACAAAGTGTTAGAAATCGACATGACGGTGATCCCGAAATGGCAACCTACAAATGATTATACTCCAAAGAAGGGCATAGCCCATCTCCTTCAACAGCCTTTGGTGCCAGCAGAAACAATAGCAAAAATCCCTCTTTTTCTTTGTGTAAGGGATTTTCTTCTGGTCCATTTGCGTCTACTACCTGTATAAAATGTGTACATCTAAAGAGGATGGACAGACTGGGTTTGTGGGCCCAGGTGTGTTTTTAGAATGAAATCTCTGCCTTCAGGTGGGAGTTAAGAACAAATAAGAGAAATTGGCAGTTTGTTTAGCTGGATGAGAGACTTCTACTGATATTTCCTAGCCAGGATATCTCTTCTCCACAGCTTAAGAAATGAAGGTGAGGGAGGAAACTAGAAGGATTTGCTTTTGCACTAGGTAGCTGAGGTGGTTGTAAAATGTACAAGCAGGCCTGAGGAAAGAGTCCTAACATACAAAAAAAATGACCAACAGAAACCTTTCTCTTTAATGTAATGTTTTAACTGACTCCCTAACACACTCCTGACCACTTATTCTTCCATCACTTGGCTTCTCCCTTTTGATTTCTTCCTCCCAGTCCTCACCCCCACAGGCTCCCTTGGGAACCAGCTCTGAGGTCCATTATGTCCTTAGCCAAGGGAATGCAGAGAGCACAATTCAGTAACTCGGATGACTTATCAATAAATCACTTTTACCTTCCTTCCACTGTGACCCAGTATCCCTGCCCTAGGAAATGAATCTCTCTCTTATTTTTAGTGAACATTCTCATCTTAGACAACTTTTTGAGGATTTTTTTTCTCGATCTTTCTTCCCCAGCCTGAGCTTCTCCCTTAATATCATTGCTGTAGTTTTTGTGATGATGATGATGATTAGTCAAAATAGAAATATGTATGTGCCAGACATTTATTATGTCCTTCACATATATAATATTCATTTAATTCTCACAAAAAAAATTCAAGGTAGCTATTTTTACTCCGAATTATTTTTTAGATGAGATAATTAAAAAACTGAGAAGATAAATAACCTGCCCAAGTTTGAAGAGCTAAAGAATAGGGGAACTGAGAGTTACATCCAGATCTGTACAATCGGAAGCCAACATTTAACCAGAATGCCATCTTGATAAACTCTTTATTGACCTGTCCTATCCTTCTATATTATCATTTCCAGCTCTTCCAACATACAGGGTCATGCTACGTGCTCTTAGAACTGCCTCCTGCCAACTTCCTCCATGTTTGTATCACCACATACTGTTTTCTGTTCAGAATCCTTACTGCTGTACCCTGTTCTATAGATCTTGAATACACCTTCCTAACGTATACCAAGGGCCCAAACCACAAACTCTTACTGCTCTGGAGAGCATGTATTCTTACCTCTGGGCTCTTTCTAACTGTACCACCTGGAGCACCTTCACAATGGATGAGTCTATATCCCAATCCGGTTCCTGCCTGTCCTTTCTATTTTACTGCTTTCCAAGTTTAGTCATCATTCATCATACGGCATAGACAGATTTTATAAATAAGTTCAAGGAGAGGGAAAAGTTATTTCTTTCCAATCCAGACCAGAGAAGAACATACCAAGTAACCTCTGGGTATATTTCAAAAGGTAGGATTAATAAACTACCCTTAAGTATAATTTTAATTGTCTATTCAATTAAAGTCCATTCCCTGTCTTAACAAAGTAGTTTTGAAATATAATTTCTCAGAGGGAGGTCTAGCCAGAGTTCCCCTAAATTTCCACCTGCCTAAATTCTCTTATGATGTGCCTTTTGTTCTGAGTTATCTATATGTGCTATTAATGAAGGGTTTCCCTCTATTATGATCTCATTAATTAATGAGGTGTGCTTACTACAACTCAAAATTGGATTATACTTTCTCAAATATTTATTTATGCATACATACCATTGTTTTTTTCTTTACAATATCTCATTTTCAGATGTCATCTCAAAAAGGAAAAATGTAAACTACAGTTGTAATTGCTTCAACTCCTTTACTGAATTTCTGATATAATTCCTGCCACCCTTTATGGTGAAAAATCTGTAACACTTGAAATATGTTTACCTAATGGTTTTAAATTACAGATGTTAAGTGAAGCAACAGATATTTCATACAAAATGAATATTTCCTGAAGTATATCGAGGAAGAAAAAGGGGTATAAATAACTTTTAATAACATTTCGTATATGTGAGACACAAGATTAGGCTTTTTTAAATATCCCTTTTTACATTGGAAATCAGTATGCTTGGATTCTGTTTGAAGCTACCTGTTTGTTGTAGATGGCCAATATGGGTACAATTCGTCACTTTCCCTTCTGCATTGCAATGTTGCCATTTCTCCCACAGAGAATGCAGATCATTTTTTTTTTTTACTCCTCAATTGCTACTGATCTTGTAACTTGCTTTGACCAATGCATGCAACAGAAATGATGTACATATGAATTTCAAGCTGAGGCTTAAAGAGGCCTTGATACACTCATATTTGCTCTCTTGAAACCTTAAGACTACCATGCTATGAAAAAGCTTGGGATAAAAAATATGATGGGGAAAGAGGTTCAGATACTCTGGCAGTTCCAGCTGGTCCACCAGCATACTGAAGTTGCATAAGTAATGCCAAGAAAGACCAGCAGAAAAACTTTCCAATTAGCACACACAGTCACTATAAATAATAAATTGTTGTTGTTTAAAGCTACTAAATTTTAAATGGTTTGTCATGTAGCAGTAACAGGTAAAAGAGAAATTGGTACCAGAAGTTGGATGCTCCCATAACTAAAACATAAAGCATGTGGCATTAGTTGTATAACCAGGTAACAGGCAATAGCAGCAAGGAGACATTTAGTGGAGAAATTGCTCTTGGAGGCTTAGGCAAGGGAAAGCCATATTATGCTATTATGGAAAATTTGAAAAATCTGTTTCCTGTGATAGCTTGAAAGTTACAAAATGTAATGAATGAAGTTGCAGATCTGACTGACGTTTCCAGACATACTGTTAAATGTGTGTACTGGCTTTTATTTATTATAAATTAGGTGAATAGAGTGAGGTACTAATAAAGTTATTCCAGAATTTAAAAGAAACATAAGGGAGCCAAGTCTTTCCAAGTTAGGAAATACAATTTTCACCTTTCTTGTAGCTTGAGATGACAAAATCTTCTCAAAGAAGAAATGACCTCTGGGAAAAGGTCAAAACAAGAATGTGGCTCTAACACCATTTGCAAAGACCTCAGAGAGATTTAAGGTGGTAACTACTAGATACTCTTGGAATCTTAAAAATGAAGTTCCAAAGTAGCCTCATATGCAACTCAAAGTAGTTAAATGTCTGTTGCACAAGAAATTATGAATATGGTTTGGGGGTGTAGAGTTAACTACAATCAGATTCATAAAAATCTCACAAAATTTTCATGGGAGATATATTGACTTGGACTAAAAAAGACAGAATTCAAAATGAAAAGAGGCCAGTAGTGCCCCAAATTTCAATAAGCAGAAAGCATGATGATAAAGTTACCCAGCTGCACACATGGGAAACTAATTACTTCAGTGAACACATAGACAGAAACCCAGATCTCAGAGCTGAGATTAAAGAGAACAAAGGACAAAAGAATTACTCTCTGGGAGCAGAAGTTGACCCTAATCAATGAACATGCTCTTCTCCAGGTGTAGGAGAATCAGACAATTTGGGCCCTTCAAGCTTGATGCTGCAATTGGGATAAGAAATTCATGGGTCCTGTGATGGAGTTGAGTATACTTTGCATGTAAGAGAAATGTTAATAATTTGTAGCCAAAGAACCTGAAATTCACCAAACTTATCAGTACATTGTGACACATTACAAAATATAGCCATATTCCTCCATTCCTGTTGTATAAACCTCTTTGCAATATGACTTTGCTATTTCATCAAAATGTGGAGTCTACTTATTCACCTCTTGCCTCTGGGCTGGCCTCGTGACTAGTTTTGACCAATAGAATGTGATGGAAGTGACATTGTGTGACTTCTAAGCCAAGGCCTCAAGAGGCCTGGAGGCCACTTCTTTCCTCTCTCAAAAGCTGAGAACACCATACTGTGAAAAAGAGCAGGATTAAAAATCATGCAGGGAGAGAGAGGTTGGTCATCTGAGCCATATAATCCATCTCTTCTCATCCATAAGGTGACTGTGGCTGCCTAAGTAGGTCCAGATGAAACCCGAAGAAAAACTATTCAGTCAACCCACAGAATCACGAGAAAAAAATAAATCATTGATTTTTAAGCCACTTGGGCTTAGTCTGGTGGTTTGTTATTCATCCACAGGTAATTGAAACACCATGTGATACATGTAAAATTATTTAGCCTTAATCTATCTCTAACTCATGTGCAATGGAGAAGTGATAATATCAGTTTTACCTTCTTTCTAGGGATACTTAGATAATTAAAGGATATTCTGAGTGTTTGAGTAGAGCTGAATAACAATGCTTTAATTTATGCTGTCTGTTATGTCTTTCAAAATTAGGTTATATTCAAGTAATATTATACACAATTTATAAATCTCAGCTACAAATTTCTCAGGAGAAGCATCTGAATCAATAGCCATAAGAAAGTGGTAAGTAGCTCAAGAGCAGAGGAAAGAAGGAAGGAAAGGAAAAAAGGAAGGGAAGGAGGGAGGCAAAGGGGAAGGAAGGGAGGGAGGGAGAAAAGAAAGACAAAATTAACTCTGAAATATAACCAGAACATAGAAATCGAAATAAATAGAAATGTCTTATTTTTTACTGACATACAAAGTTTAAGGTAGGTTAAATCTTGATGTCACAGAAGCACAGATACAGTGTTGGAAGGGTTTAAAAAGCCATGACATTCTACCTCCTGTACAGAATTCAGGCAAGTATGTATCTAGGCTTGGTCGCACACATTCAGGAACAAATAATTTGCTTTCTTCCTAAGCAATATATTTTATTTTATGCAGTTAAAAATGTTAGATTATCCCTTTTTTGTGTACTGAAATCTTGCAAGTTTATGCAGAAAAAGTCTCATCAAAGGTTCTCAGATTAACCTAAATCAGAATTTTTTAAGCGTTGGTCTCAGATTAGATTGAACAGCCTCCCCTGTGATGCTTGATAAACATGTGTATTCCCCATCTCCATTTACCCTGACCTACTCAAGCTGGATCTCAAAATGGGTGCATACATCTGAATTTTTTAGTTGCATGCTAGGTCATTCTTAAGGTGTACTGAGGTCTGAGAACTTCTGCCTTATAATGTAAGCTCCTCAAGGATAGGAAAAAAATCTTATTTGTACCTGTGTTACTAGCCCATGACATTGTACCTGATACACATGGGGATTCAACAATATTTCTCAAAGAGAAATGATGAATGAATGCATGTATAGTTCTGACATCTGAACACTGTCATGTCGCGTCAGTCTCTGCTTCAGTTTAGATATACATTTGAGATGCAGCCAAACCACATACTATTTATAACCAGGTACAAACATATCTGAAGCTTTATTCATTTATTCCCACACTTACTAAATTCACTGATCTCCTTCCTTCTCAGATTCTGTAACCAGCACTACCTAACTTAGTCAGGGAAAAATTTGGAAATATGGCCTCATCCTCTAGTCCCAATTCCTGACACACAGTAGTTGGTTAACGCGCAACTACTGAAAGATTTTGTTTTGAAATTTTTGCTAGTCTATTTCCCATTACTTGTTATAATCTGAGTAGTTGGGCTTCTGTTCTCATAACTGAGATTTTAGTTAATCTTTTATCTTGAAAAACTGTCTATGACTCCAGTTCCATTGTATAGAAACTGTCAATTTCTTACCAAAATCTTCAGTCAGGACACCTGACCCCAGATGTACCCAGCCAGTGGTTGGGTTTCTCTAAACTGCTGTCTGACTCCCTTGTAGCTGCCTTCCCAGAACCCAAGTAGTGCTTACTTTTGCATAACCCATTTCTGTGTTCTACTCGCCAGCTCTTCCTGAAGGAAACTGTTGGTCTGTCTATTCCTATTTCCATGTCATACCATGTCATAACTCCCTCTACTATTCATTTACAGGTCCAGCTTCAGATTCTGGCCCTGGCTGGCTGAACCCTTCCAGTGACTTAGAATATGAGCACATTCTAAACTAACTGTTTTATTCATTTCCAGTCCATGGAGTAGAGATCAATGTGCCTCGCAAATAATGAAAGACTAGGAAATCATTTCTCTAATTTGATTTGAAAGCTGAGGGTTTAAACTAATTTTATGCCATTCTCCATTTTCAATTGTGCTTGGGATTTGTAGTCAGCCAGAAATGGAGTTGAAACTCAGCTCTTCTATTCACACCTAAAACGTGTTTTAACTCCTTCAAGTAGCACTTTCATCTGTAAGATGGGAACAATATTAGTATTTCTTCTTAGACTGGTGTCAGGATTTATTGGTAATATGCTTTGCACAGTGCTAGGTACAGAGTAAATTCCTGATAAATGGTGGTATTATTAGGACTCTCTTTCTGTATAGATCTTCTCCAGGAGTCCATCATCTTACATACAGCAACAGGATATTAGGAACAGTGTGGACACTTTTCAGTTTCCTCTAAGAAAAGAATACATTTGGACCCTCTCTGGCACATAGCTCCTCTTGCCTAAAAATAGAACACCTTCTGCTTTGTGTCAGGAGATATCATTATTCCATTAACAGCTTTGCTGAAAGCCACTGACAGCTCAGCAGAACCACTGTGTCTGCAGCTTGCTCTTTGACCCTGTAAAGGACCATGAGGGCTGAATTTCATTTCACTGGCTGGTATATCAGGCCACACATCGTTCACAGATCTCCTTGCTTCATGTATCTCCTACCCAATACACACACACACACACATTTTTTACTTCTATCTAGATAGTAGGAAATCATAGAAACCACGATGGCCATGCTTATAACTGATTGATCAATTCATTTATTTAAGGAACTGACTAATCACAAGAAGCTTACAAACATACTGTTAAGAAGTTGCTAGTTAGGAAATTCACATTCTGGTTTCTTCTTATGAGGAAACAGGTGACAGCCAAGGACATCCATGGGTTGGTAGTTTTTGAGCAGATGAATAAATATAAATATTTTTCTCTGATAAAAAGTCTAATTCAAAAGGGAGCTGCTTCCATTTTTTCCCCCTAACTATATGGATCATGAATTTGGCTAAGCAAGGAGATAATTTAAGGCTTAATAATTTTAAAGTAAAATAATAACGATAGAAATAATTATAGCTTATATTTGCTGAGAGTTCATTATATAAATTACATCAGATTAAGGGATTAATATGTGCTAAATCACTTAATTTGGAGAAAACTTAAGAGGAAAATACTATTAGCATCCCAATTTATAAAAGGGAGAACTGATGCTGAGAGGTTCACCACTGTGTCCAACGTCCCCTAGACAGTGGGTGGTGGAGCCAGGATCCCAAAACTGACTATCTGGCTCCAGAGCCATGGAATGAGCTCCCATAATGTCAAGACCAGCAAACATTTTCCATTAAAGGCCACATTTTAGACTCTGTGGGCCATATTGTCCCTGTCACAACCACTTGACTCTGCCAGTATAGAACATAAATAGCCACAGACAATGTAAATGAATGAACATGGCTGTGTTCCAGTAAAACTTTATTTCCAGAAACAGGTGTGAATCCCACCCCTGCTCAACACAATGAGTGCACTGATTTTCATTCTTCGAAGTAGACAAAAACTCTTCTTATAACATTGAAACTAAGTGAATTTTGAATGAAGGTTCTGCCTCCCCTGCCCTCTTGCTAGCCTTCTCCTTTGGCCCAAGGCAGTGGTAGGAGCCCTGAAGGAAGAAGCTGTTGTGTTTATTCTTGCTCCAAATGGGGCCAGTAGAGGATTAGCCATTGACCAGCAGCCTTTCAGTCTGGACAGAGCTGGGTTAGAGTGAATGCGTTTGTTCTATCACTTTTTTGTTAACTTTACATTTCCTCTCAAGAGAAGAAGGTAAAATAAGTGAATACATGTTCTTTCAAACTGAAATCTTTGTATGGCCATCCCAACAGGAGAGTGACAACAATTCTGACAAATTCTTTCATCTCACTATTAGTTATTGCACCGGAAATAGTGAATAATTAACTGATCACTATTTATTTATTTTTATTTATTTATTTATTTTTATTTTATTTTTTAAATTTTATTTTGTCGATATACATTGTGGCTGATTATTGCTCCCCATCACCAAAACCTCCCTCCCTTCTCCTTCCCCCCTCCCCCCCCAACAATGTCCTTTCTGTTTGCTTGTCGTATCAACTTCGAGTAATTGTGGTTGTTATATCTTCTTCCCCCCCCAGTTTTTTTTTTTTTTTTTTTTTGTGTGTGTGTGTGTGTGTGTGTGTGTGTGTGTGTGTGTGTGTGAATTTATATATTAATTTTTAGCTCCCACCAATAAGTGAGAACAT
Organism: Cynocephalus volans; assembly: GCF_027409185.1. Taxonomy (NCBI): domain Eukaryota; kingdom Metazoa; phylum Chordata; class Mammalia; order Dermoptera; family Cynocephalidae; genus Cynocephalus; species Cynocephalus volans. The sequence continues at coordinate 128,787,782 of NC_084463.1, forward strand.
GTGGTATTTCTCTTTCTGTGCCTGACTTGTTTGAGGAATGAAATCATCAAGTCGAAGGTATACCTGTTCCCCAATGTTCATCGCAGCACTCTTTATAATAGCCAAGAGTTGGAACCAGCCCAAATGTCCATCATCAGATGAGTGGATACGGAAAATGTGGTACATCTACACAATGGAATACTACTCAGCTATAAAAACGAATGAAACACTGCCATTTGCAACAACATGGATGGACCTCGAGAGAATTATATTAACTGATCACTATTTATTACAGTGCTCTGCTTCCTTACTAAATAATAAGTCATTACTAAGTAAAGAAGCTGTATCATGCATGGAATGAACTCAGTAGCCAGACCACCTGTGTTCAAATCCTGGCTCTGACACTTGCTAACTTGAGAAAACTCTCTGACTTTTCTATGTCTCAGATATACATCTATAAAAAAAGGATGGTTATTAAACTCACAGAATCTGGCAAGGATTAAATAAGTTAACACACAAATTTTAAGTGTTTGGAAAAGTGTGGTGCAGTACAAACACTCAGTAGAAGTTAGCTACTTTTATTAAAGAACATGGGGGAAAGAGCACTTAATTTTGTTGTTTTTGTAAGAAAATACTTATTGAATTTATAGCCTGGACGAGGGTCTTTATAAAGTGTTATTCTGAATAAGATACAGCCCCAGAGATTAAAATCTAGTATCCATTAAAATTTTGAGCTCTTTCAGATTTTAGGGAAATGATGTGCCAGTTGCATTAAAACATTGTAATCATAGGTAATATTATAGGTAATGTAATTCAAATGAGTTAGTGCATGTGAACTGCCTAGCATGAGGCTACTTATAGAGAAACTCAAACATAATGTTTATTTTGATCCTATCTTCCCCTCAGGACTCAGAAATCTCTGCTATTCACAGTCTTTATCATAAAAGAATATGTCCTATATTATTCAACCCAGTTTAGCTCTGAAGGAGGGCATATTGAGGTCTATTGGATACTGTGACTACCTTGAAAATGTGCCACTCAGATCTCTTGCTATGGGGAATATAATTGATGGACAGCCCCAGAAGCAGCCTTTTTGAATTTATTCACCACATTCATGTCAAGGCCCCATTTCCTGTGGCCTGTTCCCAATCAGTAGATGAGCATGATGGAAATACTAACACAGGTACATCCTGCAAGACACAGGATTCTTTTAAAAATACCTTTGGGTTGAGGACTCCACATCAGCCTGGCCAAAACTTTCTTATAACTAGCTTTAGGCTGAGACTCCCTGCCTGGTCCCCCTTCCACACTCTCTCCTTGACAAGTGCCAAACATGGTGGAGTGAAGTCTTCCCTTCCTCCTTTGGCTCCCATTTTGATTTTGCACAGTGTTTCCCCCAATAAATGTAGTGTAATCCCATCTTAGCACCTGCTGCTTAGAGGGTTCAAACTGATACGGACACCCAGAATTTATTTATATACATCCTGACATGTTAGGGTTTATCTGCCTTACCCTCACTCCTAACACTATTTTTCAACCTGACTTTATTAATTATTCAATATAAGCCCAATCAATTGGACACATGATATCGACTTTTCAAGCCTCTGACTTCTGCTCTAATTCCAAGTTACGATTGTATCTCCATCCCAGAAGTCAGTGATTCTACTACTTTTATCAGCAATACCACTTTCCCTCATCCACACCCAACACAGGCTGCTGTGAGCATGGACCCTTCCCCATCTGTAAATTTCCCAGTAACTGCTCAATCTCTCTAGAAAGTCTCTCTTGGCCTCATGATAACCTTTCAAAATGCTCTGTATAAATCAGGTAATAATCAGGAGATTTCTGATTTCTTAATGGTGCTTATTAAAAAAGAAACCTATAGAGATAAACCATTTATTGCTGGATCTAAGAAGGATCTTAGAAATTAGCTTTTCCAATACTGGCTTTTTGCAGATGAGGAGTCTAAGGGCAAAGATACCAGTGACTCTTCTGAGGTCATACATAGAATAGAAACATCATAAAAATAAGTACTGTGCTCTCAAAGAAATAAGGAGCCTCAATAGCAGATGCAACAACTTTCTGAAGAGTTCCAACATCCACAACTGAGGAAAATAAGAAGGAATTTGAACATGGCATGTGGGGACAAATGTTCAAAAAGAGAAAAGGATGCACATTTTTATAGAGTTTTGCATAAAGAAGGAAGAAAAGTGCTAATAAAGTTATGATTTGGAATAATAACCTAGACAATTAAGTGCTTAATAAATCAATTTTAGAAGTCAAGAGTTCCTGCTTGGACATTTGCCTACAGGCTCAGAAATAATGATGAGTGTTCTGATAATCATCACCTGCCTTCCAGGTAAGGAGAATATAATCTACATTCATGGACACTATTTTTTTTTCTATAATAAAATTGGACCATTTATCCTTAAGATTGTTATTTTTTTCCTTGTAAACAGTAACAAATATAATGGCTTTCTTTTTCCCAGGGGGAAAAGGGCTCTTTTTTTTTACCTTTGTCATGTACAGTTCTCTACCTCAGTGTTAACCATACGCTAGCAAAAGGAAATTTTCCTTCACAAGTGGATGATACATTGAATTTCTTTGATGTTACATTGGCTATTTTTATTTCTCAAACCAATGACCTACAAACCCTATCAATCATATCACATGCAGCTATCAGAAAAAGTTTTATGAGCATGCATTTCCCGATTAATATACAATGATTTATTTATAAAGCATGCACAAATACTATACTAGTTGAACATATTAGACATATTACAATGCATAAACCAAAATAATACTTTAAGGAAGGATGAAATAATAAATATTAATGAAAGGTGTAGTATTTTCTGTTGTCTCCCTCATGGGTCATCTTACAAACCCCACTTTTTAGATAGCTAGTCTATATCATGAAAGTAGAAATTAAAATCCTCATATTCCATTGAAAAAAAATTCATTTCATTTTCTTTATATTCACTTTTTTGTCAGGATGCATTCAAACCATTTTTTTCTGCTATTCTAGCTCTTGACATTTTCTAGGTTACCCCTGTGGTCTATATCTCTCAACATTTCCTACATCAAGGCTTAAAAACAGGTGGAAAATGGTGAAAATCCAACCCATAAATATATTCCGTATGGCCTAAACAGTGTTTCTCAAATACGTGAACTCCAAAGTTTATAGGAGGGGAAAGAGCTCTTCGGATCTGCATGATCCCTGTCACTCCTTTTCATCTCACATCTGTCTCTCACTTACATTGTGGCAGATTAAAAATGGCCACAGATTCTTTGACATTCCTCCAAGCTAGAGGGGAGTATATTTTCTCTCCATCTGAATCTGGGTTAGCTCTGTGATTTGCTCTGACCAAGAGAATGCAGAGGGAAATCACGCTGTATACTTGTATGAAATATGCAGCTTCTGTTTTCACACATTTTCCATTATACTCCAGGTGCCACGCTATAGGAAATCCAGGCCATATGGAGAGGCTGTTTGAAGGACAGCCAATATATTCCAGTCAGTACCCCAGCAGAGCTCCTAGCTGACAGCCATCACTGTCCATGAACTATCTGAGTAAGTAACCTTGGACATTCCAACTGATTCAAGCCTCTGGATTACGACTGCCAAAGTTGATACCACATGGAGCAGAGGAGCCACCTGCTGAGCCTAGTCCACCTACAAAATTTTGAGTGATAATAAATGACTGTTACTGTTCAAAGCCACTAAGTTTTGGGGTGTTTTGTTATATAGTAATAGATAATGAAAACATACATTATCTTTAAATGGCATGTAAATTGAGATGCCTTCTCTATACAAACTTTTCATTCCAGTTGGGTTGGTATACGAATGGGGTTTTAATCTGACTTCACATTGCATTCTTCATGTCTTTGCTGTGATATTCTTCCAAGGGTTTTGTGCACTTATGCAAATTCTAACCATCTTTTAAGGAAGAGCTGGTTACACATTCTAGCTCCCATGTTTTAATTCAATAACCATGGATAAGTTGCTTCATTTCTCTAACCCTCTGTTTATAGAATGTGTACCATAATAGAATCTCCTGGTGTTATAAGGGAGATTAAAAACACACATTGCCTATAAAGGGATTAACACAGTGTCTGGCCTACGGTAAGTATTTGGTGAAAACTATCTATTATTGAAATCCACTTCAACTATGTAAACAGCCTTTACCTTTATTAAGTCTAGTGTTCCTTAACTGAGTGATAACCTCAGTTCAGAGCTCTGTTCCCAAAGATGTGAAGGGATTCTTTTCTAACACGTCAAAACTGTAAATAGACCAATGAAGAGAGTTTCTATCAAAGAGCTAAGATTCATCCTTCAAAGGGGAAATATTTTGGTCAGGTTAAGCCCAGTAAATAGTAGAAAGTCAAAGCATACTTTTTGAATTAATGAATAAATAAACCAGTAGGCACAGCTATATTCACCTGAAAACAGAAGAAAACCCACCACCACCACTAACAGTCATTTCAGATGCTCTGTGCCTTACAAAACCTTATATTGTCTTACCAAAACCTTATATTTCACTTATGAATTGGATGATCATTAATCAAATTACTTATTTGGGATATGCTCCATGTTATGTCATCTTATGAAATGCATAATCGATAAATATGTGTAAAGTAAAATAAAGGAATTGAATTTCATTAAGTCCTTTGTCTAAGCAACATTCTCAGATTCCATGAGAGCCTCTGGGTCATTTAGTGATGTTGTATAGCCTAAAACAGGCCTAGAAGATGCTAATATTTCATGCCATTTCTGCCTTTTGACCCTCATTCACAGATGGCACCTCTACTGTGTTAGAGTTCCAGATACCCATTGCCCTAGAAAATGAAGAACAGCAGAGAAGGTGACTCTTAAGGAGAAAGGTTAACACAGATCCAAGCAGAGTGCCAGAAAACAGCTTAGAAATGCAGAGATCTCTTTCTCATGGATAGTAATCTGTTCCTGAAATCAGACATTTCATGAACAAACAAACAGAAAAGCTAAGCAAAACAATACTAAGAAGCCTGTTTCCCATTATATTATGCAGGAAAAAAATATAATGTATTGTGCCTCAACTAAAACTTGCAACGTAGTTCTAAAATATGATTTAAACCCAGAATTTAGTTTTAACAACTAAATTAGTTATTTGTTAAAAAAAGAAACAATTACCTTGTATGTAGTAGCATTTCCAGTTCCACTGCAATCATATTCTTATTTGATTTACTTCCCACAATTTTCATGCATGTTTTCTGGTGTTTGTGGGGTCACATTGTACAATTCCAGGCAAAAACTTGGCAACAATATGAAAGATGTTCAGGACAAGTGCCCAGTGGCAGAAAACGGCTCCCCTTGAGTGTGACACTGCAATGCCTTTCTTAGCCTTTCTTATCACCAGACACATCCACACTGCATATCCCCTTTGATGACACGCATCACACTTTATAGTTTTCAAAATAGTTGTCATGATTTTGACATTCCACTAATTGTTTTTTGAAATATAACTCAAGACATTTCCTAAAGATCATTTTGCTTGAAACGTTGTATTGTACTCTGGGGACAAAAACATAAATTTTCTGATGCAAACAGAAATGTTGCTTTGAGAATTTTATAGGCTCCCTGAAGTTTGGATATTAAAAAGTAAGAAGTATCATTCCATCAGAAAATATTAACTAAGGAGACTCTCAATAGAGCTTACTTGTACACTGTTGCTTAGAATTATGAAGAGTTAGTCACTAAACTGAAAATATACAAATTAATGTGAACTTTTGTCTTCCTTTAAGCATCAATCCTGCACATCTCTATTTCATTTTGGGAACCACTCATTGCTAGTATGTATGAATTGGATGGGGATGACCATACCTTTGGCCCCTGGCCAGGTGAATCACAACACATTAAATCTATGGTCACAATTTATATTCATGAACAGAGAGGTATATACGTGATCCAGGCTAATACAATGACATTCAATTCCCAGTTTGCTTATATGTCTGTTTTGTTCACAGTGATAAAACTATTGGAATTTAAAAAGAACTTTTTTTACTGGACTGCTAAACGATGAGTAAAGGCCTGAGATATTTTAGGGAGAAAGCCTGTCTAGAAATAAAGTCAACACAGAGGGATGTGGAACAAAAATAAGTAATCACCTAAATCCAGCTATTGCTAAAGTCAGTTAACCCTGGAGTTTTAGGCTATGTACTGTTTTACACAAGTCACACTGACTTAGGATTTCAGGCAGGCAATATAAACTAGACTGTGGTAACAAGTAAACCATACTATCTCAGTGGATTAACAGAAGATTTATTTCTCACTCACACAAAATCTGATCTGGACCAGACAATTCTCCAGGGCAGCTCTTCTCCAAGGAGTGACTCAGGGATCCAGGCTGATTCAATATAAATCCTGCATGATGACCACCAAAGAGGAAAAGACGCATGAGGTGACACATTGTTCTTAAATGCTTCGGGCTAGTTGCTACATATGTCACATTGCTCAGGCTTCACTGGCTAAAACTGGTCCCATGGCTTTTGTGTCCAAGAAATATGGGAGAACCAAATATTGAGGAAAATTAATTTCCACCAAAATTGTTTTTGAGTATTTTTAGCCAAAATTGTTCTGACTCATACAGAAGTAATTTTTCAAGTAAATGAAAAATGTTTCTTTTTTGCATAATTCTCTACTGGAAAAAGGATTAACAAAGGAAGGAATGAAGGTCAAATGTGATGAAGAAGGTGAAACTGAGTCTCCTTGGAGAGAGTGTGCCCCAAAAGAAATATTGTATAAATGCCTAGTAAGACTCGTATCATGAATGCACAGTAGCACCATTCATCTTGTTGCTTTCCAGATGATATTATTTGCTCAAACATAATAGCAGTACGTCTTTGCACCTCAATACATCACCCTTGGCATCTGATAATCACCTTCTTTGGTTTCTCCATCCTAGCAGCATTCACACTTTGTAGTTGAGAAATGACAATGGCAACATGGGTTTTGCTGTAAGGTATAGGACCCAGAGCTTTTCATCTTTCTCGGCTCCTCTATCAACTTTGCTGCAACTCTCAGCACCATAATTAGCTGCTCAGCTATCAAGACATGCTTCTATGCAGTTAAACCATTTCAGCTCCATTTATTCAACGAATCTTAGCAATACTTCCTCTCCAGTCTGACTGATAGTACTCAAACCCAGTCCTCAACACCTAACTCCTGGTTCAGTCCAATATCCCTCTTTTTGGTTCTCTTGATATTAGGCCCACTTCTCTCTGATCCATCTGGCAGACCCTTGCCAGGCCAATTTTACACAAACACCCTCAATGTATTCCTTTACATTATTTAGTTGATTTCCCGGTGGATCTCTATTTTCTACTAAACCCAATATAAACTTCAGTTTCTAATTTTATTAATATGGCTCTATTCTTTCTACCTACACTAATGGTGCTGCATGCTTTCCAACATTTATCTGTTATTCTAGACAAGGCTATCTTCAAACAATATCAACTGGAATATTCTAAGTGGGGTTGGCTGCAAAGACTGCTAGTTCTACCAAAGAAAGCAGGTTGAGAAGAAAAAATCTGCAATGGTGTATCCAAGGAAATGCTCCCAGCAGTAGACTTGGACTCCAAGGTGGGTAATCAGTAGTCTAATTAGAAATGTTCAGAGATATGGTAAACTCATTCATTGAACTTGAAGTAGTCTAACCTACTAGACCAAGTACTATAGTAGGAGTCTCCAGGATAATGGATTATTTATAAAACAAAAACAAAAAACCTCAAGATCACTTCTTAAGTATGATTAGACCACTGAATTGTATTCTTTAAAAGGGTGAATCTTATGGAGAGTCATGTCTCAATAAAGCTGTTACTAATATAATTACATCTTGATTTGAGTACATTTAGTGCCAGATGAACAAGCTATGGTAATATTTCTCAAACTTTAGCACTGTGTTTTCTCAAACCTTTGCAAATTACAAGTCTGTTTATTGCTAAAGTCCAGGGTCCTACACATGGGGATTATGATTTCACAAGTTGAAAGCTAAAATGTGTATTTTTATTAATTGGTCTAGGACACTCTGTAGGAACCTCATGGGCCATGCTTTACAAAATGATAATAAAAACACTGGTTTCCCCAGCAACCAGCCCTAGGAAGAGAAGCTGACCATGGCTGGAAAAGTTGTCAAAACCCCAGCTGAATGCATTGCTCAAGGAAAAATTCAAGATATTATACACTGCAGTAAAATCAGGAAAACAAACAAGATGCATTTTATTCAGACTGTCCAATTAGAGCAGATGCAGTGGTGAGGGGAAGTTTGCATCTGATTAACAACAAAATTGCTCTCAAACTGACCTGAGGGATTCAATTATCAAGTTTTATATGAGGTTTAACATAGCAGGACTAATTTAGGCCCACTTTTTCATAGGTACTATAAGCTGATAACATACTGTCCTCTTTGGACTCAACTGACTTAGCAACTGGAACAGGTATGGGCAGGTTGAAGACAATGGGGCTTGCATTTGGAAAAGCTTGGAAATACAAGGAATGACTAACAGTGCAAACACCCTCCCTACATTGGGAGCCTTTACATGCTCTGATCCCATCTCCCGGCTAGGGAGAATGCCCAGAGTAACACAGGAATTAGATAAAGATAAAGAGTGTATGCTTGCAAGCCTGAGTCTGGATATTTACAAGCTGATGACCAGCATAATCTGTGATTTCAAAGGCACATTTTAGAGATGATGGATTTTAAAGGGACCTAAAGTGATGACTAGAACTTACCAATAAACATAAAAGTTTTTTTCAGGCAGAAGACAAGGAATGACACCAGACGAGTAGTCTCAAAAATTAAGAAACAGAAGCACGGTTCAGCCAAAGGGAAAAAGCAGCCTTCCTCATATCAAGGCTATATCTTTGAGGTCACAATTTAAGTCACGACTGAAGTCATTTTAAATGTCACTATTCAGTATATGACATAAGATCTCATGCCTTCTAGCTAGTTTTTATTACTTCCCATCAAGACTTTATGATAAAAATCATCTATATTACATCATTTATCCCTAGATTGTTTCCTTTCATTTGTTAGACTATAATGTATTCATTTAGTAAATATTTATTGAACACTTTATTGTGCTAAAATGGCAAGGAAAAATTTCTTGTTCTCAAAGGGCTTACAGTTCAATATAACTTCCCCTTTACCCCAATTAAATAAAAAATATTTCTGTCAATGACTGGACCTTATCTCCCAGCTGTGTCCACTTTAACATCCATCACAACCACAATGTTGTCCTTGAATACATTTTTTGCTAACTGAATATCAAAGACATTTATTAGACATTTGGCTTTCTTTTGAAAATATTCCAAGCAGTTAGGTTATGCCTGAGATGTAACACTGGAGATGCCAATATCCACAATTAGTTGAATGCTTTCACTGAAATAAAAAATTGGTTCCATTTACATCTAATTATCTAATAAGTGAGTTTTTAATATTGAACAAACTGACTGGAGAGGCTCCTAGACAGAAGGAGTTTGTATAGGTAGCAGACAGGTTTTGATAGGTAGATTCAATCAGAAGGAACACCTGAGTGTTCCCATGTCTACATGAAGATAAGGGTCAATTAAGTGAGAAAAGGTTAAAATGGGAGGAAAACTAGCAGTAAATTAGTTGTTTGATATGAATAGTCTAAATAAGACATCTGGAAGATGGAATCTTTCACTTTTCAATCAATTTCAGAAAAACAAGGTACTAAATTGTCTGCCTAGACACATAAACGCCAGCAGAAAATTAGGAGTTGGATTCACACTTACATAAATTATTTATTCACCATCCTGATATTTGTTACTGTCGACCAATTTTAGAGGGTTTCACAACCATCTGGACAATGTCAGTTATGCAGCAAAGGGTGGAGTCTGGGACACAATGACAGGTACTGTGTTTTGATAAAATCAGTGTTGACCTCTCAATCTTATAATTATTATTATATTTGAACCTGTGATGTCCCAACAATGAGAGAGAAGGTTTAACTTCCTATACTTCCTATGTTCACTATGCTTATAGATAAAAACACATTTGAAATGTCTTTGGTAGAGGAACTGCGGGTAGCCCAATAAGCTTTATCTTCTAAGATAATTAAACCTATCAGATTGAGAAGACCCAGAGTCTCAAATAAGTGAATTATTTAGCCAAATGTCTGCTTAACAATTATGATGATACTGAGCTGTTACAACAAACTAATACCTGAAATGAAACAAGTTTTTTTGTTTTTTTTTTTAAAGTAGGGCTCTTTAGGTCTTTTAAAACTATCATTCAGACTTGGTGGGTTTTCTTGGTTAATATAAGATAAATATTTAAAATGATATCACATAGATATATTCTATTTAGGAGATTAAGAGTCTCCTTGTGGAGATGATTCACAATTCATCTCAATATGGTGAAGGACTATAAACACCAAATACTGCATGCTATAGTTTTAGCCTCTCTAATCTGAAAATCTGAAATCCCAAATGCTCCAAAATTCAAAACTTTTTGAGGGCTCATATGATACCATGAATGGAAAATTCCACACCTGACCTCATATGATGGGTCCCAGTCAAAATGCAGGCCCACAGTACAGCTTATTCAGCATCTCCAAGGGAAAAAAAAGACCCTCCCAGCCCCCACAACCACAAACCACATATTGTCCTCATGGGTGGATTAGATAGTGACATCTTTGCTTTCTGATAGTTCAGTGTACATAAACTTTGCTTCATGCACAAAATTATTAAAAATATTGTATAAAATTGTCTTCAGGCTATGTGTATAAGGTACATATAGAACATAAACGAATTTTATGTTTAGTTTTGAGTCACATCCCCAAGATTTCTCATTATATATATGGAAATATTTCAAAATTGGAAAAAGTCTGAAATCCCAGATAAGGGATACTCAACCTGTTTCTATATTGTAACTACACATGTTATGAATAATTGTCATGACTTAGCTAAAACCAGGCTAAGGGTGAACTGAAGCCCTAATTAAAGAATTGGTATGGGACAGGGTCAAAGGAATCCTTGGGTGGTTTCTGGTGTCTAAAACTTGTCTGGAAGACTTCAAATTTAAAAGTAATGATTAGCAGATGAACCAAAATAAACTGATATTTGGTCAAGTGTGTATGTTGCCAGGAGTGCAGGGAGAAGCAAATTCTGTCTGGATATCCCTGTGGTTCTAATTTACGTGGGACAGGAAACTACTGTTGAGCAGCCAGTGGGGCAAAACTGTTATAGAGGCCACACCTGTCAACATCATGGTCACCTTTCAACCATGTTGCCTTGGTTTTTGCTACTGCAGCTTAAATAAATGGATGCCACCTGAACAAGAAGGCCTAGAAGAGGGGAAAAATAAAACAAGGCTCTTGTGTCAGCTCAGTTCCTTCAGGAAGCAAATGCCATGACATAATTAGAAGTGAAAGAGATTTAGCAGGAAAAAGCCAGTGAAAAATAAGGGGAGAGAGAACAAGAATAGGTAGGGACTGACTTTAGCCTGATGCAGTTCTGAAACCTGGGAAGGGAATGGGGAAGGAAGGGAAATGCTGTAGAAAAAGTCTCATACTGCATTGCATTTTCCAGGAAAATCTCTACCAGCTCAGTGAGGAGCCCAGAGCAGAAACTACCCACTAGAGGAGTCCTGCATTGCGCAGAAATGGTCAGGGTCTAGTGCCCCTGCTGTGCTCAGTCATCAGGTGGAGGAATCACGGTTATGGTTTGAGCAGTGCTATGGATTCCAATAACAGTGTAGCTGGAGCCACTGCACTCTTCATGGGATATTTGGTTTCAAAGTGATATCTGAGCAGCAGAACTCTACTGCTGCCATAGTTCACCCCTTGCTCTGCACAGATCTACTTCCCTACACAGTTTTAAAGCAGTTCCTCCATTTTCCTTTAACCCTCTCTTCATAAAAGGAAACTACAGAGAGAGGTTAATGGAATGAACTGTATCCCCTATTATTGCAGTTGTGTTGGGAGTGCAACTAGTAATCATCTCCCTTTTTTACTATCCATTCTAAGTTTCCCTCACCTTTAGTCATCACCTCTCTAGGACTTGGTAGCTTACCTGTTCTTACTAAACCCTCATTCCTGAGGGATCTAAGTCCCTAGTAATCATATACATCTCAGGCTGGGATAATTTCACATGATCATTCAATCACAATTGTACAAGGAAATATCAGGAAACAACCATGAAGATCATGAGTTCCACACATATTCTTCTCTGCCTTACGGTGTAAAACAAACCATATCTTTTCCTGTTGATCAGAATCAATTGTGCTGGCCAAGATGGTGACTTTTCTGACCTGCTGGTCCCTAGTCACAAGGAATCCAAATTTCTCAGTAAGCAGACCTTGCTATAGTTCACTAAGTTCTGCTCTATTCCCTGGAAGGGGTGTTTCTCCTTTGGAGACCAGGTTCTCTAATCCTGCATATCCCAAAGTTTCCTAGAAGAGTAGTACAAAGTTATCCAGTGGATCAAGAATGTGATGACAAAAAAGGTAAAAAAGAAACAGAGAAGAGATCTAAGATGACATTCAACCACTGTATTCTACCAGATCACACTTTCTCCATGTGCAAGTCTGTTTATATTTTACCACAGAGAGCTCTGAGGTGGCCCTGAAGTAGCAATTTTATATATTAAAACAAAAAATTGGCAAAAACCATCATAAGGGAGCCTTATTCACTTAGACCATTTCAAATACATATTATGAAATAAATAGTATGAGATATTTTTTAAAGTGTCTATTTTCAAAGGCTTCCTGTGACATTCATGAACATCTCTCCACCTTCAATGTTCTGGAAGGATGAGATGAATAGAAACAAGATGTGGTATATATTCAGCTATTATCTATGTACCAACATCCTCATTTTCCCAGAGGAAATATGACATTTTTCCAATTCACTGGTCAGCATCCTCTGCTTTAAGCTTGGTGAAGGATTTCCATTCCCAGGGCACCTGTACCCTCTCCCTCCCCCAACTGTCACCTGTTTCCATGGAGTCTGAATCAATAGTCCCATTCTGGGGGTCTCCTCCTGATGGTGATGCATTAAATATAGACTTCTCTGTTCTGAGCCTCACTTAGAGGCTTATTTAATACTTCCACTTTAAGGTATTTTCTCATTCATAAATCCACACATGCAAAACAGTTTTAGTGCCTCCTCTGTGACTAGCAGTAAGAATAGAAATGAAAAGATTAGAAAGAGCTCTGAATTCAAAATGAGATAATCTGGTTTGTGTTCTGAATCAACAAGTCAAATTGACATGAGGGTGAGGTGGTTAATTAGTCTTTCTGAGATTCACTCTTTTACTTGTAAAAGGAAATCATAGAAAGAAACTCAAATATTTTCTGAAGAAAAAAATGAGATAAAAGATATAAGGTCTATTGTAAACTTCAAAATGTATTTTACACAAAAAGCAGTGATTATTAATATTATTAGTATTTACAATTCAAAGAAGTGAAACATCATTAATCAGATCTTCACAGTCAAAACAAAATAGTAGGAAGACACTTGAAGTAAGGTACACTTTCTGGAATCCTTTAAATCATATAAAGTATTTTCTGCTCAGCATATTCAAAAATCAACAGACTTTATCTTTAGCTCTTACTGTGTGATCTTAGCCAATCATTTAAAGTTTAGCCATGGCTTTTTAAAAATGTATCATCATAAGTAATAACTCCTGTCTTAATCATTTCCAAGAAGGATTGTGGAATCTTATACATAATAAATAAACCATATACAATGAGAAAATTAAGGCATTTTGTACTCCATAATGTAACATGCACATTACTGGTTGTGTCTTCTCATTTCTCTTCATATGGTTTTTGATGGTGTTTTTGGAAATTTATCTTAGCTTGGCTTTGTTCTTAAAAAGGCTTAAAGACAGTATTCAATGTCTTATGTACTTGAAATTTGATATCAGAAAGACTCACATCAAATACATTTGGTTTCAAGTCTCTTTTTTTGTGTCCCTATGTGCTATGCCAACTGTATGGTTCCAGGTCAGAGTTAGCCAGAAAAGAAGCTCACATGTGATTTAGGAGGCAGAAGTGAAGTTGAACCATTACTCCCTGAAAGTTGTTGCAGTCAGACATGGTGAAGACCCACATAACAAGGACAGATGAAGAGGTACCCAGCAAGCCCAAGCTTGTCTGTGTTCTCCTCTGCTCCACATCCAGCGAGTGCCCAATATGAGTTCTGCTGGCAAACAGTAATCCCAGCCCAAGAGCAGAGACTCGGCTGTAGACCCACAAAGGGGCAGCTTCACCTCTGTAGTGGTAACAGCTTCTTCCAAGGCAGCAATTTCCATAAACCTTTCAGAAGTTTCTCCTTTGCTGTCCACACTGGCTCTGACCTGTCCATTCGCATCAGTGTATCAGGCAGACTGGTTAGCCACTGTTACTCTGACCCTCTGACTCCTCTTTCCAGACCTCCACTTCACCATCTCCTACATTTGTGTAAGTTCCTATTTCTATAATAAACCCCCTATTTCCATAAAACTTGCAGTGGCTCTGTTTTCTGAGTGACACAAAGATGCTACAATTGTCATGTCTGCTGCAAAACTTTGGACCGAGTTGATATATAACCAAAGTTAAATATATTTTTTAAAAGCATTAAAAATGTAGTTTCATTAGTTTAAAACCAATAAGGACTTAGCTATTTTTTATTTTGATATATGGGTTTTATTATTGATAGCATTTAATAGCCAAGTGCGTATTTGATTCCCTTGAGTACTATGAAAAACTTAGAGACTCTTGAGTAACAAAGGACCTTAGAACTACTTCCTCTATGTCCTTACGTGGTAGATGAGGAAACTGATGTCTAGGGATGTCAAGTAATTTACCTAAAGTCCTTTCGAGATCGTCACTTGCTCTTCTGTTAAAAGCAAATTTCTTAAGCTGTTCCCTTAACTGGCCATAAAATAATGCAAGCCATTTTACTCAGAGGATCCACTTAATTCAGAATATGTTTCTATGTTAAACATCTTCCTTTTCCTATCCATGATCTCATTCTTTACTCTTTTTTCCACTTTCTTCTTTGTCTCCCAACCTATCAGCTTCTGTGCCCTGAAATATGAATTATATTTTTCTTTTCTTAACTAAATGTGTACTAAAATTCCTTCTCCTCTCCTCATTTTGGACTTAAATAATAAAATAAACAAGCTCCTCATCACATTAGGCATTTAGTGCATTTCTTATAACTTTATCTATTAGTAATATCCATTCTATTTTATCTTTGCTTATAGATTGTTATTTCAAAGATAATGAAGTAGGGGAGAGTTCAAGCAGATTGGATTTTTCATGAATAAAACTATCAAATGAATGGAGCACTGACATCTATTCAGGCAGAAGAAATATACTCCATTATAACAAGATGTCAGTGCATGTTGATGAGCTCCCATCCGAATATAATTGTTAGAAATGAAAGCTTTGGAGGCCTGAAATACCTGCAGGCAGGCTTTACTTAAGCCAGCATTGGAAATTTTAGAAATGATGCATTGCTTCCCCTAAACTCATTGTTAATACAGTGGTCTTCTCCAAAATTAAATCTTGCCTTGCCTGAGAAAAAAGGTTGTCTCAAAATACTTCACCTATCTTCCACTTTTTCTTTTGCCCAGGTTATTCTCAGGATAATTTCTATTAATTATAATTAGATAATGGTAAATTCAATATTTTATTGGGTTTGTTAACTACAAATTTAGCTTTTCATTATTTGTTCTGATGACATTTACCTACTATCTTCTTTATGCCAGGCTTGATGGAAAAGTGTTGGGGATATGGAAAAAAAAGGCAATTGGACTATAAATTTTGTAGGATCAGGAGACTTGTCTTTCTTATTCATCAGTAATATACTCTATGCCTAGCATTTAACTAATTATTACAGGACAGAGTACTAAATAAATAAATGATTTTTTATTGATTGAATGAATAAATAAATAAAAATTATCTGGATGTAAACCATTCACAGGCTGGGAGGTAATTACACAGTTTGTAATAAGTGTGATAATAATGATATAAATGCAGAGTTTTAGAGGATGAGAGAAGAAAAAAAATCTAATTTATTTTGAATTCAAGAGTTTCACTATAAAAAGTGAGTTGGTGCCCTTTTTGCCTAGAGTAAAACAGTGAAGAAGAAAGTCATGCTTCATCTCAGTCTAGCAGGGCAAAGATGTTAAAATGTAAAAGGAACCAAAACACGATGTACAAAATGCTACTTTCAGTATCTGCCATCACTCAGGAAGACTCAAAAGCCCAAAGCAGCTGATACTCCTGAGAAGTGAATAGCTTCACTAAAAACTTAGACGACTTTACAGAATAGAAGGGAGCCTTATAGTCAGGCTCTTCAGCCTGGTTGGAATGTATTTAAGCTTCTTCCAAACAGACAGAACAATAAAAAAGTACATAAACTGGCAAAAAGCCAGCTACCCAAAAAAACAAAATAAAACTCACTTTACTTCATCACCTATATCTCTATTGGCTTTGTCAATGAATAAAGTGTTAAATATGAAAGAAACTGGGAAAGCACTAAAATTTGTGTCCTGGTGAAGGAGACAGAGAACAAATAAACAAGTTCATACTAGTGGGCTGCTGTAGCATTTTGTATATTTACAACAAGGTCTAAAACTACCGACTTTGCTGTTACATCATAAACATTTTAAATTCAGATAGAAAATCAAGAATATCTGGAGTAGTAAGAAAAATATGAAGCTTAAATCTAAAATTAAACCCATGAGTATAAACAATTCAACCAAGAGCCAGGTGTTGGATGCAAAATCAACTAAAATTTTAGCGACTTCAGGGTTATTTTAGCTAGCAGGAATCATTTCAGGAGGCTGGAAGGCACAGCTTGCCATATCCAAGAGATTGAGCTTACATCCCAAGCTTAAAATAGCGCCTTTCCTGGTTATGCTGTTGGTATTTTAAGAAACACGACAGCCCCATCTGCCATCCATATGAGAAGTCGTTCTTTCCAAGATGTCACTGAATTTATGCCTATAACGCCAAATTAACAGGAAAAGGAAATATCATTCTTCCCCCTCTCCTTCCAAGAAAGGTTTAATGTGCAATATAGTCTAGCACTCTTTCCAAGAAGATAACTAAAGATTTTTCTTCAAATATATGTCAAATTATGTCAATATCCAAAGAGGATAAGAGGTAGAAAAGAATAGCAATACCCACCATGATCATTTTTAACCTAAAATTCCCCTGCCAAACATTCACTAATCCCTCCACAGGCATTATTTCATTTAATCCTTACAATGACTCGAGGAATTTAGTTATAGCTAAAATCACTTAGCAGTATAAAAAATATATATTCTTAAAGAAGTTAAGATACTGGTTCAATACACAACAATTGCAAAGTTACAGAACTGAGATTCAATTCCACATTTTTCTGATGCCAAATTTTATGCTCTGAACTATTCTGATATAGTCTCTCTATAATCACAGCACACCCTTGATTACAATCTTTTGACAGCCCCCATTACATGTAGCAAGGTTCCTCATTCTGCTATAAGTTGGCTATAGATAGAAGTTTTGGTGTCTGTAAACATGAATGAGGAAAAAATTATGCTTTTATTTTCACCAACCTCTAATGTACTTTAGCATATCCTTCAATTATGAATGTAGGCAAACCACTACAGCAGTTTCAGCAGGACCTCTAATTTTGTCACTAATAGAAATCACAGATATTTTCATACCATTTTAAAACTGCAAATATCTCAAAATATTGTTGTCATCACCATATTTTTGTAATTATGTTTGTTGCTAGACCTGTCACTAAATAATTTAATGCATTAAAAAAGAAGCATATATATTACACTATCACAATTTTAAAAATATTTTGGTTCAATCCAAATGCCTTTCTTTGAAATTCTGATAGTCTAGTGTTATGCCATTTAAAAATAGCATTCTGTGAAGGGGTTTATAGACTTCAGTAGGCTAACATAGAAGTGCATGGCACAAAACAGTCAAGAAACTCTGCTCCATAGGTTATAATCTGAACTCTTGCAGGCATCCAAAACTTATAGAGTCTACTGCACAAGGAACATTTTCTAATCCAAGCTGAAACCATCACAGTCTTTCTCAATGATTTTTTGAGCTGGAATTGGGGATTTAGACAGCTTTTCTCTGGGGACATAATTTATGAAGATGTTAGGCTGTGGAATCTGTAGTAGCTATGTTTTCCTCACGGTGGCCCAAAGAGCCTATGTATTGGGGAAGAATAAAGCTAACCAAAGAGAAGACTCATAGGCCAAGAGACCCAGCAGCATTCTAGCCTGTCTTTAATTAACCTAGAGGGTTGACAGAATTCCTTCCTTTCTCATAGTTTGGTTGTTGAGCTCTTCAGCTGAAATATATCTTCCTTCCCCCAACGGCCCCATATACTCAATAAATTCCAGTCTTTTGCCTGAGTTGGTTCAGGTTGTATTTCTGTTACCGGCAACTCAACAAGACCCTGGTAATAAGCTATGTTTTCAGTTTTATACACATTTGCCTTCTATTGTGAATACATGTAAATTAAGACCAAATGACTTGAGACTATTTCTATTAAGAAGCACATCAGTCATTCATTCTCAAACATTTATTAAAATATATTATGTGCCAGAAATTATACTAAAAACTCAGAAGAGAGAAGCAATATACCATCTTTATCCTCAAGAACGTTAATAATAGTTATCACGTTTATATAATAAAGTTACTTAACCCTCCTTGAAGACCTCAGGAAAAAAAGTGAATAGTAAGGCAGGGTTTCTTGGAACACATAAAAGCTGAAAAATATAACTACAAATTTAAATTGCAAATCTTTCTAGGGTGGTGCAATTATTCAACTTATTTTTATTTTTCTTTGTACTTTTTTATTAATAGCCACCTGTAAGTGGTCCTATTTCCTTTATAAAGATTGATTGGAAAAAATCTCTCTGATACCTCTGAGTCACCAACAGTAGGATTTTCCTTGTAAATTTGTATGTGTTTATCTTATGGAACATGTGACTTCTGAAGCTGATCATGTTTTCTTTGACTTTAGCCACCAAGAATTTTAGAGCTAAGTGTTTGACTCACTTTTGGGGATCATATAAGAACTTCTGCCAGGGACTTCTTTGTATTAACTTTCCACTTGGTCTCATTTAACCTTTTCTCCACTTAGTCTCTTCTCAGTTTTACCTTTTCAATCTCTCATCTTTTGTGTTTTAATCCATGTATATTTTCCTGTTATACTATATTGCCTTTTCTATTACAAGCAATTTTAAAATACTGTCTGGATCTAGACAAATAATAAATAAAAACATACATAAATAAAAATAAATCAGTAGGATCTAGTCACCTCCATTGCCGTACTGTCTCTTCCCAGACTCAATTTAAAAGTCTCCCAAATGATTACCCTCGATCTTTCTCGTCCCTTCCCAATTCATTCTGTATGTCATTAGGCTGCTGATCCAGATTAAGTCATTTCTAAACGTCTTATGCTTATATAACATTGGTCTTCAAAAGGCTTCCATGACTCCCCATACTCTACAAACCAAAGCTGAGCCTCCTTCAATGTATTCAGTTCAAGGAAATCCGTGTAATGGATCCACCTCACCCTTCCAACTTAGTCTCTCAACTTCCATCATCCCGTAATACAGCCAAACGGGATCAAATCACTATTTCCTATTTATGGCCCTGTATTTTTCTCCCTCTTGCTTTAAATCAAACTAACCCCTGTACCTGGAATGCTTCTTTAATTTTCACAAATCTAAATAATACGCATATGTCAAAATCCAGACCAAGTGCAATCATTTTCATTCAGTCCTAATTCCTGATTCCTCCAGGTGGAAATAAAATCTATTTTCTGAGCTTTATGTGACATTCAACTGTACCTCCCATTAGCCATTTATCCTATTCTAACTAGTGATATCATTGTTTAATCTATAATTTTTTCCATAATGTTAGTAGTAGCAATTGAACGTTTATCTTACCCAAAGCACCTCTAAATACTTCATTTGAATTGTATCATTTAATTTTCACAACAACCCTGTGAGTTAGAAACTATTACCGTGTCATTTTACAAATGAAGAAACTGAAGTGATAACAATTGATAACAATTAGAATATCTTGCAAAGGGAACTTATCAGGAAGGTGAAAGTACTACCCTTCAAACCTAGGCAGGCTGACTCCAGAAACCTTTCTGATTCACGCTCGACTATTCTCCCTTCCCTAATGGACTGTAAGCTTACTGAAAACAGTTCTGAGTTTGGCATAACTTCATAGCCTACACAATGCCTGATATTGCAGGCTGGGTCTAATCAGTGCTCAGTGAAGATCTGGGTAGAAAGAATAAATAAATCATCTTTATTTATTTATTTTTGTTGTTGTTGTTCATTTTTGTTTTGTTTTGTGTTTTTTTTTAATTTTTATTTTGTCGATATACATTGTAGCTGATTATTGCTCCCCATCACCAAAACCTCCCTCCCTTCTCCCTCCCCCCCACCCCCCAACAATGTCCTTTCTGTTTGCTTGTCGTATCAACTTCAAATAATTGTGGTTGTTATATCTTCTCCCCCCCCCCCCGGTTTGTGTGTGTGTGTGTGTGTGTGTGTGTGTGTGTGTGTGTGAATTTATATATTAATTTTTAGCTCCCTCCAATAAGTGAGAACATGTGGTATTTCTTTAGATATTTATTCAGGGATTACAGTGTTTAAGATAAAATGAAAGGAAAAACAATAGCTTCTACTTCTAAAACAAAAACTTTATTCGTTTTTAGTGACATTATCATCTGTTAATTCAGTTTGGGTTTTTGTTTTGTTTTGTTTTTAGTTTTACTAAGCTAACTATGTAACCTGGTGGCTACACTTAATAATTGCTCAGTAAACATTAGTGGTAATTATGTTTTTTTTTTCCTTTGCTGTTATTATTGTCTTATTACTGCAGTAAGTTTAAAAAGGATATTTAACATTTCCATCGCACATCAGAGAACCCTGAATCTTCAGTAGCTTGAATGATATGGTGAAGATTATGGTCTAGTTGGTTTCAAACCCAGAACTAGAACCAGTGGCTTTTTATTTCCAGGCTGGGGTTCAGACCAACAGAGCGCACAGCTATAACCTAGTCTCAAGAATCACACCTGCTTCTTTAACAAAGAGTAGAAATAAAATCCATTCATTACTGTCTTGTGGCATATTTAGTAGCATTCAGAAACTCAATTTCTATGATCATCTTTATTCATTTATTTAAAACAGAAGTTGTGATGGGGAAAAAATATTGAAGACGATTTATGTGCTTAACTAGCACCAAAAAATTCAAGATGTTATGCAACTTCAATTTTTAAATAGCATTTTCTTCCACCTCAGAATCACAAGCTTAGGAAAAATAACCAAACTTTGTTTTGAAGTCCCTTGCTTTTGTCATTTTATGGCAAATTTTAAAATGCATAAAGATAAAATATTTGATTCATTCTCGCTGGGAAGATGAAGCCAGTCTTATAACAAATGCTGGTATTCTAGCTTCAAAAGATACATACTGCTAAGTCATTCCCTACTTATGATCTATCATCCTTTCTGAGAAATAAAACATGTTGCAAAGACTATATGGACAGACGGGGAAAAATTAAATTTAACAGCTTTCTGCAACAGACATGACTTTCTCTAGAGACAACTCCAATTATCTTAACCATAATAAGAAGTTAATTGTTAGTAGCCTTCCCTCTGCCAGCTTTCTTCAAATTCAGTCCCTAAACAAGCAGATTGCCTTCAAAGTAAATAGAGATTCATTGCAAGGATGTGGGAATGTGAGTGGCTCAAGCTGGAGGCAATGGCCCAAGTGGTTCACATTCCATTCAATCTCTGACTTTCATTGTGACTCTAAACAGATGACAAATTACCCCTAATATGAACTCAACAGCTGTCTACTCTCCTCACCTTGGTCTCACCCCCCTCCCCTAACCCTGCCTGTTATATCCTTTTCCAGTATCTCCTATGTCTATCAGTAACACTATATGCCTAGTAACTATGACCCTTCATGGTCCCTACAAAGTTCTCTAATTGACTGTGCTGGTCTGTCTCCTAATACCCAGCCAGATGCTAAGAGAATTAGGTCTTCTTCATGTTATTTGTTCTAGTACTTCCATTACAGATGTTGTGAGCTCACCTTACCACTTTAAGGTTTTGTCAAAAGCAAAGATAACATTCCCAATCATTGCACCATGCAAACTGAAGAGGATCTGTTCCTTTAAACTAAAAGAGAACATGTTACAACAGAAATATCATATTCCCTAGCAACAATATGGCCTCAGATTGTAAGGAGTTTAGCAAACTATCAGACTTCAACAAGCACTCACTCTTTTGAAATTGCTAAAGCTTCATCTCTGACCAGAATTTATTTATATATATAGCGAGAGTCTCTGGAGCATATCTCAGAAAGGAAACTCAGAACTAAAGTTCTGATAGCATCAAGTCATAGGATTTTATCGTTCATGTCAAAAACAACTGCCATCATGTTTATTATTTGAGTCAGTTTTATAGTTTTTCTAGTATTAGGAGAATACTGTTTAAAATAGCCCCTGGCTCCTTATGATCGTTGACTTTGACCATATTACACAATTACTCTTCAGGGAGAGAGAAAGAGAGAAAATGCAATGTAATACCAGTTTTTGGCTGGACTTCATATAACAAAGAAATTCTGAAGTGACTGTTGAGGATGCCACATTGACTATAACGGGCCTTTTAAATTATATTATACAGTGCTCTCCAAAGTGAAGGCAAAACCATCCATTAAGATATGGAAGAAATATTAGAACTTCTTTTTCTATTTATTTCTCATCATTTCAAAATTTTATTTGCATGTGTTTTTTTTTTTGTATATACATAGAGTATTGATCAAGTGATAAATATGAATAATTTATAAATAAGTCAGTGTGCAAATATTGGTGAAGGTTCAAAAATGTTTTACCTGTATTCCAAAATTTTGGAAACTTCTGGATTAATACATTGCCCAAAGAACAGGAAGATGTGTACAAGTACAATGACATCCCAATTATGAGCTTTTGTTGAGCCACTTCCCTTTATCCCATGGATAAAGAGCTAAAGCCTGCTTTTAGATATAGTCCAGTTCACAAAGGTAAAGAGCAGGGTGGTTGGCATGTCTGTCCATAAGACAACTCACCAAACAATTAAAACATAATCTTCAGATATTTACGTTTCTCTAAACCAGAAATCTCATAATCTCCCTAGAATTCTCCCTCTCCCTCACATCCAAATACTAACTCCTAGCCAAAGACTGCCCATTTTTACTCTTCAGTACTGCCTGAATCTTTCCCTGCATTCTGTTTTCCCTGAAGCTGTGCCACTGTGCACATTGTGATCCATGTGAATGGTGTGTCCCCTGGGATTGCACACTGCATGGTCTGGACTTGCATCCAGTGACTGTGTCTACTGTTACTTCCCTAACTTGGGAACTTACCACTTCTCACCTCAGCAATTGCAATTGTCCTTACCTTTTATTGGTGCCTTCTGATCTGTCTTTCTTAGAGTTATATATCCAAGGTGCATATTTGATTATGAGCCGGAACCACGTTCCTAAAATTCTTCTCTCACTTACCATGACCTTCAAGACAAAGTTTGAGCTTCTTTGGATGGGACAGCACGTGTACTCCATCACCTAAATATGAGTTTGTCTCCCAGCATTCTCCTTACAATTACACTCTTGAAATACAGAATCTGCAGTAGTGTCCCACACAACCATAATGTTTCTTTGGGTCTCCATACTTTTGTTCACTGACTTTCAATTGCCTAAAGTGCCCTTTATTCCTCAACCACAACCTTTATTTGCCTAGGAAACTCCTGTTTGTCTTCAAGACTTGGCTCTGTTCAATTCTCATTGAAGAAGACTTACTTAAACTACATATTAGCCTCAGTCTCTGATAGACCTCTATTACTTCATTTAGATTATTAGATTTACTCTCACCACGTAATTTGTAAACGATCTGTTCATTTGCCAGACTACTCCCCTAGATTGGAAGTTATTTGAAGTCAAGGACCATCTCATTATTTTTGCATTCTCAGTGCTTAAGACATAATATCAGCTCAATTTTCAGTTCAATTTTAAACTAAAATGAATGTTTGCTTTATTTCTCCAGAATATCTTATGCAATAGGTGATTAAGGTGTTTACCTAGGGCACCCCAACCATATTCTCAGACAATACATTGCTTAATACCTTGCTGGTCCACAGCTATACCTGTGGGTAGAAAGTCTACAAATAAAATGGGGAAAAAAAGCCCTTTCATAATATCAAGTATTCTCTAAGGAATGTGGATTCTGGTCATCCAAAGATTTTTTGTTCTGCTGCACTTTTATGGTTTTGGATTGCAAGTCTTACTCAGGAGTCAAGAAGAACTAAATAAATTTCTATGCACAATAAAGGGGGAAAAGTTAGAGCTGGCGAGGATGATCCAAGAAGTAGGAGGAGAGGAGGAAAAGGAACTAGAGACATATGCTAGCTGGCAAGATGGTAGACAACTGAGTGCTTCATGAGGAGCTGCCTCCCATTGTCCACCTCCCTGCCCCCCCCACACATTCAGTTAACATTACTAGTTCATAAAATTTGTGGCATGACTACATTTCTTGTGGAAATTGGAGAAAAGGACTAAGGATAAGTATATGTGTGTGTAAGAGTTAGAGCAAAAGTCCAAAGAAATGAGCAGCAATCATCAGAAATTTGGATTTCTTAAGCATGGAATGATACATAGATCTCTGAGAATCAAAGAAGCCTTGGTTAACAACTAGAACCACAACAGGAAATTTTAAAAAGATATAATGCACAATCGTTGCACCCTATACATTTGAAAAGACGTTCCAGAACCAATTCATATAGGTTTCCAACTAAATAATATAAAACATGCAAAAAAGGAAACGCACAGAGTATCATCAGATTTCGATGAAGACCAAGATAATGCTGGGCCAGGTTAATCAGGAAAAGCTTTATGTAAAAAGTAGGATTGAAACTAGGCTCTGAGTGATCTGGAAAAATGAGTTAACTGGACATAATTTAGAAATGGAATAAGCACAAATGCAGAAGCAGCAATTAAAAAATAAAAGAAGTCAAAATATAGAGCAAATAGAGGGTGTATTTGAGACAAGTAATATACTTTTCTCCCAGAAATATAGCATCTCACTCTTACCTCTTTGAACTGGTATCAAATACCTTAGCATTATGACCAAATGCTTTCATTCAGCTATCAATCATCTCATTACCAATTTTTATGCTCTAAAAACCAAGTCATTTCATTAAGACTTTCAGAAATAAGAGTACCCTGAGCATCTATGACTAATGATTTTTAATATCTCCTATGGCTCTTTACTAACCACAGTATTTGAATCACTTTAATGAGAGCAATTCTTACTCTTATTATATTTTGAAGACTGACCCTTGCACTTTGCACAGCATTAAAATCTTTCTAAGTCCCAGCATCACCAAGTCTTAATTTTCCACAATACTGCCTGAAAGATGAGGTAAGTAGAAGTTCCATTAAAATAATGAGTATTGTACCTGTCACTTTATATTTATCAGTACCATGGATGCTCACTGCTTTTTTTTCCCCCAGATAGGCTGAGCTGAATCTTCTTGTTTGTTTCTCATATAGGGAAACAGTTAAGAGGCCCTAGAGGAGGACTGGCTGTGCTCAAATCCTTGTTCAACTTCTACTGAGATATATGGCTTTATGCAAGTTACTTCAGTTCCCTCTGCAACTCTCCTCATCTGTAAAATGGGATGATAATAATAGAGTCTCTAGCTTGTTTATAAGCATTAAATGAGCTAATCCTAATGTATGTGGATGGATTGCAATTAAGTTCAAGCATGAAAAACAAAGACCCAGGGAAAGAAGTCCATGGATCAGCAATCTGGATAGTGGTTCCATGGTATCAGCAAGCCAGGCTCTTTTTCTCTTGTTGCTGTACAGTAACTAGCTTCTATTCTCATGGTCATTTTATTTTCCCAGGAAGTTCTTGAACCTGGAGATATCACATTTGCATTTCAGGCAGGGGAAGGGGCAAAACAGAGAGCATTATTTATCTGCAAAAGACACTACTTGGACATTCCACACACAGTTTCCCTACCATCCCACCAAGCAAAATGTATCATATGATCTAAATATAATGGAGATTAGGGGCAGGGGGAGGGGACGTTATCATAATATTTTAACTAAATGGAAATATGCCTAGATTTTTTGAAAATTAGGTTTATTGTATTTAAGAAAAGGGGAAGTAATTAGTAGTCTGTCCTATAGTATGTGAATATTCAATACAGTTTATGGAATATAAGCAGTGCTCAATTAATTCAAGATCTCTTATTCTTAATATTTCCAATTATTAAAGTTAATTAAGTTTTGTTATTGCTTAACATGATTAACCCAAATTCCAGTGTCTAGGGTTAAAATTTACTTGTTTATTAAACTACAGAAAATATCTTTAGTGTTCATTGTAATTCTAGACTATTTCTTTTGGTAAATACCACTACAATTTTTTTTTTTCTTTGCTCATTATCTTCTAGAAACGACATCACCGTACTAGTCGAATTATAATTTAGTTCACGTCAGTTGGAAAAAAAAAAGCTTATGGTATGGGTTTCTGCATACTTTGATTTTTTTTTTAAAATGGAAGGTGTTAAAAATTAATTGGGAGATCATTTTCTTTTTTTTTTTTTTCTTTTTTAAATTTTATACGGCTTTTATTTATTTATTTATTTTATTTATTTTTTTAAAATTTTATTTTGTCGATATACATTGTGGCTGATTATTGTTGCCCCTTACCAAAACCTCCCTCCCTCCTCCCTCCCCCCTCCCCCCTCCCCCCACCAATGTCCCCTCTGTTTGCTTGTCGTATCAACTTCAAGTAATTGTGGTTGTTATATCTCCCCCCCCACCGGGGTTTTGTGTGTGTGTGTGTGTGTGTGTGTGTGTGTGTGTGTGTGAATTTATATATTAATTTTTAGCTCCCACAAATAAGTGAGAACATGTGGTATTTCTCTTTCTGTGCCTGACTTGTTTCCCACTTACTGCCATCTGATCTTTGACAAAGGCACCAAGCCTATTCACTGGGGAAGGGACTGCCTCTTCAGCAAATGGTGCTGGGATAACTGGATATCCATATGCAGGAGAATGAAACTAGACCCATACCTCTCACCATATACTAAAATCAACTCAAAATGGATTAAGGATTTAAATATACACCCTGAAACAATAAAACTTCTTAAAGAAAACATAGGAGAAACACTTCAGGAAATAGGACTGGACACAGACTTCATGAATACAACCCCAAAAGCATGGGCAACCAAAGGAAAAATAAACAAATGGGATTATATCAAACTAAAAAGCTTCCACACAGCAAAAGAAACAATTACCAGAGTTAAAAGACAACCAACAGAGTGGGAGAAAATATTTGCAAAATATACATCTGACAAAGGATTAATATCCAGAATATATAAGGAACTCAAACTACTGTACAAGAAAAAAACAAGCAACCCAATTAAAAAATGGGCAAAAGAGCTAAGTAGGGAGATCATTTTCTGAGATGGCTCTAGTGCCCTGGGTTCCTACATAAGCAAACCCCAACCCAACTTAGTGTAAACAGTAAAACAAAACTTAAATTTAACCAAACAGAAACCACCAACTAACTTCCAACTAGGAACATTCACTTTATGGTTAAATATTTTCTTTGTCTTGTTTCCAAGAACTCCTTATAAATGTTTGCCCCTCACACCCCCTCAGTGGAGTCCAAACCAGTTGTGGTTTGATGCTGCCCAAATCATGAATTGCTGTCTGCTCACATAAATTCTTCAAAATTTTAACATGCCTAAGTTTATCTTTTAACAAAGGAAACTAGAAAACTTATTGTTTTTTCATGTTTCAGTTAAAAAAAAAGATGAGACAGTTTTGCTACATTAATAAATATTACAGTTAAAATGATTCCTTATTTATTTAATGTAAAATTTATGCAATGTTAGGGTCTTCACTCTGATTAATAAAACCCATTGGAGGGTACTTCCAAAAGTTCATAGAAAAATAGAATTAAAAGATAATATAAATCTTTCCATGAACTTTTGGAAGTACACTCATGTGTTTGCGTGTGTGTGTGTGTGTGTGTGTGTGTATCCTGTATGTATAAAAATGGCTTATAAGTATGAAATACACTGACCATAAGGCAGTCTACAAAAGGTTTTTGTTTGTTAATTTGTGTTTTAAAAATTTTACAATCAACTGATTTTCTTCTCTATAATCTCATTGTCATAAAAGAGAGATAGATACCAACTCTACTTAGATTCACAGAAATGGGAAAAACAATCTTAACGTTCATATGAAGTGACAAAAGACCCCAAACAGCCAAAGTAATTCTGAGCAAAAAAAATAAAACCAGAGAAATAACACTACCTTACTTCAAGTTATACCACAAAGCTATAGTAACCAAAACAGCATGGTACTGGTATAAAAATAGACACTCGGACCAGTGAAACAGAATTGAGAACCCCAAAATCAGCCCTCAGGCATACAGCCATCTGATATTCGACAAAGTCAAGAAAAACATACATTGGGAAAAAGACTGCCTTTTCGATAAGTGGTGCTGGGAAAACTGGACATCCATATGCAGAAGAATGAAACTAGACATGCACCTTTCACCATATGCTAAAATCAACTCAAAATGGATTAAAGACTTAAGTATAAAACCTAAAACTGTAAAATTGCTAAGGGACAAATATAGGTGAAAAACTTCAGGAAATGGGTCTGGGCACAAACTTTATGAACATGAGCCCGAAGCACAAGCAACAAAGAAAAAATAAACAAATGGAACTATATCAAATTAAAAATCTTTTGCACAGCAAAGGAAACAATCAACAGAGTGAAACAACAATGTACAGTGGGAAAAATTTTTTGCTGACTATGCATCTGACAAGGGATTAATATCTATAATATACAAGGAACTCAAGCAATTACACAGTAAAAAAACAACCCAATTAAAAAATGGGCAAAGGAGATGAATAGACACTTTTCAAAGGAAGACATACATATGGCCAGCAGGTACATGAAAAAATGCTCAACATCACTTGTCATCAGGGAAATGCAAATTAAAACCACATTGAGATATTACCTTACCGCAGTTAGACTGGTTATAATCAAAAAAACAGAGAATAACAAATGCTGGCGAGGGTGTGGAGAGAAGGGAATGCTCCTGCACTGTTGCTGGGATTATAAATTAGTACAACCACAATGGAAAACAGTATGGAGCTTTCTCAAACAACTACAGATTAATCATCCATATGACCCAGCAGTCTCACTTCTGGGTAGATACCCAGAGGAATAGAAAAACATCATGTCGAAGGGATACCTGCACTCCCATGTTCATCACAGCTCTGTTCACAATAGCCAAGAATTGGAACCAACCTAAATGTCCATCAACAGATGATTGGATAATGAAAACGTGGTATAAAAAAAAAAAAGGAAAAAGGAAAATGTGGTATATATACACCACGGAATACTAGTCTGCCGTAAAAAGAATGAAATTCTCCCATTTGCAACAACATGGATGAGCTTGGAGAATCTTATTTTGAGTGAAATAATCAAAGCACAGAGGGATAAATACCACATGTCCTCACTCATAAGTGGGAGCTAAGAGAGAAAGAAGGAAGGAAAGAAAGACCACAGTGGTGCGTTGGACTTGCAGAGGGAGAGAGCATAATTAGGGATACAAACTGGAGTGTGGAAAAGGGCAGTGGGGAGGGAGGTCGGGAATAATTGGGTGGGGGACACGGGAGATAATCACAATTTGTGGTGTGGGCATGCTGCCAGTGTGGATCTATCTGGCCATCACATTTTGGGCACAAGTGGTTGACAATCATCTTTGTACCCTATGAATATTCATAAACAATAAAATAAATAAATAAATAGAAGTTTGATATTAAAAAAAAAAGAATCTCTAGTTTCATGATAATAAGATAAAGATTTCATATGTCATTAGAATCACTGAAATTATAAATCCATTTTCTGGATTAAAATAATGCCTGTCTCATTTTCATAATGCAGAATGTCAATGCTATCTAGTATTAACATCACCCTAAAAATGTATTTTGCCTCGAAAGGACCCACTGCAATTATTGCTTTGGAAAAACATGAAGAATAATCCTTTGGAGAAGTCAAATCAATTTGTTGTCATAAACTAAGCACTTTCCAGTTTATTCAACTTCCATATTTTGTGTTTATTCATAAATTTAAAGCAGAACATGTTTTTAGCATGGTAAATAACCCCAGGAAAACATGTACACCTGTAAAAAGTCATTTGTTAACATTCTTTCTGAACAAACACAAAAGTACATGCTTCCAATTTGTTTTTCTGCCCAATAAACTCATTATTTGGGCAATTAAAATACTATTACTTCAATATCACTGACACATATACTCAGTCACGTGGATCACATACTCAGAATAAAAAGTTGCTGGAAGAGTGAATTGCTGGAAAAGGTCTCAAACCAGCAAAATCACTTGAAATTCAATCAATAATCTCTTCAGGAATTGAGGCATCTGTCCAGTTGTGAACAGAGACACACTGAAAATTACATGGTTAACATTGCTAGTTCTTATCCTACGAATAAAATGACTTTGCAGCACTATATTGGACAAGAATTTGGGTTCGGAATGGCCAGAAGTATCTGAAATAGGCTTTTATAAGTATATGCTCCAAAATTTAGTTATCTCATTAGAAAACTAACTACAATGAGGGTTGCTGATGTTTTAAGGACTTACTATAAATATGTTAAAGTCTTAGGGAAACATTCTTCAAAAATTGGGGAGAAGATGCTAAGAACAATAAATAGAAGCAAAATAGGTGGTAGACAATGGATATTTTTGCAAGAGCTTTAGGAAAGCAAAGCAAACTGTTATCAAGCCAGGCCTTGCAATCCTGAGTCGATTACAAAGAAGAAACTGATACACGTGTAAAGTGCAGAAAAGAGAACTGACAAAACCAGCTTTTATGATGTTGTGTGCTGTGTTCTTATGTACTATACCATGAAGTACCTAATCCTTCAAATTGGAAAAGGATTTTGAAAAGCATATTTTAGTGCACATGGTTATTTCTCCGTAATTATTTTGGCCGATAAGATTTTTTAAAAATATAAACTGCCTGTTTCTTTTCCATTTCAAGAAAGTAATCTGAAAGCACAGTCAGAACTAGGAGACAGGAGTCAATTGATTGATTTTATTTTTTTAAGAGAAGAATATTAGCAATGGAACACAGGATCAAATCTTTCTTTTACTGAGCACAGATGCTGTTTTTATGATATCTATTAAAAGATGATGTGTGTGACGGATAAGCTCTCTTGACTGTGGTCATATCCAGTAGTTTACTCGAGCTGCTAATACTGGATACCAAGAGCTAAATGTTAAATTTTGCCAACTAGTAGTTAAATACAGCTACTATTTAAAGAAAAAATTATATAAAGTTATAATTTAAAATTCTATTTAAAAAGGTATATATATTCAAAACTCATCACTACATAACTATATTACCATATTTTACTATTAAGTATGCTCTTGAAGTTATTTATATCTATTTAATCTGTATAATAAGTAGTATATAATGGTAGACTCTGTGCATCTCTTCTCAATTCCATGTTCAATGATGGCACATTGGTAGCTTGAAACTGGTAGCCACATTGTGAATATTTAACACCACAAAAGCCAGCAAATTCTATGAATTGAGGCTTGATTGTTTTATTGGTTGTCTAGATTTAAAGTGATAGAAAATGTTAATAGTAAAGATTAAATTTAAAAGTAAGTCATTACATAAATAAGTCACTTATGAATTGCACAACAAAATAAGGAAATATTCTGGTATTCAAAAACTGTTATTCAATTTAGCAAAGAAATCATGTGCATGACTGAATAATAAATAAAGTTGTAATAAACATCCTCCTTGTTTCACTTTAATGAAAATTTCAGTCAACATTCATGTTGGGTCTACAATCACCTACCAGTGTCATGAGTGGTATCGTTTGTCCAATGTGATAGAAATCAAGCATTTATTTGCAGCCTGATTTTGTCAGACCGTCGTTGAATTGCAAACATAAGTTGGATACAGATAAGAGTTTTTAACAAAATCAAGAAAACATTCTTTGAGAATCAGTTGATTACATGGAATTCACAGAAAGAGTACTGTGTGTTTCATTATTATTTGTAAATTTTGTGCTATGCAGACTTTATATCATTAAAGTTTCTTACACATTGAAACTTCTTACAAAGTTTCTTACAAAATTGTTTTATCTGTTCTTTTATCAGAGCACATGCTAAGCATCTCCTCTACAGCACTGTCAATATCCAAGTTGTAGAGCATTCCTCTGAAACTATGCCATCCCAATAATTCAGTATGGTTTGGTGCTCCAAGAATTTAGCAAATCCATTTTTTAATGTACTTATATTTTTAACTTACATTTCTTCTTGCCCTTAGTGGGATCAGTATTATGACATAAATTATTGTTTCTCTTGGATTGATTGAAAACCTTAGCTATAGTATTTAAGAATTTGATGAATTTATTTTATCCTGCTCATAGTTTTCCCATTCATGACATGATCCATCTCAATCACATCCCCTCTAAGCTTTCATTATTCCTAAATAAAGATCCCTCACCAAATTAATCAGGCCTCTGTCTTTGCTTGTTTCTATTTTTCATAAATCCCTTTTAAATCAAAATTGTGATATGAATCCACTAAATCAAAGTGTTTTTCTAGATTATTCACTGATCTTCCAAGATATGGAATCTAGAAGGACCAAAGAGACTTATACCAATAACAAAGGTATCAATAACAGGAGGAGAGTTCCACTCTCAACTCTGCACCAGAGACTGCAAATGGCAGATGAATAAAAGGATCAAGATCCAGGCAGAAATGAGAACACACTGGGAGTGGGAAAAGAAAAATTATGAGAATACTCAGAGAAAATCGAGAAAGCATTCTGGTGCGTATAGGATAGGATTAATGGTTTCCCACATTGAGATGTGTCAATCAGTAATAGGCTGCAAGTATGGGGTTCTTTCATTCTTCAAGTATGGTCACGAACTGCATAAGGACGTTTCTGTCAACAATAGACCATATATACGACAGTGGTCCCATAAGATGATAAGGGCTATACCATATAGCTTAGGCTGGAGTGGGCTACACCACCTAGGTTTGTGTAAATAAGCTCTATCATGTTAGCACAATGATGAAATCACTCAACAAAGCATTTCTTAGAACATATCCCCATCATTAAGCAATGCATGAATGTATTTAGTAAACACAACATACTAGTTCTGTGCTACATACTAGAGATACAACAGCAAGCAAGATATACTTAGGGCCTTCTCTCAGGGAGTCTATACTTGAAAGGTGGAAGGGATAACTTCTTCGCCATCTTGCCTCTTAGGAAAGCATGTCTCTTTTCTATTTCTATTGCAACAATTTTCCTTTCCTTGGCCTTTGTCAGCACTGTACTGTCCAACATTTAAAGAAATGTCTTGATTTTAAATATTTTTACAAACCTATATTACTATTTTCCACCAATATAGTTGTTATATTCATCCCCTCCCTAGTTATTATTCCTTCATCTTCTCATTCAAATGATCGGCAAAGCCTACATTACTTGCCTCTTCCATCTTACTCTCTGACTTCATATTCTTTTTCTCTGTCCTTCACTGTGCTCCAGCCACATTGGTCTCCTTGCTGTTCCCCAGATATGACAGGCATAGTTCCATCTTAGGGACATTCACATGAGTAACTCCTTCATATCTTCCAAATCTTGGTTCAATGTCACTTTTTTGATCTACCCATGTTAATAAGACCTACCTTTATAAGACCTACCACCTGTTAGGTGTCAACTTTGCTAGGCTGTGGTTCTCAGTTGTGTGATAAAACACTAGCCTAGATGTTGCTGTGAAGGCATTTTGTAGATGTGATTAATATTTATAATAAGTTGGCTTTATGTAAAGGAGATTACCTTCAATAATATGAGGAAGATTCATACAATCAGTTGAAGGCTTTAAGAGCAAAAATTGAGGTTTCCTGGAGAAAAAGAAATTCTTCCTTAAGACTATAATATAATCTTGACTGAGTTTCCAGCTTGCTGGCCTGCTTTACACACTTTAAACTTGCCAGCTCCAAAAAACAGTTGAGCCAATACCTTAAAATATCTCTTTCTCTTACACACACACACACACACACACACACACACACACACACACACACACACACACACACACACACACACACACACACGCACAC
The DNA here is from genome assembly GCF_027409185.1 of Cynocephalus volans. Classification (NCBI taxonomy): domain Eukaryota; kingdom Metazoa; phylum Chordata; class Mammalia; order Dermoptera; family Cynocephalidae; genus Cynocephalus; species Cynocephalus volans. The sequence goes on from NC_084463.1 coordinate 128,822,041, forward strand.
ATATACGTACAGACGTATATATATACTCGAAAACACACACACAACACATTTTATATCCAATTATATCCAATAGAATATAAAATCAATTATATATATGTGTATATATAATAGGCTATATACCATTGTATTAGTCCATTTTTATGTTGTTATAACAGAATATCTGAAACTGGGTATTTATAAAGAAAAGAAGTTTATTTGGCTTATGATTCTGGAACAGCTGCATCTGGTGTGGTCTGCAGGCTGCTTCTACTCATGGTGGAAAGCAAGTTGATCACATGGCTAGAGGAAGCAAGAGGGAGAGGGAGCGGGGGGGAGGTGTCTGGGTCCTTTTAACAACCAGCTCTTGAGGAGACTAATAGAACAAAAACTCACTGCATACCCTGCCTCCTCTCTCCGCCTGGAAGGGCATTAATTTATCCATGAGGGATCCACCCCTATGACCTAAACATCTCACAACACTGCCAAGTTGGGGATCAGAGTTCAATATGAGCTTTTGAGGGGAACAACATATCCAAATTCTGTCAACTATTTAAATTATATTATGTATGTGTATATATACATACACAGAATCTATAGAATACATATTTTTTATATATACATATATTTATACAGAACCAATAAGGTATATATTATATGTATTAAATATATAGAAAGAAATATTTTGAGGTTTTAAGAAATGTGTGGTGTGTGCTTATGTGTGTGTGTGTACACAGAATCAATAGGAGGAGCCTGACTGATACAGCACTCAACTTAAAATTGCACCCTGGAACTTCCAATCCTCTTTATCTTTCTATGCTCATTTTTCCTGTACATTTCTAGCATTCTTCACATTAGAATGTATTCTTCAATTTACTCCTTTTTTTGTTTTTAGTTTATTATTTATTAACCATTTCCCAACCAGTAGAAAAAATATCATAAAGGCAGAAAATTTTGTCCGTTTTGTTCATGGATGTGACCCAATGAATAAAGCCAACCAAAACAATATCTGCCACATGGTAGAGGCTTAATAAACATATATACATGGGCTATGTCCTCCAAATATTATGTACGAGACAAAAATTAAGATAACTATTTGTATAATTAAAAGCAACTTGACCAGCATTATTTGAATATTTAATAATATTATTATGAATATTAACAATTCCTATAATTTTTAAAGAAATTGCTGTATACCAGATTGGCCACAATCTCATCCTTTTGCGTGTACATAATTTAAAATAATAAGAGCATTATGAGGTAAGTGCTATGATTATTCTCAGTTTCCCAGTGAAGATACTGGTTAACAAAAATGTTAGATGACTTGCCCAAGCTCACAGAGCTCACAACTGGCAGGATTTAGTAGACTAAAACGCCTGTAGGTCTTTCTCTGTAGCCTGTGCTCTTAATCACCCTGATGCTGGGAACAGGTTGAGGCTATTCAATCTTTACTTCAATTCTCCAAATTACTGCACATGGCTAGGAAGATGAACACAGCTAAACTTGGCCATTTACTGTGTAAAGGCAGCAGCGTTTTGCCCTAACGATACCCATCTCAAACGTACATTTGTCTAGTAATTTGTCTTGTTTTCATTCTGATTTAAAGAAAGGCTAGGGTTTTCTTTTGGCAAGACTTTTATCTTTCCACACATTTTATTCCAATGTTATGAACAGTTCATCTGTTATTCAAAACTATAAATTTTCCTAATAGTTGTGCATATCTCATCAGAAGGAACTTTATACTGCCTGAGTTTTATTATTACAGTTTGTCAGATTGGTTGGTAATTGGGAGACTGCTTCTCATCTATCAGTTATAATAAGTAGTAAAATAATAAGCACATATTCATTGATCATCTTTCCTCAATCCTTTTGTGCAGTGAAACTCATGTGATTTTGAAAGCAAGTTGTTTTACAAACCCAGAAAATTATCAGAAAACAAATATGAAAAGTAGTTTCTACTGAAGGGCTGATTCAAGGATATGTCCTTTATAATGAGTTTCCAAGAAACGTCTGTGCCTGAGATATGGGATCATCATGTATAGGAGATTTCATGGTGGCTCATGGGTTGTCTGCTTGAGCAGACTTAAAAAGTATGAATCTGATCAAATTTCATCCCCAAGATACATGCCAAAGGATATTCAAGTTACATGCAAGAAAATGGCATTTCCTTTTGCTTTTATTATATCAACATCACAATTTTCAAATGAGAATCCACTTCTTCATTCCCTCCTACAGAGAATCAGCCTTAAGCAAGGCACAAGCTCTAAATGACCACCCTAATCTCCAAGTGTGCAGGCCTTAAATTCTAGTAAACAATTGTATTAAGATATTTTGATCACAAATGATAGAAGCTTAAATGGACTGAGGCAGAAAAATAAAAATTTTTATCACACATAATTAAAAGTTCAGGAATAGGCCCACATTAGCAACATCTGAATCCAGGTGCTCTCCACTTCTCAACATCACTCTCTGTTGGCTTCTCAAGCTGAAGCCAGATTTCTCACGCTGCAATAGGACATCGGCCACCACTATTCCCAGGTTCACCTCTTCATAGTTTAGCAACTACATTTGGAATAGAGAGCAAAAATGTTTTAATATTTTCTACTGAACATTTTGGATTTGAGTTCTGAACTTTAATCCCATTGACCTGGTTGGTTTTGCTTGCCCATTCTTCAACCTATCACTGGAGCCAGTGAGATAGAATATTCTTAATGACCAAGCCTGTGTCATGTACCCACTAGCCCCATCCCCAAGCAAATTGAGAGTTGAAAAGGGGTGTATTCCTCACTGTTTACTAAAATAGTCCACTATTCACTACACCTTCTTTAGGAAACAGGATCTCAAACACAATAGAAAATCATCATCCACTAAAATAGAAATTCCTGCTACTTATATATGTCAAATGTGTTTGTTTGTTTGTTTGTTTGTTTGTTTTACTGAGAGGCAGCCAAGCACAATACGAGAGCCAGAGATTCAGGAATCATCAGGCACAGGTTTCAGTTTTGACTCAGGTGCCATATAAATAAATGAATTTATGTAAGTCTTACTGCTTAACAATTCAGTTCTAGAAACAGCATACTGGAGACCAAATCTCAATTTTAACACTTTTTAGGTAGTTGACCTAAGGTGATGCTGTGTACCCCAAAAAGATATGCTGAAGTTTTAACCCTTGGTACCTATGAATGAGGCCTTGTTTGCAAATAGGGTCTTTGAGGATGTAATCAAGTTAATATTAATTTATTAGGGTGGGTTCTAATCCAATATAACTAGTGTCTTAGAAGAAGGGAAAACAAAGACATAGAAATGTAGGGAGAATGCCATGTGATGACAGAAGCAGAGATTGGAGTGATGCATCTACAAGTAAAGGAACATCAAAGATTGACATTTGGTTCCGTATACCTGCCAGCCACCAGAAAAACAAACCAACAACAACACCAACGAAAGCAAAGATTGATGGCCACCACCAGAAGCCAGGAAGAGTTAATGAAGGATTCTCCCCTACAGCTTTCAGAAGGAGCACGGCCTCGCCAACACCTAGATTTCAGACTTCTAATTTCAAAAACCGTGAGAGAACAAGTTTCTGTTGTTTTCAGCCATGCAGACTGTGGTATTCTATCATAGAAGCCCTAAGAAACGGGGAATATTCTTAAATTGTTCAAGCTCCAGTTTCCTCAAGTATGAAATAGGTGAATTTGATTATCAACCTCATGAGGTCATTAGGATAATACCTATAAAGGGCTTAACACTAGGTCTAGTACAAAATAGGCACAAAATAGAAACTGTTGTTTACTTTTACTGAATGTTCTTAACATTAATAGGAACTCACTATTCACAACTTCACCTGTTTCAGGGGTTTTTCATAATCACCCATAAGGCAGACAGAATGTAAATTCTTATTCCTGTTTTACATATGAGTTATCTGAGACTAAATATGCTCAAACAATTTACCCAAGTTTACACAGCTACTCTGTGATGAAGACAGGGTTCAATCTTAAGCTTTCTGAATATAAGTGGATATTTCTTCACCTATAGAAAAATATCTGTCAGAGTATCATGGGTGTCTTTATCCTGCAGGGTTGAGGGTCTATATTTCTGAACACTTTCCATGTTTATCACTCTTATAGGTGAATTATAACCATTAATTCATTGGTCTCTATAATAACCACTCAGGCAGCTGTATATCCATTTTTCAGGAATGAAAGCTGAAGTTCAGAAAGCGGAATTATGGGCCGAGCTCGTGGCGCAGCGCTGCGCTGGGAGTGCGGCGACGCTCCCGCCGCGGGTTCGGATCCTATATAGGAATGGCCGGTGCACTCACTGGCTGAGTGCCGGTCACGAAAAAGACAAAAAAAAAAAAAAAAAAAAAAAAAAAAAGAAAGGGGAATTATTTCCTCAAAGTCATACAAATTTTCATGGTAGAAGAAAGATCCAAACCTAGATTTCTTACACTTCTAAGACTATACTCATTTTATTTTCTCCTACTTCTCTTCATATACACAAAGATTCAACTACGATTTCTTGTACACTTTTGGCTGTGTGTATTTAGCATCATTTATCACATGAAGTTTGGACAATACTCATACAATTCCAAGTTCTTCCAGTATTCATTTGGGTATGTCAAAGCAACCTTTCATTTATTTTAAAGACCTGCTTCCTGTCTATCCTGCACCATTAAGAAGCAGACAACTTGTCGCAATGTTTAACAGCATAAAATGATATAAATATGACTATAAATGATCCTTAAGAGACAATTTCTAGGTAGCTCACTAGCACCTCCCATCTTCAAGCTCTGGATCTTCATGTGACATTTGGTTCGACCCAGAAACTTGTTCAAAAAATAAATAAGACATGATCATGGTGACATGTAAAATATCCAGAGGAAAATGGCATTTAAAATGAGAGGAAACTATATAAGACAGAAAAGACAGAACAAAAGATCTCTGACTTACAGAACCAGACATTCAGATTGAAAGAAGGATATAGTTTACTTCTGAAAGTATTGAGGGAAATTTCACCACAATCCAATGCTCTTCTGATGGTGGGTTTCCTTTTGGCCTCAATGTGTAAATGAAAATCCAAAAATCATGTGACATGATAACCATGTAGTGCAAGTAGCATATGGTATTAAATGCAATTTATTGGAAAGATCTTTTACCAGAAACTCTCATTTCCTTTCAAACTTAACCAGTAAAAAAAGGAGTCAGGATGGTAGAAGCAAAGAAGGAAAAGAACACACATTATGAGCCCATATTTAACAACTATTAATTGACCGCCTACTTTTGCAATTTAGTATTCTAGGCCCTTCAGTTGCAGCATTGAATAAAGCAAAATTCTTGCCTTCATGGAGTTTTCATACCAGGGTAGTCTATTATGTGCCAAAGACTTTATGAATGATATATCATTTAATCTTGACCAATTCCATCATAATAGGTGTAGTGGAGATGTTTTTCCTTTTTCTCATTTTTTGACTGCATTGCACTTATTTTTGTTTCTTGTGGCAAACATACATTTTAAGGAATTACCTCTCATCCATGAGTGTAACCTTCATAAGTCTATAAATAAAAGTGTTCTGTGCTTTCCTAGCCAAGTTGCCATGTTAGGCCAACTGGACTCTCTTTCCATGAACCTTGAACTTGATCAGAGTAATTTAAGGGTGGAGGAAAAGCACTGGGTAGCATTCATTACAGCAGTGTTGTGTGCAGAGATTATAAAGTATTTTTGCCTTGTGAACCCCCATGACAGCCCTGCTTTCTGCCTATCTAGAATCCTGGCTTTACTACCTTCCCATATATTCTGTGAATTTCCCTAACATTCTTTCAATAAATTTCCTTTCTGTTAAGTGTACTGATGAGCATCCATTGATGGCAACCAATATACCGTAACTATTACAATAGGTATCATCAGCATAATGTTGCGGATGAAGAAGCTAAAGCTCAGAAAGATTGAAAACATGTCTAAGGCCACATAGATACTATACAATGGGGTTAAGTGCATCTGATCCCAAAGGTCAAGCTTTTTCCACCAGGCCATGTGGTATGCTTCTTGATGAGAATTTAATGAAGATTACCCTTTCCATAGTTGGTGATGACCCTATTGTTTTCTTTCAAAATAATTTGTTAAATAGTGGAAATGGAATCAAAGCACACAGGACAGACCTCATCTTCTTTTTACAGTTACAAGACCAGAAAATGCAAAGACAAACTGCCTAGACACTCCAAATTCTACCTGTTGTCTGAAATAAACAATATCGGAAGAAATGCTGCAGAGCTCTTTAAAGAATGCTTTCCTCTAATTCTTTTGCTTTTGAGACTAACACGATTATGTACCCTGAATCATCTGCCAATTAAAATCAGGCATGTCATAATTCACAGTGAAAGTAACTAAATTTTATAGCAAAATTCCTTAGAGAAAAAAATGTGCATAATTAGTAATGCTATATGTATTTTATGGACCTTGCATCCTCCATATTTATTCTGTCCCACGGTGGTTCTTTTACTATTTTGCATGAGTCACAATGCTTTTCGCATACAGTGAAGGGACTATAAGAAGCATACTTTGAAAATGCATTGTCTTATTTACTCTAAAGCTATTGCTCACTATAGTGTCTACTAATTGAGAACACATTCAATAAGCCTTAGAACAATATCTACCTGTACTTCTCCTGAATTGGTGGTATTTTCACTATGATTCATATAACTGATTATATTTGCTGTCTTTCCCTTGATTGCTAAAAACTTAGATGAGTGTGTATGGAAGTCATACATGGCTTAAAATTATTCCCCCATCCTTTTTGCCTCTTCAATTCATTTACATATTATTCTTTCCTACAATTCACCCAGATTCCCACACTTGGATGTTTTTTGCTTTGTGGTTATCATGTGGCTCACGAAAAACATCCTATAACTGTCTATTTAAAGTTGTTAAAAACTTGACTTTGATTACATGCAACAATTCAACACTTTTACTGCCCCCCAACATTTCGTTTCTGATGTTAAAATTTACATCATGTTGTAATGTGTATCCTTAGACAACTTATTTTAGCTATAGTTGCTATTAATAGTTTTGTCTTTTAAGCCTTGTACTAGGGATAAAATTGCTGAATGCACCATCACTACAGTCCTAGAGTATTCTGAATATGGCTCTGTATTACTTATAGCATCATGTTTTGTGCTTTTGTATGTTTTAGGTTTTTAATTAGTGGCCTTTTGTGTGCTTTGTGGGAAGTGTCTCAGAATCCTAATGAAGCTAGATGACTGCTTTCAGTTCTCCTTTTCTCCTGTGAAACCCACGGGCCAGGGGAATCCTCTTTGTCTGGCTTTGTGCCAACCTGGGGAAGGGGTAGGAGTAGGGGTGGCGCAGTTGAAGTGAGACTGTTTTTCTTACCCTTCTAACTCGGTTTTCATTCAGTTCTGTGCACCACAAGTACTGGAGTTTTCAGAAAGATGTCATGGCTGTAGATGGTTGCTAGTTGAATTTTCTGTGGGGCTGAGTGGAGCCTGAGACTTCCTATTCTGCCATCTTGCTGACGTCAGTCATTTGCAATGCCACTGTTAAATGGAAAGATCTAAGGAACAAAGTTGGGATAATCTCCATTTACTAACTAGATAGTTTTGGAATGTGACCCCACTTAATCTTTCTAAGCCTAAACTGATTTTTTTCTTTTGTAAAATGTGAATAGCAATACTAACTTCTCAGTGTTACTCAGAAAATTGAATAGGATAATGAAGGTAAAGTTTTATTTCAATGGCCAGTAAATAGTAGGCACATAATAAAACAGTTAACAATGCCAACATTTTATACATGTGTGTTGTACGTGTGTACATTTAGTATTTATTATGTGTCAAATATTCTACTAAGTATTTTGGGAAATGTAAAAGCTATATTAGATATAATCGTAGTCCCATGATAAAAGCCAAATTTGGGGAGAATAAGAAAAAACAAAATTCCAAAGTATAGTAAAGACCTAAGTTCAAAAGTTGTTTCAAAAACAAAGCCAACATTTAGGAAAAAAAAAATCATTTTAAAAATAGAGGTTTGAGGTCAGTATTAAAATTCTGGTGCAAATTAGCAGTCTAATTGGGTACTGAACTCATATCAGAAGTTTTGAAATTTAAAGTTCAGTAAATTTATTCTACATAAAACTTTATTTTTTTTAAAGCCAAGCACACTAATGATTTCTGCTATGGTTTGAATGCTTTTGTCCCCTCCAAAATTCAGGTGTTGTCAATATAATAATATTAAGAGATGGGACTTTAAAAAGGAGATTAGACCATAAGGGCTGTTACCTAGGTAATGGGATTAAGGCCCTTTAAAAAAAAAAGGCTTTATGCAGCATTGAGCTAGCTTGTTCTCACTTTCCCTCCCACCTTCTGTCATAAGAGGATTCAGCAAGAAGGTCCTCACCAGACCAGATTCCAGTGACTTGATCTTGAACTTTCTAGCCTCCAGAACTGTGAAAAAAATTTCTGCTCTTTATATATACATGTAGTCCATATACCTGTAGCCCAGTTGGAAACCTCTCTATATAGAAAGATATGTAATATCTTTAAAATTATGATATGCCATTGTTAATTTACCATACAACTAAGACCCTTCTATGGACCTCCTTTATTTCCTCTAATTGATTCAGAAAAATGTTAGCAAAGTACATATTGGGTGCCATTATATATATCGTACCATATGATGCTGTATAATACTGCTGTGTTGGCTCCTATTTACTGAACAATTACAGTGCACCAAGTAGTGTGCTAAGCACTTTGTACACATTAGTTTGTTTAATCCTTGTTGCAACACGAGAAAGTAGGTAAGAGCTTTTATAAGTGAGGAAACAACTTTAGAAAGGGAAGGGATAGAGATAAAATTTTAAACAAGATCTTCTTAAATTAAAAGCCCATACTTTTAACTGGTGTTCACTATCTCCTAGCATATTATTTTATTCCAAATAATTAATAGAATTTTTGTATGGCTCCTCTTTCAATTATCTGAAGGTGTTGGGCAAAATCTAATCTAACTTAACACTTAGTCTCACAGTGACCTTTCTGAAGTTCACTCCTAAGACTGTCTCAATTCACTTGTTTCTCTTTTATCAACTACAGGGACTCTGAAGTCTATTTCTTTACTATAACATGCATAATTGCTTATATCTTCAGTGATGGGCAGAGGGATGCTCAATAAATACCTATTGATCCACTTTTTAAGTTTTTTTCTTTTTAAGCTTATTCCTCTCACCCCCTGACTAACTACAGTACATTTCTTAGGATTGATTCAAGACTTAAAGATCAGAACTTAGAATAAATTCTAAGAACTAAAAGTAAGTAAACAGGAAAATGAGCATTTTAATAAATAGAATTCAATAAACCTGTATAGTTCAGTATTGTACAGTGCATAATAAAGCCAAAAAAATAGTATCTCTTTCCTGGGAAAGGTAGACCCTCAGATAGTTTCTAGGCAATTCTCTCACTACTAAATCCAAAACATGCTTCACCCTTCACCTGAAATGTAGCTGGTGAAATATTTGTGAAGACAAATTAGTAGGGGCCGTTTTGTGCATTTGGCTGTGTCCCATACTTTTGAATAGTGTGTCAGGCCTTCCTTAGTGGAGAAGCAGATCGTGTTAATGTAGCAGAAGCAGAGTAGCTTCCACTGGGCAGAACTCAAATCTGTCACTTGTGAGCAACCTGCAGAAAACTTTGGTTGAGGCTTGGTTTTTCATTTCTATTTAAGACAAAAAGCACATTTCATTCTTTTCCATTTTAAGCTATTATTACTATATAATGAATGATTAGTTACACTGGCCTCACAACATACTTTTCTCTTTCATGCCTAATGAGAAAATTTTCCTTGAGTAGAACGACTCTTCTGTAGACAACTGTGAAGTTTTAACTGCTACATGCTATATAAATATGCGCAATTATTATTACTGCTATCATTATTAGTTATTTTCATGACCTTAAATATCAGCATCTTCTTTTCAAAAAGACAGTGACACCTCTTCACATAAATAAGTTAATGTTCTCTACAGACTCACAGAAGTGACAGACTCAAATATCATTATGAGTAGGGAAGAGAAGAAAAGGTGGATTTCACAGCTTATGCAGTCATGATATTGCTTTTACACCGAGACATAACTTAATTATTATTATTTTTCTAAGATGGGGTGATGTTTTTATTTGCCATCTTAATATGATTACTAAAATATTATCCAACTACTGGAGAAAATATGCAAAATTCAGAAAATCTAAAGGAAGATAATAAAACCACTACTTAACAATCAATGTTGTTAATACTTTGGTATAATTAGATAGTCTTTTTCATGAGTATATGTAAATAATTCTCTCTTCTCTAAGTTTAAATTATACCAGATATGCTGTTCCACAACAGCTCGCTTTATTTAGTACAGTCATGAGAATATTCCATGTTATTAAATACTCTACTACAACATGAATTTTAATATCTGTAGACTATCCTTGAACAGATGTACTATACTGCTAAAAAATTGCTAAATATTTGTTTCCTATTTTTTATAACTATAATCCTGTAGTAAACATCCTTATGCACAAAATATCTTCCATATCTGTTTTACTAATAGGACATGCAGCCCATAACAATCCTAGTTTTCCTGGGATTCCTGGGATAATATAAAAATGGCAGGGACCAGTCTGCTTTACTAAAACTCACCAGAAGCTTCTTCATGTGGTCCACCCCTATCCCTGGTACATCTAATATGATATCTCAGGGCCAACTCAAGGAAATAAATTTCCCAAGTTGTTCATGTCTAATGATGGTATATTTCTAATCCACCACTTAATTCTGTTCCCTATCTTCACAATATAAACTGTCATAATAATAAAACTGTAAATGATTAACCAGAGAGGTAGCAATGGAATAATTTTTTGTATATTTTTCAGAGGTCCCATCTGGGGAATACTCCTTATCTTAAAGTTCCTTAATATTTGCCAATTAACCCTATAACAATCTCCTGACAACAAGTCTTCTCCACTTATCAACATGAGAAGATATATACAGCAAATAGGGTAAAGATAAAAGATTCTATTTTTAAGTATCTAAAATAGTACATAAACAAACCAAGCTATAATAGGAGCCAAGATGAAAGTGAATGCAGAATGCTATTGTAACAATGGCCACAATCTTAGAAAAGGATATATAGGTGTTAATGAAGGTCTTTCTCTGTACTAAGCAAAGGGAACTAATGTAATGAAATACAGATCAAATTATGGAGCATCCTGCCTTTAAACCCCCTGCTCTGGGGTCTTGCACTTTAGACAACCTCAATCTAGGCCAGTTGAAGGGTTAAAATGCCATGCTTTCCCAGAATCTAAACCCTCCCTTCCTTTCTGGACCATATTCTGGGTAGCTGAGACTCTGAATCCCATGCCCAAATGGCTGCAAGCTCACATCTGGGGCCTGTGCTGGTCCCTTTCCAACAGAACTTACTTCTGGTGAACACACCTTTAACCCTGAAGTGGGATGGAGAGGCATCTGTTCAGGGAGATGGATGTGCTTGGACATGGGTTCTGAAGTGTCCACCTAGATATGGAGGAGGCTGTTTATGGTGCAAAAAAAGAAGAGAGAAAGATGCAGTTGGGAGCCTCCATGTTCCCTTGTTCCAGGTCCTGTAAACGTTATGAAGTCCCTGCCCCTGGGTCCCTTATGCTTATTTACAAGCATATTTTATGTCATTTTCTATTTCAGCATTACTCTTTTTAAGCCTGGAAATACTTCTCTCAGGAAAAGAGTGTATTAAAATATATAAAAGGGATATATCTTTTAAAGTCAAATTTTAGGACAGAAACTGTGAGACTACAGCACCCTACCTCTTTCTGAGTCATAAATAGGGGTTCAACAGATGGCATTTAATGTTTTCAGTGTTACAAAAATTCTGTTGTATTCAAATGGGAAAGGAATGTCTGCATTTTGGAAAGTTTCAGTAAGGTGTCTAACAACCACCTACAGCTATGATGCTTTGTCTATGTCCCAAGAACAGCTTAGTGTTCTCCCACCTTTAACAGCCATTCTGTTTGCGTTCCCCCCCTCCATGCTACTGCAGGACTTTTTCCTCCTACACATAGTGGGTTCAATTGTTTCCCCAGAAAAAAAAAAAATGTGTTTAAGTCCTAATCTTGCATACCTGTAAATGTGACCATCTTTGGAAATAGGGTTATTACAGAGGTAATCAAGTTAAGATGAAGTCATATTGAATTAGAATGGGACTAAATCTAATGATTACTGTTCTTATAAGAATAAGAGAGGACATACAGAGACCCAGGGAAGAAAGCCTATGCATGCAGAGATTGGAGAGATGCAGCTACAAGCCAAGGAAGAATAAGTCTTGAAGAGGCCATCACGAGCTAGAAGAGGCAACGAAGAGCCCTCAGAGAAAGCACAGCATGGCCAACACCTCAATTTCAGACTTCTAGCCTCCAGACCGTGATAGAAAACATTTGTATTGTTTTAAGCCACCAAGTTTGTGGTAGTTGGTTACAGCAGCCCTAGGAAACTAATATAAGAGTGACGGGCCATTCTTTTCTCAAACTTCTTATAGAATAGCCTGTGCCCACCCCGTACCCCTATCTTTCCTCTCTGCCAAGGTGCACTAACAGTTGTTCTTTTGTTAAAGGTTTTACTTCTAGTCACTACAAGGAAGTGGGCTGGGGGGTAGGGGTGGGATGGGGTAACAACATTAGTAAATGTGGAAGAATGCGAAGGCGCTTTTTAAACATCACACACTGGGCTAAGTGTATTTCTCAGCTTTAATTCACCAAATCCTCACAATGATGCTGGGAGGGAGGTATTTTTAAACCCTTCTATTAAAATGAGAAAGCTATGTTTCAGAAAGTTTAAGACACTTAAACTTCAGCACACTGGCATCCAGCTAACACGGGCCAAGCCAGGATTCAAGCTGAAATTTGACTCTAAAGAGGCTCCAGAAAACTTCCTAGTTGCATTAAATCACAATTAAATTTGTCATTTTCCTCCTTTTTTTTTTTTTTATAAGAATCTGTTGGGACCAATCGTTTCTCTATATACTCCATAAGATTTATTAGTTTTATATTAAAATTATATTTATTTTTAGTAAAACATGTGTGGTAAACATTTCTTGTCATAGACAGGTAAATAGATAAATATCTTATTACATATCACATATGTATGTAAATCTCTCTGGCCCAACCAAAGCTTTCCTGTGTGGAGTCAGCGACTATTATCAGTTTAAGCATTCTCACCAAAATACCCCTTGAATTCACTGATTTTTATATATATGGAATAGCAGCATAGCACACATCTGGCTCTGCATCTCTCTATGAGCTTTCGGGACTCTTCTCTTAGCCAGTCATAGCAACTGTCCAGCCATTATGATATTCCTCTCTTTCCTAAAATGTTGCTGAATAGGTCCTCTCACCTTCTCTCATTCTCCCTTCTTTCTCTCAGTATCCCTCTTCCTAACCATAGCAAATTTGATGTTGTTTTATTCCTTCACATTACTATTGACACAAACGCTCATGTCAATCAGAACATTCAGTAAACCAAAACTCCTCTCTACCCGCCAAACCCTAACAATACCTTATCATAATCTAGGTCTGTAAAGCTACATGACTACGCCACTTGTCAAGTTAGACAAATCATAATTAAAGCCAAAACATTTCATTATTTTAGTTATATTGTCAAGGCTAGGGGTTAGAGCCCACAGACCCTTCAAATCCACTGTACAGACTGGGTTACCAGACCCCTCACATGCCAGGCTGGGTCACGCAGGTCCATGCTAGGTAGTTGGGAAAGGTCCTGGGAACCAGTGGCAGATGATGCGAGCTCAGTCCACAGCAGCAGCAGCTGCAGCGATGGCGGCAGCCACTCTGAGGGTCCTGGGGGCACTGGCAGCAACAGCCTCTAGCGGCAGTAGTTGCCTCCCTACAGCCCCCCTGTGGGCATCCCGGGGGCGGGAAGGGCTGTGGATCAGAGCCACTCATCCTTTATATACTTAAGTCCATAACCCAGGGCACCTAGGTGCACATACACAATTACATTAATTAATAGCCAAGGAACACCTGAGTGCATGTGCATATTTACATGAAATGTTTGGCAAGATTCTGAACATCTGAGGGCTGACCATTTCCCATGTATTTCCCAACAATCCACCCCTTCAGGGTCCCTATGCATTCAGAATCTTCCACAATGTTCCCTTAGTGAGCATAACTGACCCTTGTATTCACATATAACATATTCCATCCCAACAGTCCCAACAGTTGTTAAGCTTGTTCCAGGATCAACTCAAAAGTCCCAAGTCTCATCTGAGACTAAAGGCAAAATTTCTTTCAGCTGTGAACCTGTGAAGACTCAAAAACAAATTTATCTACTTCCGAGGTACAGTGGTGGGACAGACACTGGGCATATATTCCCATTCCAAAAGGGAGGAATAGACAAGAAAAGAAAAACAGGTCCCAAACAAATCTGAAACCCAAACAGGGCAAACATTAAGTACAGTGGGGCATCTGGATCCCCAAAGCACTGAGCAGCCTTGTCCCTACCGTTCCGCCAGGTGCAGCCCATTGAGCTGCCCTGGTGCCTGTGGCTTTTCCAGGTTGGCGCTGCACGTTGTCAGCAGTCCCATGGTTCTGGGCTCCTGGTGGCAGTCCCATCATCCTGGCTCCATTAGACACTTCCTCAATGGGGGTTCTCTATGGGGGCTCCAACCCCACTTTTCTGCTCCACATTGCTCCGTAGATGACCTCTGCAGAAGCTTCGTCCCTGCAGCAGGTCTCTGCCTGAGTCCCCTGGCTTTTTCATACCTCTTCTGAAATCTGGGTGGAGGCTGCCACACCTCCACTGCTCTCAAATTCTGTCAGCTTGAAAACTTAACACAACATGAACTTCACCAAGGTTTCTGGCTTGTGCTCTCCAGACCTGCTGCACAAACCACACTCGGGGCCACCTGAGGCAGGGCTGCTCCAGCCAGAGCTGCTAGGATGCAGGGAGCAGGTACCTGAGGGCAGTGGCACCCCAGGTCTGTCCTCCAGAGAAACTCAGTTCTCCTAGGCCTCAGCCCTGTGAGGGGAGGGACACTTTCCCAAACTTCTGAAATGCCCTCAGGGCCTTTCTTCTGATTTTCTTGGCTATTAGTATCTAGCTGCCCCATCTCTGGCTCCTGAGTTACTTGAATCAGGTTGGCATATGCCTGCCATTCATTCACAGTCTTGGGCAGTTCTGCAGCTTTTGCCCACACAGTTTGAACAGCTGCATTCACCCAGTCCAACAAGGAGAGGCTGCCCTGCCCCTGTGGATATCTGCGGCTGTTCTGTAACCGCTGCCACAGAGACAGGCACATAATAATGGAGGCTAACTTTTCCACCTTTTCACTGGGTGAAAACATACTTAATTCTGCAGCGGCACCCATCCTAGGGTCATCTGCCCGTCTGCATGTGGCACTCTTTTCTCGGGTTTATACAGAAACAACAGCCAGACCCCATTCAACAGGAAAGCAGCCACCAGGCACCACATACCAAGGGTAGTCACATTTCCTCCCCCTCCTAAGGGGTCTCTGCTACTTTACCTGCTTGGCATCCTGCTTATGATGCCAATTGTTGGGCCCTTTTACCTGCCTGGAATCCTGCTGACTATGCCAATTGTAAAGCTATGTGACTATACCACTTGTCGAGTTAGGCAAATCATAACTAAAGTCAAAATGTTTCATTACTTTAGTTATATTGTCAGGGCTAGGGGGTAGGACCCACAGACCATTCAAACCCATTGTACAGACTGGGTCACCAGACCCCTCACATGCAGGTCCCAAGCTATGTAATTGGGAAAGGTCCTGGGAGCCAGTGGGAGATGACACGAGTTCAGTCCTCCACAGCAGCAGCAGCAGTGGCAGCAGCCTCTCGGAGGGTCCCAGGGGCACTGGCAGCAACAGCTTGCAGCAACAGCCTCCAGCAGCAGTAGTGACCTCCCCATGCTCCCCCCCAGGGAGCATCCCAGGGGCAGGGGGTGCTGTGGATCAGAGCCACTCATCCCTCATACTTAAGTCCATAACCCAGGACACCTGGGCACACATACGCAATTACATTAGTCAATAGCCAAGGAACACCTGGGCACACATGCATATTTATATGAAATGCTTGGCAAGATTCTGAACATCTGAGAGGCCCTGACCATTTTCCTATATTTTCCCAACATGGCTATCAAAACCCATTGCTTTAGAAGGCAATGTTTAACTAATTGGAGTGTTGGGGCTCAGGGATTTTGTTTGTTTTGTTTTTGTAAAAGAAGATTTGTCTCTGAAGATACATTAACGGCAGCCCATGTCCCACTATGGGAAAATCCATTTGTCATTTTCCTTCCTAAAATAAGCTAATCCATGTCAGTACCGATAGAACAAAAAAGATTAACTTTGTTTAGAGGCACAGGAAAGCAAAGTTGGCACTCCATGTGATTTTTGTTTAAACGTTTATAGCAACTCACCTGATTCACATTTACATTTTCAATATCAAATGGAATGTTCACTTGCTCATCTTTGTCAATGCCCTCCAGTCAAAGACCATCAGGAATGCACCCAAAGTTTAGCAATTGGGTTTGTTATAAATTGTTGCAGTGAGGAAGAACACATACCATGGAGAACCATGGAGCATCTCAGTAAAAGGGTGTTAGAAAATGCTTTTAGATTTAGATTTGTGTGAGGTAATTTTAGGGAGAGTTTAAGGAAATAGGATTTTGCTGTGGTTGTATGTATCAGAAAGCAGGGGCAATTCTATAACTGAGCATCATAATAAATCTTACCTAGAAGGATGAAAGACTAGACTGAGACAAGCTAAAAAAGTATTGAATAAAGAAGAAGCAGTCATTCATATTAGCCAGGATAAGGAAAAGGAAATGTTTGGTCATTTATGTGGCTTAGACAATGTTCATGTTGTACGTTTGTTCAGGCATGATTACATAGTTGTCTTTTTCTTGTCGTGAATAACAAAGATCACAGAGTGGCTGTTGGATTACAGCAATAGCTACATCAATTGTATGGCTTGGCAATTCATAACCAAAGCCAAAATGATTCATTATTTTAGTTACACTAAGTTTTCCATTTGTATTGTTAGGGATAGGGGTCAGACCCACAGACCCCTCAAACCCGTTGAACAGACTGAGTCACCAGACCCCTCACATGCCAGGCTGAGTCATAGACCCCTCACGCACAGGTCCACACTAGGTAATTGGGAAAGATCCCAGGAGCCATTGGCAGACCACACAAACTCAGTCCTCAACAGTAGCAGAAGAAGCTTACAACAGCAGCAGAAGAAGCAATGGTGGTGGCCTCTCAGAGCATCCCGGGGGCACTGGCAACAACATCTTGCAGCAGCAGCCTCCAGCAGCAGTAGAGGCCTCCCCACGCCCTCACCCTCAGGAGCATCCCAGGGCATCCCTGTGGGTCAGAGCCACTCATCCTTTATACTTATGTCCATAACCCAGGACACCTGGGCACACATATGCAATTACATTAGAAACTAGCCAAGGAACACCTGGGCACACGTGCATATTTACATAAAATGCTCGGCAATATTCTGAACATCTGAGGGGCCCTGACCATTTTCTTATATTTTCCCTACAGTGGCCTTGTATGCTGCTGATGTTCTTGGAAATTGTTTATTTTCAATGGAAGGACACCAAGGACTAACTAGCTGAGTGCCTGGCCGGCTTGTAGCAAAATTAGTCCTGGCTGACAGTATCAGGCCAGCTCCTGGATTTCAGGGGCTGCTTATTTCTTTCTCCTCTCACCGAGGGCTTATGAAGTTAGGCTGCAAGACATTAATGCATGATACCACATTTTCATGATTGCTGAGGTTTTGCATAGTAGGAGATTGTTTAGTGGATATAATTTTTATTTGGACCAGGATTAACCTCTTTTGCTCTTTCTGTTGCAGGAGGAGTAGTTGAATCCTTTGATGTACCAATGGCTACATAGGAAATATCAGTCAATTGCAGCACAAGCCAATTACCAGAAACAAGTCTTGAAGCTAGGAGTTTAGATTATAAACCCCAGGCATGAGTCCATCTGGGTCTATCTTAGAGAGCCAAGTGATTATTTTTCTTAACTGAGTCATGGGTTTCTTTATTTGCCTTGTAGTACAAGGGGTCTTCAAACAAGTTCATGGAAGCATTGTCTTATCTTTCTGTTTTATTATTCCACAAACTTTTTGAACTACCCTATGTATAAGTGTAGCAAGAAGTGATTGTTATAGCATAAATATTCCATTGCCTATGTAAGAGAAAATCAAAGAATATGTCATTATGCATTAACAACTCTTGATAATGATCTTAGACTAGTTTGTTGGGCTGTCACAGTAGCAGCTGTATGCAAAAAAAACAATTTTGAGTGAAAGCAAAAGTGATAATGGTAATATTAATCATGACCAATAATGAATTACATTGTACCTATTTAATTTAATCCTCAAAAAATTCTTTGAAGTATTATTATTTATCTCCATTGCACAATTAGACAAAGTAAAGCATAGAAAAGGTAATTTCTCCAAGGTCATACCACTAAAGAGTAGAAAGAGGATTCAACTTCAGTTTTGTTTGACCTTATAGACCACATCCTTGGCAATTACTCTCTATTGTTATCATGCTTCTAAAATCAACTTCAGTGATTCATTCCTTGAATAATATGCCTGGAAAACTGCCTTGTGTAAACCAGTCTTCTTCCATTGCCATTCTCAATGCCTTTCTGCCTGGAGCACCAGGCTTTGAGGTTTCATGGGAAAGAAAGATATGAGAAAAACCACCTAATCGGGCAGTATAGTGAAAAGGTGAAGAAGGAATTAAGAGGTGTCTTTTGGTTACCCTCATTCCACAGCTGTCATCTTGCCTCTCCATGAACTGATACAATAAATACCCATTTCTAAGTGGTTGTAAGTATAGAAGTCAAAATTAAAAACAAAATTTTAGAAGGCAGAAATTTGTCCTTTTTTTTCCTTCCAGTAAGTAGTATGGCCATGGTGCTTTTGGACTATTGTTTCACCCAGTTTTTTAAAATGCTATGTTTTAAAAGTTTTGTTTTGTTAAAATGTTCCCACTGAAGTGTAATAGAGTGACCTGTCAAACTCTCAACACTATAACCATATCATTTAACTTAGCATACGGTGCTGATGGATGCCCCCAGATAACTAGAAAGAGGACTCCAAGACCATACACCAATGACTCAGAAAATCCGCCTCAACTATTTTTTTCTACATTAATTATTGGTTTAGAAGATGCACATCCTATTTTGAGGGCTAAATTCTCCTTTCCTGAAATAAAAGCCACAGAAATCTATATTGGTGTTAGATTTTTGTGTCCACAGTTCTGATTAAACTTTTCTGTTTATACATATTGCAGCATTAGCCATAGGAATCATATTTAAAACACAGTTTCATAATGCTCTCATACCAATTTATTTTTGCTTTGAAGCTTGAAAGATCACACAGTTATTTCTAAAACAATTTAAAGTGAAAAGCTCCTCTAATCTCTGTGTATTGTGTTCTTCATCTCGTGTGATAGGTGGGATACAAAAAACTTGTACGTAAAAAGTAATGTCTAGGAAATTTAATCATATTGTCAGTATGTCATGCCATACAACGTTCTTTCATTATAGAGTTGCTTTAGAGCCAAGTGTTATTTTAGAAATTCCTGGTTTATCTGTACCCAAAGTTCATATGTTCCTATCTCAGTTTTTCCCAAAGTAGGCAGGCCTGTGCTGTTGAACACATTGCAATTCTGGTGGGTAAAACAGGTGTATTCTTACAATACTGCTTACGTAAATATCAAACACGGTGTTGCATAATTCAGAGAAAATGCCACATGGTATAGTTATGCAAATGCACCACAACTCAAGGGTTTATTTTTAGTCCCTGGACCTTTGAAAGAATTGGGTGACAGTAAATCTAATTTATCAGAAACCAGTGACCTATCACTGAACATAAAGTTCTAACCAAATCCAGCGTGAATCCAATCGTTGGCCAAAATACTGTGGGCTCGATTGAGTTATATGTTTATTCTGATTTTATTTTTAAAGTAATGCTAATTTCTAGGGAAATCAGATTCTAATCCAAATTAAATATGGTAAAAAGCTTATTTTGTTTTATATATAATTCCATGTTTGAAAGGCACTTAGAAGAGGAGAAACAGAAGAGGACAAGGAAGAAAGAGAATGAGAAGGAAAAAGAAGAGAAGGCAGAAGGAGGACAGGAGACAACAAGGAAATTTCACACTGTCCTGATCAAAAGCCAACGAAAGGCCAAAGAGAAAACAAAATTTGTTCTACATTCAGCAATTCATGTGACTTCTAAATTTGGCAAACCTGGAATCATGTCTTCTCTCTACAGTGAAATCTCTTCACACTCTGAGGCTCCTAACAGAAAACCTTCTGGAAGGTAGGACTATTCATATTTCACTCTCAGATGTTCCTGCAAGACATTCTCCAAGTTTAGTTAGACCTTCCCACTCATTTAGATAGGTAGGAAGGACTTTTAAAATGCCATTTCAGAGCAGAAGGTGCTTAGGAGGTCACACTAGTACTTTGTCCAGTATCGTACTTTAGGGGCAGTGTCCATTGTATAAGGCCCGATTCAAATCCCATCCTGTCCTTTAAGCATCCCTAATCACCTCATTTCTTGGCTCTCATAAGCAACTTCTTCTTACTTTTTCCCCTATAATTAAAGTCCCTAATTATTCCTATAAAATAAAAAGTTACATTTATTCTTAGGTGACTTAGCATCAAGGTCCTGACACCTTATTATTGGGATTAAAAATCTGGCCCTACCACCTAAGCCATGTGGTCTTGAGCAAAACTCTCAACCTATCAGTTATTTGAGATATTATTACTTATCTCAACTGTAAAATAGAGATGATAGTACTTACCTTGTGTGATTATTGTAGGATGGAAGGTGCTGAAACATGCACTGATCTTGGAAGAGTGTCTTGCACACGGGAACAACAAAATGAATTACCATTACTAGTACCATCATCATTACGATTATAAGTATTATTATCTTTCTGATGGAACATACCATATAATATCTTTAAAATATTTTATTTATTTAAATGGGACTATGAGCCTACAAATTGCACAAATTACACCCTATCAATCTTTGTATTTCAACCCTCCCCGATTTTCTGGAGATTTAGGAGTTCTCAGAGAATATATGTGGAATAAATGAAAGATGGACTTGTTTATTGCTGACAACACTAACTCTGTAGATTAAATTTATCTGCCATGAATATTATACAGGCTCCTGGATGTCAGAAACTTTATCCATTTTTGTTTATGTAGAACAGAGTATACCATATAGTAGATAATATTGATGAATGAGTTAAATGAAATGATAAACAATAGAACATATACATAATACATGGAAGTATACTATTTTGTTTACCACCATATCCTTATCACTCCACACACACCTGAAATGAAGTAGGCACTCAATAAACCTAGACGAATGTGTATATTTGCTATTACTCATTGACTTAAAGATTCCTTCTAGTGAGCTCTGTGAGTAGGCAAAAGCCCTGAAAAAACTCAAATTAGTGTCCAAGATGCATATCATCCAATATCAAGGGAGATGAATACATGAAGCATAAAATTATATTTGGACAAAAATGACTGACATGACCATGCAACAGAGTTATGAATAGCCTCATTCAGTAACATTTAATACGACTTCTCCTACTTTGCTCTTCCCTATTGTAGGAAACTTCTATAGAGTTGCCTAAAACAGATTTCTTTCTCTAGCCTTTTACTTTTGCAAAGCACAAATGCTAATCGATTTCTCTAGAATGATAGCCCATATATCTATAGTCCTGGAAGAAGCACAACAGTAAGGAAAAGATTAATATTCCCATTCCGCTTTTCTCTTTTCCAAAATGAGCACTGGGTTTGGTGGTAATGAATATCAGCCTCTGACTTTCCTCTGGGATTTCCAAATCCACAGGCTATGGGCTGCTCAAGTGGAAAATCACTTATTTTCTATGTGCTATATCTTTCTCTCTCATTTTGGACTGCAATTTTTTGAGTAATATGCTGTATAATTGAACACGAAAGAGAAGGAGGAAGGAATTATGTGCAGCCAGAAGCTTTAGGACTGAATTGGAGTAAAATTTGCAAGGGCATAGTTTCCAGGTAACACAGTAAATCTCATGGCTTTTGTATAAAGAGTTAATTTACTTGCCAAGTGATTTGCAGTTCTTATGGAGGAAGAAAACTGAATTTATGATGAAAACATTTGGGGGAGAAATCACGAGGACAAAGATGCTTCAGCTTTATCTTATTTCTTCCTCTACTTATGATAGCAGTAAACCAAGCAGTCAACTTTCTGAGTAACTCAAACATGCTGAGCATTGTGATACATACATATCACTGTTGCAGGGACAGAATAAGTTTGAAACAGGGACATGATCCCTGCCACTACCATAAAATATAATAGAACCACACACACACACACACACACACACACACACACACACACACACACACACACACACACACACACACACACACAAATTGTCTACTGGGTGAAAACCAGAAATAAATAACTGGGTGTTCTGCTCACACTGTTGTAAATTGTATGATTGTCCTTAACTAATTTTTCTCCTCAGTTATTTATTCTCCCTATTCCCATGAAAGGATTACATGTCTCCATCCCATTGATGTCAGGCTTGGCCATGTGACTTTTTTTCAGCAAATAAGATTTAAATAAGAGTCAATGAATGTCAATATCACACGTTCTATCATCACTGTCTTCCCTGCGCCATGAGCCCAGACAGGACTGTACCTTTGGCCTGGATCTTGGTGTGAAGAGGTCTGGAACAGAGCCACAGCCCACATGCAACATTAGTGAGAAATAAAAGTGTCTTTTTTTGAAAGACACTGAGATCTGGGAATGCTTTGTTATTGCAGCAAAACGTAACATAGAATGGTTATACATACATCATTATGGATCAAAATATCTCATATCTTATTCATTTTGTTCTGACTCTTTCTCTACTTCAAATATTTCTAAGGTTCTTCTCTGTTTATTATGTAAAGCCAAAACTCTTAATATGGAATTCAAAATTCATATGATGTACATCCTGACTCTCTTTAGCCTCATCTCCTGCCTTCTGTTCCACCCAAGACAGCCATACTGACATATCTTTAATTCTTTCATCTTCCCAAGGTATTTAACTTCTGTACTGGCTCATAATGTTCCCTCTTCTTGGGATAATATCTATCCCCATTCTCTACTGTCACTTTATCTGCAAGGTCAATTTCAACTTATTTGCAAGATCCAGCTCTCTCTTCCCCTTCTCTCTTTAGTGTTCCCTGACCCAACCAAGTAATTACTCTCTTCCTACTTTTTGCTACCAATATACCATATCAGACTTCATTGAAATTACTTTTTGACATTTCTTACACTGGGAGTTCCTTGAGAGAAAACTGGGATGCTTTTGATGACTTCAAGTAGAAAGTCTGATATATAACGTATCTGATAAATATTGAAAAACTCATGGGTAAACAAATGATTGAATGAGTAAATGGTGCTTCTGTTTCTCCTTTCACATTAGCATGTGATTTTTAAAAATTCTTACTAAATGACTCAGAAGAGAAGAAAAAGTAACTGATTTGAGTGTCTGACTTTGCTCTGAAATAAAAATGCTCTTATCGGATATATGATAAGTGACCTGAATTGTGTCACTTATCCTTTTAGAGTTTCAATTTTATCATCCCTGAAATAAGAGTAGGAGAGGAAAAGAGTATTGAAATCTCTTTTACATTATAGCTCTGAGAAGCGAATTACAGTAAATGAATTCACTTATAAATTGAGAAGCAAAAGAGAGGCCTGTAATGGAATGAACTAAGCAAACTACTGGGAAAAATCTCCGAATCTTCCTTATTACCCCAAACTGAAATCTATGGAACAGGCTGTAAAATCAGATATACGTGAGTCAGAATTTTAACTCTACCTTTTGACTGTATAATCTTAGACAAGTTGCCTGACCCACCTGTGCTTCAATTTTCTCATTTATAAAAAGAGAATAAATTGCTTTATCCTATAGTTTTTATAAAAACCTAATGTCTCCACGTCTCAGTTTATAATTTCTTTCTTCTGGCTGCTCAAACCCAAGGTTTTGGAGTCATTTTTTTTAATCTCTTAATTTATATTTTACAATTATAAATCCATCATATATCTTGAATGTAACCAGTTTTTACAGCCTTCACTATACCACTTAATCCTCACAACAACTACATGAATTAATAATAATGATTATGATGATAATAATAGAGTTGATGAGGATAAAGTTAACACTTAGTTCTCATTTGCTAGGCACTTTTCTAAGCAACTGGGCTATGTCTTAGTTGGTTCAGGCTACTATAACAAATTCCCATAGTCTGGTGGCTTAAACAACAAACATTTATTCCTCACAGTTATGCATGCTGGAAGGCACAGATCAGGTTCTGCTGAGGGCTTACTTCCAGGATGCAGACTGGAATCCTCATGTGGTAGAAAGAGGGCAAAAGAGTGCTCTGGATTCCCTTTTATAAGGGTGCTAAATCCCATTCATTAGGGCTCCCCTTCCTGAACTCATTACCTTCCAAAGGGCCCACCTCTTAACACCATCACATTGGGAGTTAGGATTTCAAATGATGCACTTTGGGGGACATAAACATTCAGTCCATTACAGGTTATCTCATTTAATCCTTATAACAACATTATGAAGTAGATATTATTTTCATCCACATTTTACAAATGACAAAACTGAAGGGCAAAGAGTTAAGTTCCTTTGCCAAAAGCCATAGAACTAGCAAAGGTAATTGAATTCAGGAAGTTTGGCTCCAGTGCTCTTAACCTGGATTCTGTACTATCTTCCAAATAAAAACAAGTACTTGGAATCCTAGTGTGGTGAGAAAACTGCAATTCAAATCAAGGCTGCACTGTTTAGAAGTACAGCTTTTAAAATTTGAAAATTTGAGTTTAAATTACAGCTTCACTATTTTCTATGTTACCCTTTGCACTTTCTGAACTGCTCTGAGCTTTAGTTTTTTCATCCTCAGACTCACAATTTTGGCTTTCATCATGGGTATTTGTCAGGTGCCACTCCAGTATGCATTTCTCCTTATCCATTCATAGCAGTACATCTAATTTCCTACTATGTGTATTAGGAAGCATCGACTGAATGCTTAGATCCAGGCATGGACTTATACCTAAATGAGAGGACCATCCATTAGGAGATCTGGCCTTCATGAAAGAATTACAACAACTATCAACTCTCAGCCTAACAAGTAGCGAGCTGGGCAGGGGGAGGGGGATCCCTAACTTCATTTTTTCCTGCCCATCAATTACTTGCTGAATCCAAGTGAAAAGTAGTGAAAAAGGGAGACTCTGGCTGCAATCCATGGAAATCAGCCTCCTGGCACAAAGCAGTATAGAAAAGAATGGAGAGAGGGTCTGGAGGAGCACGTGAAAAAGGAATATCACACTTTGTCAATATAAAGTTTGAACACCAAACCCCTATCACAACAGGGACAGAAAAGGACAAAAATCAAAAGACCTCTCAAAAATAATCCTGTGCCTCAGAACATTGTAAGTAAACACATTTCCTTTCAATTTAATTAATAAAATCGAGGATAGAAAGTAAAAGCAAAAACTAATTTGTGTTATAGTGACAAAAAGTCCTTTAAGTGTTAATAAATTCCTATTTCTCACCATTGGCATTCTCATCCTTAACAGTCTTCCTGACTTTTCATTTTGCCAGCTCACCTCAGTGTGTACTATTGTTTGTTGAAAGTCTTTTCTATCTTGACAAAATCATGACTGGCCTGGCAGTTGCTGTTCACGTAAAATTGGGGACCAAGCAAAGACTAAACTGATGATAACTCCTCCTTGAAGAAAATACCTGGAGATTTTCATAATTGGTTTTCTTGATAAAATAAGTCTCTTCAATCTCCTCCTCGCTTCTACTGTATAGCACAGCCTGCATTTGCAATCAAGTCACCACACGGTATCTGCTTTCAAACTTACCCTTGCAAGTGTTTTCTGTCTGATACGAAGATCACTCTAGTTTATCTTATCAATTATTATAGCATTTCAGGTTTTCACGCAGCCAATCCTGTGAACTGCTTTTTTTGGGCAAGGGAGGGCAAGTTTTAGGCTTGCCATGGCTGGAGTTTCATGGGAGAGAAAGATCATTTATTTCAGTACATGACACTCACCCCACTAAACCAGAGACAAGTATGGTCCCAAATTTATTCTGGGAGACCTCTCTTCTGTTCAACCTGTATACCCCACACAGATTCAAGGCAATCTATACTGAATAAGAAGGGGCCTTTGAGGGAGATCTCTGCACAATAATTTATTTCAAATACTTTTGGTGGTAAAATTGTCTTACAATTTTACAAGCTAAAATTTCAAGATCTGACTGTGAATTCTCTAAAAAGTATACAGAATTGCAGTCACTACTTGAGGCAACAATTTAGTGCCTTCTAAGGAAATGAAGATGTAAATAAGATTGTCATTTGAGAGTTAAACCAATCAGCACAAAAAATGCATCAAAGCGGAGTTATGCAGTCACCTCAGAGAGGCAGAACTATCAATAATGATGACATTAATGATATTAGCAAATTAACAAAATTTTAAATGAATGTATGCTATGTGTCAGACACTATGTAAGGCACTTGCTGTGATTATTTTATTTAATTGTAACAAAATCTTATGAGGAAAATGTTAAGGTTCTCTTTTGCTAATGAGAACCCTGAGGCTTAGTGTCATAAAATTACATACATGTTCAAGGTTCACACAGGTAGTAAATGGTAGAGCTAGGACCTGAACCTTCAGAACTATTGCAGTCTATGTATCCAATCAAAGAGGATGAATAGTCAATAGGAACTCAGGCAGAAACATGCTGGTAGACCCACACAAGATAGAATGGCCCAGGAAAAAAGTGCCCATTTCCCCTGGAAGGCACCTGCATGTTGTGGAATATTCGTAGAAATGGTGGCCTTCCTTGGGCTGAGGTTATTAAACATTGCAATCATAGACTTGACTACTCTAATTCCAGGCTTACCAGTAAGTCTAAGTAATATGGCTTCTCATGTATCTTTCCTACAGGGAAATGGTATGTTGATTCTATCTGCATTTTAATTATTTGCTTCAGACTCTCATGAGTTACTAGTGTGAATTGATCTCCTTACATGACTTAAGAAATGAGATACTACCAAGTTTGAATTTAACGGCCTGTGAAATGGGCATCTATTGTTTTTATCTTCCTAAATCAGGAACCAATATCTACCACCTCTTTGCTGGAGAGATGTTCCTTTCTTCTCACCCTAAGCTTGTGTTTTAATGGAATTTTTCATATTCTTGGAACTCCAGTCTCCTTGGCCATCGTCAGCAGTTGGTTTGCAATGGACCTATTATAGTATCCAGTTTACTCAGGCAAATCATTAGTCCAGAGATGCACACCTTCTGCAAATAGAGCCAGTCAGAACTTTTCCCTAGAGATCTTGAATTTGGGATTAGGGAGACAGAGTATATTTAATGTTCTTTCCTAAAGTGGTGCTATGTAACTTTAGAGCTATGGGCACCCACAGTGACAGCTACTTCTTCTACTCTGTGGAAGAAGCCAGTCTATAGCAATAAACAAAATTATACATAGAGAAGAGCAAAAAGGAAAGAATGAAAAGATCAAGTTATCATGGATGGCAGCTGTTTCTTACCCCAGCTGCATCACTATCCTGCCCTCCCTCAGTCAAGCGAGCTTTCTAATCACTCTCCTTTACACCAAAGCTAGTTCACATTTGGTCTCAGCCTAAAGATTTCTGACTGATACATCTGTTAATCTAAAGATCAAACATGAAATAGTAAAGCCAGGATAACCACACAGTTGCATATTTTGCACACTGAACAACGGCCCCCAGACAAGGTGAGGAGCTGAGGACAAAATCTAGACACGCAACTAGGTGTGAGGTAGCACCCACCCAAAAGTGGTGACTTTTTCAAATTTTCACAAATCACTCTAATCACAGGGTTACGTTGGCCCTGAATAGAGTCAATAAAGTAAATACCACCTCTTCATTGGATCTGAGTATACTGAGAATACTCACAACTTACCTGATTTCTTCTAACTTAAGTGAGTGCATGATTGGAGATGTAAGTATTTGAGAATAATATATCAGGACCCCCACCCCCATGTGAAAAAATCTCAGATCGTGCTCTTTCATTTATATATGAGAAAAACTAGTTAGTTTTCTTTCTCAACAATCATGAACAGAGAGTTTATTATAATATGATGAAAATTTTTCCCATTATGGAATGTTGGACACACATTACAGATTCAGCTGGCAATTCCCGGGTTAGACATGATTTTCTTTTAAATTTCAGGAGACAATATATGCATGTGAACACCCATGCCAAATTTCCCATTGCAAGCCACACCATCAATGCAAATGCTCAGTCACTTGGATGCGGTACTAAATGTTTCCAAGTCCGCAAGCTATACTTATCCTATTTCCTGGGTATCTTAAAAAAGTTCTGTTGTTGTCATTGTGGTGAGTAAGCCACCTATGTCATACCAGCTTGTAACCATCAGCCTGAAACTCATCACAACCATTTTCACATGCGTTTTGACTGTTATTAGGGTGCATGAAAAGATGAAAACTGGGATGCTGGCTTCTCTATTTACCTGGTGAGTCACTTTATCTCCAAGCCGTAGAAGAAATTGTAGGAAGGATGATGATTTAAATTTTGACTACACTGGCATGCAACCAAAAGAGGAAATAGGTCACAATTCTTATTATGCAGGTTTCTGAATGTCAGTCAGAACTCTAGCCAAACACTATCACCAGAGTTCCCAAAAATATAACTGATAATATCCACTTACATTTCCATCCATTTGGATTAATCACTGATGATTTATTCTTTTAGTTGGGAGACAGTATTACATAGTGGCTAAGAGTACAGACTTTCTAGTTGGGACAAGACCTTGGTAAAGTTATCGAAATTCTCTGGGCCTCAGTCTCCTTATCTGTAAAGTGATGCTCGTACTACCTATGTCATGGAATCACGGCACACACATAAAGAGCTGAGAACCATTTCTAATAAATGGCAAGGACTCAATAAGTATCAGCTTTTATTAGTTTGCACATATTTCACAAATATTAAGCTTTCTCATATGCTGGACATTATGTTAAGAACTGAGGAAGGAAAATATAAAAATGAGTAAGACAGTCTCTGCTCTCAAAAAGACATATTATGTATTAGGGTGAGAAAATATGTTAACAATTAACTCCAACACAAAGCAGAATGGAATAATTGTTAAATGTAATTAACAGTCATACGCCAACATGTAGTAGATTTTCCAAATAGCTAACGGGAAGTTGAGAAAGCCTCCTCACCAGGACTTTTCAATTTAGGTACATGATAATGACTACTTGATTTAGTTAAGCAAGATCAAACACGGAGTAGGATGGAGAATAAAAATTTCCACAGAAATCCTAAGTTGACTTCCTTCTTAGAGAGTCTGACCCATTGTAGGGGCTCAGTTAATCTCTGTTGAAGGAAGAAAATAGATGCTCTATGCCCTTCTATCCCTTGCTATGGGTGATTTTCTGACACTTGAAACTTCTCAATCACTCTACATTCAGATGTTCATCAACCTGAGCCCTCACAGTGAACCCACCTGCAAGAAGAGTCTGAAGGAACCACCCCTCTTGATTTCACTAGCAGCCCTGAAGCTTCTCTTATGCATTGGTTGTGTTCACATACCACCAAAAAATAAAAAAGTAAAAAAGAAGCTCTTGGGTAATAAGACACCCTAAGAAAGGAAAAAGAGAATAACTCTAGAAATTCATACTACATATTAATGTGTCCTTATCCTCTGGCTTTCTTGACCATGGTAGTAATAAAATGTTACCATATATTGTCAAAGAGTGTTGTCACTGGAAGGGAACTCAGAGATTGTGTAATTCCTTCCTACCCCACCTTCTAATTATACAGATAAGGAAACAGAGGAGTCAAGTTACTCACCCAAGGCCACACAACTCACAGCTCATGAGCAGCAGAGCCGACTTTCAAACCCAGCTCTCCAGACTGAAAGAGCAGGCCTTTTTGCCACACAGCACTGCATCTTTCTGGAAGGTCAGTCCCTTCATTCTTTATTACATCTTGGGTTTTCTCCTGCCTCCTAGAAGTGCTGATTTAACTGACTCAGGGATGCCTCTTTGATGGGCCTTTCATTAAACACCAGCTTCCTGTTTGGAATGAGAGTTGAAGAGCTGGATCCAGGAGGCAGCTGGGATGCTGCAGGCATCATTTCTGTCATGGGCACAGCAGATGGAAACACTCCACGCCACCTGTGTGTTGCTAAGTGGACAGCAGGGTAAGAGCACTGGACACATGAAGGGTCTCGTTTATAAAATATTTCTCAGAGCAGCAGGAGAAAGGAATTGAAATCGAGATAATAAAAGTCGCCTCTCTGCCCATGTAAAAAAAGGCTATTTCTAGCCCAGAATTGCCTTCAGCTAAGTACATAACTATGTAGCAAAAGCTATTCAAAAACTTAGAATTATATTTACTGATTAGATGGCTATGTCCCCTTTTCTATCTCCTGATTCTAGTCCCAATTAACCTAGTTTGATCACATTTCAATTTAATTATCACTTATATTTCTATTTAAATGCTTGTGAATTAGGAGGTTAATCAAGCTCCTTTGCTGTCCAATTCCCCCCTCCCAACGCCACCACCACCGAACTCCAACCTATTCCAGAAACCTATTACCAGAGGGGTCCATGACAAACTACCAGGTTCAGCACATTGTCTTCTAGGAAGCAAATTTCTAAGGTGCCCAGAATTTGGAATTGTATATTATTTTCATGCAGATGACCAAGATTAGATAATAAGAGACCCTTCGGTCAGGTATCTTGGGCTATTACCACTCTGACAGTCAGAATGGGTCTCCATATGTCCATTTGAAACCACATTTTTAAAAAATGTGTTGCATGTTATTTTAGTTTTCATTCATAAGAAAAACAACCAAATGCCAGATGTCTAGTGGGCCTCAAGTATTCCTTCCAACTCTTAGATTTTATGTCCCTATTAAACTCAGCATCTTCCATATAAACTTGAAAATAGTAAGTCAGCCTCACTAAACTAAACCATCAATTCTCTTTACGGCATTCATTTACTTAGGGCATGCCATGTGCCAGGCGTTGTGAACAGCTCCGGGGACACAGAATTGAAGAAGAGTCTCTAACTACTAGTTTCTCACAGTATAGGAAGGGGGACAAACACTTAAATGTGATAAGATCTGGGGAAGAGGTGAATATGGAGTGTCACGGACAGAACAGAGGCAAAACATCAAAACTTACTGTGGAGTTTCGTGCCAGGTAGACAATGGGCGATCCAAATGTCCAAAGGTGGCAGCTTTGAGAACAAAATGAATTCAGGTGGGAAGACTGGGTCAGAGAAAGTGGTTCTCACCTGTCTCTTACCTGAGAGACGTATGTGCAACATGGTAAGAGAAGCAGATAGAGACAGACAGACTGATTCAAACAGAGTGAGAAAGAATTAGAAGGCAGGAGCCTTTGTTACAGGCATCCAGGTCCCCCTGCTCTCCACTCAGAAACAAACGACTCGACAGTCCCAAAATGTTGGCACAAGGCAGGAAGTATATTATCAGACATCTGAGGAGACAACTAGACTGTATCCCTGCTTTAGGGTTTATGGGGGTTTTAAAGAGGAGTGAGGGAATGGAACATGGGAAACGAAAAGCAGGAAGGAGGGGGACATGCAGGAGGTCAGGTGCAGTCTTGCCAAGACTTATCTGGTTTCTGCTCCTGTCCTTGCTGTTACCTCAGGGTCCTGCTGGAGGGGAATCAGCACAGTTTTATTAGATG
Organism: Cynocephalus volans; assembly: GCF_027409185.1. Lineage (NCBI taxonomy): Eukaryota > Metazoa > Chordata > Mammalia > Dermoptera > Cynocephalidae > Cynocephalus > Cynocephalus volans. The sequence goes on from NC_084463.1 coordinate 128,853,917, forward strand.
TCTTCCTTGATTTCCCAGTATCTGGATAGTATGTGCGAGTAAGCAGCTTCAAGCTGGCTGGAAAACAACTTTACATTCATGTCAATAACGTCATCTTGCCCCATAACCAAGGTCCAAAATTTCAAATAACCATGGGAAAAGAGGGAACTCAGAGAAATGAATGCCAAGAAAAAAACTGTGTGTTTTAAAAATCTTTTAGAGCCCAGGAAGGTTTAGGTCCCAGCGTGGCTTCAGTCCTGCTCACTCCAACACCTTTGCTATAGTGGATGAAAAAGGTAAAAACCAAGCACATGCAGAAGGCCAGGGGACTTGCTAAGCAGAGAACATGGAGATAAGTTATGGTTTGGACTTGAATTCAAGCCGGACTTGAAAGGAAGGAGGCTCTATTAGTCAGGGTACAGGCAGTGAAATAGAACTTACGTATGCTATTTCGGTAGAAAGACATTAATACTACGCACTAGTTAGAAAGGTCTAAGATAAACTGAAAGCTGACTAGGAGATATGAGGCAACCCCTAGATTAACCACAATAGACAGCCACAATGGCAGCGGGGATGGGTGTACGAAGAAAAGTATTAAGAAGGGGATATTACCAGAGCCCAGGACCTGGGGCCAGAAGAGCAGGCTTTAAAGCAGGATATGGAACCACTGAGGAGACAAAGCTGCTGGCAGAAATGTTAAAGGGAGCAAAGGGGTCAGGGAAGGAACATTCTGGGTTCTTGCTTCCTATGACTCTGCAACCTCTTTCTGGGGCTTCCATTGGCTGAACCTAGCAGAAAGCCAGCTGGCAAGTAAGTCTTAGAAATAGGAAAGGTTGGTCCTCTGAGATTCAGAGCTGATCAGGGGACAGGAGAAAAAGGGATGTGGGAACAAATTGCTGATGATTAGCAGAGTGGAAGAGACTAAAACAGAATACCTGCAGCCAGCCCAGCGGTGACCACCAAGCAACCACAAGAAGCACCCTGGGATCTCCTGAACCAGGGCTGTGGGGGACCTCAGGCCTTGGCCACGCCACCCTGACACGTGCAGCCAGCCCAGTGACAACCGCTAAGATGCAGCAAGAAGGGCCCTAGGTTCCCGAGCTGGGATGGTGGGGGGCAAGGGCTTTTGCCACACCCTCTTGACATCTGCACCACACTGGCAATGACCAAGCCACTGCTGGAAGACCCTCGGTCTCCCATGTGGGAATGAGGGGGGTGCCACGGGCTTCAATCCCACCCCTCTTCCTTCCTCCATCCCATTTCCTTTCCCTTTCCCCTCTCCCTCTCCTTCCCGACTGCTCCACAACAACATCCTAGGATGTAAAAAATAATATTAATAAAATTACATGTTCTTTTAAAATAAATAAATAAATAAATAAATAAATAAATAAATAAAAACAACAGAACCCAAAGACATGGATTTGAATATTGAACCAAGAAGAAAATTCATTCAGAAATTTAAAGTGATACAAGTGGTTAGATATTCCTTCTTGATCCAAAAATGGACAATGAAAGTAGAGTAATTGCCTTGAAGAAGCATAAATGCAAAGTCAGCAGCCCAGAAACCCACAGAGAGCTCCATGCAGGGATGGTTTTGTGTATTCAAGTCATAATAGTAATACTAGTTACATTAGTAGAGTGTTGAGTGGTTAGTAAAAATGTATGCTTTACTGGAAACTTTAAAAGCACTATTCCTAAGCTGTACTGCAGGGCAGGATCATAACCACACTAACTGATTGAAAAACCTGAGGCAGAGGAAGATTGAGTGATCTGCCCAAGGTAAGACAGTCAATGAATTGAAAAGACAGTATTTGAATTTCAGTCTAACTCCAAAGCCGGTGTTCATGGCACTAGATCACCCTATCTCAGTGAACTATAAGAAATTATCTCAAATTCATATATTGATAGGGAATAGATTTAGTGTCTAAACACACAGATGTTGGAGCCAGATGGATTCAAATCCCAGCTCTGCCATTTACTGAGTGGGTTACCTTTGGAAATGTATTAGTTTCGTACTCCTGCCATAACAGATGACCACAAACATGGTGGTAGAGCAACAGAAAACAACAGAAATTTATTCTTTTATAGTTTTGGAGGCAAGAAGTCAAAAGTGAGTTTTATAAGGCTAAAATCAAGGTGATGGCATTGCTGGTCCCTTCTGGAGGTTCCAAAGGTGAATCTTCTTTGCCTCTTCTATCTTCTGGTGGCTTCTGTGGCATTCCTTGGCTCATGGCCACAGGATACCTGTGATTACATTGGGCCCACACAGATAATCTAGGATCATCTCCTCAAATCAAGTTCTTGAACTTAATCACACCTACAAAGTCCCTTTTCCTATGTAAGATAATAGTCACCAGTTCTAGGGATTAGGACCTGGACATCTTTGGGGGCCATTATTCAGCCTACCACAGGAGAGTTCATTAACCTTGGTTTTCTCATTCCTAAAATAGAAATAACAATATCTACTACCCAGGACTGTTATAAAAGTTAATTAAATTAATATACATAAAGTCTTTAAAAACAATAAAAACAATCATTCAATAAATGTTGGGTATTATTTTAGGCTGTGCTTTCACATTTCCAAACAAATGAGTATGATATGCTCCAGCAACAGGGTGCACAAAAACAGACACTGTTGATTTTGCTCACTGCAGCATACCCAATGCCTGACACAGTTATTGGCCCATAATGGGTACTGGACTGCTATAACAAATTACTGCAAACTGGGTAACTTAAAACAACAAAAATTTATTTTCTAACTGTTCTGGAGGTTAGACATGCAAAATCAAAGTGTTGGCAGGGCCCCTCTAAAGTCTCCTTCTGAAGGCTCAAAAGACTCCTTTCTTGCCTCTTTCAGCTTCTGGTGGCTGTTGGCAGTCCTTGGCATTCGTTGGCTTGTAGCTGCATCACTCCAGTCTCTGTCTCCATCACCACATGAACTTCTTCACTCTGTGTGTCTGTATCTTATATCCAAATTTCCCTCTTCTTATGAAAATACAAGTCACGTAGGATTTAGGCTCCTTCCAAATCCAGCATAATCTCATTTTAACTAATTAGATGCAAAGACCCTATTTCCAAATAAGGTCATATACCAAGGTTCTGTATAAACATGAATGCGGCGGGGGGGGGGGGGGGGATACTATTCAATCCAATGCAGTACTTAACAAATACATAGTTGAGTAAATGAATAAATTAGTTCTGATACTGTACTGAGCAAGTGGGCCTATTGCAATGTGTGGAGACAAGAAACCAGAGAGACTGAGAGACTGAAATTCTAGTGTGTGGTGCTTAGTGGGAGAAATCTTTCCACATTTGAAGTTGATTAGTGGCAGTCAACAGCGAACTCAAAATCTACCTAGTCTGGAAAGGAAGCATATGTCTTCATTGTCTTTCCACATGTAAACACAAACATAAGTTTGGGTGCTTTAGCTGGGATTAGAAAGAAAATTGTCAGTTTGCTTGTAGGCTCAAAACTAGACTTTCAGGTCATGAAAATAGCATTAATTGAGGTCATATATTTTAATTTGAGCAAGGAAGTATATACCAACTCTGGTAGCCCACAGCTATTATATGAGGATATTGGAAAAACCTGAAAAACAGCCATTTAGTTACTTTGGTAGAAGCAACATTATCCTATTGACCTCAGTCTTCTATCTACAATTATAAACTTGAAGAGCTCCCTACGATATAGATTGCTCTAAAATAGACTCTAAAAATATATCCTAAAAATACACCTATGGTGATTAATAATTAGTAATTGCTTTATTCACCTCATAAGCCAAAGTGGGATAGATAATAGATACTATATATATGAATAAAACATTAACTAGTGCAGAATGACTGAAAACAGAGTTAAAAGAAGGTTGGGAGTGGACTGGGATGCTTCTCATATCTACTAGTAACTTATTACTTCTCTGTATATATGTGCAAGGCTCCCATGGAAGATATAGTTAAAATCACATAACATAATAAAAACAATTATAATCTAGATAATTCCCCACCTGGAAAATAACTTATATTTCTTAATCTCCATTTATAATTTCAATTCAAGAGGATAAAAAATAATTCTAGTCAAGACCGTTATTAATTGGCATTGATATTTACATATCATTAATATCCTGGTAGGTGTCTCCCTTCCTATTATTGTTTTGTCTCATATTCTTGTCTACAAAAATTCATTTCTATAAGCAAATCAGGTATCAACATCACCCATCACCCCCTTTTCCATAACATGTGGTGTATTTCAATAGCCAAAAATGTCTGCTTCAAAAGAGAGAGTTAAACATCTTAATGCACGTAATTGCTCGATATAATCCTCAGTTATCAGAAGTAGAGAGAAACTTCTTCCTGACATGAATAAGTCATTAGCTTATACCAGCCCTTAACTTCACAAATTAACACCAGTTTAGGATACAGAAAATAATTAGGTTTGACCTAAAATAAAATTCAGCTGGAGGTTATAGAAGAAGGAGAATTCTGTCCTCCCTTCTGTGCTGCTTCTGCTGCTCGGGCTCAATTGCTGAAGGCAGATAGATCTTTCAGAAGCAGTAGGCAGACTGCTCAGAGACTTGGGAAATTGTTGTAAACATGCAGTCCTTCTCTGATTGAAAATTACAGTGCAATAGCATCCTCTGAGGCCATGTCAGCTGACACTGTACTTTTGGGCATTTCAGCTTAGTTATTCCTGATCTATTGTAGAGATGCTGGGTCAAGGGGGGCCTTGAAATCCCACAGACCTACACTGGGAGAGAGGGGAGATGAAGCCTGATTCTCTCAAGGAAATTATATGGATTTATAATATATCAGTGCATGCCCTTGATGCAAGAACAATTGGATATAAAGGGTTTTCTTGTTTTAAGAAGTAAACTACATCTGTAATAAAAATTCTACAAAAAATAAAAATTGTATCTTATCATATCTTCTTCAGCATCCCCAATGATTATCATACCCTCAGAGTCACACTAATTACTAATATCTGGGCAAAAGTGTCCATAAATACATTCTCAAAGGAACTGTCAAAAAATTCATGTCTGTAATTCACATGTAAAGGGATTTCTCTTTGTCCTTCTGGTACTGTTAAAGGGATTTGTTTTCTGATCAATTTCTTTTGAAAGATGTTTAGCTACTTAATAAATTGTGCCAGTCCTTATTAATTTCTCTCCCACTTCTGTCTCTGCTGAAACCTTAGACTCTGTCTCTTGTGTCCTGTGGAGCAAGTGTATCCAGTCTGCACATTATTTTGTTATTATAAAAGAGCCTTTTCTGCTCTGAAAACCAAATTCTCACATAGCTTTTGCCATCAGAATACAGTGGCTGGGGACTATGATTGACTCTACTGAATTATTTTAGTTGAATTATCATTATAGTCCCTATTATGCCTAAGAAAACTTGTGCAAATATGGGCAACATTAGAAGAGTCAATTCTTTTATTTTATTGGTCCAAAGTTTTATGCCAATAAGCTTTTGCTTGGGCAATCATAATATGAACAAAAACATAACAGGAAAAACTGAGATTTATGTAAAGTTTATTGTCAAACTGTCCCTAGACTCAAAATTTCCTGGACTCTTAAACCTTTCAGAATCCTTCACCTTGAAGTCCCACCTTATAATCCACTATTTTACCTTACTAAAAGAGGGCCAACTAATTTCATCAATTCATTTATTTAATTGTTCAATGGTTGAGGGTCTGATACTTTTTTAATTCCCCAAGCAACATCTTTATTAGTACTTTAATTTAGTAAGAAGACTAATGAGGGAGACCCAAAGAGATGGCTGAATATCTAGTTCTCCTGAATCATATATTTTCCAAACTACCAGTCCTGAGTTCTGGTACTGGAATCTAAGAAGACCAAATTTACTTTATCTATATGACATAAGCAATAGCTACAGCCTTTCAGAAAAAAAAAAAAAAAAAAAAGGAGGGGAGGGGACTTTGCAAATGGCTACTCTTCCTGTTGTAAGGGACATTGTGTACTTAAATTAGTCTCATTTTCAGTTGCATATTTAAAAAAGAAAAAGAAAAAAAAATGATTTAAAAAAAGGAAAGGCATCATTTTACCAATTGCTTATGTACTGGGTTGAGCAGTGTCTCCTCCAAAATCCATGTCCACCTAAAACCTCAGATATGACCTTATTTGGAAATATGGTCTTTACAGATGTAATTAAATTAAAATTTGGTCATACTAAGTTAGAGCGGCCCTTAATCCAATGACTGGTGTCCTTATAAGATGAGAAAACAGAAGCACAGAGACAGACAAAGACAAGGCCATGTGGTGATGGAAAGAGATATTGGAGTGATGCATCTAAAGCCAGGATACACCAAGGATTACCTGCAACCACCAGAAGGTGGGAGGAAGCATGGAAGGATCCTCCCTTAGAGACTTTAGACAGAGCATGGCTCTGCCAACACCTTGGTTTTGGACTTCTAGCCCCCAGAACTGTAGGAGAACAAATTTCTATTGTTTTAAGGTACTCACTATGTGGTCCTTTATAACAACAGCCATCAGAAATTAATCCAGCCTGTGACTATATCTCTACACAGCGTGGCCCTCTCTACTCAAGTCACACCAGGAATCCAAAGATGGAGTTAATTTCATGGTTTCTCTACTTAGAAATAATCTGTACCCCCAAAATTCCATAGCCTCCCTTATTGTGGTATTTCTTCCTCTTACTGAAGATTGCATCACAACACTGGCAATCTCTAGTTTCCTGAGAGACCAAGTCTGAAGAATCCTGAAACAGAATCATTGTAATTAGTATTACTAATTTTACTGTAAGATTATCCAATAAAATACAATTCTCCTAGTTCACCAATCCCAATAAAATGGAAACATCTGCTGATCCTAATGATGGCACCTGTCAGTGAGTAGGGCCAGGTTTTTCCGCACCTCATAGCAGCAGATTTTCTCCTTATTGGCAGATCCCAAAGATCCAAGTGGGACTTCTAGTCATCACGGTTTGTACAAACCTCTCCTCAAGATGGTGGTCCCAGTGACATCAGCCTCTGATGACCACAACCTCTGTCTTGGCAATGGTAGTAGCTACCAGGCACAATGGCTCTAGCATTAATTTCATTCTGTGATTTTCGTTAGGTCTGTACTGTTTCTTTGGTGAACCTCACATCCTCAAACAATGTCTAAGTCTGTTAATAACCAAACATCGCAGTGTAACTCTCTTCATATCACTTCCAGAGGCTGCTCACTGCAGGATTTCTACAGAGACCTCAAAGGTGATAGTTACCAATGGATGCCCATCAAAATCATTTGGAAATCTTCTTAAAAAATAGAGATTTCTAGGCTCTACCCCAAAGGTCTGTAAAGGCCCGAGGAATATATTCTAATATGATAGGACCACGGCTCAATGTTTGAGACCATTTATTCTAATGACAGTCTAGAGCATTTTTCCATGAAACAAATTTTACTTAAGGAAGCCAGGGTCAATAACAGCTCACAGTTCCACTCTCCTATGTAGCACCTTCACCAGCATTCTCAGTTTCTTGAGTACACCAAGTGCCTCTCCCCCCAGGGTATTTGCACTTCTTTTGTCCTTTCCTTGGGATGCCTCTACCTTTCCTCATCATGTTTTCACCTTCCTCTCGCCATTAAAGCCTTAATTAATTCCAAGTTTTCTCTGTCAGACAGATGCCTTCTCTGACCAGCCACTAAAAGTATTGCCTCCTTGAAGAAAAGGGAACTCTTCTACACCATTGGTGGGACTGTAAATTAGTGCAGCCAGTATGGAAAACAGCATGGAGGGTTCTCGAATAACTACAGACAGAACTACCATACGATCCAGCTATCCCACTTCTGGATATATACCCAAAGAAATGGAAATCATCATGTAAAAGGGTTACCTGCACTCCCATGTTTATTGCAGCTCTATTTACAATAGCCAAGATATGGGACCAACCTAAATGTTCATCAGTGAATGACTGGATAAAGAAAATGCAGTATATATGCAAAATGGAATGGAATACTGCTCAGCCATAAAAAAAAAGAATGAAATTCTGCTATTCACAGCAACATGAATGAGCTTGGAGAAAATTATGTTAAGTGAAATAAGCCAGGCACACAAGAAGAAATACCACATGTCCTCATTCATAAGTGGTAGCTAAGAAACAAAGAAAGAAAGAAAGACCACAGTAAAACATTGAACAGAAGAACAGAACAGACATGTAGTTACTAGAGGTGGGAAAGGGGGAGGGACTTAGAGCAAGTAAAATTGAAGTCTATGTTAGCCAGAGGAGAAAAATTACCCACTGTTATTACAAGGAAGAATTAACATTTATTGTGTAGCTACTAAATATGAGCCATTTCACAAGAAGATTTACATTTTATTTCTATATATTGCAAACCAACCTTGCTATGCATATTATTAACTTCATTTTCAGATGGATAAATTGAGTCTCAGAGATGTCAGCAAGCTAGTTACATAAAAAGCTTGGGAAGCAACTATGATTCCAATGTCCATACTGATATTCTTTTTTTATGTTGATTCTCTCTGTGCTAATGCTAACCTCTATCAGTTAGAACCTCAAACTTTAAATCTGCTGCAAGGACTTCATGGAGACCTTGTCTCATAGGAATATTGCAGTACGTTTTAGCAAATTTCAAGACTGTTTCTCGATATGATCTACTCCAGAGAAAAATTCTGCTTAAGTCAAAGTACTATCTACCTATTTCAATCATTCACAATATGCCATGTTATCTTTTTAGTATTGCTCAAATCTTTTTAATACTGTTAATGTTCAGTCACTCCATTTCTTTCTAAAATTCTTCAAAAAATAATACATATCACCCATTTGTCTACCACCTTGCTTTCTTCTTTCCAATAAAAATTGCTTTGGTTTGCTGTTTTTTATTTGGAGATTGCTTTTCTGAATCCACATGCCAACCCTATCCCTTCGCCCAAGGAACAATTTGTTTATTTGTTGTTGTTGTTGTTGTTGTTTTCTAAGTATGACTTTTTTAGGTCCTTTGCTTCTGCCCTGACCAAAGTAAGCTTCAAATTTTGGAAGGAATGTTCTTTGATCTTAACCGGATCAGCTCCTCTAAATTGCCTAATAAGATGTTGGGTTTAGGAAGGAAATAAAAAATAAGAAGCCGATGACTTGAAGGAAAAGTGGGAAAATAAGAAAAAGATTGTCTTATTTATAGTACAATTAATATTTATTCAATATCTACTAAGAACATGAGATGGAGCTAGATAAAATAAAAATTTGATGATAAGCTAACCAGATAATTAAAAATCTCTTAAACTATACCTTTAGAATTACAAACAATTAGAAATAGGAAGAAGCACTTTAGAGCTCACCTACTGAAAGCATGCCATTGTTTAAATGACCAGAGAAGTTAAATGAGTGGGTCAGGGTTGTTCAGTTAGTTGATGCCAAAACTATCAGATGAGCTCAATTGTCTTCCAGTATCTTCGCAGTTGGGGAGAATTTCAAGAGGATTTTTAAAAGACCAAGTAATCGAACAAGTTTTTAGAGTAGAAAGGTAAGGGCAAAGATTTGTGAACTAGGAAAGCCAAGAAAGAAATATTATCCCAATTTTATACATTACTGATTAAAGCATGGATTTAAATCTCTGCTTTACTTAGTAGGTGCATAATATGTTACCTTGGACAGGCTGCTTTATCTAAGTCTCAATATCCTTCATGAAAAATAGATATTATAATAATGATGTCAATAATTTGATCAGAGTAATAAATAATGCACATACATTTTTTAGGGATTGAATTTGGCTGCATCTATATAAAACCCAATTACAAAAGTTTAGCCAAATAGAAGAAATGTATTCCATAAACTTAAAGTCTATAGGTGAGCATTCCAGGGTTATTAGAGACACTCCATAATGTCCCAGGCCCCTTCCATCTTTCTACTCCATTGTCCTTTGTATGAGGTTTGCATTCTCGTGGATGCCTGAGGGAAGCCAAAAGCCTGTCTACTGTAGGCTCATATTCACACTTCAGACAGATAACAGAAAGAGAAGGAACAAGGAAACATCAGAACTTTCCCAGAAGTCTGCAGCAGACATCTGAATCTAAATCTTTAGCCAAAACTTTGTCACATGGCTGTTCTTAATTTCAAGAGAGGCTAAGAAAAGTAGCTTTTAAACCAGGCACAGAATTTAGGAGTTTGTTAATACAGAATAAAGGATATAGGAAAGACAACTGACCTCATCTACTCCAACAACGGAAGTGGTTATCACAGTGCTTGGTACATAGTAAGTGCTCAAGGACATGAGGTATTATTGTTCTTATAAATAAGGGAACCAAGACTCCAGGGAAAATGGGAGTGCCTACCATATCCCACCACTGTGATAGCAGATTCTTTGTATGTTGTTTTATTCAGTTATCACCACAATCATATGAGGTAATTTAGTTTGATATGCCAATAATGTTTTGACATGAAGAACATTAAGGCTTAAAGAGAAGGGAAAGATCTTGTTCAAGAGCCCAGAGCTACAAAATGACTGAGCTGAGATTCAAATTCAAGTACATTTGACTCTAAGGCCCACTCTTCTTCTCATTTTGCCATTCTGTGACATCTATTTCTTTTCTTTCTTTCTCTCTCTTTTTTTTTTTTTTTGTGCCAAGAAGGGTGACATTGAGGACACTGCATTATTTCCTAATGTGATCATTTTTTAGACTTGACTCAAGTGTATTGGTCATGTAGAACCTGGGCCATTCTAAGCTGTGAGATGTGAGAATGAGATGTTGGAAAGGTACTTAGGAGTAACGTGAGCCTGTAAACACGAGCAGCAGATCCAAAGGAACATTCCTAACAGACATATGACTCATTTGGAGCCAGCTCCACATCACATGCAGCCCCCACAAGCTCAGTACCTTACAATGATGCACTCCCACACCTCATTCCTGAGAGGTGCAGGCTTTTTACTGCCAATAGGAGATCAATAGGACCAAATATACTCCACAAATGGGTCACACGGTGTACTTATCCCCACATTTATACCAGAGAACTCTGAGTGCTTCTGGGTTTCTGGAAGACCCTTCCAGGGTAGGATTTCTCACTTCCTTCCTAGATGGGATGCAAACTCTGCTGTGCGTCTTTAATCTCCCTGAGACTCCCTTAGAAGGTTTTCAGTATTAAACCGGAGACAATTGTGCTCTAATACCATGTGATAATTTTTTTCCTGACTATTACGTAAAGTAGGTTTCAGTCCAAGTTAAATCAGTATCCCTATCATCATTATTTGCAAAGTACCTGAATAATATGAGATAACACATGATTTGAAGTGCACAATAATATAGAGTAATAGGAGAACATTCCCCAGTAGTCTCCAGATGTGAATACACATAAAAGTTAGTGATTTGAATGGATTGGGAATAAAAAGATTTAACGGACATAACAAACGAGATGTGGATAGACGTGAGTAAGATCCTTTATAGGGTTCTGGCTTTGGGGCTGGTGGAAAGACTGAGGTGGAGGTCACCTTAGGAAAGTTTTCAGTAACCTGGCAATAATAACTCCTACAGATGCTGTGCCTCAGTGTTGACTTTCTTGTGGCTGAAATGAAAAGACACTTCTCAAAATGGCTTGAGAAACAGGGGATATTTATTATATCCATTATTTAATCAAAAACTACTTATTTTTTGGTGTAGAACTACTATTCCATAATGTTGGGAAAGGAGTGGTAAACCAAATAGATGAGGTATCTGTTGTTATATGGTATATTCTAGAAAGGGAATCTGATAATAAACAAGTAAAATAAAAACTCAAATAGGTCAGCCTCATATTGTGCTAAATTACGTGAGGAAAACAAAGCAGAGTGATCTAAGGTAAAAAGTGTGACAGACAGGCACTACTAAGGGAAAGGTTCTACTAGGAAGTGACATTCAAGCTGAAAGGAGAATGAAAAGAGGAGCTAGCCATGTTAAAACCAGACACAAGTATCCTTGACCTCAAGTAGAAGTGCAGAGCCCAGAACCAAGAAGTGAAAAGTCATCCAGGGCTGCAAAGTCATCAAGAACCAAAACAGCCATTCTCTAGAGAGTTAAACCATGCCGTCTCTGCTTTCCCCTGTACTCATCCTTAATTCTTCTCTCTGTAGACCAGCTACATTAGCACTGTTTGACAAATATTCATCCAGATAATTGACCAGAGTCACTATTTCATAAACCCATATTTCAAGATGAATCTGTTTGGTCCAACTCCAGCCAGCTGACCATCCTTGGTTCGATTATCTGTAACCAGTTGGAAAAATTCCTAGCCTCTGCTCTTCATGTAGCAGGGTAAGAAGAGGAAAAAGTTGGCTCTCTAAAAAAAAAGGGTGTAGAGGTTAGTAAAGTGAATTTGCTGAGAACATTCTATTCTTTGATCCTCCAATGGTTCATCTTCTTATTCACTCATCCACTCATTTACCCAAATTAATACATAATTAAAGAGTTCGCTATATACTTATTACTCTATACCTAGGTGCAGAGAGTGAGGTGAGGAGAGTATTAGTACAGAATTGGTATGTGGATATAGAAGCATACATTCTATTAGGAAAGTTAAGACAAATACAGGAATATCTATGACATAGAGATGAAATTGCCATAAGAGGTACATAAATATAGCACAAAGCTATTTTAGCACAGAGAGAAACATATATATATATATATATATATATATATATATATATATATATATATATATATATATATATGTATACTTTTCTCCATAAATAAATATATATCTTTATCCATAAATCATATAAATCATATATTTGGTCTCATTTCTCAGAAGGATGGTGGAATTAAAGTTCCAACCCATTGGCAGGATTTTGAATCTACCTTCTCATGGCATCCTGCAAAGTTAATTTCCATCAGATAAAAGAATATAACAGGTGCGGTAATGGGTTTCTGTCAAGGAAAGTGTGTGGAGGCCGGAGGGCTAAGTGCTGTATTAATAATAAATGGGTGTGAATACTCTATGGCTTTTGATTAAACTAGACTTTCCAAGAGTCAATAGGGCTCTTCAGAAAGGTGATTTTCTTTGCCAGTATGCCTCTGTGCTGGTAAGAATGGAGTTGAGATTTTGGGGTGGATTATACTGGTACAGCACTTTATATCTCCCCAACCAAATTCACACACATCATCAGACTTGAGTCTAAAATGAACAATTACATTAGTTTTCAAATCAAAGTTTTGTTTCTCTTCATCATGGAGGTAAAGTTTCTCAGCCCCATTTCTAAGAGAAAAATTATCTGAGCTAACGTTTAAGAGCTTAAGATATAAGGAATTATTGGTCGCCTTATACAGATGCAATAAAACATTAAATGTAATTTTTCTGTTCTTGTAAAGCTCTAGAGTTCTTAACAGTTGAAGACAATACAATAAGTAGCAGGCCCCATAATTAGGATATGTTAAAGATGACAATATTGGGTTTTCAATTCTTAGTTCATCACCCACCTTGAGGTTGAAGGTTTCAGGTGTGGGTGGAGATTACTTGGGAGAGTTTTTCTACTTCAATGGATTTAAATGTTTTCAATCACCAACCATCACCACCAATGTTGGGAGGAGAAGGGTATTACTGTGGCTTAAGCGGTTAGTAGTGGCAGAGTAAAGGAAGACAGAGTCTGAGGAGAGAGTTGTAAGTGGCCATACAGAGGAGATCTCACTTTCATTGCTGTATCTGCAATGAGAAAAGCCTCTGTGTGAAGAAACCTTGAAGACCTCAAAAAGGTCCCAGTAAGAGAAATCTCCAGCTTTGGCACAACCAATCACAGATACCAACAAAACCAGACAGAGTATACCTTCTAAATCTCCTAGCCCCAATCCACCAGTGCCTGATTCCAGTGGCTCCCCAATAGTGGCAAGTGAATAAGAAAAAAGATGGAGAGAAGAAAAAGAATCAACCGAAATCTTCATTTCTTTTAGTTAACAAGCCCAAGTTCAGGGAAGTGAGAAGCTTAAAATTATGTGAATTTTTATTAGACTGGGCTGGACAGCTTTACCATCTGAGAATGACCAAAAGAGGTATGAGCTATGCCTGAGTTTTTATTCAGGGAAGCAGTGTGTTGTGGCTCTCACGTGTCCACAAATTCTTTGATAATCCTTCTTTCAAAAGGTAGAGTTTAAATTCCCTCCTTTTGAGTGTGAGTTTGACTTAGTGACTCCCTTCTAAGAAATAGAATATGGCGGAAGTGATGACATATGACTAGGTCATAGAGTCTTCCTTTCTTTCTTTCTTGGATCGGTCACTCTAGAGGAAGCCAGCTACCACACCATGAGGACACTCAAGAAGCTCTATGAAGTCCATATGGTAAGGAACTGAGAACTTCTACCTAGAGACATGTTAGTGACCCATCTTGGAAGTCAGTTTTCCAGTCCCGGTCAAATCTTTAGATAACTGCATGCCTGGCTGACATCTTGATTAGAGCCTTTTTAGAAACTGGAGCTGGAACCACCTGCCTAAGCCATCCCAGATTCCTGACTTTCAGAAACTGTGTAAGATAATATTTGTTTGTTATTTCAAGCTGCTAAATTTTGGGGTCATTTGTTTTGCAGCAACAGATAAATAATAGAATGATATTAATCCACAGAGTAGATATAAAGATGCAAATGTAAAAAGAATGAAGCTACTTCCTGATTGTATGATGGGTCTTCAAAAGTTTATGGAAGGATTTTTATCATCTTTTACTTCCATGTTTCCATGAACGTTTTGAAGTACCCTCATACTCTACCAAGATCAGTTCATTCAATCAATCAATCACACAGAAAGCAGGTTTCATACCAAAGACTTCTGTCCACACAATCTCTTTCTCAATAATTACTGAGTTTATAAGAAGGAAGTACTAAGCTGCTCTCTAGGTAATATGGGGAAGTCAATCCTAAATAAAGCCCAACATTCTCAATTATAAGATAGAAGGTGTTTTAGTACAGTGTTTAAAAGCAGTCTTTAGTGTCAGTTTAAACTGGATTTAAATCTAATGTTTATCACTTTTTAGAAGTGTGATAAAAAGAGGTGACAGCTGTTCTCTGCTTCTGTTTCTTTATCTGTAAAATGGAATAATAAGGAAAAACAATGTTTGTGGTGGTGAGACAATCGATTTTAGATACTCTGTAGAATATTTGGCAATAGGCTTAAGTATATGACCACCACCATTTCTCATGGGACCAGAAGCCTGAGTATTCACCTCCACTCTCTGTGTTTTGAAAGTAACTGAGTGGGGAAGAAGAGCCATTGACAATGAAGCTGAACAGGGCGATCTTGGAAATATGTATAAATGAGGAGGAGACAACCTAATGGGATGGAGCTGTTGTTGCTTAAAGCTGCATTGACACATAGCACTTTGCACAAAACTGAGAAAACCTCTTTTACCTATGTCAGAAATGTGGGGCAGGGTTGATTGAAATGGTGAGAGGCTAAAGTCACTCCCATACACACACACACACACATTAAGCCCCCCTTTGGACCTGGCACTAACACCAAAAGGGATGGAATTTGCACTATGCCAAATGGTAGTGAGGGGTCCAGGACTGGATCATTTCTGAAAGGAGAAGTGTCAGGTCACAGGCACAGAGAAGAGAAAGGAACACTACATGAAAAAAAGGTTAATAGGAGAGGATCAGGGACAGGTGTGGATAACAGTCTTGCTTGAATTAAATCACCTCACAACACCTAAGCTAACCTTGTTTGAAAACATCACTCCAACCACTTCTAGTATATAAATACTGACTTTTACCAGAATTCAAAGTGTATTTGCTTCAGGGAAAGATGCATGAAGTGAACAACAGAGACCTGCTCACCAAGAAGGAAAAGTCTATAAGACCTCTTTGTAAACTTTGGGACTTTGAGGAACATGTATCTTTAGATTCCTTTACCCAGATGGAGATACAATGAAGACATTTTCTCAACTTCCTCCTCCCCTTGGGCTCAAGAAAAGGAAGAGCCTGTCATTAGAAATGCTTATGAAGGGCTTAGCATTATACCTGGCACAGAGCTCACCTGTATGAAGTGAACAATGGATGGAGAATCAGAATCTGCAAAATTTTGTACTCCAAGACTTTGAAATGAGATCTTCAGCCCAGATACAGAAAGTCCAGCGGCCTTATCTGGCCTTACCAATTTTCAATTTTCATATGGAACCCAGAGCCATTGGAGCTAAAGTCAAGGCTAGCTTTGCACAGAGCATCACTTCTGGGGCATCGAAGAGACACAGAGTCCCTCATAATTCTCTAATTCAAGATTTTATTCATGGTAAGAGGATCTATTCCCTGCAGGAGGAAGTGCAAAAGACAGCCTTGTTACCTATCAGCAGACTTTTACAGCTTCATGTGTGGCAGGGTTTGTCAACATCAGCACTATTGACATTTTGGACCAGATAATTATTTGTCCTGTGCGTTGTAGGACATTTAGCAGCATCTCTGGCCTCTACCCTCTAGATTCCAGTAGCCCCTCATCCCCATTGTGACAACCAAAAACATCCCCAGACATTGACAAAAGTCTCCTACTGGCAAAATCACTCCCAGTTGAAAATCCATCTCAAAATGCCTGCAGCACACAAAGAGCTACTTGGTTCATATGATGAAAAAGTTTAGGCATAGAACCTGCCTCAGGAACAGCTGGATGCAAGGGCTCAGATAGCATTACTTAGACTTTGTCCTTCTCCCTTTTCCTGAATCCTTTAGTATTAACTCCATTTCCTGCAGGCTTTCCCTAAAAGATTATTGCCAAAAATTCTAAGATCGCATCTTTCACTTCCCCCCCAAAAATAAATAAATAAATACCCCTCTATTCTCCAATAGTTTGGTTTTAAGTCTGACCCTCATTGGTCTGATGTGAGTCGCAATCCCACCCATGAAACCAGCCTTTGTAGTAATTACCTGATTTCTACTAATGGGCTTGGGTCTGGGTTATGAGCCCATCCCTAAATCTGCATGGGATCAGTCTTCTCCAAACCCATGTATTGACAATAAGGGTGGGATGATTTTCCTAAAGCAAATTTGTATCTAGTAATACCAAAAGTTGAGAGAGGGTGTGGGGGTTGGATGCAAAACTAACACCAACCTCTACAGGTGACCTTTCCACATACTGAATCTAGCTTGCATCCCTTTCATGGTGAAAAACAGGCAAGGCTTACCTCTCAAGCTTCACACAGACCCCAGGCCCCCTTGTTAAGAAATATTAGTCACAATGTCTTGGAGAATCAATAATACCAAAGAATTGAGAAAGCACATAATTCATCCCCTTGGAAACTTTTCAAAAATATCACCTCGCTGATGCAGAGGAGGATTTCTTTGCCTACTACAAAGTAGAAAAAAAAAGGAAAAGAAAAGAAAAAAAGAAAAAGGAAAAAGTGAGCTGCTTGACAATTATCCTCAGTGTGCATCACTCACACTGCAATCACACCCACACCCCTGTGCCAGCACTCCAGCCACCGCAGGCACGTACGCTCCCAGCACCCTCCCCCTCCTGCTCACACACCTACCACCTCAGAGTCTGCCCACCAGGCTGACAATCACGCTTCGACTCAGCACCACCCAACCCTTCTTCCCCCACAGCCTGTCATTTCCAAGGTTACCAGCTCCCCAACACAGAAAGGCCTGCAGAAAGGGGAAGAAAATGTGCCCCATAGACATACAGCAAACCCAGCTGCATGGAAAACATGGTCTTGGGAGGTGGAGAAATCCTTCTAACAAACCTTCCCAGAGGGCTGGCTGTGGGTAAAGATAGCTTTTGGTAATCCACTTCCAGTCCCCTTTCCGAAGCAGAGATGCCACAAGCATTGGCTAGATCTCAGTAACCAGTTTGGGACCCCTAAGCAAAAGCCATGCTTGCTTGTGCCTGAGCTAAAAGACAAACTGAACACAGGCATTACTGGGAGAGATGAGCAGCGTATGAGGAGGAGGAGAACGGAGAAGGTGCCAGGAATTCCAAAGAGCAGTCCTCCCCCAGGGAGCTGGGTGCCAGGCTCTGTGGGATGGGCAGGAGACATAAATAGCATTCTCCTGGATCCCTGTGGGGCCGGCAGTGGGTGGGCAGCTGGAACCCTCTGTGACCCAGTTAAAGAAATCTTTCTGAGGGCTGGAGCTGGCCTTGTGTACAATGAATATAATAATAATAGTGATGATATTATTTCCCCAACTGGAAAATGGTGATAACAATGTTTAATTTCTCCACCAGAGTAGTGTTGTAAGGATTAAATGAAGTAAAATATACAGAGTTCGTTGAATAGTTCCTGGTTTATAGTAAAAGCTCAATAAATATTAGCTAATAATGATGAGAATTTGCATGGCATAGAGAAGAACTCAGACCAGCATTCAAAATCTGATCCTATCACTTACTCATCCAACCCAACCTTGAGCATCTTTTCTGAACGTCAGTTTCCCCAGCTGTGAAATATTTATTTCATGGGGTGTCTATGGGAACTCATCACATAATCTATATGACATCTCCTTAGCCCTATGCCTGATAAGTAAGATTTCAGAGGTAGCTAGTTGTATTATCATCGTCATCATCACTGCCTTCGACCTTCGTACTTTTCCCTTACAAAATATTATTATCATAGTGTCTCACTTTTCTTGATTTAATCCTATACAGTATATAAATGGATAGGACAGGAATTACCTCCATTTTTCAGATTAGGAAATCAGGACTCAGAAAGGTTAAATAACTTGTCTGTAACCAAAAACTTAGGAAGAGACAGTTTGGATACATGTGCTTTTCGTATTCTTAAGACGATGCTCACTGTATTTTGCTACAGTCCCTCCGAAGTAGAATTGAGAGCAGTAATGGCAGCTGCTGTTTACTGGATGTCTGCTAGGCTACAGGTCTTATCTTAGATACTCCCGAGGCTAGAAAATGAGGAGCCTGGGCAATCGTTTCAGCCAACCTTGGTAGGTAGGTCCTCTACAATCTGTTTTAGGTGTGCCTCTCACCAAATATCACTTTTCTGCAAACCGTATGCTTTCCGGCAAGACCAATCTCCATCTCATCCAAGTATGCACCTCCTATTCCCTATTTAAAAGTCAGTTTCTGCGTAGCTTTCCAGAGCTTTCCTCTTACCCCCTCCATTCTTCTTCCAGTTTTTAAAAAGACTCCCTTAACCTCACAGCTAGCTGGATGAGTCATGGGGGTGGAGGCCCACTTTCCTCAACTTTCCCACAAAGGAGGAACTGTTTTATTTTGACTTTGCCATCCCATGCACCAGTGCATTAGCAGAACAGGCAGATCACCCTGGGAAGACCTAGCAGCAGAAACACCGGCCCGTATCTATGCATCAGGCATATGCCAAACCCCTCCAAGGTCTGAAGCCTCCCTCCCTATCCTGAGGTAACGTTTCACTTGGTGTGCAATCTCGATTATTTCTACCATGCAAGAGTTCTTCATTCTTCTCGATTAGAACACTGCTCATTAAATGGTCTCTTTTAATATTAATGTGGGTGTCAAAACATGGGTTTGTTTGATGAGTGCCCTAACACATAAGTGATTTCCAAAGCAAATGTTCAAAAGAAAACAAAAATGGTTGGGAATCAACTTGTTATATAGTTTAACTGTACGAAGCTGGTAAGAAAGATGTATCCTTAAAATAAAGTGTCAGATTTGACAAGATAAGGGAAATGCAGAGAGATTTCAACGGCACACAAATGATACTAAGGTCTGATGTTGTTCATGCAACACAGATATAAAATGAGTCATATTTATAAGAGTCTTTTATAGGAGAAATGAGCAGTAGATACAGATCTCTACACCAGAATCAAGCAGTGAAAAGTTGTTATTTCCCTAAATGCTATGTTTCATAAATTGGAGAAATAGTACTCATTTTGAGTGGTATCCATTAATCTCCTATCTAGCTCAAATTTTCTGAGCAGAGTTTATAAACAAGAATAAACCTTTTCAATGGTCAGAAAAGTATAATTTTAAAAAATGTTTCAGAACCAATTCTTTACAATTTCTTTCTTCTGGTTGACTCATTCTTTGACCTGGAAATCTCCTCAACATCCAAATGAATCCCAAGTTTGTGCTCCCTGTTTATTTTTCTCATTTGGAGTTAATATCAACCTAATCAGGTAGGGAATGCTTCTGGCCTCTTAGAGTTACAAGAAGTGAATATCTATGGATGACATGTGAATAGGCATTTGTGGTTCAATTTCTACTAGAAACTAACCATGTGACCATGAGCTAACTACTTTCACTCTGTGGGTTACACTTGTCTCATTCATGAGAAAACATTATTGGCTAGACTAGATGCTATCAGCTGAAATGTCTGCAGAATGTGCAAAGGTAATAAACACAGAAATCTCTTGGGACAAGCTAGAGTCAAGGCTCAGAGTATTAGCAGACAGTCAGTTACCAGCTCCAAATGAGCAGTAGTTTTGCTGATTAACTTTATAAATAGATGGAATATCTATCAATGGATGAACAGTTTATGCATCCATTCATTTAATAAACACTTACTGGGAATCTACTATCTTCCAGTCATTGCTCTAAGCATAGGAATACAATAAAGAACAATAGGAAAACCCCCAGCATTTTGGAGTGTATATTCTGATGGGAGAAACAGAAAATAAATGTCTGTTGGCCATTTGGATATCTTCCTTAGAGAAATGCCTACTTAGCTCTTTTGCCCATTTTTTAATTGGGTTGCTTGTTTTCTTCTTGTAAAGTTGTTTGAGTTCCTTATATATTCTGGATATTAATCCTTTGTCAGATGTATATTTTGCAAATATTTTCTCCCACTCTGTTGGTTGTCTTTTAACTCTTTTAATTGTTTCTTTTGCTGTGCAGAAGCTTTTTAGTTTGATATAATCCCATTTGTTTATTTTTCCTTTGGTTGCCCGTGCTTTTGGGGTCGTATTCATGAAGTCTGTGACCAGTCCTATTTCCTGAAGTGTTTCTCCTATGTTTTCTTTAAGAAGTTTTATTGTCTCAGGGTGTATATTTAAATCCTTAATCCATTTTGAGTTGATTTTAGTATACGGTGAGAGGTATGGATCTAGTTTCATTCTCCTGCATATCGATATCCAGTTATCCCAGCACCACTTGCTGAAGAGGCAGTCCCTTCCCCAGTGAATAGGCTTGGTGCCTTTGTCAAAGATCAGATGGCAGTAAGTGTGTGGGTTGATTTCTGGATTCTCTATTCTATTCCATTGGTCAGTGTGTCTGTTTTTATGCCAGTACCATACTGTTTTGGTTATTATAGCTTTGTAGTATAGCTTAAAGTCAGGTAGTGTTATGCCTCCAGCTTTATTTTTTTTTGCTGAGCATTGCTTTGGCTATTCGTGGTCTTTTATTGTTCCATATAAATATCTGAATAGTTTTTTTCCATTTCTGAGAAAAATGTCTTTGGAATTTTGATGGGGATTGCATTGAATTTGTATATCACTTTGGGTAGTATGGACATTTTCACTATGTTGATTCTTCCAATCCAAGAGCATGGAATATCTTTCCATCTTCTTGTATCCTCTCTAATTTCTCTCAGCAGTGGTTTGTAGTTCTCATTATAGAGATTTTTCACCTCCTTGGTTAACTCAATTCCTAAGTATTTTATTTTTTTGGTGGCTATTGTAAATGGGCAGGCTTTCTTGATTTCTCCTTCTGCATGTTCACTATTGGAGAAAAGAAATGCTACTGATTTTTGTGTGTTGATTTTGTATCCTGCTACTGTGCTGAAATCATTTATCAATTCCAACAGTTTTTTTGTAGAGGTTTTAGGCTGGAAGATATCCAAATGGCCAACAGACATATGAAAAAATGCTCAACATCACTCAGCATCTGGGAAATACAAATCAAAACCACATTGAGATACCATCTAACCCCAGTTAGGATGGCTAAAATCCAAAAGACTATGAACGATAAATGCTGGCGAGGCTGCGGAGAAAAAGGAACTCTCATACATTGTTGGTGGGACTGCAAAATGGTGCAGCCTCTATGGAAAATGGTATGGAGGTTCCTTAAACAATTGCAAATAGATCTACCATACGACCCAGCCATCCCACTGTTGGGAATATACCCAGAGGAATGGAAATCATCAAGTCGAAGGTATACCTGTTCCCCAATGTTCATCACAGCACTCTTTACAATAGCCAAGAGTTGGAACCAGCCCAAATGCCCATCATCAGATGAGTGGATACGGAAAATGTGGTACATCTACACAATGGAATACTACTCAGCTATAAAAACGAATGAAATACTGCCATTTGCAACAACATAGATGGACCTTGAGAGAATTATATTAAGTGAAACAAGTCAGGCACAGAAAGAGAAATACCACATGTTCTCACTTATTGGAGGGAGCTAAAAATTAATATATAAATTCACACACACACACACACACACACAAACCGGGGGGGGGGGGGAAGAAGATATAACAACCACAATTATTTGAAGTTGATACGACAAGCAAACAGAAAGGACATTGTTGGGGGGGAGGGGGGAGGGAGAAGGGAGGGAGGTTTTGGTGATGGGGAGCAATAATCAGCTACAATGTATATCGACAAAATAAAATTAAAAAAAAAAAAGAAAAGAAAAAGGTAAACTTTAAAAATACAATTTCAGCTAGAAATAAGTGCTGTGAAAACAATGAAGATCTCTATTACCAGCAGCATAAGAGAAAATTATGGGAAAAAAAAAAAGCACAAGAAAATTGAGGGTCTTCCTTCCAAATTCTGTTACCTCCCATCCATGAAATATAAATTGGTCTCTGAATAGAGCAAAATAAATATGCTTAATATAGTTACTTCATGTAGAAGTAAGAAAAGGACATAAAGAAAAAAAAGTCAGTAAACTGAAATTTGATCTGTGATCAATAAACAAAAGAGAAGGCTGAGGTTGTTCTACAGAAGGTGCCAATACAGTGCTCACCTCTGCATTAAACCAGGATCTTCAAGGTGAAGAAAATGATCCCTCAATGAGTAGTATACCAGCTGGCTGTAGGCAAGAAGCAAATACAAATATCCTTTAGAGAAGAGCATTTCTAATTTATATCTTCAGGCTTTCACATATTATGTTCTACCACATATGATCTGTTTGACTTCAGTTAGAATTATAACTATAGAACATAAAATACATGAAATATTTAAAGAACTAAAAAGACAAAGTAAAGGATAAGTAAGCAACAAGATCTATCAAAAATCAGACAAAAAAGTCAAAAGGATTTCAATTTCCAATTATTCAGGTGGTAAGCTAGGTTATTCAAACCAATCCTCTGTTGAAAAACAAAAAGTTGAAATTTCCTTAAAAATATTTCAAAGAACCAAAAATTTAAAAAGATTTACAGGAACAAAATCTAAGCTAGTACTTCTCAAACTGTGGTGCATTAATGCCTGGGGGACCCCAAAACCTATTTAGGGGGTATACTAAAACATTATGTGCCTTTTTCACTGGACTGACATTTGTATTGATACAAAAGAAATTTTGGGCTGGGGTGGTTGTATAACTCCCAGTACCTTAGCCCAAATCAAGGCAGCAGCCCCACACCATGCTAGTGGTCAGAGTGTTCTTGAATGCTACCACAAGCACATAGAAAAAAAGGGGGGGGGGCAGTTTTACTTAAGAATGTTTTTAATAGAGTAGTAAAAATAATTAATTTTTTAAAATATTGATTGGCCACAATAATCAACCACATTTTATATTGATAAAATAAAACAAAATTTGGGGAAAAAAAACTATTGACCACTGAGTTCATATCTTTTTAATATTTTTTGTGATTGAAATGGGCAGAAACATGAAACAGTTTCACCACATACCAAAGTATAATGTTTGTCTTGGGGAAAAGCACATGTGCTTTCTGAGCTGTGAGCTCTACTGGCCACTTTTTACATGGATCAATATTTTTAATTGAAAGAACCACTGACAAACTATGGTTATTCAGACTTGGGTATTTCCAAAATTTTTATAGAAAATGAATGAAGTGACCTGCCACTTCAAAGAAAACAGCTGATAGCATTTGTTGCCAATGATAAAATTGGAGCTTTAAGCAAAAATTAAAATTTTGGAAAACTTATATCTGAAACCATGAGCTTGACAGCTGCCTTATACATATTTTTCGGATTAAATTAGTGGTGATATTAACAAATGTAATTTTTTAAATTAATAGATTTCATTTTTTTGAGCACTTTGGGGCTTATAAAGAAATTGAGCAGATAATACAGTTGTCATATACTCCCTCTTTCTCATACACAGTGTCCTGTATTATTAACATCTTGCATTAATGTATAAATTTGTTAAATCGATCAATTAATATTGATGCATTATTAATAAATAAATTCCATAGAATATATTAGGGTTCATTCTTTGTGTTGTGAAGTTCTGTTTGTTTGGACAAATGTAAAGTGTCATGTATCCACATTACACTATTATATACTATAGTTTTATAACCATAAAAGTCCACTGGGCTTCACCTATTCATTCCTGCCTCCCTCCCACAAATTTCTGATCTTTTCATCTTGTCTCTACAATTTTGACTTTTTCACAACATCATATAGTTAGAAACATACAGTATGTAGCCTTTTTGAACTGGCTTATTTCACTCAGAAATATGTTCTTAAGTTTCCTCCATGTCTTTTCATGGATTAGTAGTTCATTTCTTTTTTATCATTGAATAATATGCCATTACATAGACACACCACAGTTTGTTTATCCATTCACCTACTCAAAGACATCTTGGTTGCTTCCAATTTTTGGCAATTATGAATAAAGCTACTACAAGCATTTGTGCACAGATTTTGGTGTAGACATGTTTTCAACTCATTTTCATAAATACCTCGGAGCACAAATGCTGTATTGTATGATAAGACCATGTTCAGCTCTATAAACTACCAAACTCTCCTCCAAAGTGACCACTATTTTGCATGCCCACCAACAATGAATGAGCATTTCTGTTGCTCCACATTCTAGCCAACATGTGGTGATGTGAGGTTTTTGGATTTTAGCCATTCTAATAGGTTTGTAATGGGATCTCATTGTTTTAATTTGCAATCGCCTAATGGCATATGATGTTAAGCATCTTTTTATATGCTTATTTGGTGAAGTGTCACTTCAGATCTTTTGCCCACTTTGTAATTGTGGTTTTTTATTATTATTATTGTTGCTGAGTGTAAGAGTTCTTTGTATATTTTGGATCTAAGTTCTTTATCAGACACATGTTTTGCAATTATTTTCATCCAGCCTGTCATTTGTTTTTTCATTCTCCTAACAGTGTCTTCTTCATAGCAAAAGGTTTTAATATTAGTGAAGTCCAACTTCTCAATTTTCTTTTTAGTAATCATGCTTTGGGTGTTGTGTCTAAAAACTTACCACAAAACATGAGGTCATCTAGATTTTCTCCAATATTATCTTCTAAAAATTTTATAGTTTTTCATTTTTCATTTATGTCTCTGATCTATTTTAAGTTGATTTTTATGAAAGGTATAAGTAGGGGTCTAGATTCACTTTTTTACATGTGGATTTCCAGTTGTTCCAGCATCATTTGTTGAAAAGACTACCTTTCTCCATTGAATCTTGCTCCTTTGTCAGAGATTTGTTGACTATATTTGTGTAAGTCTATTTCTGAATTCTCTATTCTATTCCACTAATTTATTCATCTATTCTTTCTTTGTAACTACACTATCTTGATAATTGTGGCTTTATAATAAATCTTAAAGGTTGGTAGTGTTGGTCCTCCAGTTTTATTTGTTTTCTTCAGAATTATTTTGACTATTTGGGTCTTTTGCCTTTCCATATAGATATAAATTATTATTTTAGAATCAGTTTGTCAGTATCCAAAAAATATTTCCTGAGATCTTTGTTGTGATTTCACTCTATAAATCAAGTTGGGGAGAATGGACATCTTAACAATTTTGACTCATTTTATCTATGAACATGGAATATGTCTGTTTATTTAGATATTCCTTGATTTCTTTAATCAGAGTTTTCTTGTATTCTAGTTTTCCTAATATAGATACTGTACATATTTTGCTAGAATTATGCCTAAATCTCTCTCTCTCTCTCTTTCTCTCTCTCTCTTGTACTAGTAAAAATGGCACTGTTTTTAATTTTAAATTTCAATTTTTCATTTTGGGTATATAGGAAACCAGTTGACTTTTGCATATTAACTTTGTATCCTGTAGCCTTACTGTGATAGCTTTATGAGTTCCAAAATTTTTTTGTCTATTCTATGGGATTTTCTATACAGACAATCATGTGATCTTGCAAAGACAGATTTATTTATTGTTTTCCCACATTGCATTCGGTAGAAAGTCTAGTACAATGTTGAACAGGAATGGTGAGAGGAAACTTCTTTGCCTTGTTCCTGATCTTAACTGGAAAGCATCCAGTTTCTCACCATTAAGTGTTGGTGTAAAACTTCATCATCAAGTTGAGAAAGTTTCCCCTTTATTCCTAGTTTGCTGAGAGTTATTAACATGAATGCATGTTGGATTTTGTCTAAAGGTTTTTTATATCTGTTGATATAATCATATCAGTGTGACATTAATTTATTTTTTAATGTTGAATCAGCTTTGCATATCTGGAATAAATCCCACTTGTATTTTGATATATAATTCTCTTTATACACTGTTCAATTCAATTTGCTAATATATTGTTGGAGGTTTTTCTTTTTTTAATCTATGTTCATGAGAGTTATTTGTCTGTAGTTTTCCTTTCCTGTAATGTCTTTATCTGATTTTGTTGCTTAGGGTCATGCTGCTCTCACAGACTTGGTTAGGAAGTGTTCCCTCTGCTTCCGTTTCCCACAGGGGATTATAGCAAATTGGTATCCTTTATTTCCTAAATGGTTGACAGAATTCACCAGTGAATCCATCTGGGCCTGATGTTTTCTTCTTTTAGAAGGTTATTGATTTTCAAATTCAATTTCTTTCATAGGTGTAGGCTTAGTCAGGTTATATCTGTTGCCTTGTATGAGTTTTGACAGTGAGTATTTCAAGAAATTGGCCCATTTCAGCTAAGTTATCAAATTCGTGGACATAGAGTTGGTCATAATATTTCATTTTCATCTTCTTAATGTCCAGGGGATGGATGGTGATGTCCCCTCTTTCATTTTTTATATTAGTAGTTTGTGTTTTCTCTGTTTTTCTCTTGGCTAACATAGCTAGTTTATCAATTCTACTGAACTTTAAAAAGAACCAGCTTTTGATTCTGCTGATTTTTACTCATTTCTTGTTTATAGTTTTACGGTTTCTGCTCTAGTTTTTATAACTTTCTTGCATTAGATTTATATTGCTCTCAACAAACATGATTTTAAAATATTGTTGATATGAGTTCAATATTGGTGTCCCCCCAAAAAACACATACATTGAAACTCTAATCCCCAGTGTGATGATATTTGGAGATGAAGCCCTTGGGAGGTGATTAGGTAATGACAGCGAATCCCTCATGATGGGATTAGTGCCCTTATGAGAAGAGACATGATAGAGTTTGCTTTCCCTCTCTCTCTCTGTACCATATGAAGATACAACAAGAAGACAGCCATCTACAAACAAGGAAAAGAGCCTTCACCAGACATCACATTTTCCAGCACCGTAATCTTGGACTTTCCAGCCTCCATACTGAGGAATAAATTTCTGTGTTTAAGCTACTCAGTTTATGGTATTCTATTATAGCAGCCTGAAATGACTAAGATAGTTGTATCAACATTTGAAATATCTCCATAACTACATGAATCAATATTTTCCAAACTACTAACACATGATATTATAAAATGCATATGTGCAAAATGCATTGGTAAAAGATTTATTCAAAAGGCAACACAGATTTTCATGTAAGATTACAAACAGTTTATTGATATGATTTTATATTGCATATTACCATTAACCTTTAAGAAGCTCCCACTCTACAAGTTTTGGTGTAGTATTAAAGGAGCATATCCACAATCATCCAAAATCATTATTAAAATATTTCCCTGTTTTTTAACTCTCTCTCTCTCTCTCTCTCTATATATATATATATATGTATCTATGTATCTAACTATATATCTTGCCAATTTTTCTTCATATACTTTAACCAAAACAATATATCACAACAGACTGAATGCAAAGCAAATCAGAGAATCTAACTATTTTCAATTGAGCTAGACCTTAAACAGAACTAAAAAAAATGTAAGATAATATTATGCTTCTACTATTTTTTTTCATTTTGGAAACTAAGTTGTTTTCCAGAAAATATATTATCTGTGTTTACATGTGATAAATTTATTATTATTTTTTAATGAGTTAATAAATGTTTTAATTTCCCAATTTTAATTTCTAATATGATAAACAACAATAGATATAATTTTTTAAAAAAGATCTTGGGGATTCCAATAATTTTAAAGAGTGTAAAGAAGTCTTAATATCAAAAATTTTAAAACTGATCATTTAAGCCAGAGGTTGGCAAATGTTTTCTGTAAAGGGCCAGATATTAAATATTTCAGATGTTGTTGGCCATACAATCTCTGTCACAATTACTCAACACTGTCATTGTAAAAGCAGCTATAAATGACATATAGATGAATGTGTTCACCTGTGTTCTAATAAAACTTCACTAAATGAAAAAACCAAAAAACAGTAGTTTGCCCACCACTGATTTAGGCAAATACAAAAATTTTAAAGTTTAGCAGAAAATGGAAACAGCTTTTATTGGCAAAATGAGTCAAACCAATCTGCCCTTTCGATTGCCTAGTGAGCCCTGAGGTTTAGAAGTCAATATCCAGCTGGTGGAGTCAATATCCAGCTGGTGGAGTCAATATCCATTCTCCACAAGAATGAAGTTTAAATGGAGATCCTCTTCCCCAGTTAAACAGAAAAATCAAAACATAATGCCCTGGGCCGGCCCCGTGGCACACTCCGGAGAGTGCGGCGCTCCCGCCGCGGGTTCGGATCCTATATAGGAATGGCCGGTGTGCTCACTGGCTGAGCACAGTGCCGGCGACACCAAGCCAAGGTTTGCGATCCCCTTACTGGTCACAAAAAAGACAAAATATATATATATATAATGCCCTGAATATAAGATTGAACTAAAATTAAATCTTCCCCCTTCTTCATCTTTAAGATATTATTATTAGGTGATTTTCCTTGGTGTTGAAAACAATGGTGGTAGGTTACAGAGAAATGAATGGAACAGTCCCTGAGAAAATTTATAACCACAAGTTAGTTCACACAAGAATTTACAACCCAAACGCACAACACCTTAAAACAAAACAAAGCAAAACTTGTGACACTGAATTAAGGTTAGAGCCCTCAAGGCTAATAATAATCTCTAAACTTCTCAAATCTAGATACATCACTAAACTCCTCACCCAAGATAAGAAAAATCTAGTAAAGCTGGTGGAGTAGAGAACTGATGAATATCAGTTATGGCTTTGAAACTGGCTATAGCTATGTGATTGTTACTTGTTTCAATAACTCTCTTGCATTTACTTGGGTAGAAAATAGCTACCGTCCATCACCTTGAAGAGACAATGTGACTAATTAGAATTGTACCCCCAATAGTAGCGTGCTAGAACCACCAAGCTTTGTGAGAAATTTTGCATACCTTTCCAATTCTGCATTCAGAGAGGTCATAATGTTATCTTACAATAGGCCATTGCAGGAGTATTTATACTCCAGAAAGTAGGAAACACGACAGAAGATCAGGCTCCCCCCCCACCCCCATCCACCCCCTGAGGACTGGCTGACCAGCAAACTATGGTTTCCACCCTTGGGCACAGAATAGTAACTTCCTAATATACTATGAAATCCAGATAATAGAGGGTGAAAGTGGATGTGAATGGTCAATGGGTGGACTGAGAAATACATCTCATGTTCTGCCTCATATTCACTCAGTTCTCTTAGTCTCACTTAAATACACTTACTGTGTCTACTTGGTTCTCCTAAGTCACCATTGTCATGACTGCCTTATATATATATATAAAACATTATATAATGTAATCATTTTTTGTGGCCATTTACCATTTACCTTTTGTGATATATTTATTATTTTTGATACATCTAGCTGGAAATGTTTGTAGAATATATGCGGCTACGAAGGAAGTGGTCTTAGGGAGAAGAAATCCTCTGCATTACATTTACAAAACTGACATAGACCTTGTCCTTAACTAAGAGACAATCCTGGAGTCTCCTACCTGTCCATAACCTCCAGTGACAGAATTGCTGCCATCTTAATATTTAACTTAATGCAGTGTACTGGATTAAACTTAAGAGAGATACTTCATACCAGGAACTAATATTTTTGGCAGTCGTTTTATTAGTACAGGAAGAAACAGCAACTGAAAAGTATCAGCATCAACTGGGTGATTGTAACTATATCATGAGAGCTCATTTCACAACACCAGAGTTAGAACAGCAGGAAGCTAATTCTGCAATCACAATTTAGGCAAAGCTCTAACTATACGAGCTGCTCAATTCCATATATATAGGAATAGGAAGCTCAGTGAAGAAATCCTTCACTGAAAAAGAGAGGAAGGGTGGGCCAATTATTCCAACTTATTACAGAATAAAATATTTTCTTTCTTGAAAATCAAAAGCAGTCATTGAGGTTTTAATTAAAGTTTTAAAAAAAATGATTTCCCCAAAGAAATCCCTCTTCTGTGTATTCAACAGCAACAACTTAGAGCTCTTCTGCCTTCCTCATTTTTATTATTACCTTCCAGGTTAACTCAGTTAAGAACATGGGCATTGAAATTTGAGAAATCTAGATTTGAAGCCTACTTAGCTGTAAAATCCTGGGCGATGTACTTAACCTTTCTAATCCTCTGTTTTTATTTGTAAACTTAGGAAAATGTTTGTATCTACTTCAGAGTATTGAAAAGACTAAACGAGATAGTGCTGTAAAACACTGTATGTAGTGTGGCATCTGGAACATAGTAAGATCTACATAATGTTACTGTTGATATTATTACCAATAATAAAATCCACGTGGCTTACAAGTCCCACCAAGTCTATTTAAGAAAAAAAATGTCACATTCTCCTTTCCTCCTTCTCTATTTCTATCTTACAACATACTTGGGGTTAACCATCACTTGGCTCACTCTAATAAGCCTCTAAACTTTCCCCTTTCTGTTTTATTTTGCACAAAAATGCCAAATTAGTCTCTCTAAAGCACACTCTACTTGGAAACCTCTATTGGGGCCACAATATCTACAGAAAAGGGTCTAAACTCTTTACTTAGATACTCAAGTCTTCCATACTCTGGCCACAACCTCCCACTATTAATGCCCTATCCCTTCCATGCATGTAAATTCCAGCCAGACTGAAGGACATACCCAAGCTGAGGCTTGATTGAGTTTCCCAGTTTCCCAGAATGGTCAAAAGGGAATGAAGCAGATGGGGAGTGTAAACTGCATCCAGAGGAGAATGCCGGTTTAAAACCAGGAAAAAAGAAGCCAGATCTGCTGTCAGAACTGAGAGCTAATTTGGGGATCAGGAATGATAGATAATGCCAAGAAGGTCTAGAGGTAGTAAAAGCAATCCAAAAGTGGAATTGAAGATGAAGGGCAGAGAAGGAGAAGGGTATAGAATTTTTTATATGAATAGGGCTAGAATTGTCAAAATGTGCCTTCATTTGGTTCTATCCTTTTGAGGCAAAGAGAGTTGGCATAGTTTAAGATGTGATTTAAACTGGGTTGGGAAAATAGCACATTGCACAAAATATTACTGTCCATAAAATGTAACAAAGGGAATGTTTGTTAAAATTCATTTTTGTAAAATAAAACTTGAAAATATGAATGTAAGTAAAATCACTATGAGGAAAATGTTAAATGCTTATTTTTGGTTGTTGAATTCTATATTAATGTATATTTTATATGTTTGTACAGTCATATGCTGCATAATGATGCTTCTGTCAGTGGGGGACCACATATTTGACAGTGGTCCCATATAATTACAATGGGGCTGTAAAATTCATGTTACCTGGAGACATTGCGACCTTGGTAATGTTGTAGCACAAAACATTTCTCATGTAGGAGCAATAGGCTATACTATATAGCCTAGGTGTGTAGTAGGCTATACCACAGAGGTCTGTGTAAGTACACTGTATGATGTTTGCACATATCCCCATCATTAAGCAGTGCATGACTGTATAATAATGTGTATATGTCTAACATATACATATTTATGTATTAAATATATTTATACTTATACATATTCATATATATTTATGTATGCTTGTTAATACATTTTATATACGCATATTTTATATGTTATATACATATATATTTGTATATGTATGAGCGGTCTTCAAAAAGTTCATGGAAAGATTTGTATTATCTTTTAATTCTATTTTTTCATGAATTCTTTGAAGTATCCTCACACATGCATATATATTTATATAGAAATACTTATTTCCATATATGTGTATAAAATTACCAGAACTATATATATGGGAATGTTAACAGTGGTTAAGAGTCATATGATATTATAGGCAATTTATATTCTTCCTTGCTCGTAAGTCTAAATTTTCTGTAATAAATGTGTATTGAAACAATAGCTGGGATAAATCAACTGCCTAAACCACTTAATTGATCAGTAAAAAAATAATGATGTATCTCTTTATGGAAATTACTAAATTCACTGTTTATATAACAGGAACTTAAGAAACAGGCTCAGGGGCTGGGCCTCCACTCTAGACACCAGTCACTGGATATTTGCATTACTCCTGCAAGACTTCCATCCCCTGGTGGGAGCATCCAATTAGCTAATCTTAGGTCATGTCACTTTGATTTGCTGTCCAAAGGTGAGTATAGAATTCCTGGGCCCTTCAGCCCATGCAATTGAAGGTGCAGTCTTCCTTCCCTCATAACATATGATCAGGGATTTTACCCAGCCGAAAATATGTAAATGCTGAGTAGCAAAACATAATAATAAAGTGAAATAATGAAAAAAAAAAAAAAGAAACACTCAGTTATATAAAGACCTTCATTTTCTGAATAGATATACTGATTCTTAAGCCAAACTTTAATAAATAAATGTGAGAGAATAAAAGATATTATCTCACCTACAAATTCAGATATAAATCCTGCAGGACTATTACCTTCCTTGCATAGCAGTGCTCAATATGTTTTAGAGTGCTTTTCCAGACATTGTTGCATTTAGTCTTCAAAATAGTCCCTTGCGTTTAGAGGTGGAAACCTAGACGTGGAGAGGCTATGGGATTTTATCAATTTCACAAAGTTGAATTTCACAGCAATGAAACTGAATAGGATCCAGATCTTCTTGCAAAAAACACAGGGCCCAAAATACTGTATAGAACACTTTAATTACACGGGAATTTTTGTATTTTTTAAGCTAAATGACATTTTACATGACATATCAATAACATTTGAATCTGTTTTTGAAGAATAATTAAAGGTTTTTTGAAAGACATTAAGTTCTCTATTATGTTTGAACAATAGCTCTGTCTTCTAACAAATAAAAGGAAACAAATCAAAATAACAATATGAAAGAAGGAAGGAAGAGGGAGAGAGGAGAGGAGAAAAATCTAGATTCTTTAAGCAATAGAGATTCATCTTTAGACAATAGAAGCTATTTTTCTTCCTTCTTTGTACGTTTTCTTACAAATAGTACACTCCCCCAAATCCATTGCTAATATGACATAGGGGACTAATTAAACATAAACCATGAACTCATTAGAATGGATTGATAGGGTTTGGACTCTAGTGAATTGCCAGACAAAAGAAAAGCAAGCAAGAAACAAGTCTCCTGTGTTCCATTTAAAATGATTTATTTATTAAAGGATTTGAGATATGGATTAACCTTCTCTCATTTTTTGTTGTTGTTCCTGCCTTGAATCCAAAAGCGCTTTGATAAATGGATCAAAAGCTATGCTGCTTCTGGGCAGTTTCATTCTGTCTCCATGTACTGGGCTATCATTCTGTTTTATTACTCCACTGTTCTATTACACCTTTCAGTAATGATCCTTATTGAATTACAGCAATACTCATGGTACCTCATAGAGTACAGAGAGCTGGGTGTGTTTCCCCGTTTCCTCTAAACAGTGGAAAATGCCAGAGAGGAAAACCTGATCTAGAGTCTGAAGCCAATTCTTTCAGCACCGTTAAGACCAGGCTGAGGCTGTCTAAGTAGTGAAAGTGCCCTATGGGCTCCCTAAAATGGATGTTTGGTCCATAAATAAAAACAACAAGCAAAAAAATTCTGGTTTTCTTCTTGATGGCTTTCCATCTTATGATTGTACACACTCCATTCATCCCCTTGAATCTAGCTCATATCTCACCTCCTGACCACCAATACCCACATCGATCTCTCCTGCCTTTGAAGTCAGGTATTCCCTATTTCACTCCTTTGGCACGTCCCTCATATTGCCTTGCATTGATATTTATTTTTTTCTATGAATATTTTTTTGTCATTTTATCTAGACTCTCAGTGTAATTCATTTGCCCACCAGAAAGAAACACATCTTGTTAAGCTGCCTTCTGCACAAGGCTCTGCTTAAGTGATGCTTGGGATGAGAATCATGACTTAATTGTCAGGTAAGTCTCACATGTCTGTCTATAACAATATGCAGAGAAATGCTTTAAGTCATGACTTTATGAAGACAAAATCAACAAAAAGTAAGGCTGCTTATTCAATAATTTAACAAGTGTTTATTGAACATTTACTATGTACCAGGCATTGTTGACTCAGATGTAGAAGATATAGACCCTGCCCTGGAGGAGCACAGACCAACGAAAGTCACATAAATAAGGGTTATAATAAAGGATATAATCACAGAGCTTTCTGAAACCAGACCCTGGGCCAATTTTCCTATACTGTGACAAGATTTGTCTTAGTGAAGGTCTATTGAAAAGTAAGCCCTTAACCTAGAAAGGTCCTATCTGATGGGTCCTCTCCTCCCAATTTAGTTTAATTTCTTGTCTTGCCCCTATGTTGTTCTCATCCCCTATCCCACTTTGCAGGGGTATCACTTTCTTATATCAAGGACATTGTTGAAATTACAGCAGTATCTTTCATTCTCCATCGAAAATATCCTATGTTTATATTTAAAATAAGGAAGCCCATTGTATCACATAGCCGGTAAAACACCTAACTGTAATGAGCAGATTTCCTCATTGTGTGCAGTGCTAGGTCTCCATATCTCTCCCTGAGCACGTCATATGCCCCTCTGCCTTGGAGCTTCTCATTTTGAAGCTGTCCTAATGGGAGGGATATTGTTTAGTTCCTTTTTGGGCCAGTGGAGAGCGGAGACCCAGTTGGAGATATTTTCATTAGTGTCCTGGCTATGCAAAACAGTTCTCCCATTGGACATGAACATGAATACTAAAACAAATTCCTTTGCAATATTAGTTTACATAGTCTTGCCTACCCTCCCCCAATTCAGCCATTTATGGGTATTTAAGCTTCTCAGAAATGGACTAAGGAGAAAGCTGTATTTTATAATCCTCTCTAACATCCTGTCTTTTACCACATTCCCAGCATCTAGGACAGGACATAGTAGGCACTTAATATTTGATTGACTTATGCATAATTGTTTTTAAGACAGTTTCTACGAGAATCTATCGTGCATGTTTTAATCAAACAAAAACTCATTTTTATGTCCATGATTGCAAAGCCCAGGCCTGCATTGTCCAATATGGTAGCTATTAGCCACGTGTGTGACTAGTGAGCATTTTCAATGTAGCTAATTCAAATTGAGATGTGCTATAAGTGTAAACAGATACATTTCACAAAGTTGGTATGAAGAATGTAAAATATCTCATGAATAATTTTTCCATTAGTTGTATATTACATGTGATATTTTGGCTTAAATAAAACATGCAATATTTATTTCTTTTATTTTTACAGTTTTTTTAAGGTTGTTAGTAAAAAGTTTGAAATTACATATGTGGTTTGCATTACATATATATTAAATTGCACTTATCTAGACAAGCTTAGATTACTTTTTTAAAAATCCAAGTGAATTTTTCATTTTCACAGGTAAGGGCCAGAAGAAAATAACCCAGGTTGAAATTCATTTGCAGCACTGCTGAGTCAATATATCAAAATGATATGAGGTCTTGGGACCAGATAAGAAGAGAGACTTGGATCTGAATATCAGTGTTCATATGAGTACATCTTACATGTAGTCTTCACAGTTTTGGTTGGTATCATAACAACATGCCTTTGAGTCCTATGGAAAACTGTAGGATACACAGCCCTATTGACAGTGAGAACTATTTGAGCTTACTGCAGGGAAAAGGGAGCTGGGATACTGTATGTTGGTGACAATCTTTAGTTACTTCTATTTATTGAAGCACAGTTAGAGGTAAACTAACCAAGGGAATACACGATATTCTCTCCAGTTTCAGAGCAAAGACAGTCATCAATCCAGTAAAAACATTTATGTTTCACTTTCCGGTTACACCATCTAATTACCATTTTGTTGTTGTTGTCATTGTTGTTGTTGAAAATCATCTTTTCCTATACAGAATTTGTTTGGACAAAGAATACAATTTTTTCTTTAGCTTAATAAAATATTTTGATAAATATAAATGTAACAGTTCATCATTGCTATTAACAATAGGGTTCCTGTGAGGATCAAATAGGTTAATACATACAGTCTCCAGGAACATCACTGGACCCAGAGTCATAGATACTCACCCACCCCCCTGTAGCATCCCTTGGGATTCCACCTTAGGCAGAAGGACGAGGAAGAGAAAGGGTGAAGGAGGAAAGGGAAGAAGGGGAGGTGAAATGGAGGAATGGGAGAAGAAAAACAGAAGCTAAGCCAGCAGTTACTTTCTCTTTCCCACTTGGTTAGTTACACAGGCTGTCTCATAGATGTAGTGATGTTTACATGCTACCTGAGAAAAGTTTCTGAAGTTTCATTATGTAGTTTCCAGTGTTGCCTTGGATCAAACACTTTAAAATCTCTGATGCTGTCTTCTCATCTGTACAAGGTACAGTGATGCCTTCTTTGTTTACCTTATTGAGCTAACAAATGGTAACAGTCTTCTAATAAAAAGAATGAAAAATAGCGTGAATAATTGAAAGAACTTGGGTTTTGGAATTAATTCTGAAGCAAAAATTTCTACTTTCTGACTTAAACCTCAATTTATAAAATGCAATAGGGATACATACCTTGTTCGTTGTGAGGACTAATTGAGACCCTTTTTGTGAAGTGCTTAGTATAGAACACATAATAGGAACTTGAAACAAAGTATCTGTTAGAATCTGTGTGATCAATGATAAGGTTGATATTCTGATACATGTGTGTATATACATATGGATAATAGATTAAATAACTGAGAATACCCAAACTCCAATTAAATTCACAGTAGAGAATCACTTATGAGTGTAATCTCAATGACAACACTCCATTTTTTTTTTCCATTTTCTTTAAGAGTAATTAAAGCTATTGTAAAACATCAAGGGTTAAATGGAAGTTGTGCAAAATGGTAGATTTTCTTAAGTGAACTTAAAGGTGGGAGGCACGAAGGTAGGTGACCATAAGAAGTTTCCAAGAGAAATGTTCAAATTCCCTCTGCTGGATTCTGTAAAATGCCCTGGAGGAAAAAAGCTCCAGATGGTTAAGACTTAAGAGAGTCCCAGAGTTAATCACATGGGCCTTCCCTAGGCAAAAAGAAAGAGTGGGGAAAGAAAAAAAAGTTAACCCAGCCAATAAAATGTAATATTTATCATTATTGCAGTGCTTTGTTTCTGTGGTGAATGCTGCTACATTTTGTGTATTATCTAATTTATTCTTGCAACAGTCCTGTGAAGCAAATATTTTTATTCCAAATTTATGGGTCTGGAAAATGAGTAAAATTCAAGTAACTACCTAGAGTCACTCAGATAAGTGGAGTAGAAGGGCTTAAACCCTGAATCCACGTGAACCAAAAACCCGTGTTCATAACAATGTTTTCATCTAGTACTTGCCATATTCCTCTAAAAGTCTACAGACCATAGAAACACAGAACTTCCTAGAGAAAGTTATAATAAAACAAAAGGATACTTCATACAGAAATATAAAGTAAACAGTTGTGCTTTTGCATACATTGGCTTATTCAAACAATCACCAAAAGCGGGGCTCATTTTCCCCATTCTGTAGGAAAGATACTGAAGGTGAGTATAATGACCTCAATCTCGTATAGTTAAATAGTAAAGTCAGGACTTGGATCATCTGACTCTGACTTCAGGACCAGGGCTTTTTTCACAGATACTTTACCTGTCTAGCAAGGTGAGGTAGACCTGGTTCTGATGGATTAGGTTTGCCCACGAAGGGAGGAGGCTCAGCTAGTGCACTAATTTCTCAGAAATTTCATCAGCATGACTTCAGTCCTGTTTCCAAAAAAATAACTTTTAGAGTGATTTGCTTTATTTGAAGGCACCAGTTTCAGGTCACCTAGATCTAGCCATCCTTGGACCAAGTGAGGACATTTGGTACCATCTCCCACCTCTCATATCCTCAAACTCTGTCTTCTTCCCAGTGCTCATGTTTTGCTCTTCTACCCAAGTGTAATTATCCACCCTTGACCCACTCAGAATATTATTATGGATCACATTAAGAATGCCTTCACGACGCAGCCAGGGTCTTCCCTTCCTATTCCTCTAATTTTTGCCTAAACATCTCTGTCTGCTCTCCAGTCCCTAGATCCTACCAATGAGCAATGCATGCTCTTTCATCTGCCTCCAGATCTCTCGGCCTCTCTCTATCCCAGGTGGCTGACCTGTGTGGCCTATATTAACATGTATGTGTTTGTGTGTGTGTGTGTGTGTGTGTGTGTGTGTGTTTCTCCTAATGCCTTTAAAATGTCAGGTTATACCCTTAATCTTTTAACCAAAATGACGCCAATATTTCAGGATACTATAACAAAAATATAAAGGTACCACAAGATTTCACTCTTATTTTATTCATTATCAAATAAGAGATAGCAAAAACTATTACTTGCACTGTTCTCAGCATGGAAAAGAAAATTGAATTACTGAATTTGTCAGTGGACCCTTCTAGCCTAGATCTGGTGCTAACTCACTTGGCAACAGGAGGGTGCTGAGGGCTGCACCACACAACCTGTGGCTACTTCCCTCAGTAACTGCACGTGATGTATTCCAACAAAATAATGGCTTTTCTTTGTCTTATTTGAAATAAAGGACACATTTCTCTCTAATTAGTGTATAGTGTGATAGCAAAGGGGAAAACAAGAAATATTTATAAATAAACTTTAAGCAAAGACTTGCAAATTTTATAATCAGAATTACAGAGTATATTTGGGAGAGGTAAAGTAATATTTGAATACCTTGCTTAGTAAGACATTGATTAGAATTTTTAGCACCATCTGCTCTTATAAAAAGAAAAATATACTACTGGACAATGCCAGAGTCTCAAGCTCAAGGAGATGATAACTACAAAGGAGAAATTAATCTCAAGTGAAGATTGTAGATAGGAATTTCTTTGTTCCTCTACAAAACTCAGAGGCTTAAAGAGATGCTGCACCATTCCTGTAGTCTGGATCAAGGTTATCAAATACTGGGAGATTCAGTTTCCAGAGTGATCTAGATGCAGTAACTGAATGGAACATTGAACTTTCTCCTATGGGAAGGGATAGTGTGTTGTTTTGGAAGGAAGGGTACACATGAGTAAGTGGTGGTAGAGGAGAGATCTTATGATAGATATGATTAGTTGTCCATCAGACTCTTGCTCCCTTCCATTGTATAGAGTCATTGCCAGGAAAGAGCTGGAAGACTAGGCACTATTTCCTAACTTGCTTTGCATCCATGTGGGGTAATATGACTGACTACTGGCCAATTCAATGCCAGTGGAAGGGATGCGCGCTGCTTTTAAACCTGGCCAATAGAAAAATCATGTGAGGGCTAGCAGCTAGCTCGGTCGGTTACAGCATGTTTTTATAACACCAGGGCCAAGAGTTCAGATCCCCTTATGGGCTAGCTGGGAAAAAAAAAAAAAAAAGGAACAACCAACAACACACACAAAAAAAATACGATTTTTTTTTTACGCGCTCTC
Organism: Cynocephalus volans; assembly: GCF_027409185.1. Lineage (NCBI taxonomy): Eukaryota > Metazoa > Chordata > Mammalia > Dermoptera > Cynocephalidae > Cynocephalus > Cynocephalus volans. Next base: position 128,893,773 of record NC_084463.1, read on the forward strand.
ATCCCCTAATTTTGCTCATTCATTGCCCCTCAGAACAATCTTAGAAGTGAAGTGTTCAGGATGGCATCAGCCTATGACTCTGATGAGTGCATAGAACAAAATACCAATCCATCTTCTCAAACTCTACTCATTGGGCTTTATGTGAGCAAAACATAAAATTTTAATCGTATTAACCCCCTGAAATTTTGGATTCTATTTGTTATAGCAGATGGGATTGTCTTAATATATGCAGATTTCAGGAATTTTTCCCCACTGGAATTCTGATGTCAAGTGAATTGGAATAAGAAACTTAGCAAATGAAGCATCTGGGAAGAATGAACTTGCAGTGACAAGACTCAAAACCAAAAGCAGGATCTTTGGAGCCAGACAAATCTCAGTTTAAATTCAAGATCTCCAACTTATTAGTAAGTGGAGTGACTGTCATGAACTAACATTGTTTACTGAATGTCTACTATTTGCCTGACACTGGGAAAATTGCAGCAAATGGAATAGAAAATAATTTTCTGTTATTTTGATGCTTATATTCTAGTCAGAGAGGTTAACAATACACAAATAAAAAAGTAAATGTATAGTACAATATCGGGTAGTGACAGGATATATGAAAAATAATAAAGAACAAGGAGCTAGAAGGGCAGTGTGTGCTGCATTAGATAAAATGATATTCAGAGAAGGCTGCTTTAAACAGGAGACACTTGACTAGAAAAGTGCAAGAAATGACAAAGTCAGCTGAGTGGCTATTAAGAGAATAGAGATTCCGGTTGGGGGAAGAACAAGTATACAGGCCCTGAGAATGGCAGGTGCTTAGCATGTGAAGAAACAAGGAGGCCAGCACTTCCGGAATCCAAAATTGAAGGAGAAACATAGTAGGAAATGAGAGCAGCAAGGTGCGCAGTGGCCAGATGATATAGGACTTTGCCTCAGGTCAGGTTTCCTAGAAGCAGAACATAAAACTAGATTTTGTCTGAAATTAATTTACAGTTGCCCCCCTTTTCCACGGTTTTGCGGTCTGTAGTTTCAGTTATCTGTAGTCAAATGTGGTCTTAAAATATTGAATGAAAAATTCCAGAAATGAACAATTCATGAGTTTTAAATTGTGCATGTGAATCATCCCTTTGTCCAGCTTATCCATGTGGTACATGCTACCTGTCTCTTAGTCACTTAGCAATCATCTGGGTTATCGGGTTGGCTGTCACGGTATCGCAGTGCTTGTGTTCAAGTAACCCTTATTCTACTTAATAATGGCCCCAGAGTGTGATACTAGTGATGCTGACATATTGTTCTATTTTGTTATTAGTTATTGTTATTAATCTCTTATTGTACCTAATTTATAAATTAAATTTTATCACAGCTATGTAGGTACAGGAAAAAATATAGTCTACATTGGGTTTGGTACTATGGTTTTAGGGAACCACTGGGGGTCTTGGAACATATCCCCTGAGGACAAGTGGGGACTACTGTGTAATAAAATCCCTTCTCTCTCTTACCTGACCTTATCTATAGGAGATCTTAGTCTCTGGTTACCATGTTCTGATACCGTGTTGCTGCACCGGTACATTTGAGTTAAAACTGTGCATGAGACTAATAAGAGATCTCCCAGTACATACATCAATTGCCAAAAATATGTAGGCGCAACTCTTTCTCATGATGATCAGGGTCAATCACTTCTGCTCATCACCCCATTCTTTGCCTACTGACCTATAAGCACAAAGTATATCCAAAGTAACCAGGTGGCAGTTGTAGCTTTAAGTATAGTGGAACTCTTACTGTATCCCCTAGGAGAAGCATCCTTTCTTGCCTGGGACCCAGGACCCCTAGACCAGGGATCAGCAAACTTTTTCTATAAAGGGCCAAAGAGTAAACATTTTAGGTTTTTAAAGCCACATACAGTCTCTATCATGAATTCCTTTAAAAAAAAAAAAAAACCTTTAAAAAATGTAAAATCCATTCTTAGCTCATAGGTTCATAATAAAAAGAGGCTGTGGACAGGATTTGGCCCATCAGTCATAGTTTGCTGATTTCTGCTCTAGATCCACAGAGCCTAAAGTGGTAGGGACAGAAAACAGAAATTACCTAGATGAGTCACAAGTAGTGAACATGCTCAGAGCCACTTCTACTTCCTCCCCTAGATTCCTGGATTCCTATATTCTACCCATCTAATCCTTGATGAGAAAGAACACATGCTGTTGGGTCTATACATAGCTTCTGACTCTGCTAACATAGTTACTTCATTCATAAGCACTGGGGTACTGGGGTGACTAGGGACAGATATTGGCTGATGTCAGCTGGCCAAGTCATTTTGTCCTCTTTTGCAGTGAATGTTTTCTGGTGGCATTCAAGGGCAATACAAAGATTGCTGCACTTTGAATTTGCCTATAGAATTTGATAATATCAAATAGCCTCAGCTTTCCCTGATTTATCAGGCTCCTCCATTCTTGCTATTAGATATTTTGAGAAACATGAGGGGGTGAAAATCAGGTGATAAATTTCAACTCATCAAACTCAAAGACCACAGTGTCCTTTCCGTGTCCTTTCCTTACCTTTCATCTGTATGCCCTCAGTCTCCCTTATCCCCAGAGCATTGTCCTATTAAATACAGAATACTTAGCTGAATCTGACTTTTAGAAAAACAAAAAATATTTTTTAGTATACGTAAATGCATCCAACATTTGTGACATGCTTACACTAAAAAAAATTACTTGTTGTTAAGCTGAAATGCTAATTTAACTGATCGTTCTGAATTTTTACTTGCTAAATCTGGCAAACCTACCATTCAGTACATCTACTACTGTTGCCTGACTTCACACTCTAATATACTTTACCTTTATTCCAATTCTCTAGTCATATTTCAAACTCTGCCCGGCACTAGTGGTTTCCTAGGCTTTCATACCCCTATAACCCTACTGATCTCAATGTTCCCTCAGCCTAGAATTCCTCTCGTCATGCACTCGTATATAGAAGAAAATCCAACTCATTCTTGAAAGCCCAGCTCAAATGTCACACCTCTATGAAACTTTCCCCAGTTCTCCTTGTCAAATTTAATTGCTTTTTCACTTTTGCTCCCATAACAATATAGGACAATATGTATTTTATTGAACCTTATATTTTCACTACATGTTTGTATATATTGCTCTCTCCCACTGGATTGTTAAGCTTCCCACTTCTTTTTTCCTCTACTGCCTCACTAAAACCAAGCACAATATCTTTGAAAATGAAAGATTAAAAAAATATATTTCTCATTCCAATTGAATTAGACCACGACATTCCAATCCAATCCAGTGGCAGACTGAGCATGAAATATGCTCCAGTTGATAGCGAATAGCATTGATGGTAAAAATGACAGTTACCTTAGCTGTGTTTTGTCCTGAGAAGACAGCTTTGTAGATAATCTAAGAAAACACATGGCAAGACCAGTTGCACATAAGAAGAGCCAATGTTACATAGGATTTTTAAAGTAGTGATTAAAAAACCCTACAGCATTAACACCACAATGTGTGGGTATGGAAATCATCAAGTCGAAGGTATACCTGTTCCCCAATGTTCATCGCAGCACTCTTTACAATAGCCAAGAGTTGGAACCAGCCCAAATGCCCATCATCAGATGAGTGGATACGGAAAATGTGGTACATCTACACAATGGAATACTACTCAGCTATAAAAACGAATGAAATACTGCCATTTGCAACAACATGGATGGACCTTGAGAGAATTATATTAAGTGAAACAAGTCAGGCACAGAAAGAGAAATACCACATGTTCTCACTTATTGGTGGGAGCTAAAAATTAATATATAAATTCACACACACACATACACACATACACACACAAACCGGGGGGGGGGGGAAGAAGATATAACAACCACAATTATTTGAAGTTGATACAACAAACAAACAGAAAGGACATGGTTGGGGGGGATGGGGGGAGGGAGAAGGGAGGGAGGTTTTGGTGATGGGGAGCATTAATCAGCTACAATGTATATCGACAAAATAAAATTAAAAAAAAAATAAAAAATAAAAAAATAAAAAAAATAAAAAACAAACGTTTGAAACTGCAACCATTAATAAAGTAAAATGGTCTGGGAAACACAAAATAAAAAGTATGATTATTTCATAGTCACATGCAAAGCCCATCACACCTCATTTTCAAAACAGTGTAACTGAGGGAAAAGTCCCGGGTTTGTTCTTTCCTGTCATCAAATCAGCTTGTTTTTACTACATGGTCACATATCATACTTGATTCCTGACCAATCATGTTAGATATGCCCTCCAACTCTAAGAAGCACTGCTGGAAAATCTCCTAAGCAATAACAGCTCATCAGCAGTATTACACTGAGAAATCTGGACAGGCTATGGAGAAAGCACCAGTCCCAAAATGTAAAGATGGGGGACAGAGTTCAAGCTCCACCCCTTCTTAACTGGATAACTGTGGGCAACTCCTTTGATGTCCAGGAACTTTAGTTCCCTAATGTGTAAATTCATCAGTTCTTCTGGGGACCAAGCATGGTGGTCGTTAGTAAGAACAGTATATGAAAGACTTTTTTTTTTTTTTAAAGAAAATAGTTGGATTTAGAGGTCAAATACTTCTACAACAGAAAGTCATGAATCTCAGCCTCTTGCTCCTGGTAGTGCTAATTTTGACAACTTCAGTGAATACCAAAGTCTTTACAACCAAGTGATCTGGTGAGAAGAATGTTTATTTAGCATCTGTCCATGTGGTAGTTGGTTGGCTCTCATAATAAAGTGTTTCCTTCCACGCACCCATTTTGGAGAAAGTGAGCGTGTTAGTCCACACTTCCGTGAACAACCCCCCCCCCCCGAGCTGGGGCTGTGAGGGAGCCAGGGAGAGAGGAGTACAGTGCTAATGCCTCTTGCAAACTCCTAGAGTTTGATTCCTCAGGCCCTTCCAAGATATTTAATGTTTATTAAGGATGGAATGAATGAGTTCTGTTGGTAGCAAATGGCACACCCCAGCACTAGCTTTGGTAGAGTAGGGAGAAAGGAAAATGATTCTTTTTCCTCTGTCTAGTAGTGGAAACCAAAAAAAAAAAAAAAGAAGAAGAAGAAGAAGAGAGAGAGAGAAATGATGTTATTATTTTTCCTCCTGGTTGGGAAGAGTTTCTCACAACTCTAATCAACAGAATGCTTTTTTTCACACAGAGACTTGTGGGATGACGATAAATGTATCCAACCACTCAGGTTCAAAATAGGTCACTTCTTTGGTGTAAAATTGCTTTGGGGGTTGGAAAAGATGAGACAGGAATAGATTTTTGTGGCAGGGTGCACCCTGGGGACTAGGCCTACATCTGCTATTATCTTCTTTTAGAAATTCTGATCATCTACATCAAATTTCTAGGTTTGGACTAGCCCCACCCCACTCCTTGAGCCTAGCACAGTACCTTATACAGCCTGTGGGCTCAATAAATATTTTGTGCAAATGAACCAAAAAGAAATAAAAGAGCATCACACAAGTGGCAAGGAAATCAAAGACCCATTCCTCTCACGAGGAGACTTTCTCCCCAGGGAAACATCTGGTGTTTGAAATATTGGGGCCTGTCCTTTGAGACATTTTTCTCTATTAAAAGGCTTGCAATCACTTACTCTGCATGAAAAACTAGAAGTACAATCAAATTACTCATTGTGCATACAAAATAGTGACTTTTAATTTTATTCACCCCTCCTCGGTCTACAGAAATAGAGAAAGAACTCCCACTTGATTATAAAAACAATAAATATTTTTAAACACAAAATATAATTGGCTTTGAAACAGAATCAAGACACAGTCCCATATATGTGATAAGTCTCTGTCTGCAGCCACAGGCATGTGCCCCTCTGCTTTCCTGTATCGCATACAAGATTAAATGGGACAGCATAGATACAACATGCCCACTTGTTCATGAAAAAGGAATATTCCAGCATTCATCCATTCAAAGTGAACAGAGCCTTGTCTGAATAAATGCCTGTATCTAGCTAACTTTCATCTCTTACCATGTAACTTATTTAAAAGATGGGAATTATCCCTTCTGCCTACCATGAGAGTATCTCTAGCTAAGTTCTCTCTGCACTAAAATGTCTCTCATCTCTTTATTTTATTTTATCAACATTTATTATCTATCACATGTCAGACACTGTACTCAGTCTTTGGGATGAAAAAAGAGATAAAGAAATGTAGCAAGTCTGTTGAGGACAAGCAAAATAGTAAGAACAAAAACAGAAAGTCTCTGAGGGTAAATATCTTGATTCCCTGGGCTTCGTATCCCAGTGCCTATCACAGTGTCAGGCACATGCATCAGAAATGTTAATGGAAATAAATGCTTCCTAATAGAGATAAGTACAAGTGCCCCAGGACAGAAAAGAGATTTAGTGGCAGTTTTAAATAAACTGAGGCCTGAAGAATAGGTCAGCAGGTGTTGAGGAGAGGAAAGGCATGCCCAGGAGAAGTGGTGTATGTGAAGGCAGGAGGAATGAGCGGCTGGTGCACGGTGGACTCAGAGGATGGAGAGTAGCTGGGTATGGCTTGAGTTTAGCTTGTGTTGGGGGCAGTAGCAGGAGATAAGAATGAGATCAGTAGTAGGAGACAGTTGGGGGTCTTGATGTTGTCTTAAGAAGTTTAAACTCTAGTTACTTTTTAAGTTGTAACATGTGACAAATTAAATATATGCCATATATACCAGATTAAATCACAATCTCATTGGGGCCAATCTCTATGTAAGAGTTTTCTGATGTACCCTAGATTCATAGCATAGTGCTATACACAGAAGGAAATCATTATCATTATCATCACCATCATCACCATCATCATCATCTAACATTTTCTGAGCTCTTACTATATGCCAATTCCTGTGCTGATCTTCTAAACGTCACAATAAGTGACGTTTGAGATAAGTACCTGTCCTCACTTTATCCATAAACAAATACAGGACTGTGGAAAATTAGGTAACACCTTTAATTCCATATGGCTAGCAAATGCCAGAGCAGCTAAAACTCTTAACTAAATTGGATATACAACTCATACGTCTCCTCTCTTGATAAACATCTGTTGAATTATTAAATTTCTATTTTTTTATCCAACCAAAAGTAATTGCTTTAACGATCAACTCTACTTGATTTTACCAAGGCTTCTTTTCTTTTAAGCGAATAGTGTGATAAGGTAGGCAATGTGTTTGGAACGTGCAGTTGGGTCGGACGAGCTGCTGACCTTCTGGACTAGACTGAATCCCACCCTCATCCCCATCAGTCGTCACACACATTTAATCTGTTAAATCAAAAAAGTGCAGAAGCCTATGTGCATTTCATCAGCTACGCAAGCTTTCTGTCCTCTTTACCTTCCCCCCAAATTGACAGGTATCATTAAAACCTCCTCCATAAAACTTTTTAGCAGTTATCTAAGTTCCAATCTCTATGGAAAGAATAAATGAAAGTACATTTTTTTAAATGTATAAACTGAATCTTCAGAGGTACAGCGTTGGAGGTTGTCATGGCAACTTCTCTCTCTCCTTCCCACTGTTTTTGGCGAGTTTTTTATTAAACAAAACAAAAAAAAATTTTAAATACCCTCATTAGCCCCATCACCATTTCCAGTGGAATCAAATCATTTCTTCCAAATGTCTTATGGCCCAAGCCACACACTCATAATACACTGAACACTAAGGAAAATGCGTACTTTAGTTTCCAAAATTAGGAACTGAGAACTGAATACATTCGCTCACTCATTCACTGCATTTAATCCAGGACTCTCTCTTATAAAGTTCTAATCTAGGCCCTTTGTGAATATAAGACAAGGTCCTCACTTACAGGAGTCTAGCATCTAGGAGGAGAGATCAAACAAGTACCTGGATGTGTTTTCATGCAACAGATAAGAAAAGTTCAAGATGTTGAAAGGGGTCACAGGAAAAAGCAATCTTACCCAGCTAGTGCCAGCACATAAGGCTTCTTGGAAGAAGTAGCATTTAAATGTATCCTTGAAAGTTGACTAAGAATTAAAGGGTGTGAGGTTGAGTTTAATTATAACAGGTTTTCTAGGTCTGGCTGGAGAGCCTAGTCTCTACTTACTAGTACTCTCTACATACTTTTGAATCCCACTGTGATACCTATGATATATCTGGATAATAAATCTGAAATTGCAGTACACCACTAAATGGGGAGACAACCTGAGGGCTTGGCAGGATAAAGAGGAGGAAAATAGGGAGTTTAGAAATATCAGCTGGTGTGAGGATACAATAGCACTTCATTGCCCATGTATCTAGCTTGAGGTAAAAATCACTGCCTCTCCCACAAGTTAACTGACCAGACACAAAAAAATCACATAAACATTTCTTGTAGGAACATTAAAGGCACTCCTAGCCAGGGTCGAAACTAAATTTTCTCCAAAGCACAATGGAAAAGTTTTACAAGGAAAGATTCTATGGTTCTTTTTCTATAAATAATGTCTAAACTTTTTTATTTCTCATTATTTTCTTTGATTATGTATTTTGTACTACATTTATTCAGTGATAGAGCTTAGAAACCAAAAGCAAATCTTAAAGGATGCTTAAAGCTCTCTCTCCCTACACTTGTCATCTCATTGAAACAAAGGACAAAAATGCATTTCTCTTGGACCCATGAATTACTGGAAGTTAGCAGGTACCAGCAAATATTTGTGCATTATGGTAAAAACGCTTCTTGGACATTCAGCTAAGATGGAGCTGACCCTCAGGTTACCAAAGTAACTCTAAAGGTGCCCTGTCCGAAAAAAAATAAATAAAACAGTCATTCCACTAGCCCTTGGGAACACCTACAGTTTTTACCCTAAATTTTAATCCAAGAGCTATGACTTAGGTTAAATCAGTAGTTACTAGCCTAGGCTTCCTAAAATCAAAGTATATTTTAAACAAAGGAAATAGATTGTCAAGAGAAATTTTTGATATTTTTAAATCTCTTACAAGTTCTTTATTTTCATATGGCAAGGTTGGAAATTTCCTTGCTTTTCATTGATCATCTCAGGGTGGTTACATAGCGTATATCTCATGCACATCAGAAGCTCTGTCTGGCAGCTGTTTAAGTCCCTGGTTAATTAAAAAATGGGGAAACAAATTAATTATTTCTTAATATATTCAGTTGGTGTGATAGCTAAATTTTTTAGAATAGTGAGTTCACAGAGAATATTCAAATAAAAATAAAATGATCCATAGTAATAAAAAATCTGGGATTCAGAAAGTTTTAATAGTTCAGCTAGGTACCTATAATCTCCACTAGCGTATCAAGAAAAACTCATCTTTCATAGGCAGTAGGAACAGGACAAGGGACAGATAAGTTTTGCTATATAAAAGAACTACAGGAGAAATAACTAAAGCAAAAATTAAAATAAAGAAATATTGAGCCTGATGGAAGCCAGGAATACCCAGAGCATTGGGTTCCTGAACAGCAAAGCAAACATGGATGGACTCCTCAGCAACTTGGTCTTAAACCCAGCCCTGTCTAAAGCAAGTATTCACATACCATTAAAATAGCATTGTAACTGGCAAGCAGCAAGTTCATCACATAAATGGCTGTGACTAACAGATTAAGTTAATTAAATTCTGGGAATAAAATCTCAGAATTATTCTGCCATGATGGTTTATGTCATGGCTTAATAGAAAGGTGACATGGGCTTAATTCCCAAATCAAGCTGTAAATCACTGGACTCAGAGTCAGGAAATAATAGATTCTAATGACCCTGACTTACTGTGTGACCTTGGGCAAGTCATTTAACCTCTCTGTGCTTCCAATTGTTAATTTATAAGATGAAAGCAGTGTGTTCTTGTCTTTGAGCCACAGGAATGCAGTGGAGAAATTTATGTACGAGTATTCTGAGTTCTGCGGGAGATATTTAGATTCTTCCTAGATCCAAAAGCTAATGGCTTTTTTTTTTTGCCTTGGGGTGTTTATCTTAATTGACATTTCTTCAGATTTACTAATACCAGGGAGACCAGCTATGTCTAGACTTCTTCAGGGCCATTATATGTAGCTGTTACAGAGCAAATTATCAAAGGGAATTCACTGTGTAAATCCATCACCTTTCAACCACAACATTCAAAATGACACCAGCTTCCTCAAATTCCCACTAGCATTTTCTTTCTAAGGGATCTATGCCCTTTTAGCTCATTTTGACCTTACAGTGCCCCAAAGAGAGACTTGTACTAAAATCCTCAATCTTCATTACAGATAGAAAAACTGAGAAAACAAGAGATAAATAATGGGTCCAGGGAGAGATGAAATGAATTTCCAGTAGAAGTGAGATTACAACGTTCAGCTCTTGACTTTCTGCCCCACAGGAACAGCTTGCGTGGTAGAATTTAAGTGAGAGACATTGAAAGGTGCACCTGTCATAAAATAGGCCCCTTATCAGTCTGCTAAAGTATCTTATATTTGCCCTGACCCTATGCCTAAAACAAATTAATAATAATAATAATAATATAGCTAATAGTTATTGAGTATACACCTTCTGCCAAGTATTTATGTCTCATTTAATTCTCACAACAGTCCTAGTGATGTGTAGCAAGGTTGAATAAATTACTCAAGATCATACAGCTAGTGGACTAGGCATTAAAAGTCCTTGTTAAAGGGCAAATGTTTATCTAGTAAGTTGATATATATTGGGAGTGATAGTGCAGTTTATAGAAAAAGGGTGAAACTTTGAAGTTAAGAAGGTTCGAGTTGCAAACCTAACTTAGCAGTTCAAGAATCATGAAACATTTGGTATGCTGCAGTCAAAACCAAATTGCAAATTGAATGTACATTACTCCCCGACTTGAGAACATTTTCTGGCTCCCCATTGCTCTAAGTCCCTTCGTGATTCACCTTTTCAGCCTTTCTAGCATCATCTCCCATCACCCTCCTCCTTCTCCCTGGGTTAGATCATGCCCCACCACCTTTTCAGTTTTTTCTACAGGCCATTTTCTCTCCTCTACCGCAGACTCTTTTCATATTCTGTTCCCTTTTCCTGAAATCCCTCCCCTATCCCGTCCCTCATCTTGCATCAACAGTTGAGCAGCTCCACCATCTATCAGGGGGCCTTCACCTTGGCCTAAATTTTATTATTCCACAACTTGTCATGACATTTAGACAGGGACACTGAAGTTCAGAGGTTCTAATCAGTTGCCGAAGGTCACATTGCTAGTTGAATGGCAGAGCTGAAATTCAAATCTAGTGCTAACTACGAAGTTTAGGTTCTTTGCACTTACTTAAGCTGTCTCTGGCTTAGGTAACAGCAAATTTCAGCCTTAGTCTGGAGGCCTTCTGATACATCTGGAGAGAAATCAAGGGCCTCCAGTTCTTCCCCACTTTCATTCATTTCTCTACTAAAATTAGGGCAACTCGGGCCATAATGTTTAGGCCTTTTGCACAATACTGACTAAAGTCTCACACTGCCAAGGAATGCATAAAACTCCACCCAGTTGGCTGACCTAAGATACTTTCTGCCTAATGATCTATCCCAATGGTATTCCAAAGGAAGGCCACAAAGGCTAAGTAACTCTGTCCTATTTTTACTCATGGATGCGGTGACTTGATAGAGACTTATGATAAAATCAGAAGTACTTGGGTCACTGAGATTGAATTGTTGTGAGGATTACACCAGCCAATCAACTTGAACAAACTTTGAGAATTGCTGAGTGTTCCGCCATTTGCTCATTTATTCAATACATTCTTCATGAGGGACTACCACACTGCATTACAAGGAATAGGTGAGACTTGGGTTTCATCATTTTGCTATCCTAGCAGAAATCATACCAGAAACAAGTAAACAAATTTGCCAGTAAATGATTGCAGACTGTGCCTATGAAGGAAATGCACAGAACGATGTGACGGGAATAATGAAGAAGGGAGGGCTGCTTCAAATTGTCTCTTTTTGGAGCTGGGAACTCTGCAGGATATGAAAAAGTTTCCTCCACATGTAAAGAGCTGGGAGAGAAAACTCCTGCTATCAGGAAGTGTAAATGTCGAGACCCTGATTCAGGCCCAGTGAGCTTGATACAATCGAGGGACTAAAACAAGAGAGAAGGAAGCTTTATTGGGAAGGAGAGGACAATGAAAAGACCTTCATTCAGTCTCTCACACACATTTACTGAGCACCAACCATTTGCTAAGCTCTGTTCTAGGTGCTGGAGATAAACCAACGATTAAAACAGAGAAGCTCCTGCTCCACCGGAGTTGACATTCCAGCAGGAGTTTGGAGCAACAGGCAGGCTTCATGCCTTTGGGGGTCTTCCAAGGCACAGAAAAGAGTCTAGAGCTTACTCTAGGTGGAATGTAAAGCCAGTAAGTGACTTGATCTGATAAATATTTTGAAAGCTTGCCAGGGCTTCCTCTATGTGGTAACAGCCAAAAACATCCATAAAGGTTGTCGTGATTTTTATTATTATCAATAATAAATATCCTGATACTCTCTTGCTTACATTTTTCAAAGCAGAAGTCTTGTCAACACAATGACAAAAATTTCAAACCACTAGAGGGAATCGTTTACAAAAGGACACCAACAGAGAACAGTATTGTTTGCTCTCAGAGCCTATTTCCTCCAGATAATTTCTAAGCTAAAACTAACTGACACATTAGCCAATAATGCTTATAAGGCTTAAGAAGTCACCAGAGGTAAGGTGAAAAGTCGTAGAAGAAACAATGGCCATCTGTGAATATAAGGATAATTTGTAATCAATCATATCCTTTTCCTCTCTTAGCTTCTTCTATCCCTGTTTAATGATAGACCTCTTTATACTATGGGTAATAATCAGATACCACCTGATTCTTTTATGCAAGGAAGTAGGCAACTCTCAGAGCCTCTCGCAAGAAAGTGGGCTAATTTCCTGCCTCCTTTGATCTTGGGAAATATTGTTCTCACCTGGAAAGAACATGGGTTTTGGACCAGGAGATCCCGATTCACATCCTAATTCCAAAATTTGGGTACATTATGTAGCTTCTTAAAAATAAGGAATTGAGAACAGGTATTTAAGTTAAAACTTATGTACAAATGTTCATAGCAGCAACTATTCATAATAGTTCAAAAGTGGAAACAACCCAAATGTCCATTACGTGAGGAATGAATAAATAAAATGTGCTATGTCCATACAATGGAACATTATTTAGCCATAAAAAAGAATGAAATACCGATACATGCTACAACATGGATAAACCTCAAATATTGTGTTAAATGAAGAAAGCAAGACACAAAAGGTCACATCTTATATGATTCAATTTAAATGAAATAGCCAGAACAGGTAAACTCATAAAGACAGAAAGCAGATTACTAGATGTCAGAGACAGCGGGGGAGGGAGGATCCCAGAGGCTGGGGAAGTAGTTAGGGTGAACTCCTTAATGAGTACAGGGTTTCCTTTCTGGTACTGGAAATGTTTGCCATTAGGTAGAGGTGATGGTTGTATAACTTTGTAAACATACTAAGAGCCACAGAAGTACACACTTTAAAAAAGTTAATTTATGTTACATAAGTTTTTCTTCAATTATAAAAAACAAACAAAAAAAGGAATTCCAAGAGCCAGTACTCCTCCTCCCATTTTTTGTAGTGATAGCCTAATTTTGGTACAAAAGTTATGCTTGTAAACTATGTTTCAAAGACACCTAGAGTTACTCATGGCCCTCAGGAATTTTGGGATAGCTATCTTTTCTGTTTTATATCTTGTTACCCCATGTAAGATTTAATATCTGTCTTCCATATGGTTCTTTGTCCATATGGGATTTTTTTTTTCAGTTTCCATATTTACAGCAAGCAGACTTTATCTGCTTTTATACCAAAGGAGTTACAAAATGATAAGCAAAGGACCTAATTTAAACTTGGGAGTATGTATTTTGTATTTAAAGTATGTAATGTTACGAGTTGAACATTTCAAAGGATTTAACTGATTAGCCACGTATTCATTGAGTAATTGATTTTAGACATGATTTCTGTTTGAAAAGTATAATAATATTTAGTCAAAAAACAATAATCAAAAATAGGCTTTTCTATGCACAAAAATCACCTCCAAAGAAATTTAAAAGCTCCTTTGGTATTTTTTATTCAATTAAACTATCCATACTCTAATCATCTCTCATTAATGCACATATATGTCAGTTCCCTTATCCAGGGCCAAATTGCACTTTTTCCTTTATTCATTGTACCCACATGCCTTCAACCCTCCTTTCTCATAATATTGTTTATAGCAATCTTAATTTCCATTTGCATGGTATGCCAAAAAAAAAGTGCTTCCACTTTTCTCTCTTCCACCCAGGCTCAGAGCAGGAACCCTTAATTAATCACGGAACAGTTTTTCACAGAATTTGGCTATTTCCTCAGAATCTTTCTCAAAACAGCCTTTTAGGTGACTGCTGCCAAGTTATTAGAAATCACACACAAAATGAAATCTGTTGATCACCCCCAGTTTTTATGCCTGAATTGTTTTGTCAGCCCCACTTCTCCGTCCCACACACCTTAGCAAATAGAATAAAACTAGCACTCTGCACCACATCTAGTATATGAGCTTGTCTGTCCAAGGCCCATAAAAAAAGTAACTGTTCAACAACAGCTCTGATATATGTTCACAATCTGTTGCTAGGCATAGAGCACATTCAAATTGATTACTGAATGTTGCACATCATAAATATATACAATTTTTGTCAATACAAAAATGAATTTAAACAAATAAAGTGATTACTAAGACTATTCAAATCTGGGTAATTCTAAAATGGGCTCTTTCCTGTTGCAAAATTCCAGAAAATAGGATAGTCTTTTTCCAGGCGATAAAGATATTAACTCCCCTATGCTAGGCCTATCTCTAAATTGTCCTATCTAAAATATTAAAACAGCCCATGGTACAATTGCACTTTGCAGACCGTAATTAAATGGAATCATCTTTAAGACCTATCTTTCCCTAGATAGTCCCTTGGAGGAATATAGCATAAAAGCTCTATCCCAATGGCATATTATGGTGTATTAATCTGCTATCAGGATGCATTACCAGTAATTCTTTCAATACATTAATGAATATACGGTGGTTTACTAAAGGTCAACTGCATCATCAAATGAGGTTCCAACTGACAGAGTCACTTATAATTATAGAACAAATAGTCCAGAAGCAAATTCATTAATGGATTTATTCTCAAGATAGCCCCAATAAAGTAGTTTCCCAAGAAAATTTAACTAATTCTGCACTAGTATGCCTAATTCCAGATGCTACCAGATTTTCATATTTCTCCTCAGCATTCAGAAGCCTCCTCCTTGCCAAATATACATGCACACCTTATGTGTCTATTTCTGGATTGTTTTAACTCTCCCTGTCTCTTTGTTTGATAATGTCTTCTTTATTCCATGACTTACAATTATGAACTGGTAGAAGCACATCTAACACTATTCACCAGTGAAAAAGATGAAAGTTTTTTTTCCTAGGATCAGGAACAAGGCAGGGATGCCTACTCTTCTCATTTTTATTCAGCATAGTACTGAAAGTCCTAGCCAGAGCAATTGAGCGAGAAAAATAAACCACAGGCATCCAAATTAGAAAATAAGAGGTAAAATTAACTAAAAAAAAAAAAAAAAAAAACCACCAAAAACCTTGTTAGAACTAATGAGTTCAGTAAAGTTGCAGGATACAAAATCAAAATTCAGAAATCAGTTGTGTCTCTATATTAACAACAATTCATCCTAAACAGAAATTAAGAAAACAGTTAACTCTATTTATCAGAAAGAATAAAGCATTTAGAAATAAACTTAAACAAGGAGGCAAACAACTTGTACATTGAAAACTACACAACACTGACAAAAGAAATTATAGAAGATGCAAGTAAATGGAAAGACATTGTGTTCATGGATTAGAAGACCTAATGGTAAAATGCCTATATTCCCCAAAGCAATCTAAAGGTTGTATGCAATGCCAAAACAATCTAAATGGCATTTTTCACAGAAATGGAAAATTCCTTATTTCATTTCCTTATTTCAAATTATATATTGCAAAATATATAATTACAAAAATATATTACATAATATACTGCAAAATATATTTCAAAATATATTACAAAGCTAGAAATTAAAAAAGGATGGTACTGGCATTAAAACATACAGACAGACTAATGGAAAAGAATAGAGAGACCAGAAAGAAACCCATGCATATACAGTCAACTGATGTTCAACAAAGATGCCAAGAATATACAAAAGATAGTCTCTTCAACAAATGGTTTTGGGAAAACTAAATATCCACAGGCAAAATAAATGGAAATGGAACCTTATCTTATACCACATACAAAAATAAACTCAAAATAGGTTAAAGATTTAAATTTAAGTCCTGAAACATTAAAACTCCTAGAAGAAAACATAGGGAAAAATCTCCATGGCATTAGGTTCAACAGAATTTCTTGGATCTGGCACCAAAAGCAGAAGTAATAAAAGCAAAAATAAATGAGTGGGACTATATCAAACAAAAAGCTACTGCACAGCAAAGAAAACAATCAACAGAGTGAAAAAGTAATATATAAAAAGGGATAAGAGAACTCATATGACTCAATACTAAAAGAACCATTTAAAAATGGCCAAAGGACATAAATAGACATTTCTCAAAAAAAGACATACAAATAGCCAATAGATACATGTATAGATGCACCACATCATTAATCATCAGAAAAATGCAATCAAAACCACAAGGAGATATCACCACATACCTGTTAGGATAACCATTGTCAAAAATAAAAATAAATAAAAACAAAAGCAAAAGATAACAAGTGCTTATGAGTATGTGGAGAAATTGGAACCTTTGTATACTGTTGTTGAAAATATAAATTAGTACATCCATTATAGAAAATAGTACAAATTTTTCTCATAAAATTTAAAAGAGAATTACCATATGATCCAGCAATTCCACTTCTGGGTATGTATCCAAAGGAAATAAAATCTGGATCTTATAAAGATATCTGCACTCCCATGGATATTGCAATTTCATTCTCAATAGCCAAGTTCTGAAATCAACCTAACTGTCCATTGACAAATACATAGATAAAGAAAATGTGATGTACGTATAAATATGTTATATATTATTCACACCTAAAAAAGAATAAAATCCTGTCATTTGTGACAACACAAGTAAACATGGATGACATTATGCTAAGTGAAATATGGCAGACACAGAAAGACAAATAGTGCATAATATCACTTGTATGTGGAATGTAAAATGTCAAACTTGCAGAAGCAGAGTGTAGAATGGTGGTAGCCATAGGCTGGGGGTAGGGTGGGAAATGGAAAGATGTTGAACAAAGGGTAGAAAGTGTCGGTGAAGATAAATAAGTTTGGGAGGTCTACTGTACAATGTGGTTAATAATAAAATATTGTATATTGGAGAATATACAGTTAATAATAACATATTGTATATTTGAATATTGTTAAGAGAGTAGATTGTAAGTGTTCTTGCAAAAAAAATGATAAGTATGTTAGGTACACATTAGGCATCAAGTTATGTAAGTATAATGGATATATTAATTAGTTGTATTTAACCATTTCACAACTTATACACATATCTAAACATCATTTTGTATAGTATGCAATTTTAATTTGTGAACTATACCTTAATAAAAGTAAATAAATAAAAATAAAGTAATAATCTTAAAGACACTCAATGAACTAAAGAAAAATGTAAAGAAAGTAAAAAAATAATGTACAAAAAATAAAAATATTAATAAAGATATGGAAAACCTAAAAAGAAACCTAAAAGAAATTCTCAGGCTACAAAATACAGTAACGAAAATAAAAACTTTATTGGAAGAATTCAAAGGTAGATTTGATAAGGCAAAGAAAAGAATCTGCTGACTTAAATTCAGATCAATGGAAATTATCAAGTCTAAGGAACAGAAAGAAAAAAAGATTGAAGAAAAGTTAATAGAGTCTAAGAGTCCTGTGGCCCACCGTTAGGTGGACCAACACACACGCTATGGGTGTCCCAGAAGGAAGAGAGAAAGAGGCAGAGAGAATGAATGTTTAAAGGAATAATGGCTGATAACTTTTCAAATTTTTGAAAGACCTGAACATAAACATCCAAGAAGCACAATGAACTACTTGGAATCCTCCAAGTAGGATTAATTCAAAAAGACCCATATCAAGACATATAAAATTTTGAAAGACAAAGACCAAAAGTGAATCTTGAAAGCAGCAAGAAACAAGTGACTCATCACATACAAAGGATCTTCAATAAAATTATCAGCAGATATCCCAACAGAGAATTTGGAGGCCAGAAGGCAGTGTTTTCACATGTTCATAGTGCTAGAAGAAGAAAACAAGACTGCCAAATGAGAATCCTATATTCAGCAAAATTGTTCTTCAAAACAAGGAGAAATCAAAACATTCCCAGATAAACAAAAGCTGAGAGAGTTTATTACCATTAGACCCACAGTGCAAGAAATGTTGCAGGGAGTCTTTATAAAATAAAAGGACACTAGCCAGTAACTTGAAACACTATGAAGAAATAAAGATCTCAAAAAAGGTAAATACATGGGCAATTGCAAAATCTAGTGTTCTTGTAACAATAGTTTGTAACTCCACTTATTGTTTTCTCCATGAATTAAGAGACTAGTATTTTTTCAAAAAAAAATAATACTCTAAAAGCTAGTAATACTGCAGCTTCGGTTTGTAACCTAACATTTTATTTTGCACAAAATTTAAAAGACTAATGCATTTAAAAGAATTATTCATTTATGATTTGGTGCACATGTGTATAAAAATGTAATTTTGTGACATCAACAACCAAAAAGAGTGGAAATGGAGCTGTTAAAGAAGCAGAGTTTTTATATGTTATTGATGTTAAGCTAGTATAAATCCTAATTAGAGTGTTATAATTTTAGAATATTAAATGTAATTTCCCTGGTGACCACCAAAAAAACTACAAAATAAAAACAAAAGGAAATAAAAAAGGAATTTGAACATTTAACTATAAAATATTAACTAAACACAAGTAATACAGAAAATGAAGGACAAAAAACACCTATAAGGTATGTAGAAAACAGCAAAATAACAGAGGTAACTTCTTCCTTATCAATTATTACTTTAAATATAAATGGACTAAACTCTCCAATAAAAAGACAAATATTGGCAGAACAAATTTTTAAAAATATGATCCATCTATATGCTGTCTACAAGACTCACTTTAGGTCCAAAAATACAAACAGATTGAAAGTAAAATGATGGAAATACATATTCCATGAAAGTAGTGATCAAAAGGGACCAGATCAGACAAACTAGACTTTATATCAAAAAGTTTATAGGAGAAAAGAAGAACATTATATATTAAGAAAGAACATTATATATCAATACAGCAAGAACATATAACAATTATAAACACACAAATAATGGCAGACTATCAAAATATATAAAGCAAAAAGTGACAGAATTGAAGGGAGAGATAGACAGTTTTACACTAATAGTTGGAGACTTCAATGTCCCACTTTCATTAAAGGTAGAACAACCAGCCAGAAAATAAGTAAAGAAACAGAGGATTTAATCAATGCAATAAACTAACTATGTCTACCAGACATATACAGAACATTCCATCCAACAACCATAGCATACACATAATTTTTAAGTACACATAGGACATTTTCCAGGAGAGACCATATGTTAGGCCACAAATTAAGTCTCAAAGGATTTTAAAAGAGAAATACTATACCCAATATCTCCTCTGACCACAACAGGATAAAGTCAGAAATCCATAACAGAAATATGACTGAAACATTTACACATTTGTGAAAATTAAACAATACACTCTTAACCAATGGATCAAAGAACAAATCACAGGAAAATTAGAAAGTACTTAGATACAAAAGAAAAAAAAATACAGCATAACAAAAATTATGGTATGCAGTGAAAACAGTGCAAAGAGAGAAAGTTATATCTATAAACACTTAAAAAATAAGAAAGATATCAAATAAACAACCTGACTTACAACTTCAGGAACTAGAGAAAGAAAGACACAATAAATCCAAAGCCAATAGGGGGAAGAAAAATTAAAGATTAAAGTGAGATAAACAAAATCAAGAATAGAAAAATAATAGAGAAAATCAATGAAAACGAAAACCGGTCCTTTGAAACGATCAACAAATTGACAAATCTTTAACTAGGGACTAATAATAAAAGAGAAAATTTAAATTAATACAATCAGAATTGATGGTGGGGACTTTACTACAGAAATAAAAATGATTACAAGAGAGTAGTATGAACAATTATATGCCAACAAGCTGGATTATCTAGATAAAATGGAAAAATTCCTAAAAACACAAAATCTACCAAGACTAAATCATAAAAAATATAAAATATGAATATACCTATAACTAGTAAGGAGATTGAATTAGTAATCAAAAAGTTTTCAACCAAGAAAAACTCTGAACCTGATGGCTTCAGTGGTAAACTCTATCAACCATTTAAAGGAGCATATCCTTCTCATATTTAAAGAATAGGGAAGCAAATCCTTCTCAAACATATCTAAGAAAAATAAAGAATAGGGGGCACTTCCTAATTCAGCATTTACTCTGTAAACAAAGCCAAAGAAAGTCATTAAAAGATAAAGAAACTACAGACCAATATCCTTTATGAACATTGATACCAAAATTCTAAAGAAAATAAGGCAATCTCTGAATTTAGTAGAATATTAAATGGATTGTATACTATGACCAAATGGGTTTTATTCCCGAAGTGCAAGAATAGTTCAACATATAAAACTTTATCATGTGATACACTACATTAACTACATAAAGGGGGAAAAAACATAATAATTTTAATAAATGCAGAAGAAGCACTTGTCAAAATCAAATACACATTTATGATCAAAACACTCAACAAACTAGAAATAGAAGAAAACTACCTCAACATAGTAAAAGCCATATATGAAAAACCCATCATATTCAATTGCAAAGGACTGAAAGTTTTTCCTCTAAGATCAGGAATGAGGCAAGGATACCCACACTCACTACTTCTATTCAACATAGTTGAAATATCTAGCCAGAGAAATTAGGCAAGAAAAAAAAAAAAAAAACTAAAAGTCTTCCAAATTGGAAAGGAAGAAGCAAAATTATCCATTTACAGATGATATGATCTCTCACACAGAAAACCTTAAAGAGTCCACAAAAAAAAAAAAAAAAAAAAAAAACCTCTGAGAACTGATAAATGAATTTATCAAGCTAGGAGATATAAAGTCAACAACATACAAAAATCAGTTGAAGTTTTATACACAAACAATCCAAAACGGAAATTTTAAAAAGGAAAAAAAAAAAAAAAAAACAATTCCGTTTATCATAGCATCAAAAAGAATTAAATATTTAGAAATTAGGTTTCTTAAGGAGGGGAAAGATTTGTACAATGAAAACTACAAAATGTTGTTGAAAGAAATTAAAGACAATATAAATAAATGGAAGCTTATCCTTTGTTATTGGGTTGGGAGACTTAATATCATTAAGATGTCATTATTACCCCAAATTATCTACATATTCAGTGCAATTCCTGTCAAAATCCTAAATGTATTTTTTTGCAGAAAATTTCAAATCATATATCTCACAAGAGATTAATATCCAGAATATATAGTGAATTCCTAAAACTCAGCAACAAAAACCCATCCCAAATTTCATATGAAAACTCAAGGGACCCTGAATAGCCAAAATAATCTTGAAAAAAAACAAAGGTGTGGTACTCACACTTCCTGACTGCAAAACTTACTACAAAGGTATATTAACCAAAATAGAGTTGTACTGGCATAAAGACAGGCATATATACCAATGGAATAGAATACAGTGCCCATAAATAAACCCTCACATGTACAGTCAAATGATTTTTCTTAAGAGTTCCAAGACCATTCAGTGGGGAAAAGATAATCTTTCCAACAAATGCTTTTATCAGTACTGGGCAAACTGGATATCTACATGCAAAAGAGTAAAGTTGGACCTTACCCTCCCACAGAATGGGAGAAGATATTTTCAGCTCGTATATCTGATAAGGCATTAATATCCAGAATATATAGTGAATTTCTAAAACTCAAAACAACTAAAAGATTCAAAAATGTGCACAGAACTTGAGTAGACATTTCTTCAAAGAAGACATATAAATGATCAATAAGCACATGAAAAGATGTTTAATGTCATTAATTATCAAGTAAATGCAAAACAAAAAACAAAAAACAAAAAAAACCCCCACTATGATAGTGCTACCTACATACCCAAAAGAATGACTAAAATTTACAAGGCTTACAATATCAAATCTTGGGGTGGATTTGGAACAGCTGGATTGGGTGAGAATTTTAAATGGCATAACCATTTTGAAAAACAGTTTGGCAGTTTCTTATAAAGTTAAACCTTCAATTACCATTTAACTCAGCCATCACATTCCTAAGTATTCACTCAAGAAAAATGAAAAAGAAAAAAAATCCTCCACACTAACACTTTCACATGAGTAAATATTCATCAACTTTATTCATAATATCTAAAAACTAGGAACAACACTAATGTCCTTGAACAAGTGAATGGATAAGCACATTGTGGCATATCCATACTACCCATCAAATTTTTAAAAAATACCAAAACATGCATCAACTTGGATTAATCTGAAAGGAAAAAAAAAAAAAAAAGGTTGAGAGAAATAATAAGCCAGACACAAAAGAGTACATACTATTTGATTTCATTTATAAGAAATCTAGAATGAGAAAACCTAATCCTAAGTGACTGAAAGGTGAACAGTGGTATCTAAGGCCGTGGGTGGCAGGGATTGAATGCAACTAGTATGAGGGAACTTTTGAGAATAATGGAAATGTTCTTTATTATGACTGGAATGGTGGTTATATAGGTGTATATACATGTCAAAACTTACAAGCTATACACTTTAAATGGGCAATTTGTATTAAATACAAATTACGATGGAGTTTGGACATGTTGTCCCCTCCAAAACTCACGTGGAAACCTGATCCCCAATGTGGCAGTGTTGGAAACTGATTGAGTCATGGGGGCAGATCCCTCATGAATGGATTAATGCTCTCCCTCGGGGAGGGGGTATTAATGAGTGAGTTCTCGCTCTATTAGTTCCCGTGAGAGCTGGTTGCTTAAAAAGAACCTGGCACCTTCTCTCTCTCTCTCTCTCTCTCTCTCTCTCTCTCTCTCTCTCTCTCTCTCTCTCTCTCTCTCTCTCTCTCTCTCTCTCTCTCTCTCTCTCTCTCTCTCTCTCTCTCTCTCTCTCTCTCTCTCTCTCTCTCTCTCTTGCTTCCTCTCGCAATGTGATCTGCTCGTACTCACCGGCTGCCTGCCAGTTTCCGCCATGAGTAGAAGCAGCCTGAAGCCCATGCCAGATGCAGCTGTCCCAGAATCGTAAGCCAAATAAACCTCTCTATAAATTACCCATTTCAGGTATTCTGTTATAGCAACACAAAATGGACTAAAACAAATAAATAGTACTGAGGAGTGGGGTGTTACTAAACAGATACCTGAAAATGTGGATGCAGCTTTGGTACTGGGTAATGGGCAAAGTTTGGAGGAGTTTGGAGGACTTAGAAGAAGAGAAAAAGATGAGGGAAAGTTTGGACTGTCTTAGAAACTTATGTGTGGTGGTGAGCAGAATGCTGATAGAGATGTGGACAGTAAAGGCCATGCGGATGGTGAGGTCTCAGATAGAAATGAGGAACTTATTGGGAATTGGACAAAAGATAACCCTTGCTACACCATAGCAAGGAACCTGGCTGCATTGTGTCCATACCCTTGGACTTTCTGGAAGGTGGGACTTAAGAGTTGTGAACCAGAGCATTTGGCAGAAGAAATTTCTAAGCAGCAAAGCATTAAGAATGCTGCATGGCTACTTCTAACAGCCTACTCTGAGTTATGGTGGCAAAGGCATGACATAAAGCCAGAATTTAAAAGGGAAGCAGAGCATACAGATTTGGAAAATTTGCAGCCTGGCCATGCTGTAGAGAAGTGGAGAGCAGGAGAAAAATTCAAGGGTGAAGCTGATAAACTGCTAAAGACAGTATCTTGGTGGTGAGGCAGCCAGATGCTAAGAACCAGGACAATGGAAAAAATGCCCTAAAGGCACTTGAGAAGTCTGGAAGGTTGCAACATCCATCACAGGCCCTGAGGCCTAGAGGACTGAGTTGTCCCAGAGGACAGACCTGGGGTGCAGCTGCCCTTGGGAACCTGCTCCCTGCATCCCAGCTGCTCGGGCTGGAGCGGCCTCAAGTATGGTTCATGCAGCAGCCCTGAAGAGTAGAGGCCTGAAACCTCGGTGGCATCCACCTAGTGTTAAGTCTGCAGGCCTTCAGGACATGAGAGCAGTGGAGGCGTGGCAGCCTCCACCCAGATTCCAGAGGATGTATGGAAAGGCCTGGGGACGCAGGCAGAAACCTGCCACAGGGACAGAGCCACCACAGAGGACATCTACTAGAGCAATGCCGAGCAGGAATGTGGGGTCGGATCCCCAACAGAGAGCCCCCACCAGGGAAATGTCTAGTAGATCCAAGGCAGCAGGGCTGCCTCCAGGACCCCGGAACTGCAGGGCCACTGGTAACATGCAACACTGGCCTGGAAAAGCTGCAGGCACCAGTGCAGCCCAATGGACTGTGCCTGGCAGAGATGTGGAAGCAAGGCTGCCTGAGGCTTTGGGGGCCTAGATGCCCAATTGTGCCCAGGATGCAGGACTTGGAGTCAAAGAAGATTATTTTGGAGCTTTAAGACATAATATCTGCCCTGCTGTGTTTTGTACTTGTTTGGGGTCTGTTTCTCCCTTCTTCTGGCCTATTCCTCCCTTTTGGAATGAGAACGTGTACCCAATGTCTGTTCCACCATTGTATCTCGGCAGTAGATAAATTTGGTTTTGTTTTTCAGGTTCACAGCTGGAAGGACTTTTGCTTTTGGTCTCAGATGAGACTTTGGACTTTTAAGCTGGTGCTGGAACAAGCTAAGACTTTTGGGACTGTTGGGATAGAATGATTGTATTTTGTATGTGAAAGTGACATGAGTTTTGGGGGGCCAGGGGTGGAATGATGGACTTTCGATGTGTTGTCCCCTCCAAAACTCATGTGGAAATTTGATCTCCAACGTGGTAGTGTTGGAAGCTGATTGAGTCATGGGGGCAGATCCCTCATGAATGGATTAATGCTTTCCCTCCGGGAGGGGGTATTAATGAGTGAGTTCTCACTCTATTAGTTCCCGTGAGAGCTTGTTGCTTAAAAAGGCCCTGACACCTTCTCTCTCTCTTGCTTCCTCTCTCTTGCTTCCTGTTGCCATGTGATCTGCTTGTACCCGCTGGCTGCCTGCCAGTTTCCGCCATGAGTATAAGCAGTCTGAGGCCCGTGCCAGATGCAGCTGTCCCAGAATCATAAGCCAAATAAACATCTCTGCTTTATAAATTACCCAGTTTCAGGTATTCTGTTATAGCAACACAAAAGGGACTAAAACATGCATATACATATGAGAGAACTCCAAAAAGTTCATGAAAAGATTCATATTATCATTTAATTTTACTTTTCCATGAGCTGTTTTGAAGTACCCTCATATAGATACAAATATACACATATGCATTATATGTGTATGCATATAGATACATATATACACATATACATATATATCTATATATACACCCATATATATATATATAAAGTTTTCAAATCATTTGTTGATTTTTAGAAATTATTAGTGTAATTGTGTTTGACAGAGCTGTAACTAGCTAAGTGATGTTCTTGTCCCTGCGGTAATTTATTGTAGTCAACCATATCAACTCTTCCATCAACTTTCCCAACTGTCACTTTGTCACTTATAGCCTCAATAAGTAGAGAATTTCTGTGAACTCACTAATACCACTAATTCATATTAGCTCCATGCACCTTGAGCCAGTGTTCTCTGAAGCACCTGAAGTGTGAGCAGGGAAAAGAAGATGAATGGAAGAAATGGCTTGTTGAGAGGTAACCTCATTACAAGATGGGTTGGTAGAAGTGGTATGGGCACTGCCTGATCCTTCCCTGTAAGGACCATAGTGTAAACACTAGGGGACCACCAGTCCCTGCCTTGGCTCTAGCCCACCTCATAAGAGACAGCCTCAGCAATCCATGTGCCCTTGTCCTTCACCCAGCCTGTATCAGTGGAGATTAAACCACAGAGCAGAAGCAGAGATGGGAGATAATGTCTTGAACTCTAGTTCCTTGATCTCTAGTGCCTCCTATTCCTCCTACCAGTGTAAATTATGACCTGCCCTGCACAGGGCTCTCTTCCAGTCTAGACAGACATAACCTGCAGAGGCAAAATTCTTGTGTAGGCCACATGTGATCCTCCAAAAGTAGAGTGATATTCCAGAAAACTCCAGTAAATCTCAGAAAAACTTCAGACCACAGCTGTACTCCCTACCCAGCCAAAGACTGAGCTGGCAGAAAGTGCTGCAGTAGTTTTTCAGACACTACTATAACAGGGAGAACTGTTCATCAATGGTCATTGCAACATCCTACGAATAATCATCTTGAACCGATTAACTTCACTATTTATCACAGTCATTATTGCCAACAGATAAAGTAGAATGTCAACGTTTTAACAAGTGCCATACTGATGATTTCCTTGAGCTAGGGTGGAAAAGGCTAACTTCTCAGAGATCCTAAACTTCTGCCTGCTACCTGAACAAAATTAGGATTCAGTTAAGAAAAGGAAAGGTAGTAACTGTTGAATGAGATCTGCCATAATTGGATTTTATTTTACAGATATATGTACAACTATTATTAGTACTACCATTATTATTTTTACTACTAATAGTAGTATTGTTATCTTTAATTGAGGAAGTACATTTTGCCTGGCAATTCACTCTACTAAATATTTTCTTTATATTATTTTATTTAATTTACACAATAATCAAGGGCTGGCAAGGATAATAAAATTCATATAGTTAAACAGTGTTTAATTTCACCTAAGCCCTACATGTGAAGATCCATATTTCTACATACGGGTGGCTCTTAAAAACGGCCCACCTCACAGTTCAGTCTTGGCATTATTCCTATTATTTAATTCCATGCAGAAGGATGATCACTATAAATGGATACAACCCATTATGTGGCCTTTGCACAAAATTGTTTTTAAATTGTGTCAAGACAAGCATTGTCTTTATTATAGCCTCATGATAAAAGATTTTAAAGGATGCTATAAGGAGATGGCTGTAGGACAGGAGTTGTCTTCCTAGGAGGATTAAACGAAATAGTATTTATGAGCTTTACTTAATCCTAGGCTTGGCACAGAGTAAGTGATCAATCAATGCTAGCTGAATGAAAGAATGAATGAGATTTAAAGACTCAGAGAGCTATTACTTTGGACACTTCTTCCAGTGTCTAGAAAGGATTAGGAACACGTATGCTACTAATCAGCACACAGAAAAGAAAATACGAATTATTTTTCTGCAAACTTTGAAGATCAAACAGGCAGGTAACCAGATTGTGAGTTGGTAGACTTTGGTTGGTTTGGGGGCTGTTTTCCAAAAGATCAAGGTTTAATATATAAATTACTCCCTTGTTCTTTATTTTTTGTACCAGTATCAATATTTCCAAAGACTATTCAGCGTGATCTGGATTTGGATAAAGTGAATGCATTTTGAAGTATATGTGGCATTATGTCATGTTATTTTCATTAGTTAGGGTTAACATTTTTTAGCATTTATTAAATACCAGGTGGTGTGCTAAGCAATTTAAAAGCACGATTTTATTGAATTATCATGATAACCCTATGAGACAGGAATTCACCAGAGTTTCAGGTGGTACGATAAGTAACATAAGTATCTTACCAAGCCTGAGTTCAAAATTATAAAATAGATGAACCAATCAGACAGTTGAAAGTTAAAATCTCATTATTGTTATATATCAAGCTGATCTAAGAACATAACTTTAAATCTGAAGCAAGTGCCACCCCCTCCCGCCCCCTTCCAGTGCTGGGCAACAGTACACAGTGGATGCCTCCCAGAGGATTAGGCTCTTTCGGTGACAAGACAGCAAGCCAGCCTGAAAGCATACCCCGTAAAGACAAGAATGTCCACAAGCAGAACGCTCCACAGGCTGAGTGGTGTGTGCAGGACTCCTTCAGTCTCTCATATCCACCAGTTACAGAAGCTGCCTGTCTTCAGCCTGGTCCTCTAGAAAGAGATTCTGAGATGATGAAGGGCCCATGCAAAGTTTAGTCGGGACTGCTCTGAGGATCAATGCCTGTGGGGTTTGAGGGATGCAGGATCAGGCAGGGGAGAAGTTGAACTGCAATGTGATTGCAACAGAGGATTGTGCAGATCCTCCAGAGAGCTCTGGAGAAGAAAAGCCCTGGACAGTTGTCTCATATTGAGGCAAAAGACCTGGGCCTTTGTACACCTACATTGACTAGTCATTGGATGCAGGCTGACTTGGGGAGGTGACATAACTTGGGCAAGGCTGCTCCCTTCAGTTGCAGGCCATTCTTGTAGTGTAACTTGGCTGTGACCTGTCGACAGTCAACAGCCTTGCATTAAAGAAATGAATGCCTCGGTCCTAAAGGAGAAGACATGGGCCGAGCAACATAACATTCATTAGGAGAGAAGCCAATAGATGTTTTCCAGCAGAACTTCCTCTATGTGGAAGTAGAAAAGAAGGAAAAGGAGATCCTCCAAGAATAGAGATCATGATTAATCCCATTTAATGAGAATACGCAGTAAGCGGTAAAGGTGGAAATTATAAATAGTCTAAATTTATTCTGTTATATTACTTTTTCCTGCAGAGCTTGGATACTAAATAGTTGACCAAAAATATGAGGAAAGCTTAGATTTACACTGACATAAACAATATCACATGAGTTGCCATATGTGGTTCATAATGAAAATAAAAACGAACACTTAGCACAGTCTATATTGGCCAATAGTAGTAGATATATATACATATATCTGAATATTATTTTTAACTCTTCCTATTTGAATTTGGTACTTTACTTATCTGACTCTGGACAGTTATAATAGTTGTTAGCCCTTCACACAAAATCAAAATTTTCCTTCAAGTTGTGCACATGATTTATAAATTTAACATCAGAATACCCCACAGAGCTGTTAACAAATACAGATGCCCAGACCCTGCCTCAGATCTACAGAAAATCAGAGCCTCCTGAATTGAAGTCTAGAATTTGATTTGTTGTTGTTGCCATTTTTTAAAGTCTTTTAGTTAATTCTGGTCCATTCCCCCTGTTATGCACCACTGCTGTAGTGTGACACTCACATTTTTTTTTGTAACATTAAAAGGATTCTTATTGTGTGCATAGTACAAGATAAGCTACTTTTACACATTATACATAAAAATGTTCCAAGCTAAATTTTCTAGATCAAGCAACTGTTTCAGCAATCCTCTGAAGTTGGGGTTTGTAGATTCTTCAACATCCTCTTTCCTACCAGTACCTTAAATCCCTGTGCTCCAACTTTAAAATATCTTTTTTCCTTTTAACAAGATAATGTTACATCTAGTACAAAATAGTATGGATTTGGTCAAGCTTTTAAATGTCTGTGCATGTCAAATACCATAAAACTGTGGTTCCAATGTCTCAAAGAAATACACAAATGAAAAATGAAATAACCTGAAGTAGATAGCTAAATACAACTTATAACTTCACAATTTACAGCAATTATCTACCATTTTTAAATTCTGAGTCTACAGCCACTGTATTTGATATTTAGAAAGCATCTATAATGTTTATTTTTGTAACCAAATTATAGTCACACCAACACATTCTAGGCACACATAGTTAGTGTTGGGTAACATGAATGCCCACTAGAACATCAGCTTCCTGAAGAAAGGAATCTATTCCTTGGGTCCTGACTGCATCCCCAGCATCTAGAACAGTGACTGGCACATAATCCCTGCTTTACAAACATGGTTATTTCAATAAATGAACATCAGAGTTGGACATGAGTGGAAAATAAATTTATGGAAGTGATATAATTGGCATTGTTTTTGTATAGCTAAACCAAATTTTCCAAGTAGAGCTCCACTCCTCTGTCAATTCTCCAGTATCAAAATTATTAATATTCATAACTATAGTAGTGCCTTTTTCATCATTTTTTTTTCCTATTCCCAACATATGTAAAAGAATCATATGTGTTTAACAATGATTCCACAGGAGACCACAGACCACAGGGTAAAGATGGGAGAACAAACCAGAATTTCAGGATGGAGAGGTGCAATCATTTGAAAAAGGAATTTAAAAGCCATGTAAGGCAGCTTTGGAAACTGGCAGTTCATGGGTCATATGCAGCCCAGTCTGTTCATGTGTTTTCTTTGGTCTTTCTGTCACACTGCCCAGTGGTTTTCAAAGTACAGTCACTAAACAGGGGCTGTGCTCCACCCTGTTTAGTGTGCAAATAGCTTGGCAATTCTTGTCTTACACTGTCTGCTTATTGCACTCCTGTAAATCGCATGCCACCTGTGGATATTCAAGTTGAGTTCTCAACACTTCATTATTACCTGCAACCAGGTAATAAAAACTACTTACCAATATCACAGATAAACCTAGACACTGAAATCCATGGATTTTAAAGACACACATAATCGATAAAATTGTGCATGTCCAGCCTTTTGTATTAATTTTCTATTAATGCATAATGCATTACCATAAACAGTAGTAGCTTTAACAACACATTTTTATTATCTCACAGATTCCCTGGGTCAGAAATTTGGGCATGGATTAACTGGGTCCTCTCCTCAGGATCTTATAAGTTGCAATCAAGATGTTAACTGGGACTGGTCTCATTTAATTCTCAAAGTCTTTTTCAAAACTCACATAGTTGTTGGCAGAATTCAGTTCCTTGTGAATTGAGTCCCTGTGCAGGACTTAGTCCCTCAGATTCTAGAGGCCACCAGTAGTTTCTGTCATCTAGCCTTCTCAACAGACATTTCATATCATGGCACTTTCTTCTCTGGAGCCAACGAGAGTCCAGTCTGTTAAGACAGTTTTATATAACAAAATGTAATTGGAGCAGTAACATGCCATCCTCTTTGCCAAATAACAAACTCTAATCAAGGGAGAGACATGCTAGCATCTTTGCCATGTTGTGTTAGTGAGAAGCAAGTCACACATTTCTGCCCACACTAAAAGGAAAGAGATTATACCAAGACAGGACTCATTAACAGTTACCTTAGGGTGTGTCTACAATACCTTCCTTTCCCTGTTCTGCCCCCCAACTGGAGAAAACTTTGAATATAGTTACTCTTCATTTCATGCCATTAGTTGTCAGAGGATTGAGGTGTTTGGCTTAAATTCTCTGTAGGAGAGTACATGTATAGTTACTTACCACTACAAAGAAAAATGGATGAAGAAAATCCTGGCCAGAGTGTCTGATCCAATATCTCTAGAGAGAGATTGTGAAAGCACCAAGTCCCCAAGGATTGGTATTTCCTTTCAGTGTTACCCACATAACTATATTAGGTTGTTGTTCGGGAACAAAATCTGAGAACAGCAGATCTCAAACTTTAGCATGCATTTGAATTCTCTGGAGAGATTGCTAAAAAACTGATCCCTGGGCCCATCACCACAGTCTCTGCTTCAGTAGGTCAGAGACGGAGTGCACGAATTTTCATTTCTAATTCTCAGATGATTTAAGCCATTATAATGACTTAAAATCTCTCTAAGTGAACACACTTAGGAATGGAAGTTATAAATTTCCAAAATTCTGTGAACTGTTTAAACTGAACCTATTCACACCATACTATATTGTAAACTTTGTAATGGCAAGGATAATGATTTTCTTCACAATTATATCCCAAATCAACTAGTGTGGTGCCTAGTAAGTAGAAGGTACTATATGTACTCATGTACATAGTACACATACAATGAATGTTTTTAAAAGATCAATCAAGTCTCAAACATCAATTATCAATACCATTGTCTAATAGACAGCCTTATGCCCCACCTGACATCATCTTGACCCACTTTTTCACTCCAGCCATTGTTATGGCAACCAGCTGAACCCATATATAACCTCGGTGTCATCTTTATTTTTCATTTTCCATCCTAGGACTTGTTGGATATCTCTATCTGGAGTGGCTGGAGTGGGAATCCACTTAGCTGTTCTGAAGCATGGACAAAGTACTAGTGAGGTAAAATCTCTTGGGGAAACCTCCGATCAGTAAAAATGGAGTGGTGAAGGGTGTGGCATGCACAATCATATCAGTTACTTTTGTCTTTGTCTACTGTCCCTCAGGCCTTTCAGAGGGTTTGTAGCAAGATCAAGCCCCAACTGCCCACAGCTATAAACAGGTCACTAACACATCTGGTTCTGGCTTTCTTATTTAATTCTTTTCAGATTCAACTCTTGCTCCTTGAGAGCATGCCCCAAAATACATTATCCATACAAAAGCCTTTACCGCAGGCACTGTTATTTGTGTGAGCCCAAATGAGGACAATTGATACCAGCAGTGGCCCTAGAAAGCAGACTCAGGATGGAATTCTGGGGCTGAATTTTACACCAGTTGGACAGGAGCAAGTATCCCACTGCTTGTGATAAAGGAAATGGTAGTAACCTCTGACATGTGGTAACATAATTATTAAGACTTTCACCAGCTATGGATAGGGAGAGGCGCAGGAGGATGGTGAAGAGTTAGTTTATGAGGAAGCAGTGGGACTTGGATGACATACAAGCAACATGACTATAAAAGCCTTGAAGAGGAAATGAAAATGATAGTCTGAACGGAACCGACTGCTAACTCAAATGCAATAAGTTCACGAACAGAGGGGCCATGGTAGCTGAGGTAGACTATAGTGTTCCTAGGATGAATAAGATGGGGAAATAACTAGGGTACATTTCATAACCATATAAAATCAAGAATTGGCAAAGTAGGTCAGCTGCTAAAATGAAAAATCATGATCCATCACATATATCCTAGATCTGGGATATATGGTTCCAGAGCCCATTGTTGGCAGGAGAGGTCATGTCCTCTTGAGAAGAGACGGCAAACACCTCAAGTAAGTGCAATAAACATTCCCCTATTTCTTCCCCAAAGGGACTTACAGTTATTTATCTGAGAAACTATATCTTGGAAATGGGCAATACACAGACCATTCCATGGCTGATAAATACACAGATTATTGCAGAGTCTGAGCTGTTATTGATACCTAGGACCAGAAATATAATCATGGACTTCGGTTAGATCAGGTGCTTAATGGAGGCCAATTGCTAAATCGAATCCTGACTCAAGTCTACCTCACAGTCCATGGTCCCACCCTGTGATTACTTCCCCATTCCCTGATAGATATACTTAGCAGCTGGAAGAATTCTCATGTTGGTTTCCTGAGCTATAAGTAAGAAACATTGTGGTAGCAAGTACCACATGGAAGCCCCTTAAATTGCACCTCATCCCCCCACACCACCACCACCATGGTAATAGATCAGAAGCAATTCAACATCTTAGGCAGATTCACTTATGATTTGAACTCGTACCAAAGACTTGTCAAAGAGTATGACATTTTACATACTCATCCATGGTGGCAAGAAAGGAGAAACCAGATCTAGACTATGCATTAATCCCAATGGCAATGAATTTTTGCCCCTTTCAAAGTGAAAAGGGTCTGATATAATCTACCTGCCACCAGGGGACTTGTTTCTCTCCCTGAAGAATGGTGATATATCAATTAGCATTGATCCAGTGCTGGCAGGCTGACCATGTAGGAGGAGCTGTAGCTAAATCAGCCTTGATTAGAGGAAGCCCTTGTTGGTCAACTCATACATGCCTCCATCCCTATTGCCTGTTCCCTGTTCATGGACCCATTAAGCAAGTACTAGGATGGCTAAGAACAAAGCTGGCTGATATCCACAGAAGAGGTTACCCTGATTGTCCTAATGGGAGTCTTTTTTAGATGTTGTAACCAGCCACAACTTTGAACACTGTATAATGAGTTAGACTTAATACAGGGCACAAGTTCAATGAGTGGACTATGTCAGACA
Source organism: Cynocephalus volans (assembly GCF_027409185.1). Lineage (NCBI taxonomy): Eukaryota > Metazoa > Chordata > Mammalia > Dermoptera > Cynocephalidae > Cynocephalus > Cynocephalus volans. The sequence goes on from NC_084463.1 coordinate 128,927,668, forward strand.
CCTCTTTTCCCAGCTCACATCCTTTCAGCCAACTTTTCACTCCAGCCATTGTTTCTATGACACTTGGGACACTACTCAGCTATGTGTAGGTGTAAGCTGACTGCACGCCACCTCAACTGTGTCATGTAATTCCTGCTTGCTGTCCTGGTACTTTTCTAAACTCACCACTTCCATCACCTGCAGTATCCCTCTCAGCTATTCTGATGTGCAAACCTCTGTGAGAAGGAACTAATACACTATTAGGGAAACACTTAATCCGTGGGGGAAGGTTACTTATGCATAAATTCTTCCTGCTTCTGTCCCTTGGGCAGACAATTCGGAGGTGCACTGTACATGACTCAAAAGTCCCCAGTAAGATCAACACCCTTCTGTCCACGGAAGAGACAAAGTGGCTCATACATCCTGAAACTGACCTTCTGTCCTACTTCACCTTTCTTATTCCCCTGCTGCTGTTCTTTAGGATCACTTCTTAAAATAAATAACCATCAAGGAAGCCTTTGCCTCTAGCTCTACATTTTGGTCAATCCCAATTAAGATTTTTTTTTCAGTTTAGAGACAGAAGTTCAGTCACAGGGCAGAGGCCCTGTTCAATTAAAATAAAAAAGATGGAGTCAAGATAAAAATGGCAATATTGTATAAAAAGGAGGGAACACTACAAAATCTTTCAAATTTTGCATTGAGTTAAAATTAAGAATTTTATTTGTAACTACAAAAAAAAAAAAAGGCTTTCATGTCCAAACACTGGGAAATTGAATAGGAATAGTACTCTCAATTCAGGTACAGTGAACTCTTTTATTATTTACCCGCCTTGCTGCTCTGTTTCTCCCCTTTAGCCACCAGGACTCCTCAGACTTCTCCATAAGGTAAGGGAGAAGAAGTTTGGATCAGAAAAGATCTACTTGACTAATATGATTATCATCTGCTTTGGGCCCTCAGTGCTGGTCAAGTAAAACTTTTTTATATCTAATTAGACCCTCTTCCAGGACTTTCTGACTGCAGCTTTCTGATGCAACTGATGCCTTGTCTTATTGCCCTTATCTTCATATGGTCTTCCCTTCTTTGGGGCCTCCTTGTCCCTCCAACTTGTCTTGTTGGGTGGTGTAGCTTTGGAGAAGCCCTCCTCCTATTTCCTTTTGGGGGCTACATCTGGATACACCCATTTCCCATCAAACTCTGGAAGTGCAGGTTTGTCTCTTTCTCTACTGTCACAGACCACTTCAGGCAGGAGTCACATGCCAGGCCTTATACCATTAAAGTCCCAGTGGACACAAACCAAGCCCTTTAAATAATTCTCTTAATAAACTCTTCATCTGGATTCAAGGTTGGGAAGGCCTATCCCTCACGTCTTCTCAAAGGGATACAGGCATCACTCAGCACACTCACAAGTCTGTCCAAAAACAGTCATACTTCGCTGTCAAGAACTCTTAGCTTTATAAGAGTCTATCACACAGCCAGGACTTGATGGAGGTAACAGGCTAATAATGGGAAAAAAAATTTTTTTTTGGTCACTCTTATTGCATATCCTATATTGGTCAAGCATTTCAAGTAGAATTGAAGGTGTTTAACAATATAAAATCTATTCTTCTCATCTCTCAGAAGTCATTTCTAAAACTCCCAGTTAAGACCATTTTAGCATCCTTTCATGCATGCGTAAACACACACTGCTTTTGAAATAATGGGTACCGTACATATGCTTCAACAACCTGCTCTTTTCACTTAACATCTGTTGGATGTCTCTCCATATTTCACTTTTTTATTTCAGTCAATAATTTTAGGCATAAGGGAGTAATAGTTAGGAACATCAACATACATATACCTCTCTGATCCATAAACAAGAGAAGTCATTAGAAAAGTTTGCAGATTTCAGGAGGACTTTCTAATGAGTATAATAAATGTCATTGGTGAGATTAAAAGCTCAGCTACTAACTGTGAATGTCAGGATTATCAATTGAAAGACAGAGAAAAAAGTTTCAGAAGGTGAATTTCAGACAATGAAGTTTCTAGGTCATAAGAACCACTTTGCTTTTAGAAAATGTAGACCAAGAAGCTATGTGGTAGATTAAAATTTGTTTGGTTTTTTTTTTTTCATTTTTTTTTTAAATTTTATTTTGTCGATATACATTGTGGCTGATTATTGCTCCCCATCACCAAAACCTCCCTCCCTTCTCCCTCCCCCCTCCCCCCCAACAATGTCCTTTCTGTTTGCTTGTCGTATCAACTTCAAGTAATTGTGGTTGTTATATCTTCTCCCCCCCCCCCCGGTTTTGTGTGTGTGTGTGTGTGTGTGTGTGGGTGTGTGTGGGTGTGAATTTATATATTAATTTTTAGCTCCCACCAATAAGTGAGAACATGTGGTATTTCTCTTTCTGTGCCTGACTCGTTTCACTTAATATAATTCTCTCAAGGTCCATCCATGTTGTTGCAAATGGCAGTATTTCATTCGTTTTTATAGCTGAGTAGTATTCCATTGTGTAGATGTACCACATTTTCCGTATCCACTCATCTGATGATGGACATTTGGGCTGGTTCCAACTCTTGGCTATTGTAAAGAGTGCTGCGATGAACATTGGGGAACAGGTATACCTTCGACTTGATGATTTCCATTCCTCTGGGTATATTCCCAACAGTGGGATAGCTGGGTCGTATGGTAGATCTATCTGCAATTGTTTGAGGAACCTCCATACCATTTTCCATAGAGGCTGCACCATTTTGCAGTCCCACCAACAATGTATGAGAGTTCCTTTTTCTCCGCAACCTCGCCAGCATTTATCGTTCAGAGTCTTTTGGATTTTAGCCATCCTAACTGGGGTTAGATGGTATCTCAATGTGGTTTTGATTTGCATTTCCCGGATGCTGAGTGATGTTGAGCATTTTTTCATATGTCTGTTGGCCATTTGTATATCTTCCTTAGAGAAATGCCTACTTAGCTCTTTTGCCCATTTTTTCATTGGGTTGCTTGTTTTTTCTTGTAAAGTTGTTTCAGTTCCTTGTATATTCTGGATATTAATCCTTTGTCAGATGTATATTTTGCAAATATTTTCTCCCACTCTGTTGGTTGTCTTTTCACTCTTTTAATTGTTTCTTTTGCTGTGCAGAAGCTTTTTAGTTTGATATAATCCCATTTGTTTATTTTTCCTTTGGTTGCCCGTGCTTTTGGGGTCATATTCATGAAGTCTGTGCCCAGTCCTATTTCCTGGAGTGTTTCTCCTATGTTTTCTTTAAGAAGTTTTATTGTTTCAGGGTGTATATTTAAATCCTTAATCCATTTTGAGTTGATTTTAGTATACGGTGAGAGGTATGGATCTAGTTTCATTCTCCTGCATATGGATATCCAATTATTCCAGCACCATTTGCTGAAGAGGCAGTCCCTTCCCCAGTGAATAGTCTTGGTGCCTTTGTCAAATATCAGATGGCAGCAAGTGTGTGGGTTGATTTCTGGATTCTCTATTCTATTCCATTGGTCAGTGTGTCTGTTTTTATGCCAGTACCATACTGTTTTGGTTATTATAGCTTTGTAGTATAGCTTAAAGTCAGGTAGTGTTATGCCTCCAGCTTTATTTTTTTTGCTCAGTATTGCTTTGGCTATGCATGGTCTTTTATTGTTCCATATAAATGTCTGGATAGTTTTTTCCATTTCTGAGAAAAATGTCTTTGGAATTTTGATGGGGATTGCATTGAATTTGTATATCACTTTGGGTAGTATGGACATTTTCGCTATGTTGATTCTTCCAATCCAAGAGCATGGGATATCTTTCCATCTTCTTGTATCCTCTCTAATTTCTCTCAGCAGTGGTTTGTAGTTCTCATTATAGAGATTTTTCACCTCCTTGGTTAACTCAATTCCTAAGTATTTTATTTTTTTGGTGGCTATTGTAAATGGGCAGGCTTTCTTGATTTCTCGTTCTGCATGTTCACTATTGGAGAAAAGAAATGCTACTGATTTTTGGGTGTTGATTTTGTATCCTGCTACTGTGCTGAAATCATTTATCAATTGCAACAGTTTTTTTGTAGAGGTTTTAGGCAGTTTGATATATAGGATCATGTCATCTGCAAACAGGGACAGTTTGACTTCATCTTTTCCAATCTGGATGCCCTTTATTTCCTTCTCTTCTCTGATTGCTCTGGCTAGTACTTCCAACACTATGTTGAATAGGAGTGGTGAGAGTGGGCATCCTAAATTGTGTAATACCAAGATTGTGTGTTCTGAATTGCAATAAATTGGAATGGAGAAATAATAGTTAACATTTACTCATTGTTACTACATGCGAAGCACCATTCTAAGTGTTTTGTGTATACTATATTATTTAACCCTTACACCTGCCAGTCATATTCCTGGATCTCATCTCCTCTCACTAGTCCCTTCATTCCAAGGCTCCAGCCACACCTATATCTTCAGGTCTTCACATATGTTAATCTCTTTACCTGGATTGCTATTTCCAAATAGATGCATAGCTCTTGTACTTACTTAAGTATTTGATTATTGCCACCTTTTTAAAGGCACTGTAAAAACTAGCCCTTTGGGACTCATAGCACTCACTGTCTCTTTACCCCACTTAATTTTCTTCCATAAAATTTATAACTATTAGACATTATATCCCCTCTCCTTTTTTTTCTTTTCCTTTGGATGCTTATCTGATAACTCCCTTTGGTCCTAAGTGAGAAGCAGCCTGCCTTTCTAGGGTACCCCAATCAACCTCAGAAGGGCTGGGGATCTATATCCAGGACAGTAGTCTCAGCTTTATGAGATATATTTCAAATTATTATTTTTTTTGTGACAATTTAGTTTTAAGGAGGAGACTCTTATAGTATAGTTAGAAGCAGCATTTAGAAGTGCCCAGGTACATTGACCTGATCAGGAGATTTGCAATCTCAAATGAGCAAAGTGTCTTAGGGAGAGTAGGAACAAAATGTTTCCTCCCCTTTTCCTTTCTCATTAAGCATTGAGACACCAGTTTCCAAGGATGAGATCCCTATACCATACCAGATCAGGGGACAAACTGACAGCAGCAGTTATAAGAGTCTTATAAGAGATCTCAACAAAGAGATCTGCCTTTGAAGCAATATTTAAGTCTTTTGGGTGCCATGGCTTTCGAGAGGAGGACATCCCATGCTGCATTACCAGTGGGTCCCTCTAACTCCCTGGAGGATAGCACATCTGAATTTTGTCCAGGGACAACCTCTAAAAGTGCAGGCTAGGGCAATAATTCACTTACAGGAGGAAAAGAAGAAATCTGGCCACATGATTCACTTCCATTGACTTCGGTGTTGTTGGGTTGGTGGATCAGACCTGCTCCCAACATAGTACTTCCAGAGGAATTTTCTCCTTGCTCCTTTTAAGGATCCTTTGACTTGTAAGTTAGCCAGTCAAACTTATTGCCCTTTCGTGGTGCAGGATAGGGCATTGAATGGAACCCAGTGGATCCAATTATATATCCCAGAATGTGGCTAGTCCTAAAACTAAATTTCATTTAATCAGGTGTACTATAGAGGCACGTGCCTTAGAGGTACTCTTACAATTTAGATTGAAACACCATGACAGCATGTGGCAGACACAGCCTAAAGTGGCGGTGGCTAAAGCACAAACACTAGCCATTTCTTCCCAAAGAGCATTCACTGTTTGGTGAATCCAGTTAGTAAGCCAAGAGCAGTCTAGAGGCATGCCCCTTCGTCAAACACTCAGTCACCTGCTTGCTGTGCAAATTGTCTCAATTATACCCACGGGATGTTAATTTATAGAGATGACTAAGTGACATCATGAAGAGATCAATGCCATTGAAAAAGGTTTATTACTTACATTTTAAGAGGAGGGAGCATGCCACATCATGTAGGACCACACAATGAAATATCAGGTTTTCTCAGTTGGCAGATGTGAGGGCACAGCATGGCCCAGAGCCTCTATTACCATAGGGGTGGGAAGTTTGTTAGGTGGGGATGTCCCTATCATGCAGCAAGAGAGAGACAGATGTTAGGTTTTGTGATTGGGGGTTTGTCACATGATTTTTGCATGTGGTCAGCAACAGAGATCTAAACAACTTTGGCCCTGTGATCAATGGATGATAAATTGTCAATTATAATACAATACAATTACATAATAGTCTCTATAGAATTTGCTTATAACACAGAAATACTCAAGGAAAAGCAGTTTAAATATTAAACATTAATTATCTCATATGTCAAGAGCACTAAAAGTAGAGAAATTCCAAGGTTGGTGCAATACTATTAAAGCCCAGAGTCCTCTATCTTACTATTCTGCTCTCCACAGCAAGCCTCGTCATGTTGGTTTCTTTCTTTTTCATGCTCACAAAATTACTGATACATCTGTAGGGCACATATCTTTGTAAGTTTTGCCTCAGGTACCTGTTTTTATTTTTGAAATGCATAAAAAACAGGTTTTGTTAACAGGGAAAAAGGTGTGAATGGTTGCTGCATAGGCAACCAATGGCACCTGCTGCAGCTGATGTGCCTAGATTGACTGTATCTCCATCCCCAGGTAGTTCTCATTGCCTAAGAGTCTGGAGTATCCCATCTTTGTGGACAAGGAAGAAGGACTGAGAAAATGAGAATGTCTTTAATGTAGTTAAGATGATTAAGGCCATATTGATCTATTTAAAACAGAATCATAATTTCTATTTCTCCCCCCCTCCTCCCCTGCCAAATGGTATAGATTGTGTGAAATTAAAACTCTAGTACAACCTGGGAATTTTTTTTTTGGCTGAATCTATATAAGAATATTTTTAACTAATTGGATTAATTTATTGAAAACAGCAACGACTGGGGAATTTGGTTTCAGAAAAAGAAAATAAAGAGCTATTGGATTAATGCATTCAGTTTTGACCAATTCTTAAGATATAAAATAGAGGATCGTCCTGAGCATTAAAAAAGTCTTATAAACAAGTTAAATCACTATAGTGAGTTTCTAAAAAGGTCCTGTCCATGATTGACTTAGAAATCTACTGTAAGTTTTACCTAGGCTTAGGCACTTTTCCTGTAAGCTTATGAGATTTCATTTGTTTGATGTTGTCTTTCCACAAAGGCCCCAAACAGCAATTTGTATAATTTAAATATTTATATCCCACTCAGAAATATTAACTTTTTCAGTAGAAATGATTCCCTTATTGTCAGGATTTAATAATGTATATGAAAGAAGAATGTAGATTTGTAGAAACTTAAAGAACTCTTTCTCTCAAACTTGCATAGAAAATAAAGTCAGATTTAGTTCCATAAATAAATTTTTAAACCATCTTCAAAGAAATAAAACAGTCACTCAGCTGCACAGCAGGGAGAGATGTCTTCCCCCTCAAAAAGTCTACCTTGAAATGTAAAGCCGTATAGCATTTCAACTTCTGAGAGTTATTCAAAATACTGTGTGTTTCACTTGGAAAATGTGAGCCCTATATATGATAGAACAGTTCATACACCAAAAGTTGCAAAACAAATAAAATTAAAAGCTCAGTTTAAATTTCTATCCATTGTTTCAACATAGCGCTTTGTTATGTACCAAAATATTCCAAAAGCTATTCCACAATTGGTATAGAATATAATGTGACCTTTATACAAACTATTGATGAATGGCCAATGGAGGAAAATTGAAGACTATAATTTTAAGGACAATGAAATGTGGTTGTTTCATGCTGCCATGGGTTTGCATTACATATTTAAAGTGTATCAGTTAAACTCCAATTACAAAAACAGAAACCATACTAGGCATTTTTTAAGAAAGAATTTAATATAGGAGATTGATTACAAAGATATTGGAAGACTTAAAATGCAAAATCACAAAGATAACTTTAGAAAATAGCTATTGCTGCCTCGGATTTCAGCAGAAAGTAGAAGTGTTTGGGGTTATCAGAATCTAGTACTTCAAAGAAAGACCCCCACAGACTGGAGGCTTATATTTCTGAGAAGGGGACACCACCCAGCTGTGGGGTACCTCAGGAGCTTAGGGAAGGAGCTTCTGGAACTAGAGATTCTCCCTGCCTCTCATTTCCTCTAACCCCTTCACCTTTCTCCCCATTTCCTTGTCATATTCATTAAATTCAATAAAATATCCTGGAAAAACTAATATCAATCTGAATATCTTTAGAATTCTGTGTAAATTTTAAAAATCAAGCTAACTTAATTTATTAAAACTTTTATCTTTGAGGACGTCCAGTAAGGAATCAGTCTGAAAGAAGCATCCCCTACTTCCAGCTATCTCAAACTGAACTCCTGATCCTTTCTTTTGTAGTCTCCCTCTTCACACATACATACACACACACACATGCACACATACACACATCCTTAATCTACCAACTGCATTCCCCACTCAGTAAATGTTAATTCCATTTTTCCCATTGCTTCAGCCAAGAAATTTGGAGTTATTTTTGATGCCTCTTTATCTCTCATCCACTAGGTCAGGTCTATCTGGATATTCTATTACTTCTACCTTCAAAATATATCCAGAATCAAGACACTTCTCACCACCTCTACTGCTACATCAAGTCAACATCACCTTTTTTTCTGGATTATTGTAGTAATGAAGTGGTTTCTGTACTTTCATCTTTGCCCTGCTGTAGCACGATGATACTTTTAAAATGTAAGACAGATTCATCTCTCCTCTCCTCGAAACTCTTCATTGGCTCCTCTTTCACTCACTGTAAAAGGCAAAATTTTTAGTGCCTCCTGGCCCTGTACTTTCTGGCTCCTCCTTGCCTTGATGATCATATCTGCTCTTCTCACACTCTTCGTGCCAGCCACATTGGATTTTTTTGTTATTTTCAAATGCATCTGGCATGCTTCCACCTTGCCTTCAGGGCTTTACATTTGCTTCCTTTTGATGAAAAAATCAAAATCCCCTCCTACGGGCTGACCCCGTGGCTCACTTGGGAGAGTGAGAGTGCGGCGCTGGGAGCTCAGCAGGGCTCCCGCCGCGGGTTCGGATCCTACATAGGGATGGCCGGTTAGCTCACTGGCTGAGAGCGGTCACAAAAGAGGACAAACAAACAAACAAACAAACAAACAAAAAACCCCTCCTACATTTCTGCGAGCTTCCTCTTCTGCTTCCTTCAGTGTTTGCTCAGATGTCACCTCCTCATTGAGATCTTGCCTGATGGCAATTATCTGTTATGTAAAGTGGGTGTAATAATCCCACCTCTTAGAATTTTTCAAATGTCTTTTATGAAATACTTACTGTTATAAGTAAGCAGTCAATACATATTGGTTTCCCTCTCTCTGAAAACTGAAGGCTAGAGATGGTATGTGTACTACAGAAGGAAAAGGACAAATATGTACAAAAAGAACATGTTTTTCTTTTCAAAATATAAAGATTTTGTTCTGGTTTATATGTAAGTGCACTTTACTTAAATTTTATTCAAACGTTTCCTTTGGTCTCCTGTTTTAATGGTTTGTGTGCACATGACAACTTACATTTAATGAATCCTATATACTTTGAGTCAAAATAACTAAAATTACAACAATTGAAAAGTGCTAGCTACACAAAATTAAAACGTTTCATTTTGAGAATCTTAAGTTTTACAGCAGGAAAGAGCAGTTGATGAGTTTCATTTTAGAAGTCTTCTAAGCTTACAGGATGACATTGAAATTGTCCTATAATAGAATTTCATTTTTAATACATAACAGTTCTTAAAAATTTGATATTAATTGCTATGCCTTGTAAAGAAGCTGTACAGCTAAGTGCTATTAATTAAATAATAGAAACTATAATTTCATAAGTATGAATTATCAGAAAATATACCACACAGCTGTAAGTACTTTGCACATTATTAGCACAGATAGGTTCTGTAGATGTCACCATTCCGAAATTGCAGATTCACCATTAAAATTATCTCTGATATATCTAAAGGTCCACTCAGAAAGAGTTGTGATGGATCCAGTAATCAAGTTGAGTTAATTCTTTTACCATATTTCTAAATGTTCTGCAAAATGATTACTACCACATTCCCCATTTTAGTTTCATTGCCTTGAGTATTACATTTTTTATTTGATTCTAACATAATGCTCAGTGCCTTCAATCTTCAACATCGAAAATGCAAACACGAAGAATGAACGACTTATCCTACCAATGCAAAATCTTCTTGCTGACTGAGTTTAAATGCTATCTGCTCTACATTAGCAAGACTAAGCAGAAAATATTGCAACGTAATCCTGTGAATTCAGAGAGAAATGGGAAGAAAGAAAAGCTAACAATATTCAAACTGTTTAAAAGTGGGTATCTAGCCTAGTGTATGAACTAGGTCAGTGACTTTATAATCAAGCAGTGCTTTTATTTTACTTATGATATTATGAGTTTATATTAACTCAAAATTCATTCCTTAAGTTGATTTTTGTTGACAGTATTCTTTGTAAGTGACAGTTACTGCAAATATGGTTGGAATGAACTAAGGAACTGACCTACAGTCATGTAAATCAAAATTTGCTAGCCCCTTTGCATAGTATCTATAGTAAATTACAAGAAGAGGATACAAACAAAAACAAGTTTTGTAAACTCATTTTTTAAAAAGAAATTGTTACATGATCTAATATTCAATTTTAGTTGATCTTTCCCAAGCTTTGTTCAGTTTATATAAAAGACATATCTTATCCTCAAGGACTATGTTAACAGAGTCGACAATTATTAACTGAATTTTCCTGTAGTCTGGTGGCTTTTAGAAAACATGTGAAGCTAAAGGAAAAGAACATGTATCTATATGAAACTCCTGAGCCCTTACATTACAAACAAGTACAATTTTATTTTCATTCAGTTGATAGAAATAATACATTCATTTGACTGCACATTTCCGCTCACTTCCCTGAGCTCTGTACATTCTGCGCACTTAATGACTCTTCAAGCACATCTCTCAATATTTGATTTTAAGAGATAATTCTTGGAGTGAGGTCTGTAATCTCTAATTCTATAAAATAATATTGCTGGTAGTTCAAGTATTGATGGTTTCTTACACAGCTTAAACTTCTATTATATGTTTATCATTTAGGTTGAACAGAATTTTGATATACATATGTTGCATGGCTATTTTTCAGCCATTTTACAGAACTGAATTACTATGATGCAATTTGATCTATTCTCCAAATTCAGTTTCATCCAGAAACCAAAATTTTGCACCTCTCTTACTAGGATAGCCAGCTATTGAGCTAATGGAGTTGGGATTTAAGAATCTTTGAAATATTTAGAATTCTGACTCCAAACACTAGCATATATTTTCAATATCACACTTTAACATTCCTAATAAAACATGTGGAGTGTGCATGTGTGTGAGAGAGAGAAATATAGAGAGAGATCCATAAAAGTTATATGCCACATCTCAAAACTAAAGTTCCTAATAATGCACTTCACCATTATTATTAAAAAGAAATAAATTATAACATGTCCATTGCTTGCAATTAATCAATTAATTTATTTAGCAATTCAATGTATTTTAAAATCATTTCTTTGCTCCTCTATTCAAAGGATGTGCAATTAATGTGTTGTACTAGGGGATTTTAGGTTGATCACATGCATCTTCAAAGAATAAAGCAATAATTATAAATTATTTTTTTTACTATGCAGAATATTGGAGTCAGCAATTAAAACAAGGACAATAAGAAAAAAAGCGTATTAGACATTAGGTTTAAGGTATAAAATACTTTTATAAGATATACTTTTAATTCATTTATTCCTTGGCAATCTGTGGTTGTGGAAGTAGTTCTAAACCTAAATATTATAACAGACAGGTTAGATAGATAGATAGATAGACATGTTTTATTGAAATATAATTCACAGACAATAAAATTCACCCATTTAAAGTATAATATTCAATGGTTTTTAAAATATTCAGAGTTGTGCAAACATAAACACATCGATTTTACATTTTCATAACCTCAAAAAAGAAACCCTGTACACATTAAAGGTTATTCTGCATTTCTTCCAATCCCCTCAGGCCTAGAGAAATACTAATCTATTTTTTGTCTCTATGGATTTGCCTGTTCTGGACATTTCATATAAATGGAACCATACATGGTCTTTTGTGACTGACTTCTTAACAGTTAGCATGCTATTTCAAGGTTCATCCGTGTTGTAGCATTCACTCTTTTATTGCAGAATAATATTCCACTGTATGGTAATAACATCGTTTGCTCATCTGCTTACCAACTGATGGACAACTGAGGTGTTTCCAGTATTAGCTATTATAAGTAATGCTGCTATAAACATTTGTTTTCTTACCTCTTCCACATATGCCTTGGAGTAGAATCGCTGTGTTACATGGTAACTCTGCATTTAACTATTTGAGGATTGCCAGACTTTTCCAAAGTGACTACACCATTTTACATTCTCACCAACTGTGTATAAGGGTTCCTATTTCTCCGTATCCTCACCCACATTTGTATTGTCCATCTTTTTTATTACAGCCACCCCAGTGGATGTGAAGTGATATCTCATTGTGGTTTTTGATTTTAATATCTCTGAATATTAATGATGTTGAATATGTTTTCATGTGCTTGTTGTAAATTTGTATATCTTTGAACAAATATCTATTTAGATCTTTTGTTTATTTTTAATTGGATTGTCCTTTTATTAATAAAATATATGATTTATTTATATATTCTAGATATACATCCCTATTAGACATATGGTTTGCAAATATTTTCTTTCATTTTGTGAGCTGTCTTTTCAATTTCTTAATGATACTCTTTGAAATACAAAAGTTTTTAATTTTTATAAAGTAAAATTTATCTAGTTTTTTCATTTGTCTTGTGCTTTTGGTGTCATACCTAAGAAGGCTTTGCCAAACCCAAGATCATGAAGATTTACTCCTATATTTTTCTCTAATGGTTTTATAGTTTTAGCTTTACATTTAGGTCTATAATCTATTTTGAATTTTTTATGGGGGGTATAGTATGAGGAAGGATACATTTGGATATCCAATTATCCCAGCACCATTTGTTTAAATGACTATTCTTTCCCCATAGAATTATCTTGGCACCCTTGTCAAAAATCAATTGACTATAAATGTGACAGTCTATTTGTGGACTCTCAGTGCTATTCCATTGATCTATATTTCAGTCTGTATGCCAGTACCAGACAAATTTTGATTATTCTAACTATGTAGCAAGTTCCTGTATAGTGGCGTTCAAGTTTGCTCATTTCTTGCTTATCTTCAGTCTATTTCTTCCACCCATTACTGAAAGTGGGGCATTGAAGTATACAATTATAAGAGTTATATTTAGGGCCGAGCCCGTGGCGCACTCGGTAGCGTGCTGCGCTGGCAGCCCGGCGACGCTCCCGCCGCGGGTTCGGATCCTATATAGGAATGGCCGGTGCACTCACTGGCTGAGTGCCGGTCACGAAAAAGACAAAAAAAAAAAAAAAAAAAAAAAAAAAAAAAAAAAAATAAGAGTTATATTTATTGTTATTAGTTTTTATTAATAACATATAAAGATATGCCATCATTTATTTCTCCCTTCAATTCTGTTAGTTTTTACTTCATGTATTTTGGGGATCCATTGTTAAGTGCATAAATGTATATCTTCCTAATAGATTAATAGGTATTATAGATTTAATATTATAACATGTACCTCTTCATCTCTGGTGACATTTTTGTCTTAAGGTGTATTTTGTGTGATTCTAATATAATCACTTCAGCTTTCTTGTGGTGGGTGTTTGCATGATGTGTCTTCTATTGTTCTTTTACTTTCCATCTACAGATGTTCCTCAATTTATGATAGGATTATGTCCCGATAAACCCTTAGAAAAGGCAAAAAGTGTTAAGTCAAACTATCATATGGCAGAAATATAAAGTATAAATATAAAGTATGTCTCCTTTAGATAGCACATATTGGATCTTATTTTGTATTTATTTATTTTTGATTATACATAGTTATGGAGTACAGAGTTGACCATCAGTATTTGTGTACAGTAATTGTAATGCTCTTGTTGTTTTGTTTTTTTGTTTTTTGTTTTTTGTTTTTATCCAGTTTGGCAACCTCTACCTTTTGATTGGACTGTTCAAACCATTCACATTTAATGTTAGTAATGATACAGTTGCAATCACCACTGCCATTTAACTTTTTGTTTTCTACATGTCTACATCTTTCTATCCTCTATTCCTCCTCTACTGTGTTCTTTTAAGTGAATATTTTTCCAATAATACATCTTCAATCCTTTAATTATTTTATTTTTTTATTATTTTTTGAGTTATTTTCTTAGTGCTTTCTCTATGGCTTATTTTGTACATCTTTATCAGAATTTAAGATTTCCACTAATTTAATTCAAGTACAGTACAAAAATGTACACTATATAGTTCTATTCCCTCTTCCCCCTTTTTGTGCTATTATTTTTAAACATACCACATTTATATATTACAAACCCAACAATAAATTGTTCTAATTATTAATTTATAGAATTTTACATGTGGTTCATATAATTATTATTTTAATTTTAAAGAAGCTAAGAAAAGAAAAAACACATACATATTTATAGAGTTGTTTTTTTTAACCATCTTATTTACCATTTCTGATTCTCTTCACTTGCTCTTATGGATTTAAGCTACCATCTGTTTTTATATCCTTAATTCAATATAGCTTTTTTTCCTCCCACATCATTTCTGCTGTTATTGTCAAATATATTATATTTCTATGTTATACCTCAACAATGTAATTACATTCCCCCTTATCTGCAGTTTTGCTTTGCATGGTTTCAGTTACCTGGGTCAATGGGAGTCCGAAAAAACATGAATAAAGTACATTCAAATATTTTGAGAAAGATGAGAAAAACAGAGTGAGACCACAGTCACATCACTTGTATAACAATGTATTATTATAATTGTTTTATTTTATTATTAGTTATCACTGTTAATCTCTTACTGTGCCTAATTTATAAACTTTATCATAGGTATGTATTTATAAGAGAGAACATAATATACAGGGTTTAATACTATCTGCAGTTTCAGGTACCCACTGGGTGTCTTGGAACTTATCCCCCACCGAAAAGGTACTACTATACTAACATATTGTTTTATGTAATTTATTTTTAAATAAGTTAAGAGAAGAAAGGAAACTAAACATGCACTTATGCTGTCTTTCATAATTACATATTTACTGTTACTGTGCTTTTTGTTTTTTGTGTGTCAATTTGAGTTATTATCTGAGGTCACTTACTTGCAGTCTGTAAAACTCTCAGAATTTCTTGTAAGATGGGCTCATCAGCAATGAGTTCTCTCAATTTTAGTTTATCTCAGAATATCTTTATTTCATGTTTGTTTTTTGAGCACAGTTTTGTTGAGTATAAGATTCTTGGTTGACAGTTTCCAGAGCTTTGAATATGTAATCCCACTGCTTTCTGGCCTCCATTGTTTTGTAAAAGAAATCAGTTGTTAATCTTATTTGGAATTCCCTTATTTTTGAGGAATCTTTCATTGCTTTTAAGATTTCCTTTTTGGGGGGAAGACTTCAACATACTATAATTTGTCTGTGTGTGAATCTCTTTGTGTTTATTCTACTGGAGTAAATTGAGCTTTTTATATGTGTAGTTTATGTTTTTCATCAACTTGGGAAAGTTTTTTGACTATTATTTCTTCTAATATTTTTTTCTGTTTCTCTTCCTCTTTCTCCTTTTACTCCCATATGTGTGTGTGTTGATGTGCTTAATGGTGTCCCACAGGTCTTTTAAGGTCTCTACATTTTTCCTCATTCTTCTTTCTTCCTATTTCAGATTGTATAATCTCAATTGATCTATCTTTAAATTCAGTGACACTTTCTTCTGCCTGTTAAAATCTACTGTTAAGCCCTATAGAGATTTTTCATTTTAGTTATTATACTTTTCAACTCCAGATTTTCATTTAGTACTTTTTATTTTTGCAATTTTTAAATCTTTATTAATATTGTCCATTTGAGAGACATGGTCATATCGTCTTTTACTACTTTAATTATGATTTTCTTTAGTTCTTTGAACATATTTATAATAACTGCTGTAAAATCTTTGTCTGTTAAATCTGACATCTAGTTGTTCTTACAGGCAGCTTCTGTTGCCTGGTTTCTATACAGTTCTCACTTTTCTGTTTCTTTGAATGACTCATAAATTTTTTTTGATCCAATTAGATTTGGAGCTTCGTACTGAGGTAGTTTTTGATGCCAGTATTTGAAGTTTCTTTTGAACCTAGGAAGGCTCTTCTGCGCTGTTTCTCTATTCTATTTTTCTCTGGCAAACTAACTGGCCTATTGTTTCACTTGCTGTTCTTCTAAACTACCCACCTCCTCTAAATCGTGTGCCATCAAAATCTCCATTGTTTTCTAGTGTTGTCTTTGGCTTGAACGCCCCCAAATTCTACTTCAAATAAAGTTAACTTCTTTAGGAGGAGCTTTATAGTTTCTATGAACTGTGTCTCCACCTAGAAAGAAATCTACGAACCACTACTCTGGAGGTGGAAGTAGGGGCAATGGCCAGCTTCTCATGAAATGACACTCCTGCTTTACCAGCAGAGTTTCGGATGAAGGAAATAGCTTTGGGTATCCTCCAATTGCTTCTAGTGTGAAACATCTGCCCTATGAGCAAGCTGGAGTTAAGGTGATCAGGACTCCAGTACTCTCAGTCTTCCCCACGTAGCGTAGAGCAACTGCCCTATGTGTAGGAGTTGGGTGAAGGAAGGAAGCCCTCAACATCTCAGCTGTTTTTGCATGGAATCATCCATCTTGCTGAACTGGAAGATTGTGTGAGAGGAAGCATGTCATGGATTTAAGTGCCACAGACCTACTATTCTTACAAAATTTTTCTTGAATAAATGATTGTTCTTTTTAAAAAATGATTTTCACCAGTTAGAACTCTTTTACTGGGCAGCATGTCCATGGAGTACCTCATGCCACCATTCTAGAAGTGCAATTTTCATATCCATCTTTTGCTATTTGTTTCATAATTGTTGGGATCAATTTTATACATTTTCAATGACACAGTGATGGTCTACCTACTTAACCACATTATTGAATCACAGTAATGCTAACTTCCCAGGTTCCCGAGTCTTATGCATATACCTGCTTTTACAAAGACCTAAAATTCCTTGGAGCATAAATGTTGAATTGGAACAGTTGGTGGGGAGGGGGAGGGGGTGATCTTCTCTGACAAGCCATTTTCTTATTTTTTTTAAATAAATTGGAATTATATAAATGAAGTACTGAAAAATATCCTGCAGAGTGACAATCTTTAGCTGCAACCCACAAGTTTCTAAACCTATCTGACAGGCATAGACTCTGACATCCATGTGAGTGGCAGTCTTTATCATGCAAAGAAATAGAGGTTAGCCTGATGACAACAGCCATATTCTCCAGATAAGATATGTTACTCCTTCTCCCAGATTTAACAATACTGTGTAAATGCATCAAGCTGGAATTTTACAAGAGCTGGGTTGTGGTGACTTCTTGTAGAGGTGGCATGTGTTTCTTTGGAGTGTGTTTTTATAGACTGTGTTTCTTTGTCTGGTTGCTCCTTAAACCAGTGCCATGCATCATTTTGATGAACGAATGGGGTTAAAAATAGAGTGTTTTGGCCTGTTTGCTGCAAACATAACAGATTTTGTTATTTTTATTGGTAAAAAGTAAATCCACAGAATTCTAAATCCAATCTACAGGGCTAAAAATAACTCAAAGTGCATTTCTGCTCAAATAAGCAATTAAAATTGGCATGAAACCAAAAGCAACTATTTAAAACAATGCATTAACTCTAGAAATCCTAAAAGGCATTACATTATCACATTATGAAAACTTATACTACTCATCTTCTCCACAGAACAAGATGATGGCATTCTCAAACATGTTTATACTGTAAGAAATGGCATTCTGTGTGCCATTACCTCATTCAAGGTCTGCAGAAATTTAGAGTTTTGATGAGAGAGTCAGAATGTTACCCTACATAAATTGATTTTTCAGGGGGGAAAAAAACTTTTGCAAATTGTCTTAGCATATGAATAGATAGTAAAACAGTTTTCTTAGTTGAATTCCAGTTACCCTGACAAATAACAAAACAGAATTTGGGGTTCAAGAGTAGAGGATGTTTCAAACTGGTTCTATTATGTGTTTCTCTATTTTAAATGATACTGTTATAAACTGGAAGGATTTCTGGATAAGAACATTTCATCTGCAAACAGCCAATTTACGTAATCTGTATTGCTAGATCATCATCATACATCCTCATAGATGTTTTTTTACTGTTAAAACAAATTTATATTACAGGCTTCTGGTCAAGATGGTGGAATAGATGGTCCCCAGCATCACTCTCTCCCACAAATCAACCAATTTACAACTATAAAAAGCAAGGATAGCTAAGCTGGAGCTGCTGGAGCTCAGGGGAAGAGGAGGAAGGCAGGAGAAGCCACAGTGAGAGAAATGAACACTCCAACCATTTCAAAACCCAGCCACATCCAGACTGGAGCTGCTGAGTGCATGGAGCAGGAGCTGGTAAAAGCCACAGATGTGTTCTTTGGATGAAGTTTCTTGGAGGTGACAGGGGAGAAGAGAGCCTTGGTGGCCCCCAGGCTAGAAAGACCACTAATTGTGTTCCTGTGGACCCACATAGGAGTGAGAAGCCACAACAACTGAGAAAAAGGAGCAACTCAGAGGCTGGTGAGTCATTGCAACAGGCCAGCTCAGGGCCCATCCCATGGGAAGTGTTTGGAGCATGGGTGGTGGGGGAAACGGGCCCACCAGGGGAACACTGGGGCACAGCATGGACAGCTGATCTGCCCCCTAATCAGCACAGGATCACTCAGTGGAGACTGGTCAGGAATATAGAACTACAGGAGGTGTGGTCTGTTGAAAGACTCAGGCCCAGACCAGAGTTTCCATACAACCCAGGTGCACTGGATCTCACAAGAGCTGGAAGTACCTATAAAGTCAACCATTAAAACTTGTGCTGCACAAAAAGCCTTCCCCAAGGAATCAGCAGCAAAGCAGCAATTTAGCTCAACCACAGAGCTCAATGCTGGTCCCCACAGGAAGTTCCCCCATTTTAGAAGTAAGCAAAGGACAACAAATTAGTTCCAGTGCAAAGTGTGAATGGTGGAAACAGCAAATAACCCAACACAGAACTGAAAGAAAAAACAAAATACTCTCAACTAGAAACAAAGTTTGATATTAACTAGTAAAGGTCTCACATGACCAAACACATGTGTAACATCTAAATACCTACCAAGCCAGGGAGGGGGAAGGGCTAGGGGCCTCAGCCATGACCCCTGACACCCACAACCAGTCTCAAGGGTGGGGGTCTCAGGCCTTGACCACACACCCCCCAACATGCACAACCAACCCAGCGATGACCACTGAGCCACCACGGGAAAAGCCCAGGCTCTCCCAAGCTGGGGCAGTGGGGAGCCAAGGGCCTCGGCCTCACCCCCCCAACACATGCAAGCAGCCCAGTGATGACCACCAAGCCACTGTAGGAAGTGCACAGACTCTCCTGAGCTGGGGCGTTTGGAGACCGAGGGCCTCAGCCACACCCCACCAAAAGGTGCAACAAGCTCAGTGAAGACTACCAAGCTGCCACAAGAAGTGCCCCAGGCTCCCGAGCTGATGTGGTGGGGGGCTAGGGCTTTAGCCACACCCCCCCCGACATCTGCACCAAGACTGGCTATGATGGAGCCACCACTGGAAGCCCCCCAGTCTCCCCTGTGGGAATGAGGGGGGTGCCACAGGCCTCAACCCCACCCCTCCCCCTTCCTCATTCCACCCCATTTCCTTCCCCTTTCCCCTCTCCCCATCCCTCTCAACTGCTTCACAACATCATAGAATGTAAAAAATAATAAGATTAATAAATATTTTTTTAAAAAAATAAAAAATAAAAATATTATAAATTTAATGAAAAGTCTAAGCCCTCCAAAGGAAGTTTGAAGAGGAAAAGGGACCTTTCATTTCTTTCAAAAAATAAAATAAAACATTTCATCTAGTTCCTTATTCAGGTTGATGGGCAATTATTTGGCATAGGACAAACATATGACTGTTTCAGCAGGAGCTTTTAAAATGTCTAAATTATTCTGTCTCTATCTTTATGTGGAATGGCTTGAAATTATAACCAACATAGTCTTTCCTTAACAGCAAATGCCCTTTTGTCCATTTGATGTATAAGGGTAGTGATTGAATTTCTCTAGTCAACTGTATAAATTTTGGCTTTTATTATCAGGCACAAAAGCTGCACCAAAAGTCCAAATAAAAGAATTTGGCTTTTGGACTTCTCCTTTACGACTAGCAGAAAAAAGAAATAAATAAATTCTCTGACATTTTTAAAGAACTGAGAAAAAAAGGCTCATTCAGACTGCCTTTATCAAAACTTCTTTCACAGAAGCATGTGAAACAAACTTTCTAAGCACTAACTAAAGATTTTAGGAAGTGAATTAATTAAAGGGAATAAATCTAGGCCTAGATTCATAGGTGAAACATCCAGGGCCTACATTTGACAAAATATCGAAATAGGCATCTTCTTTCTTTTTAGCAAGATGGCAATTTAATATCATAGAAAAAGCATCAGCATTTGCTATACACTGAATTCTGTGCCCACCCCCCCGCCCCAGCCAAGTCCCTATGTTGAAGCCCTCACCCCCAATATGATGGTATTTAGAGACTGGGCCTTTGGGAGGTAATTAGACCATGTGGATGGAGCCCTCATGATGGATTAATGAATTTATAAGAAGAAACACAAGATACCTCTCTCTCTCTCTCTCTCTCTCTCTCTCTCTCTCTCTCTCTCTCTCTCTCTCTCTCTTTCACCCCCCCCCCATTATGTGAGGAGACAGCCAGGAGGAGGGCTCTTACCTGGAAGAGAATAAGTAGGCACCTTGATCTTAGATTATTTAGCCTTCAGAACTGTGAGAACTAAATGTCTGGTGTTTAAGACACACAGTTTTTGTTGTATTGTTACAGCAGCCCAAGCAAGTTCATATGGTTCTAGACCCAGGAACATTTTAATTCAAATTCCAGCTAGGCTTCTTACTAGATACATGATCTTGAGCAAGTTATCTCACTTCTCTAAACCTTAATTTCTTCACTGTTGAAGTGGGATAATAGATGTTTTTCAATGTTTAAATGCGTGCACACATGCAAACTACATAGTAAAGTACTTGCTGCATACAAGTTATTAGCAAATATTAGTGTTCTTCCCTTGCCTTGACATTTTCAACCTTTTTCATTATATCTCCACTCAGAAGACCTCTCTTTTTCTACCTTCATTCATTCTATCTTTATTCAGGAGACAGCACCAGTAATTGCTGGTCGGATCACAGGTATTACTAGAATTACGTGTCACATATTCCAAATAATATATTTACTTTTGAATAGCAGCCTCTGAAACAGTGGCTAAAACACAGAGTGATGATGCACATTTCAACAATGGGGCAATGTTATATTCCTGTGTTCACTGCAGCATTATTAAACAGCCAAGATATAGAATCAAACCAAGTGTCCATTACTGGATGAATGGATAAAGCAAATATGGTATATATACATGATGGAATACTACTCAGCCATATAAAGAGTGAATTCCTGTCATTTTACTTACAACAACATGGATGAATTTAGAGGACATTATGTTAAATGAGATAAGCTAGGCACAGAAAGACAAACACCACTTGATCTCATTTATATGTGAAGTTGAAGAAAGTTGAATTTATAAAAACAGAGAATAAAATTGTGGTTACCAGAGGCTGCAGGGTGAGGCGATTAGGGGCAATGTTGGTCAAAGTTCCCAAAATTTCTGTTAAACAGAAGGAATCATTCAAGAGATCTATTATACATCATGGTGACTACAGGTAATAACAGTGTATTGCATATTTAAAAATTGCTACGAAAGTAGATTTTTAGTGTTCTACTACAAAAAAAATAAGTATGTGACGTAATGCATATGTTAAATAGCTTGATTTAGCCACTTCACAATATATACATATACAAAACATCATGCTTTGCACCATAAATATATACATATTTTTAATTAACAGGTAAAAATTATATATATCCATATAATTTTTAATGGGTCAGTGTTAAAATACTTTGGGAGTAGTGGGACTTTTAGGTATCTCATAGGTTTTCCCATGTGGATGGTGGCTCCACTTCAAGTACATAGATAAAAGCCATTGAGTCTAAAACATAAGGATAACATGACACAAAAGTGCTTCCTTTACAAAATGCATCTGGACACTATTGTGTTCTATAAGGCTTTACATGATCTGGCCATGACAATTTCCCTGACTCCTGTTGCATTGCTCTGCCCTGCCAGCTATTAGCCTTCCAGCTGGTTGTCCTTTAAACACACCAAGCTCATTTACTTTTAGGACATCGGTACTTAATATTTTCCCAGGGCTTTTCTTGGCAGCCACATTATTGTCATTGAAGTGTCTGATTTTCCTTTCCTTTTTTCATTCCACAAATATTCACAAAAGCACCCAGAAAGTATCATAAATCCCTGAGTTTATGTAGCTTACTTTCTAGTGAGGGATATACACACTAAACAGTGATCATATGTAAGTAAACTATATAGTAAGTTAGAAGATGATAATTGCTATGGGGGAAAAAAAAGCATGGTAAGACAATCAGAAGTAGAGAGCTGCAATTTTGATCACTGAAAAGGTGACATGTAAGAAAAGATATGACATAGGTGAGGCAGTACCCATTCAGATACCTGAAGGAAGAACATTTCAGGGAGGGATAACAGCCAGCTCAAAGGCCTGAGGCTGGAGGGTAATGAGTGAAGGCAATAAAATGGGAGATGAGACATAATGAGAAGCAAAACTGAGTAGAGTTTGGGAGACATGGGTATTCATTCAAGGATTTAGAGGAGAGGATTAATGTGATATGATTCACAACTTTGAAAAACCAACCTGGCTGTTGCAATGAGAATAGATCAGGGTTGCTCAACCTTGGCACTACTGACATTTTGAAATGGATAATTTTTTTATTGGAGGCTGTCCTCTGCATTGCAGAATGTTTAGCAGTGTTGCAGGCCTCTACTCACCAGGTAGCAGTAGCAAACCTTCCCCTAGTTATGGAGACCAAAAGTGTCTCTAGATATTACTACATGTCCTCTGGGGGACAAAGTCATCCCCAGTTGAGAGCCACTGGTGTAAGGAAAAAGGTAGAGGCTCAAATGTTAACTCTGCAAATAAAGCTCTTCTTGACTGCCCCCATGAAAAGCAGCAACCACCAGCCCCAGTCAGTCACCCAGTCACCCTCTATCATATCACCGTGGTTTTTGTTGTTGTTGTTGTTGTTGTTGTTTTAATAGCTGCTATACTCTGAATGTTTGTGTCCCCCCAGAATTCATATGATGAAAACCTAATCACCAATGTGATGGTATTAGGAGATGGGGCCTTTTGTAAGATAATTAAACCATGAGGGAGGATGGGGCCTTTGTGAGATGATTAAACCATGAGGACAAAGTCCTCATGAATAGGGGATTCACTCTTATAAAAGAGACCCCAGAGAGCTGCCTTGCCATCTATCAATCACAAACCAGGCCCTCACCAGACACTGAATCTTCTGGTACTTTGATTTTGGAGTTTCCAGGCTCTAGAACTGTGAGAAATCAATTGTCGTTTATAAGCCACCCAGATGATGGTATTTTATTATAGCAGCCTGAACAAAGAAAAGAAATATCATTCTCTGAGAAATTATCCTGACCATCCCTTGATATACCTGCTCATTGGCTGTCTCCTCCTACTCAATAATAATGTAAGTACCACAGAATGAGGACTTAATCTGCATGTTCTCTGCCCTGTCAGCCAATGCCTGGAAAGAGTCTTTGCTGAGAATCACCACTGAAACCATTGAAGATTTATATTACTGTTCCATTGCCTGTGCAAGCCAGATATGTACATTCTTCAACAAATATAGAAAAATACTATGATTGCATGATGGAAATAAAAAGAGATCTTGACTGCACTTAGAGAACTTGTAAAAGAGTACCAAGCAGAAGACAGGGCAAACCTTACTGCTTAAAATAGGGCGCAGGGGGAGGAAGAGAGCAAAGGTCTGCACTGGATGTTTCCTTAACCACTTTGGATAATATTTGCACTCACCCTTTCATGGTTTTCTTTTTGGTTGCTTATATTCTATGGGGAGCCTCTCTGGGTACCTGAGTAATGTTTCATCACAGAGTAACATTTCACATTCTACTGAAATTGTTGGCAGTCTTTGTGTTCATTTCATCATTTATTGGTCAAGGATGAAGTTAGGAGAATCTGAGTTCAGAACAGTTAGGGTGATGTACAGAGGCACTGAGACAGGGTGCTGACAGTGCAAATATTCATATAAAAGAAACATTCAGATGCTTTCTGTCCATAGTGTAATGCTTCAGTACATCAGGGCCAACCGAGGCAAGATCCTTGAGCACTATATTGTAGACTCTTCTAGCTTCATGATATACCTGTGATGACCCTAAAGAGGCCTCAATTATTGGTAGCAGACTAAGAATAAGAATCTCTCATTTTGCTACCAATCTCTTTTCACAAGAATCATAAGATATTGAAAGATTAATGGATCCATTCATTAATTCATTCATCCTACAAATATCTGCTGAAAACATCCTTATTCTAGCCATTAAGTGAAGCACTGGACAAAACTGAAGGTCTTGTGTAGTTAAAGTCTAATCAGGGAGCTATGAATTAATTATATAATTAAACATTCTGCTAAGTTCTATAAAGGGAAAGTAGGATGTTATAAAATTTATTATGTGGGGACTAAACTTAATCTCAGGGAATAGAAGAAGACTTCCCTGAGGAAACTACATTTGAAAGAAAACTATGAATTGGACAAGAACTTAAATGGTGAAAAATGGAGTTTCCAGAAGGGAAGAGCATGTTTACGAACAGTCCTGCGCATAAGCATTGAGGGAACTTTATATGTTCTCTATAAATGAAAATCATTTCAGTGCTTGTCATATGACCTTGATCAGTTCACTTAGTTGGTCCCATTTTAAAAGGAAGGGTATGGACAAATGAGCTTTAAACACTATCAGCTAAACCCTTATTTAGACCTATATTCCTGGAGCAAGAAGAAACTCAGTCAACATTTGTAGGATAAGTGAATTAATGAATGGATCCTTTCATCTCCCAATCTATTGTAGTTATTGTGAAAAGAAATTGCTAGTAAAACCCAAGATTCTTATTCCCAGTCTATTACTAGTAATTGAGGACTCTTGGGAATCAGTAGGGTCATACTATAAAACTCTAAAGCATAGAAAGTCTACAACACAGTGATACTTTTCCTCAAGGGTTTCACCTCATATGGTCTTTCTGTTTTGAGGTACTTCCCTATGGAAAGTGAGCATTGAAAGTTTCTTTTATATGAATTTTTGCACTACCAGCATCCTGCTTCCAGCCTTACTGTTTTGAACTGAATCTCCTAAGTTTAGCCTTGATCTATGAAAGGCAAACACAAAGATTGCAAACAATCTCAATATAGAGTGGAATGTGAATTGCTTCACAGTAGGATGAAGACGAAAACTGTGTTTTTGGCAGTTAACCTGGCAATAATATTAAAAACGCACTTGAATTAGGGAAAGACAGAGGGCAGAAAAAAGTAGTTAGGGTCCATTGGAATAAACCCATAAAGAAGTAAGGGGAAAATGAACCTGACAAAGGCAGCCAAAATGGAAGAGAAGGAATAAAATTGAGCAACACTGCAGAGCTATAATCAATATAACAGAACAACTGATTTATTGATTGGCTATCAAGCTAGAGGGAGATGGGAAAAGTTCATTTTAATCACATGTGTTTGCTCTTTACATGGTTAAAAAAAATAGAGCAGGTTTAAAAATCTGCTTCTCACCCCTCCTCACCACCTTCTAAATCCACCCTTCACAGAAGTAGAAGGATTATTGAGGAGAAGATGTCTGGTTGTTCTCTTCTATCAAATTAATTTTCTTCATCCCCCATATGCCAATCGTTACACAGCCTGTTCTAAATTTTGATCTGGTGCATTATTGATGAGCTCTTAAAAAGAGATTAGAACAAAGATCTCCCACTCTTTTTCTGGGGGAAAAAAGACTTTATGCAGAAAAGAACTGGCAATTTGACTAATGTGAACCATCCAACAAGTCAGTAGATCATATTTATGGTAGACTTTTTGCCAAACCTAATGTTATTTTATTGGATAAGTATCTTCGTGGACCTACTGTGTATAAAGTACAGCTAGAAAATTGATTTATTTAATATTTGATTAGATTTATATTAGGATCCATGACTAAAACTACCAGGTTGTGAAATACGAAAAATTTATCCTTAGCTAATCTTAGTTCTAAAGATGTCCCTTACATATTAGTAACTCAAAGTGGGCACTTCTAAATCCTTTTCAGGAAAGAATTATAGTCCAGAACATCTGTCTTTTGGAATACATTGAAGCATTTTCACTTCTCAATTTTTTTTTATTCTTAGTCATTGCCTGTTAAAGTGCAGTGGTTGTTTTTAAAACAGAATTCTCTATGTCTGAATTTGAGCATTTGTAATTAGAATTCAAGTTCTATATTGCCAAAATAATTAACTGAATAATTAATGCTGATTTTGAAGCACACATTCTGAAACCCAGCCTATTGTCATATACCATATCTGTTAATTGACAAGCATGACGAGTCAAACTGCGAGAGAAAAAATTATGTTCATAGAAATAATCTCAACTGAGTTCAAACAAGTAAATAGTAATTAATTCACTGAAAAATTAACTTTCTAGATTCAGTGAAGGGTTTTTAATCATTTTATTTTTAACTCATTGGTAACTCATTTTTAAATTTACACATAATTCTTTTCTTATTGAAAAGCAGTGCATGTTTGTAGTAGATTTTTTTTTTTAAAGGAAAGAAGAAAAGAAGATAGAGTAGTAGGAGGAGAAGGGACAGAAGGAGGAGGAAAAGAAGAAAAAAAGTACATTCCCTATCACATTACCCAAGGGGAGTTACTGTTAATGTCTTGTTTTGTGTCCTTCCAAATGCTTTTTTATGGATACATAATTTTTTAAAACTAAAATGTAATCATAATGTATATGTTGCTTTGTAACTTGCTTATCTCCCTGAATAAAATACTGGCATGTCAGTAAATATTCTTCCACCACATACTTTTTTAATGATTACACATTGTTTAGAAATTGTATGCTATTGTACATACTATTATTTATGGTGTCCTCAAATGTTGGGCACTTACATTGTTTCTAATATATAGCACATGTTATAATAAATAGATTCTTTCATATATATTTATACACATGT
Organism: Cynocephalus volans; assembly: GCF_027409185.1. Taxonomy (NCBI): domain Eukaryota; kingdom Metazoa; phylum Chordata; class Mammalia; order Dermoptera; family Cynocephalidae; genus Cynocephalus; species Cynocephalus volans. Next base: position 128,954,861 of record NC_084463.1, read on the forward strand.
ATTTGCAATTTGCTTGATTGTTTTCTTAATGTAGCACATTGTCACTGGCTTGTCCATTTCTTGAGGAGCAAAACTTGTTTCTAACTGTCACTATCTGCATCTTTGTCGTTGAATCTCTTTTCCAGAACTGTGGAAGCCATTCAGCCCCGGGCTCACAGCAGGCTGGAAGTCTAGGAAATGAACAGCCCCACACACAGCTCTCACCCAGTGACTCTTTAGAGTTGGTACACAGATACCCCAACTCTCTCTCCTTAGGTGGGTTAATTCTGAGGAGTATATTTATACTGTTTACAAGAGTTTCTCCTTGGGATTAAGTTCCAACAGCTTACTGTGGCTGGTACATCCTTTATTAGCCGTCTTCTCCTCCCTATGTCACATCCCCATTTCTCTCCTGGTGGTCTCTGCACCTCCCAAATAACTGACTTGCATTTGAACTTTTATCTCTGAAACTGCTTCTCAGTGAATCCGAACTAAGACATTAGATGAGCTACCCAGAAATGAAATTGCTGAATTAAAAGGGTAATACATTTTAAGATTTTTGATATACATTACTAAGTTGCCCTCCTTAAACATTTACATTCTACCATTCATATACTTTTTATCATGATCTTACCAAAAGGTAGATGTGTTGAATATACTAATTATCTTGATTTGAGCATCACATATTGCACACAGATATTGATATTCTTCTCTATACCCCACAGACATGTATAATCAACTATGTTACAATAAAAAAAATTTTTAAAGATGTATAATAAAAAAAAACTGCCAATTTTGATAGGTAAAAAACTTATTTTTAATTAAATGTATTTTATTATTAATGAGGTAGTTTATCTTTTCATATGTCTATGCTCATTTACATTGCTTCCTTTATGACGTAACTGTTTATATTCTTAGCCCATATTTTAATTGAAAAACTCATATTTTTGTCTGATTTACAACAGCTTTTTTTTTTTTTTTTTTGAATGGTAAGGGGATCGCAACCTTCTGCACGGTGCGGTCTGCACCGCGCTCAGCCAGTGAGCACACTGGCCATCCGGTCTGAACTCGCGGCCTCAGCGCTCCCAGCGCTGCTCTCTTTTTACTCACATTTTAAAGCTACCTAGTTAGGATTCTTTGCATTCATATAGAGAGCATCTACCTCCCAATCAGCTAAAAAGACTTCATTCTTCATATGGGCTGTGTCTTGCATATTGTAGGAAATATGCACATCTTTATTGCATATTTTAAGCAAATCTCTACTGAAAAAAAAAATTTGTGGGAAAAACAAAAATTGTAGACCAGTTTAGCTCTAGTGTTAAGGGAGGTTGTCAAAATACCTGCTAAATACTGAATTGTCTGTTTGAAAAAAACAAGGGCCCAATGGGTTCTCTTGTTAGCAACATGGTGTATGTGTATATTATCTGACTCTTAATTATATAATCTCTTTGCATTCTTACTGTCTCACCTAAGAAATGAACTTATCTGTTTTCTTGCATAGAATGGGAGCATGAACTGGCTTTACCGTGACTCTGAGCTTTTCAGATACAGTTGCTATCCAAATATAAGGAGCCACTATTAATAAATCAAATTGCAAATACCAATAGGCATTCCTAGGAATGAATTAGCCTTTTATACTCCCTAACAATTCAGCCACTCTGACCATTTTTGTGATCTCATCCCTAGCCCTGATTAAGGCAATTCAGACTTTATGGCTTTTCAAAAGCATTTCTACTGATGTATCATTATCATCTCTGGGGACTTTAAAATGCTGCTGAAATGCAAATGTCACAGTGTGCAACACAGTCTAGGTTGTGCTAATTCCCTCATTTACAGAATTGGCCTGCCTTTGACTTGATATCCCTGCATCAGTGACTCTGATTGGCCAAGCCTACTGTTTAGACCATTTATTGTGTTGTTTCAAATCAACTTTCTTCTTTTACTGTCACAATAATTTCCAAATCTTGACTGACTACCTTTCCACTTAGGACTAACATATTTCAACATAAATCATGCAGTGATTAAGCCTCAACAACTGGCAGCACAGAGAAGTCAAAGGACTTGTAGATTCACCCTTGCCACACAGCCCATCTGAACTTTTCCCCAGTAGGGGTCTTTTGTGCCTCACCAGGAACTTAGCTTGTCTTTGGCACTGTCTTAAGGCTAAGAAAGAAAGGAGCAAAACTTTCAGAGCTGTCTGAAAATGCACACCCATCCTCCCACCCACCAGCAATTTCCAACTTTAATGTAAGCCAAGGTAGGTCAGAAAGTGAAGTTTCTGTACCCTACAGACTAATCAGTAACATATATATATAGCTAATGACAATACTTCTCTTGTGATTATTGAGTACTCATGATCTTCAGAGATTGTGATAAGCACTTTTCAAGTGTCATCCCATGTAATCCTCAGAACTATATGAGGTATATGCTATTATTGCTTCCATTTTACTGGGGCATGGAGCTATTTTGTAATTCACTCAAGGTCATACAGAGGTAAGGGCTCAGTTCCAGATTTGTGCCCAGGAGGTCTAAATACAGAGGCTGTAGTCTTAAATACTATGCTAAATACAGAATAGATAAAAGTAAAGGTAAATAACAAATTGGAAAATAATATTTTAAAATATATAACATAGATTTATCAGCTTTAGTATACAAATAAAAAGGACAGGAAGGAATATTTTATGACAAAATTATAAAAGCTAACAGGTATATTAAAAATTTCTACCTAAATGAGTAAAGAGAATGTGTGTGTGTGTGTGTGTGTGTGTGTGTGTGTGTGTGTGTGTGTGTGTGTTTACCCAACATATTGGCTACTTTTTTAAAACAGTAATAAATAGTGTTGGCTAAGACATAAGAAAAATTTCCACATTTGTAAACCATGACAGTGCAAAGCATTCCTTATTTTTAAAGAAATTTGGCATTAGAAATTGCCTATCTTTTGCCTTAACAACTTTAATTAAGATTATATTCCAAGAAAATAATTGTGGATGTGTACTGAGATTTATTTATAAATATGGTTATTACATCACCTATAATAGTGAAAATGAAAAACAACTTAAGTGTCAAAAAACAGAGGTGATTAAAGAAGAACCATCCAAATGATGGGATACTATTGTTCATTAATAAATAATATGGTGAAAAAATATTAATAACGGAAAGTTTATGACTGGGAAAACTGAATGTTCACATGCAAAAGAATGAAGTTGGACTCATACCCTACACAAAAGTCAGCTCAAAATGTATTAAAGACTTAAACCTAAGACCTGAAACTGTAAACTCCTAAGAGAAAATATAGGGGGAAAGCTTCTTGACATTGGCCTTGGCAATAATTTTTTTGGATATGACAACAAAAGTATAGAAAGCAAAAGCAAAAATAGATTAGTGGGACTATATTAAACTAAAAAGCTGCTGCACCACAGAGAAAACAATCAACAGAGTGAAAAAATAACCTACAGAATAGGATAAAATATTTGCAAACCATATATCTAATAAAAGGTTAATATCCAAAACATATAAGGAACTCCTACAACTGAATAGCAAAAAAGAAAAGAAGAGAAAAAAAGTAGCTCAGTTTAAAGATGGGCAAATGAACCGAACAGATATTTCTGTGAAGAAGACATACAAATGGCCAACTGGTATAGGAAGATGTACTCAATATCACCAATCATCAGGGAAACACAAATCAAAACCATAATGAAATATCACCTCACACCTGTTAGGATAGCGTTAAAAACAACGAAAAGATAACAAATGTTGGCGAGATGTGGAAAAAAGGAAATCCTTGTTTATTTTTGGTGGGAATGTAGTTGGTGCAACCACTATGGAAAACAATACTGTGGTTCCTCAAAAAGTTATAAATAGAACTATCATATGATCTAGCAATCACACTTCTGGGTATATATTCAAAAGAATTGGCATCAGGATCTCAAAGAGATACCTGCACTCCCATGATCATTGCTGCTTTATTCACAATAGCCAAGACATGGAAGCAACTCTAATGTCTGTCAATGGATGAATGAACAAAGAATACATACATACATACATACGACATTAAAAAGAAAGAAATACTTCCACTTGTGACAGCATGGATCAACCCAGAGAACATTATGCTAAGTGAAATAAGCCAGACACAGAAGGACAAATAACATATGATACCACTTACCTGATGAATCTAAAATAGTCAAATTCATAGAAGAGTATGTAGAATGGTGGTTGCCAGAAGCTGGGCGAAGGGGAAACAGGGAAATATTAATCAAAGGGTACAAAGTTTGGTAATACACGATAAATACGTGCTAGAGATTTACTGTACCACACAGTGTCTATAGTTAACAATACTGTATTTTATACTTAAAAATTTGCTAAGAGGGTAGATCTTATGTTAAGTGTTCTTGTCACAAAAAAATAATAATAATAAAATAAGAAAGCAGGAAGAAACTTTTGGAGGTGATGGATATGTTTATGACATTGATTGTGGTGATGGTTTCACAGGGATATACTTGTCTCCAAACTCATCAAGTTATATACATTAAATATATACAGTTTATTGTATGTCAATCATACTGTAAAGTGATTTAATAAAGAAAAAGGAAAAATTTTATGATAACATTATGTTAAAATTCTTGTAAAATGTAAACTTGTCATTCACATGTATGTGTCAAAATAGGAGTGGAAGGATATATACTAATATGTTAACTAGGGTTAGGGTTGGATAATAGAACTGTGGATGCTTTCTTATTTCCTTATTTCTGTCTTTTACAATATCTAAACATTCTACGATAGCATTATTTTTGCACCTAGAAAATTCTATTAAAACTAATTATAAAACAAGTCTCTTTTCCTCCAATTCTAAAAGGACCAGTTGCACACCTCTGACAAGAGAGGAAATATTATATGGCTGCTGTAGAAAAACAGTAGGGCAAGTTATTTCTGTCCCAGTTATCTGTAGGAATCTGTCCAGCTTTTGCTTTGGGGTGGGGCAGCCCTCCATCTGGGGGAGCTAATTAGTGATGATAGCTGCAATCTGTAACTTTGCTGTTTTGCTTAAGTGAGAATCATTTCTTTTCTTTGCAGAGTGCCAGCTTGTTTTAGAAACTACACACTTCAAGGTTATCTTTTAAAAAAAAATCAAGGATTTTTAATTAAAAGTCTCATTTAACAAGCAGGGTATCAAATTTTAAAAAGAGAAAGAAAGAAAGAAAGAAAAAGAAGGGAAGGAAGGGAAGAGAAAATATACATAATTTAATTTAGTTTAATCCTCAGACACAATATACCTATATGGGAATTAATTTTCAAAAATAGTTCAAGTTCTTCATTATACAGATGAGAAAACTTAAGTGAGAGCAAAGGAAAATGCCCCTGGTGTTCTGGAATGGTATAGATTCAAGTAGCAAGGAAACAAATAAAGAAGGGACCACTTGGAAAAGTTTGTTAACCCTGGGCTTATTTTGCAATCTTTATTTTTGCTTCTGAGTGTCCTTGTCCTAATGATCAAAGCTATCTTTAAATGTTTTGTTTTTATCTGTGGAGACAGTGTACAAAAAGGTGCAGCCCATATTGAACTGCTGTATTATGAAATTTGCCCTCTGATGAAATTATTGCAGATATCTGAGTGAAGTTCAATGGCAACTTGACAGATTTCCTGAGAGTGTGGATCTTAAATTTGAAAAAAAGAAAAAAATCAATATGGAAGATAAATTACAATTTACAAGAAAATTGCAACTGAAAGTGTCTTTTTGTCACACAGTGAAGAATAGAAACAAGAGAAGAACCCACCCACCATGTTCTGCGTACACTTCAAAACAGCTAGGCAACCTCTCTCTTGTTGGACAGCTCAAACTTACAAAAAGGGTGCAGAAGAGAGAGCTTACAATTTGGACTCCAAGGGACCTGTATTGAAATCCTATCTTTCTTGATTGACTTGAACAGGTGACATTCCTGAGCTCCAGCTTCCTTTTGCGTAAAAATGAAGACAACAATTCTTATTTTATACGATAGTTATAAAGATTAAAGGAGATGACGTATGCGAATGCATATCCCAACACATCATAGGGACTGAATAAATATGTGCCTTCTTCCTTCTCATCTCTACCTGTTGGCTCTAACTTCCCCCCGAAACCCACTATGCCCCCCACTAAATATCCTCTTCTCCAATTCAATCATCCTATTTTCAAACATTTTTCATTCATCATATTCTGAAGACTGACCATTATCTCAGGTGTTCTTCTATAGACACGCTATATAATGTTTTAGTGTCCATCCTAAAGTGAGGCAGCAAAAATTACTCTCAATATTCAAACATGGCTGTTCCTGAAAAGGAAAGATTGAGATTCCTTCTTCGTGATCATGGTATCTTCCCTGCCAGGTAAATATGATTCATTCTTAATACGATGCTTTTCTTCAGTGCACCCTCAGATCAAGAAAGGGGTGTGTGTGTGTCTCCATTCAGTCTCAATGAGTCATTGAGGCTAAAGCTTCTAAGGCTTTTTAATACATGATAAAAGCTAATATTCATTGAGCAATTTTTATGTACCAGATACTCATTCTAAGTTCTCTACATAAAATATTAATTTAATTATCAGAGCATTCCAAGATGACAGTTACCATTATTCTCATTTTATGAATGAGAAGACAAACACACAGAGGATATTTTTCAATTTACCAAGTAAAAGAGCTAGGATCTAAGCCTATGCAACCTATCCCTCCTTGGGGATAATTAGTAAAATAATTAAAATAAGTTAAATAAGTAAAATAATTAAAATGTCACATAAAGGTGCTTCATGTTCCCTTAGAAAAGAGAAGGAAGTTCTTTCTTTTGATATGAACATCTATCCAGGCCCATCCATAAATCTACACATCATGAAACTGAAGCCCCAAGGTTCACATAGCAGAGTCAAAGCCAAGAGCCAAAGAACAGGAAACATATCCCCTCATAACTTAAAGCCAGATTTAGGTAGGAGAAGGGAAAAGACAAAGTTTAAATCAAGGTAACTGTATTTTCCCGCCCAAGGCAGCAAGAGTAGAACCAAACCCTTCGAGCCACAAGATTCTACTGAAGTGCCTTGGAGCAGGCCAATACGTGGAGGAGTAGGAATCTGAACAGGCTGGGTCTCCAGGGCTCTAGAACCTAAATTCAGCCTCAGCAGTTCCACTATCTTTGGTTCATCACATACTGGGTTTTTCCATAATATTTCATTTGAAGAACTGGTTGCAATGTTTTGAAAAGCTTGAAAACCTCTCATAGAATGAGTATTTGTTTAGGGGCTAAGGCATTAGTTGTCTCCTATGATTACCTACGACCTTGATCATGCCCAGCACTTTCTCTGAACGTTAACTACAACCCTGTCTTACAGGGTAGTTACATGGAACTAATAATAATTAAGAGAAGCACTTTTAACTTACTATTAATTACAATAATATTTGGCACATCAAAAACACTGAAGAGCTGTGCCAATATGAGTGATTTCCATGGCCCATCAGCAAGAAGACTTGTGACTCTTGGCTCCTCATAAGAGGCAGTAACACTTAAACAGAATGGGATTGGGGGGCAGAATCATTTGGATTCAAATTCCGCCTTTATTACTAGGCAGTATGACTATGGGAAAGTTACTTGAGCTTTCTAAACCTTAGTCCCATCGCCTGTAAACTAGGGCTACTGACAGCAGGGTGGCTGTAAAGACTTTCTTCAATGAAGTCATGTATCCAATATGCTTTCATGTTTTGAACAGGGTACAGGACAGTCCATAAATGGAAGCATTGATGACCTATTAATATTCTTATATCAATTCTTGTCTCTCAAGTGTTCTACCTGCCTTGTGAGGAGGCTCAATGGGAAAACAGACTTCAGGCACACTCCTTTATACAGGAGTGAATCCTCATCTGATCTCCCTTTGCCAACAGGCATAAATATTCTGTAATTGCTTTGGAGTGTACTGGTAACAACACGGCCAACTGTTCCCAGCGATGACTCAGGCATTGCTCTGAAACAGAACGGGTGTGTGCGATGGGAGGCTGTGAAGCTCTCAGGTCTGAGTCACTGTGATGCCGCAGCCTTTAAGGCCTGATGTTCCCAAGTGCCTTCACAACTTCACACCCATATGTCCACCACTCGGCCCAAGGACACCTCAATGTTTCTCACCTCTTTGAACTGCCACCATTCACTCACCACCTGCTTCATACTCTTCCACTTACTGAGAGTCTGCTCACTCCATGGCAGGGCCAGCTCAAAAGCCACTTCTTCAGCTAAACGTTCCCGGATGACCCCAGTCAGCACAAATGATTCTCATCACTGAGTCCCCTCCACCCGTTCACTCACGAGCCATTGCAAGTTTGTCAGTGTTGTCCTTATGACATTCTACAGCATTTTTTATGAACACTTGACATTTGAATGCAACCATATTGGCTTGGCCAAGGAGATAATTTGACTTGGTCCCAACACAACTATTTTAGATCCTAAACTGGTGGAGAGAAGATTGTTGTCTTACTTATTATCTACTCCCTTAAAGTGAGATGTACACAGTGAGCTGTGAGTGCTCAGTACACAATAAGGTGAAATAAAGATGTAAAATATGTCCTACTCTTCCATCAAAGCCTGACAATGACATGCTGCCTCACGTGCCACGTGAAAATTGAGAATGTAGAAAATGACTTTTCATCACCTTAATCACATCTCAGGTATTTTAAAATTCAGTATTTATGTGAAAATCTAGCCTCTAGTTAAATTGATAATATTTCTGAATTTTTATTAGGTACTATATAAAGAAAAGTGATAAGTATTTTAATACAGCCATTTTATTTTCTTTATTAAAAATCAGCTGATAATCTTATCAATGTGTTTCTAAGACAATAATTAGTAGGGATTTTGGCAGTCAGGAAGTCCTGGCTTCTTCTGCATTTAAATAGCATATTACTACTTGGAGTCTGCTGTCACTAGAAATTTAAAGTAACTAACCTCAGCTCATTAACCTCTTCAAACAAGCAGTTCCCACTCTTGATGTCCCTGCCCTTGTCAATAATAGCATCCTGTCTGTCCAGTGGCTGCAAACTTTTGGTCAAGTACTATGAAAAAGAGGAAACACCACACAGATATAACCTGGTAATTTTTACCCATAAGTATTTAGAAATTCCTGTTTAAATTTTATGCAAAGTGTTTTTCTTCTCGCCAATTCTTTTCTGTCCATTCTCCTGGACACAGACTTACCCCATTGCCCCCAAACCATCCCCGCATACCTGGCTTACAGCAGAGGTCTCTTGTCAGCCTCCTTGATTTTAAGCTTGCTTGATCTGATCTATTTTAAGAGTAGCTTCAAAGCACTTTCTTCCTTAAATAGCACTTTCATAATGTTGCTCCTGTACTTAAAAACCTTTTTTGGTCTGTGAGTTCTTACAACTTCACAGCTAAACTCTTCCCCTTGATCCTGTGTAGGTACCATATTTCCTACTTGCTTCTCCAGTTAGATAAATTTCTCACACATTTCACCAATACACAACGAAGGCAATTCACTTAGCTCCCAACAACCAAGTTAACCATCTGTGCCAAACCCTGTGTGACATGCTGCATAAATTAGAAAAAGCCCCTGACTTTGAGGATGCCATTATAAATCAGAAAAGATGGAGCACAATTAGACTATGAGAGTATAACAGCAATGCTGGAATGCAATGGAAGTCTAAAATAGGAAGCTGGTAAAATGGGTTGCACAGGTTGGAAGGACCTCATGCCAGAGTGGCAGAGGAGTCCATAATCTACAGGACGTACAGAGCTGTCCACACTGTCCTTTCACCTAGTCCCTCACTCAACCTTTGCCCTTGCTTGATCTACCCATCCATCAATAGTTAAGTCATCATTACATGGTGAGTCAAAAGATGTCTTAATTTGGGTATCCCCCAGAAACAAATCATGAAACAAGGATTCCAGTGAAAGTAGTTGATTAGTGCTATGATCCCAAGGAAACTCCAGAAGAGAAATAGGAAAAGCAGTCAGTAAGCGGAATATTATCAAGTAAACAGCCACAGCTTAAACTCACAGGAACAATCTTGAAAAAGTTACATAGAACACACACCTCAGAGTTACACCATGTGAAGAGCAAGGAAGTTAGGGTATTTGACCATCAGCTTCGGTCACTCATTGGTGAGGCTTGCTCCCAGGGGGTATTAATTCTTCAGCCCTTCCAGTCTGCCTTGCATTCAGGCAGAGCAGCCTCCCTGGTTGGAATCCATCAGCTGAGAAGAGGCAGATGCAGGTGGTTAATAGTCTCATTGTGGAGCCCTGATTTGGGAGGCTCAGGAGAATTTGAGCTGACACAGACAGAGCCCTCTAGAAGACTATGAACTCTAACGGTGCTGCCTCTGTCTCTTATTACATAGGGGCCTTTGACGAGGTAAATTTTCTGAATCTGTTTCTTCACCTTTAAAGAGAAGGAGGGTATTATTGGTAATTTTTCAATTTTTTTAAATGGCAGAACTGTTGCCCATCAAAGAAAATCTTGAATAGAACCCTCCTAAGTAAAACAAGCAAAAGGATAGTTGTTCAGGTTGAAGCAGTGGCAGAATGTCTCACCTGAGAGGCATCTTCTTAGATATCTACAGTTTCCAGAGAGTAACAAGTAAAATACGCTGCACCACTGGGCAGTATCTAAGATCCCCCAGCATCATTGCATTCCCATCCCCAATGTTCTATGATACTTAGTATTCAAGCTTTCAACCTCGTTCTCTTCCAGGGAAAAGAAGACCAAGTATTCACTAGATACCCATCATACATCAAGCACACTGACCAATATTGTACATACGATTTTCCTAGTGATGGCTTGAGCATTTCCATATGGTGAAATAGTGATTGGCAATTAAGTTGGAGTACAACTTGAGGTGCTAGGGTTCTTGAAGTTGTGTTTAAATAACAACTAAAGACTCATTTTATCTAGATTGCATAGCCTATTTGTAGTAATTTGGGGGATGGAGAGAGAGATTATGGGTGATTACAAATTCCCAATGTTAACTTTTTTTTTTCACCACTATTTCTTTCATTAAATTGTTATAACTACACTAGACAGGTGTTATTACTGTTGTTGCTATAGTCATTATAATAATCATTATTGTTTTACAGATGAGAAAAATGAGGCTCAGGGAGGGGAAGAGTCTTGCCCAAGGTCCACAACAAGATAGAGGCAGAGCCAGGACTCAAGCCCAGGTCTTTCTGGGTCTAGAGCCCACCACACCTTTCTATTTACAATTGCTTTTTATATTGCATGTGAATGTTTCACAACACAATTTATTTACACATCAACCTCCGAAGTCCTGGAATTATATGATCCACTGACTTTCAACACAGAGACCATTAGGAATGTTAGGAACTTAATTAATACCCTCTGAGTTATTGAACTTCACATTTTGAGCTTTTGCTTGAAAAGAAGAACAAAAACAAGTGTAAAAATTCATAATTATTATTGATTTCAGTTCAGACAGGAAATCACAAACAAATGCTGCAGTTGTGAATTAGCTAAAAAGGTGAACAATTTTCATCCTTTTATTTATTTATTCATTCATTCATTCAACATTTTTGGTATATACTTTGTTCAAGCTTTGTGCCACACATATAAAGCATATTAAGGATAAAACAATAACTAAGACATAATTCTATTCTAAAAAATGTATGAGGGAAAATATGAGGCAAACACAGACATACTCTACTATATATAAAGAAATAAATCTTGCTTTATATAGATGTGTGTATATATACGCATCATTTTACAAAAGGAGGAAAAAGTTATTTCTTGTCGAGAATCAGAGAAAGCTCATTGAGAAAAAAAAAGAGAAAGCTCATTGAGAAGGCAGTCTTTGTGCTTATTCTTAAAGAATGATTTGGATTTGAGAAATTTGAACCAGGGTATTCTAAACTAAGTGAATAGTGATGAAAGAACACCACTAAACAGGACAATTAGTGAAGTATACGTGTTCAGGTAAAGCAAAGGGGAAACACATCTAGTTTCATACTAGAATAGAATAGATATTTGATTTTTATTCAACTCTGCGTTATCTAATACTTAAGTTCCTTCAACAACAGCATGTAATATCTGAACAAACCACTTTCAGTGACAGAAACTTCAAAACTTATGCTTTTTCCATCTCACCATCCTTATGTTGTCAAAATTTAGCATGTGGAGCTGCCCCAGAATAAACTGGCTGATTTCAGAGATGGGGACTGTAGTGAATTGAATTGTGCCCCTCCCCCCCAAAGTTTAATGTGTTGGAGGCTCATTCCCCACTGTGACTGTTAAGAGGGTGAGAATCCTATTATGATAATTGAAAGGTGGAGCCCTGAAGAGTTGATTATGTTGATGGCTTAATGGTAGTCAGGGGCATGGCTTAGAGGGCTTTAACCATTCTCTCTCTCTGCTCCAGCACTCTCTGCCGTGTGAGACCCCTGCATTGCTATAAAGCCACCACCCAAAATGATCCTCACCAGATGTGTTCCTTGGACTTTGGACTTCCCAGCCTCTGAAACTGTAAGAAATAAATTTTGTTTCCTTACTAATTACCCAGTTCCATGTATTTTGTTATAAGCAACAGAAACAGACTAATACAGGAACACAGTCATTCCTAGATTTACAACCTAATTCTACCACTTCCTAAGGGCAAGTTCATCAAACTCTCTGATTCTCCACTTTCCCTATCTCTTCCTACAGGAAGAGATAGTACCTTCCCTACAAGATGATTAACGACAATCTACGATGTGTCTGACATGTTGCCGGCAGTCATAAACATTAAATGTGTAATCATTTCTCCCTGATGCTTCTAATCACTGATCTTATTTTGGCTCACTGAGGACACCCAGATAGACAGCTATTCAAATGTGCAAAGGCCATTACTGTGTCAGTCTTCCATATTGTTTGTATGCATATTAGGTGTGTATGTATTTGTGAGTGTTTGGGTATATGCCTCTTTACATTACATATTGTGATAGGCAAAAATAATGGCCCCCAAATATTCCTATGTCTTTATCCCTGGATACTGTAAATACGTTAGATCACATGACAAAAAGACAAGATTGCAGATGGAATTAAGGTTGCTAATAAACTGACCTTAAAATATATAAGCAATTATCCTGAATTTTCTGGGTAGGCCCAATAAATCCTTAAAATTAGGTAATTGCAGAAGAATTACCTGTTGGGAAGATGCTATGTGAGAAGGACTTTACCTACCATTGCTTGCTTTGAAGATAAAGGGCGAGGGAGAAGCACAAGCTGAGGAATGGGGGCAGCCTCTAGATGCTGGAAAATGGAAGGGAATGGATTCTCCTCTAGAGCATCTAGAAAGGAACACAGCTCTGCTGACACCTTGATTTTCACCCAGTGAGACCCATGTTGGACTTTTGACTTACATAACTTAAGATAATGTATTTATATTGCTCTAAGCCACTAAATTTGTGGTGATTTGTTATAGTAGCAATAAAAAACTAATAGACATATCCTGGCTTCTCCTGAATAAATTGTTTTATTTTCTTTATATATACTGAATTTGACCCAGATTTGTGTGTCACAAGCTAAGCTACTGAAGAGCCAGAGAGATGAGATCTGACCCTAACAATGACCTCCAAGAGAATGCCATGATCAGAATACTGTACCTACTCTACCAGTAGTTGCATATTCTCAGAACAGCATGGAAATTCTTACCTGTCTCAATGTAGACTTTTTCTAAGGCAACTTATTTTCACCTCAACATTAAAAAGAAAAATAGTTACAGGATACTAGATTTACTGAAATGTCAGTCAACTAAAACATCTAAAAATTGTTTTCACCTAAGTTGCTTTTAAGGCACTTCTCCATTTTGGTGGTAAAATTTTTGGAATCCATATATGGAGAAGATAATGTGTCTGTGTCAATAATGGAATAATGAAAAATACAGTGGTATCTACTCTATGCCTAGTAATTTAAAGTGAGCTGCTTTGTCCACTTGTTAGAAACAGGTCATGTTTTTCCCAGGTCCTCTCCCACTTACCTACTCAATATTCTACTAGTCAAATGCTTGATTCCAATCATTCCTGATAACATGTCTTTGTCTCATAAGACAGGAACCTACTTCCCTGGTTTACAAAACATAGTATGCTCTCCTCAGTGACCAGGTTCTAACACTGATTTGTTTTTGAAGTCTACAGCTCTAGGTGAAGGATGTTCCCTTCTCCAGCCTCAGCTCGCAAAATACCCACCTGCTAAGTCTGTAGCCCTTCTCCCCTCCCCAGCTTCCTGTATGGAGAGAAGATTAAAAAGGTAACATTAAACAACAAACAGTTGGATAGCCTTGTAAAAAAAAGTCAGACCCAGAGATATAAACCTAGGAGATAAACCAGAGATATATAACCTCATCTAGTGGTTAAGAATGTAAACTTTTGAAGTAAAAGATCTGAATTCAAAAAACAGAGTACATAATAGCTATGTGGCTATGATTAACTTATTTAACCCTCTAAATCTCCTCTATAAAACAGAAACAACATCATAGGTTTGTGGTAGGGGCTGTGTAAGATACTTCATGTAAAACACTTAGCATAGTGCCTGGATCACTACAGGTATTCAAAATGTGTTAGCTATGGTCATCAAACTGTTGATGGCATCATCAAATATGATGACGATGATAATTTTGTAGCCATATAAATAGTATGTTAGTTAAAAACATGACTGTAGATGAAATCACTAAGAAAAAAATATTGAAAGAAAAGTGGAGTGGAAAAACAACAGAACCTTGGGGAACACCTATATTTAGGATGTGTTAGACAACATTTTGCATAAATGGTCAGAACATTCTTCCTCCTACATGCTTTTTTAGATTGTTGCCACTTCCTCTGCCAAAAGGTGGTGATGGAGTTTGGATGTGCTGTCCCCTCCAAAACTCATGTAGAAATTTGATCCCCAATGTGGCAGTGTTGGAAACTGATTGAGTCATGGGGGTGGATCCCTCATGAATGGATTAATGCTCTCCCTGGGGGTGGGGGGAGTAATGAGTGAGTTCTCGCTCTATTAGTTCCCACGAGAGCTGGTTGTTTATAGGACCCTGGTACTTCCTCTCTCTCTCTCTTGCTTCCTCTCTCTTGCTTCCTCTTGCCATGTGATCTGTTCATACCTGCCAGCTCCCTGCCACTTTTTTCCATGAATAGAAGCTGCCTGAGGCCCATGCCAGATGCAACCATCCCAGAATTGTAAGCCAAATAAATCTCTTTTCTTTATAAATTACTCAGTCTCAGGTATTTCTGTTATAGCAACACAAAACGGACTAAAACAGGTGGAGTTTATTTCTCTTCCTCTTTAACTTGAGTGAGACTTTGTTATTACCTAAAGAAATAAAATGTGTAAAGCTGCGTGGGTTTCAAGAATACTTCATATCTTGAAGACATGTACATTTGAATCCCTGAGCTGACAAGTAGGAAGTCTGGCTAGCCTGAAGGCAGTGTGGAATGTTTACCAACATAACTGCCTGCTATAATGTAGAAAATGAGAAATGTACCTAATGTAATAGATGATCTAAATAAGGAGATTTTTGGATAGAGCACTGAATCTGCTGCCTGCCTTCTTCTAACTGCTTATAGTAAACGTACAAGAGGAGAGAGATAACCAAAAGAAAGAATTATTAAATATAAAGGAGCTGAGATTTGTTGGGTAAATAAAATGTCTTCACTCTGAGCTTCTCTGAAGGAAAAATAATCCCATAGTTAAGAAAAAACTTCAGGACAGAGATAAAGTCTAGCATACAGTCAAGAAAACATGGTCTTAAGATAAAGCCAAGAGTATGATTTTGTAAAGCCGAGTGAAAACTATTTTTAAGAAAAATTTAAGGTGGTACCTCAAACAGACAAAAGACTTTCTAAAGAATATTAAGGTATGTGTCAGAAATCTTTTCCATTCCACATGGGGCTCCTAAGAATCTGAAGTACATCATCCACAACAGTCACACAGGAAATCCAAAGTAGCACAAGGATTACCCTGAAGAGATCTGTGATTGTGGGTTTTGCCTAATGGAGTGGATTATAAATTGATTCTTTAAAAAACAAAAACACAAAGTTTTTAAAGGAATGAGGTCAGCTTAGACTGAAAGGCACAGAAACAAAACCAAATGAAAGAGGCCTTCGGACTCTCAAACAAGCAGCAAGCAGGCAGAAAAACTACGGAGCTGAAGATACAAGCTACATTTTATGGAAAAGGCAAAGCCAAGAGCTGTGGAAAAATCATTCCCAGAAATCACGACTGAACCTTCATCAAGGAACTGGCAATATATGCCCAGCTACTTCTTCAGAATCTCTGTGACCAATGACTGCTGCACCTCCAAGTGCCCCTTTTTAAAATGGGAATGTCTTCTGTGGTTATTCTGTGTCTGTCCCACCATTATATGCCGGGTATAGGAGAGAGGCAGACAGTATGTCACTTTACTTTAATGATCTTAGATCAAGATAAAATTTACTCTAGAAACTACAAACATAAAAACACATTTAGGTACCTCATCCACACTGAAACTGACTTAGATGCTGAGATCCTTGTCCTTGAGCATGAGCCTAATGTCATATAGATGAGGCTTAGGGCAGGGAAGGGAATTGGAGAGGTGTTTAAGGAGACTTGGAGATAGAGTGAGTTTACTAAGCACACAGAAGGGATATGTATTGTTGGGAACAGAGGGCAGACTATGGTATGTCTTATTTTACTAATGTGGCCACAGAAATAATTCTGGTTCCACATGCTCTTGCAGAATCTTGTCCCACCCTAGCAAGAATGGAGTTTATTTCTCCTCCCCTTGAACCTGAGCCTTTGTGACTGTCTTGATGAATAAAATGTTTCAGAAGTGAAAATGCATGACTTTGTAGGTTTGGTCATAAAAAGATTCTCTCTCTTTCTCTCTATCTGTCTGTCTCTCTGTCTCTCAGAAATGCACCTTTGAAACCCTGAGCCACCATGCAAGAAGCATGGCTACCCTGAAGCTGCTATAATAAAAAGACTACAAAAAGAGACACATACAGTCAGAGAAAGATGCCCCAGCTTCTGCACTCACCACCTACTCATCATCTCCTCCCTCTCCCCAGGAGCCAGACATAGGTCAATAAGCCTTCAGATGATTTCAGCCCAGCATTCCTGATTGCAACATGAGAGAACCTAAGTGAGAACTGCCAAGCTGAGCCAGTCAAACTCCGGAACCATGAGGGATAAAAATAAAATGATTGTCATGGTTTTAAGCCAAGAAGTATGGAGGTGGTTTGTTATGCGGGATGGATAATCATAACACAAATTTTTCAAAAGATGGAGAAAGTGGTGCAGTCATGTGATTAGGCAGAACTAAGACAGTAGAGCCTTGTGGAAGCCAAAGGAAGAAATTAAAAAATGAGAAAGTACTCATCATTATGAAAGGCTGCAGAGAGAAAAAGAAGCATGAGCACTGGAGTATGAGAACTGCGTTAGCCATCTCTTGTCTAGAATGTAAAATTGACTCACCTTCTTAACATAAAGACAGTATCAAATATCAGAAAGCACCAGCATGTGTTCCCTCAGCCAGGCTCCGTATTGTCCCTCTCATCAAATTCCTCTTCTTCAACACCCGCCCCCCCAAAAAAGTTTGCATGAAAAGGAAGCAGCATTCTTTATTTACCAACTATGAGAAGACACAATGTAGGTGCTTTAGATATGTTATTTCCACTAATAATAACAATAAGCCCATTAAGTTAGTATTATCCTCATGTAACTGATGATTAATATAAGGTTTAGGAAAAGTAAATAACTTGAAAATAGACATATGGCTAGTAAATGGTGGACTCATTATTTTAACCTAGTCCTGTGTGATTTCAATAGTCAGAATGAAGACAATTATAGTCAGCTCTTCATGATCAAATCTAGTCCAATGGAGACTAAAATGGGTTCTGATGATTTAAGCGCTAGTCCTCTCTGAACTCTTCCCTCCTCCATATGGCATCCTCCAGATGGTTGGAAGCTCAAGAGAGTGATCTGTGACCACCGGTCTTTCTCCCCAAACAATGCCAATTCATGTATTACTTTCCCATAACACTGCTGGACTCCAAGAGAACTGCCTTCTGTAGGCACAAATTAAGTTTGCTCTATATCAGTATGGGGAAGCTAAGCTCAAAATTCTAAAAATGAACTACAGAAAAGTGTATTTAACACAGGAATCAGGTTCCAGATTGTGTGCTGTTTACAAAGGCACATATTGTGCTAATAGTAAAATCAAGCAAGTTCTACTTTCATAATGGTGGTCTAAAATGAATGCCACCCACCCACACCCCCACACTCACACTCCATCAGAGCAATTAAATTTTAAATTCACCTTGCTGTGAACTACACAGACGAATGGAATTTTGCGCACATCTTTGTGTGGTTTGTTTACCATCTTCCCCAAACTGCTTCACCAATTCTAATGAAAGGACTAGTTCACCCACATGTACATTCTGGGCTTCTAAGTTTTAACTCACAACATAAAGGTCTTTCATTGTAATCTTGAAATAACCATTTAGATGAAATAGGTGTCATTCATAACCAAAAGACAGCACTTCAAAATACACTCCAGAGAATTCTAGGTTCCATAAGACAATAAGAGTTGTTCAGTAAGAATAGAGTTTTGTGGTCAAATAATTTGGAAAAACATGGAAGCTCATTGTACTCTCTTGGAAATCTGTACTGCACATTAGCATTTTAAACATATTGGAATTTCTGCAAGGTACAAATCTGTTTAATTGTGTTTAAGCCAGGATTTTCCAAATTTATTTAACCATGAGTTCTTCATTTCATATAATACTTATTACATTTCTCGTAGAATACAATGCTTCAAGCAATACGTTAAGGAAAACACCACTTTTAACCCTTTGCATGGAATTGTTTTAGATCAATTGATAGAGCTGCGGATGTTTTTAATACTTATCAGTGTGCTCAAATATCTGATGTTGATTATTGGAGAGTATGAGGAAAGATAGAGGAAAATCAAATGCAGAAGAGTTTGAGAAGGAAGTATACAGAATTGGATACATATTCAGTTACTGAACACAAATTTAGTGTAGTTATCTTAGGGAAACAGTATGATATGGTAGAAGGATTATGGGCTTCAGAGTCAAAATGATCTGACTAAATTCTATTCCTACCACTTATTAGCAGAACAAGTGCTTTTTAAACTGGTTTAAAGCAAGTTATTTAATCATCCCGTATTAGTCCATTTTCTGTCACTTATAACAGGATACCTGAAACTGGGTAATTTATAAAGAAAAGAAATTTATTTCTTACAATTCTGGAAGCTAAGTCCAACATTGATGGGGCACATCTGGAAAGGGGCCTTCTGGATGGTGTTGGCTCTTTCCAGAGTCTCGAGGTAGCACAGCACATGGAGACAGGCATAAGAGTGCATTCAGAGTGGCGTGTCTGTAGAGCTTAAACAACATTTAAAAAGCCTAAAAAGGAGACAAACTTACTCTTTTACATCTACTTACAACATTCGTCCATTAACTCGTTAATCCATTGCCCATGAATAGATTAATCCACTCATGAGGGTACCTGCCAAAGGCCCATCTCTCAACACTGCCACATTGGGGATCAAGCTTTCACTTGAGCTTTGGAGGAGACAAACATTCAGACCACAACACTCCTTAAGCCTCAGTGTCATTGTGTATAAAATAGGGATAAAAATAGCTACTTCATAGGGGAGCTAACAAGAACTAAGTCAGGCACAGTATGTAAAATACCTTTGATATTGTAGGCATGAAATAACTATTTTTTTTTTCCTTTCTGGTTAAGTTACTTTAATTCCTTATTTAAGCAATATTATATTGTTACAGATAAAATGATGGTCCTTATGAACTGAACAAGAACATGCAAGTTCAACTTACAGACATTCTAACTCAGTTTTACACACCTACACCCCTTAAAAACCACAGAGAAAAAGAAAGATTGATAAACCTTTCCAGGCTGCTCCAGTCCATGTTCTGATAATTCCAAATGATCTTAAATGAAGGGACTTAAAGGAAGAACTGTTCTATTTTCCCACCATCTCTCTTGTGCATCTTAAACTTAACTTTTTACTCCTCAATGACCAACCTCAGAAATATTCTGTCACTGACAAAATCCTAGAGAATTTTGACTCTGCATCTATGTTTTCTTACAAAGATATCTGTCTAAATTTACTAAAATCCAAATCAAGTTCTTATCCATGTTATTTTTCTTCTTTAAAGCTCCCACAGCACCCAGCATAGTTCTGGGCTTATATCAATCTCTCAGTGAATATTTATTGATTGTTTTTAGGCATTCACTAGTGTAGAGAGGAACTATGGACTGAATTGTGTCCTCCCCAAATTCAAATGTTTAAACCCTAACCCTCAATGTGATGGCATTTGGAGATGAGGCTTTTGGAAGATAAGCAGGTTTAGATAGTGAAGCCTTCATTACGGGATTAGTGTCCTTATAAGAAGAGACATCCAAGGGCTTGATCTCCTCTCTCTATCTCTCAATGCCATGTGAGAACACAGCAAGAAGGAAGCTGCCTGCAAGCCAGGAAGAAAGCCCTTACAAGAAACCAAACATGCTAGCACTCTGATCTTGGACATCTAGCCTCCAAAGCCATGAGAAAATAAATTTCTGTTGCTTAAAACACACAGTCTGTGGTATTTTGTTATGGCAGCCCAAGCTGACTAAGGAATAAGGTTTGGAATTCAGAAAGCTAAGATAAAACAATTTCCTTTCCTTAATTTTTCCCTTGTGCACTTATACACACTCATGTTTTGTTTTTTTTTTTGTTTGTTTGTTTGTTTGTTTTTTCACACTCATGTTTTGAAATGTCTTTTGCCAGCTAGTTGTATCAGGACTGTAGGAATCAATCACAGTTATTTCCCTCCTACATGAGCTTCTAAAGAATTTTTTTTATCAAAATGTCACTAAAACTTAAGTCTGCAAAGTCTCAGATTTTAAACTCAAGATTTTGCAACTTGGGTAACAGGAGAAGTTACAATGATGTACAAAGTTTACTAGATGATTCATCAGGAGAAGTGCTGTTGTTTGAGCAATTACAATTATCAACTGTGTCATTTCATGGTTATATGTGGCCTGAAGGAGTGGACACAGGTACTAAGAAAGGTAATGATTGTAGTAATAAGTATATGCTGGAAACCCATAATGTAATTGTTACTTGATGCAGTTAAAAGAAAAAAAGAAAAGAATAGCAATTTTATCAAAATAAGATCATGCTCTGAAATCATTCCACTTTGAAAGAAACAATTTAATAAACACAGATGAAGAATGCAATGTAGGTGTCTATACCTTGATAGTATTTGCATAGGAGCCTCCAGCTTAAATCATTTAAAAAAGCAAGTAATAACCACAGGTAGTCCCCTGGGCATCAAGAAGAGATAAAGAACAACCTTGATTAATTTAAAAGCAAAAGTTGGAGAGATACTAAAGAAATTAATGCATTGTACCTACCAAATGGCTACCCATCGACTATCAAAAATGAGGGAAAGTTTCAATTATCAAATGAAGATGAATAATAAATATCAAACAGAAAAGGGGGTATAAGAAATATAAAGCAGAATAGCAATATGAATACTTGTATTATACAACTACAATCTGGATATAACATGAGAGAGTATAAAAGCAGTTTCTGCTTTTTTGTCTCCATCAACGTAATTTTTGGTATCCAAATCCTTCCAAGATCAGGATTTCCCATGACTGGTCCAGGATGGCTAATTGAAGTGGGACTTTAGAGATGAAGTTGCTGCATTTCCACTCCACCTTCGGGAGATGATGGCTGCCTCTGTGTTCTCTCATTATGGAACCAGCTGTCCTTTGTCAGGATTTTGGAGCTTGCTGTCCCCTCAGAGTATCACTCTTTCCTCTGCCCCCAGCCCTAATCTCAGGGCTCATGCAATTGCTGATGCTGAAGTCATTATCCTCATAACAACCAATTCTTCTCTCAACGAGAAGGGAAGGGGTCCGCAAGATTGTTATTACTCATATCAGATCTCAAGCAAGACAGACTCCTTTTTTTAGATTATGTCCCCAGTGTTGTAAATTGGTTATCCACCCTGTTCTTGTCATTCCTCACAGCCACCTGATCATCTCATGGAAACAGCCATGTTTCTTGAGGAGCTAGATCAAAGGCAAAACAAGCAACCTCAATATTCCAACCTCTGTACACAACCAGTGTCCTTGAACTATTTGCAGATGGTAGACTTAGTCCTAACAAAGTGTGTTTTCCTTCTACCTACGATATGTAAACACAGAAGTTTTTGCTCTTAAATATTTATAAGTGTCAGTCCTGAGACTAATCTTTGACTCTATCTTGACCAATCCTTCTTTGCTCCTCCATGCCCATAAGGACATCAGAGGGCAGAAGAAATTAATGGTTAACATCAGTCTTTGAAGTGAAAAGATATAGTATCAAATCCCGTTTCTATCACATAATAGTTGTGTGACCTTTCAGCAAGTTACTTAATCTTTCTAAGCTTCAATTTTCTCAGTTGTAAAATCAGGGGACTAAATAATTTCCCCAAAAGTTGTTGAGAGGAAGAATGGACATAAAGCCCATCATTTAGCCTAGTATCAAGACATAGTTAGAACTCATACATATTAGTTAATGTAACGATGATGATCTAAATATATCATAGTTGGCCCACCTTGTCATGTCTAAACTTCCTTAAAGAACTCGTAGAACACACCTCCTTTGGTCATCCCGAGGATCAGTGAGTATATTTAACTATGAGGCAAGTAGGAATGGTGCGTAATACAATGTTATAGATAATTCCTATCTTGTGATGAATACTTAAAGGCAGTAACTGTAAATAAAAACCAACTTTATACACATGTATAAAAAGAGTTTTATGAGCTAAAATCCATAAAAAGTGTAACAAATATTGAGATATATAAAATATGTAAGATGCAAACCACTATTGTGAGAAAGTTAAGTCAAGTAAGACAGCATGGGAATATATTTCATTTTTAACATGAAGATGCTTAATACACCCCACAGGGAAAGAGATAAATAGGTTTTTGTACAGTCTACTTAAGCATTCCATACTATTTCATCAGCAGGAGGTTAGAAATATGTCTAAGTGCTACTGAGCCACCAACAGAGATGCTCTGGGCTCTCGAGACAGGATGTTGGGGAGCCAAGAGCCTCAGCCAAGCCCCCCCGACATCCACAACTGGCCCAGTGATGACCACTGAGCAGCCACCAGAAACACCCTGGGCACCCGAGCCAGGGTGGTGGGGGACTGAGCGCTTCAGCAACACCCCCCTGACACCTGTAACCAGCCCAGCTATGACTGAGCCACTGCTGGAAAGCCCCTGGTATACCCTGCAGGAACGAGGGGGGTGTCACAGGCCTCAACCATACCCCCCCCTTCCTTCTTCTCCCATCCTATTTCCTTTCCCCTTCCCCTTTCCCCCTCCCTGCCAACGACTCCATAATATTTTAGAATGTAAACAAATAATAATATTAATAAATAAATTAATGTTTTTTAAAAAAGTATGTCTAAGTAAAATAGAATCTACTGGTATTCATTCTGAGCACAATATGAAAAAGGGACAAAAACCAGGTATGTTGAGGACAAATTTTTTTATCTTTGTGCTTACAGAGAGAATAAAAATGAGATTGCTCAGAATTTCAGGCACATACACTCAAGTAAAATGCCTTATTACCAACCAATCCATAAGGAACAAGAAGCCTTGAAATCAAGTCACTCAGAAAATGTGAAGCTATTGACAATTGTCCCTGTAGCATCTCAAATTGAGCAGTAGCAGTTTTTAAGTACAATAGATTTACTGGGGGTAGAGATGAGTCTCTATTAAGCCTTATCAATTATTCAGACACAAGTGTGATATAACACATTCCCAAAGACACTTAAATTTCCTATGTCTCTTGGAAAACAGTGGAAATAATAAAATTAGAACTTATAATCTTCGTAAAAGTTGGTAAGAATTATTATAAAAAAGAGTAATGTATCATAGGATACTAATTCCACAATCGAAACCCAATTTTCCATTCTGTTCATATCAATTGAATCTGTCTGAATTAGGTTCCTCTAATATGTACTTGGAAAATATATAACCCACAGAGGTTGTTTTTCAGAAAATAAGCATATGTTTTTCTTATGGTTTATAAAGAGAAATAAACTCTCAAGCAGCATTGCATTTCAGGATTAGCAGATGGAAAGTTTACTTTTATGGGAGGATTTTCGAAGGTTGACTCCTCGTAATTCAGAAGGTTAGGAGCGAATGTCATTTTCTGCTCTAAACATTAGCATACGTACTGTACAAGCATGCAACCCATCATCTCACTCTCATTACTGGAAGGTTGGCGAAGTATTTGAAAAAAAAAAAGCCTCCCATGAGAGCAGGTTCCATTGATGTAACAACAAACTTTGGTGTTCGACTTGTCCCTTGGGCAATTATTATATATTCACTTTTCTTTCTTTCCGTTTGTATTCGCCAGCCTTTGTTTTGGTTCGTCTGTTTCTTGTTACATATAAATAATTCAGTGATTAATACTAGGCAAATGTAAATGATAGAATTTAAAGGTAATCCTATTTAATTATTTATATATGTACATAAATGGTATTGTCAAGCAATCTCCCCCAGAAAGTACTATGTGCATTCCAAATGAACTGGGGAGAAATCTATTCTAAATTTTAATTTACTTAAATCTTAAGAGAATCAAATGCCTGAAATGTTGCTCTCCATTTTCTGTATTTTCTTTCAAATTTTGTGAAATGTACACATAATAAAAAATGACAACAACATTAATAATTACCACTGTAACAGATCTTTTTTTTTTTTTTATGTCAATGCATTTTGGGCCATTTGAAAGGTAGAAGTGCCATGTAGAAAAACAAAAGGCTTATCATAATAACAGAGGGAAAATGTATTACAATGCATAATTCAAAAAAAGGAGAGGAATAGAGAGTAGAATAGAGTATACCAGAGACAGGGAAGGAGGGCTGAGGTAGCTGGGGAAATGTTTGTAGACTGGTACAAAGTTACAAAATTACAGTTGGATGGGAAGAGTAAGTTCTGGTACTCTAGGTTGACAATAGCTAACAATACTGTATTGTATATCTCAAGATAGCCAGAAAAGAGGATCTTGAATGTTATAACCACAAAGAAATGATAAATGTTTAGGTGACAGATATGCTAACTATTCTGATTAGATCATTACACGATATATGCATATATTGAAACAACAAACTGTACTCCACAAACACGTACAATGAAAAAATAAAATTTAAAAAACACATAAGTCAACATGATATTTGAAGAAAGAGTATATAGGTTTTAGAACCAGACATATCTGGCCAGAATGGAATCCCAACTCTGCCACTTACAATATAGCTCTAGGAAAGTTAATACTTTTGAGTCTTAATTTATTATCGGGAAAAAAAATGGGGACAAAAGCACCTGCCTCTAACAATTCCACTTTTAGGTATATGCCCAAAGAATAGAAAGCAGGGATTCAAACAGATACTTGTACATTAATATTCATAGCAGCATTATTCACAATAGCCAAAAGATGGAAACAATCCAAATATCTATCAACGGGTGAATAAACAAAATGGATATATACACGCAATGGAATATTATTCAGCCATAGGAATGAAGTTCTGATACGTGCTACAACAAGGGTGAACCTTGGAAACATTATGCCAAATGAAATAAGACAGACCAAAAGGGACAAATATTGTATAATTCCATTTTTATAAGGTAACTAGAGAGTAGACAAATTCATACAGACATGAAATAGAAGAGTGGTAACCAGGGTTGGGGTACACGTGTGGAGATGAGTACTTAGTGAGTGCAGAGTTTCTGTTTTGGATGATGAAAAAGTTCTGGAAATGGATATTGGTGATGGTTAATGCCACTGAATTGTGTACTCAAAAATGGTTAATACAGTAAAATTTATGTTATGTACAGTTTACAGCAATAAAAAAGCACTTGCCGGGACCAGCCCATGGCTCATTTGGGAGAGTGTGGTGCTGACAACACCAAGTCGGGGGTTAAGATCCCCTTACTGGTCATCTTTTACTGAAAAAAAAAAAAAAGCACTTGCCTCATAGAATTGTAGAATTGTGAAGATTAAACTATATAGCCTGTGTTAAAAAATACCTAGCACAAATAGGCATTTGACAAATGCAAATCTGAACTCACCCCTGACTCCTTTTCCCTTCCTTTTTAGAGAATAGCATACTTATCTTTATTAATTCACATTGGCAAAGAGAAGGTGAAAGGAACCAGGGGAGGCAAAATATATTGTCCTGACGAGAAACATAGATTCAAATATTTTGACCAGAGAACACCTGAATGGTTCATGGATCTTTTTATTAGATTAAAAGAGCTCTCCAGCTTCTCAATGAACTGTCTACATGCTGTTTCTATATACCTCTTTGGTTTCAGAGCTCTATCATAAAATGCTATGAGCACAAGTTAAGGTTTTGTTTCTCTTTCTGGATAATGCATTTTCATTGTCACTTCTGAGCAATACTTGAAATAAATATGATTCACTTATTCATATAGATCACAAATTTGTAGTGAGCATTAAATGTGCAGGACACAGTAGGAGGTTCCAACAGGCACAATACTAAACCTCTACCCCCAGAAAATGTAGTAAAGATAAGAGATAAAAATAACAGATTCCCCTCTGGAGGCTAAAAGTTCCTCAGGAATGTGTTCTTCAATGGATATCCACGAGAACCCAGAAATCACCCCTCAGGCTTACAGCCATCTGATATTGGACAAAGATAACAAAAATCTACACTGGGGAAAAGACTGCCTCTTCAACAAGTGGTGCTGGGAAAACTGGTTATTCATATGCAGAAGAATGAAACTAGATATGCATCTCTCACCATACACTAAAATCAACTCAAAATGAATTAAAGATTTAAGTATAAGACCTGAAACTGTAACATTACTAAGAGAAAATGTAGGTGAAACACTTCAGCAACTAGGTCTAGGCACAGACTTTATGAACATGAGCCCAAAAGCATAAGCAGCAAAAGAAAAAATAAACCAACGGGACTATATCAAACTAAAAAGCTTCTGCACAGCAAAGGAAAAAATCAACAGAGTGAAATGACAAACTGCAGAGTGGGAGACAATTTTTGATAACTATGCATCTGACAAGGGATTAATATCCATAATATATAAGGAACTCAAAGCAATTGTACAGTAAAAAAAACAAATAACCCAATTAAAAAATGGGCAAAGGAGCTGAATAGACATTTTTCAAAGACATACAAATGGCCAACAGGTACATGAAAAAATGTTCAACATCACTGGTCATCAGGGAAATGAAAACTAAAACTACACTTAGATATCACCTCACCCCAGTTAGACTGGCTATAATCAAAAAGATGGAGAATAACAAATGCTGGCGAGGGTGTGGAGAGAAGGGAATGCTCCTACACTGTTGGTGGGACTGTAAATTAGTACAACCACTATGGCAAATGGTATGGAGTCTTCCCAAACAACTACAGATAAGTCTTCCATACAATCCATCAATCCCACTTCTGGGTATATTCCCAGAAGAATGGAAATCATCATGTCAAAGGGATACCTACATTCCCATGTTCATTGCAGCTCTGTTCACAATAGCCAAGACATGGAACTAACCTAAATGTCCATTGATGGACGATTGGATAAGGAAAATGTGGTATATATACACCAAGGAATGCTACTCAGCCATAAAAAATAATGAAATTCTCCCATCTGCAACAACATGGATGAGCCTCGAGAAACTTATGTTGAGTGAAATAAGCAAGGTACAGAGGGATAAATACCACACGTGCTCACTCATATGTGGGAGCTAAGAGAGAAAGAAGGAAGGAAAAAAAGACCACAGTGGTTCATTGGACTTGCAAAGGGAGAGAACATTCTTTGTGCTACAAAGTGGAGTGGGTGGGAGAGGGAGCGGCGGAGCGGGAGGGAGGTTGGGGCTAATTGGGTGGGGGACACAAGGTACAAATACTTTTTGTGGTAATGGGTATGCTACCAGCATGAATCTGGCCTTCACATCTTGGGCCCAAGGGGTGACGATCAGCTTTGTACCTCATTAATATTCACACCCAATTAAAAGAAAAGATATCCACATTATAATAGGCACTTTGATTGTTTCTATGGTTGTTAAACTTCATTTCCAGTTACCACCTCTCTCCATTTTCCAACCTCACCATACTTCACTTTCAAGGTTCACCAACAACTCTAGTAAGAATCCCAGAATCCAGGGCCCTTTTCCAGGTTGCTTTGTCATAAAGTTTCTGCTATATTTGGTACTGCTGCTAGATCCATCGTTTTTGAAATCCCCCATCCCTTGGTGTTTATCCCACATAAAATCTTATTCTGCCTCTTTATTTCGATCAGTTCCCCTGTGAATCAATTTATTTTATTTTCCCACATCTCAACTGTGGGGTTCCCTAAGACTCAGTGCATTACCTCATTCCTTTGTCTCTTTACTGTCTTGACCTTGAAAAGCCAGTTTACTGTGGCCTTTAACCTTCCAAGTCAAACCTCTACTTATATCCTTTGACCTGACCTCCAAAACTGTTTTTCTCAGAAGCCTACTGTGTATATTCATTTATGTTATTGTATTAGTCTGCTACATGCTGCTTATAACAGAACTTCTGGAACTGGGTAATATATAAAGAAACAAAATTTATTTCCCACAGTTTTGAAGGCTGGAAAGTCCACGGTCCAGTTGACACATTTGGTGAAGGCTTCTTTGAAGGTGTTACATGGTGAGAATGGGCTGAGCAAGAGAGAGCTAAGTTTCTCATTCAATTTGTAAAGCCATCATAAACACGCCCATGACGAACCATTAAACCATCAATGAATTAATCCATTCATGAGGGTACAGTTCTCACAATCTAATTACCTCTCAAAAGCCCTATCTTTCACTTACTATAATAAGATTTTGACCCTCTTAACATTGTTACAATGGAGATAAAGTTTCCAATACATGAATTTGGGGGGACACATTTAACCCATAGCATTTATCTTGTCAACATCAAAAACTCGACATTTTCAAAATCCTATTCATTAGTTTTTCCTTCCTGTTTCCTCAAAATTTATCTCTATTACTTTTTCATTGAACCAACTATTTGCCCAGGAAATTGGACTCAAAACCATTGATTCATCTCTGACTTATCTACTGTTTGCTTCTTCAACATGGTATCCATAAACCTCCCCTAAATTTCCACGGACTCCCTCGCTCAAGTCCTTATCATTTCATGGTTGGCTTTGGCTAGTTTCCCTGATTTCAGTCTTTCTTACAAGCTGCTGGGACACCTAAATTTTATAGCATAATTCTTTAAAAGTTATAAGCCTGAACTTTTAAAATAAATATTAGAAAAGTGCAATAAAAATTTTTCATAAACAAGTCAGATCCATGCATTACTCTTTTCTCCTTTCTAAATCAAACCTAAACTTTTATGTCTGGATTTGAGGGTTTTTTGTAAACTGAGACCACTCTTTCTACCTATTGTCAATCTACTATTCCCCAGAATATACCTCACATTCTATTACGCAGTTAATCACCTACTGCCCCTCACCTGTTGACCATAATTACTTTTGCCTATTAATCTCTCCCTCTCTCCCTCTGACTAGTGAATTTTAGCCTTCCTCCAGACACAGCCAAAAGCAATCTCTCCTGTGGAATATACAAAACAATATTCCAAACCCAAATCACATTTCTTTATCCAACTTCTTTGCTTCTTTGATGTAATTTAGCACATAATGATATACTCAAGAGAATCATCTGGCCTTAATTCACTAGTCTCCAGTTTGGTAAAGTTTGGAATTTGCCTGACTAGAGTTTAAATTTTCACTTTGCCATCTACTAGATACATTGATTGCAAAAAAAAATTGCACACAAGCACAGTTTGAATTTTTTCAAAAGGAAACCAATAAATTTTCATGGTGTTAATGAGAAGAGTAGATGAGATAATATAACAGTGTACTAATTAACTATCACTGCTGTAAAAAATTACTCCAAATTTAGTGACTTAAAACAACACAAACTTATTATCTTACAGTTGTGGAGATAAGAAGATTAAATGGGCAGGCAGGCCTGGGTCAAGGGAAGAATTCTGGATGGTCAAGGGAAGAATCCATCTCCCTGCCTTTTTCAGTTTCTAGAGGTTGCCCACATTCCTTGGTTCATGGTTTCGTATCACTCTGACCTTGGCTTTCATGGTCACATCTCTTTCTCTGACTCTTCTGTTTTCCTCTTTTATTGATAAGGACCTTTATGATTACATTGAGCTCTCCTCAATATTCTAGGATAATCTCACCAACTCAGGATCCTTTGCTGAATCTCATTTGCGAAGTCTCATGTCTCATATGTAAAGCACCATATTTACAGGTTCTGGAAATTAGAACACAGACAACTTTAGCCTATTGCATATGGGCTACACAATACATGTCAGTTCCCTTTCTCTCACTGTCTAGATTATAAATTATATAAAGGCAAATGCCAAGTTTTATCTCCCTCCTACAGTCTTCTCCACATTTATCATGGTTCAAAGCTAATGGCAGACATTAAATAAATAGCTGTTAATTTTGATCAAACTATATGTATGTCAGATTTGGTGAGATTGAATCATTCCCTCCTGTCACTATCACACAGCCCATTTTGTAGGACTATTATACACAGACCCTAAAGGCTAACACAGAAAATAGTAACAACACATTCCAACTCATCCCCAGTAGTATTAATCCAAGAAATCTAATTTTGTTCCTAGTCCTACAATAACATTTTTTCTCTCATTTGTTTGGGTATCTTCACTTGACTTCTCAGTATTTTCTTTCATAAAAACTGTGTAATTTGCAAAAAAAAAAAAAAAAAAAAAAAATACTACATAATTTGCAATTTCTTATCCTGATTAGGGATTGGGTGGAGAACATGGAAGACATTTATTTCCTCATATCAAAATAGAAATGCTATTAAAAACAGTGAGAAATTTTCTATAATTATCGTTTTACTTTATTTATTTATTTTGGTGCTCGCCAGGATGGGGATCCAAACTCTTGACTTTGGTGTTATTAACACCACCCTCTCATGACAAATGGTTCTTTAAGTGAATAAGTTCTATGTTTGCTTTGCTTTTAAGCTTCGTTAGGTGGTATCCAGTGCCGCAGCTCCTCTCCTAAGGAAAAAAAAAGGCTTATCCTCATTCCCAGTTAAACAGTGAAACCATCATATTTTTCTTAGGAGATATATTAACATAAAATTCTACACTTCAAAGTAGAAACCTTCTGAGTTAAAATTTGGGCTTTCTTCTTTTTTAAATTTTTCAGTGATACAAGTTTTCCCAGGTCATTTCAAAGTTTCTTGGTTGCAAGTTGAGTTTTATATGTTATCCTTAGAACACAGTATTCCACTAAAGCACTCTTCATGGTCACATCATAACTGAAAATAAAACATCAAAAATACCTCTGAACTTGAATATCTGCAGAATGCACACACATACACTGTAATGAATGAAAACAGACGTAGGAAGAACAAGCCTTAAATCAACCAACATAATGTTACAAGGGTCATTTAAAAACTAGAAACTCAAACATAGTCATTTGACGATGTGCTACACTCAAGCCCAGAAAGGCTTTCACTGGCAGAAATGTCCCCTTGGTGCCTGAAGAATTTTGTATTCACAGATTAGCGGAAGATCATATGTCGTAATTTGACCTTCTTAGACCTTTCTTGGTTGAGTCATATTTCTAATGCTGCTTTAATGTACTTTTCTGAATTAAATTAATTGCTCACTTGTCCCAATGCTAAGGCTTTTTCTTTTAACCAGGACTTTATCTGTCTATGTTTCTTATTACCAGGTGCTATTATCCCAAGGAAAGTAGCTGCCAAGACTTCAAGGCTTTAGAGGCAACAACAGGGAAACTTACTACCAAGTTTTGCCCACAGACCAGAATGCCAGATTGCACAAAACTCTCCTTTTTCCCTAATGGGGAAAAACTCCAGGCTTAACATAATGCTAAATCTTTTCATGACACCAAAGCCTTCCTTTCATATTATTTTCCCTCCTACATTTGAAGAATATTCTACATTATATGTAATTAATATTATGCAAAACTAGCATATGTAATATAAAATTCTAGAAAACTTAAAGATGGTTACAGAAGCATCAACTGTTTCAATCTGGAAAACTCAATTTCACATACGATAAATTAAAACAATCTCTTTTACAACCTCTTCCCATAAATATATAACTTTACTCAAATTGCCACATCATTAAAAATTTTTTTAATGAGTTCTCATTCCAAATTAACTTTAGTAAAAATCATAGCACCTGCTATGAGAAAGGAGCTGTGTAAGTTGTAGTGAGAGATTCAGATCTGATCATGGGCTCTGCTTGCAAAGAGCTGCATATAAAAATAGAGTGGAAGAAGATGATCCGTAAAACTTATGTTTTAGAATTCTGTTTCTTTGTTGATTTAAATCCTCCAAATGAAGGAACTACACACATCATATACACAAAGTAGCTTCTGGGAAAAATGGAAAGGTTAAATCAATTTTGCCATTCTTATAAATAATAAAATGATGTATTATGTACCAACTAAGGGCAGACTAAATATATTCTATTACATTTTCCTGCAGGATTTCCATTAAAAGTACAAGAGAAAAATGTATCTATCCACAAAGGAATCTGTCAGTAAAGGAAAAATACAGCACCTTTGTGTAGAACACAGGGTCTTGAAATATCTGACCCCCACGTCTGTGCTCTTATAAAGCATGAGAATGTGGAGGACAGAAGAATTCCTGTTGAGAATAATAGAAAGAGACAGAAAGTTCCCTACTGCTACAGTTTGGATATGCTCCTCTTAGGGGCCAGGTCTTCTAGAGCAATGTTCCAGCACCTGCTGGACCTCTACCACTGACTTGTTTATCCACAACCATACATGATTTCTCTACTATAAATGCAGCCAAAGGGAAAGGTATGAAAGGAGTTTTTTAAGCTCATTTTAAGTTAATGTTTCCAAAGAGGAAAGTTAGGTATAAAATCTATTTCCTCCCCTATGTCTCTTTCGCTCTCTCTCTCTTTCTCATTTCTCTGTCCTAGACACACAAACTTACAGACTTATTTCACATACTGATTTTTTTTTTTTTTTTTTACTGAGGCCTAAGAATTTAAGAGCCATACACAGCCACACAGTCTAAGAGTCATAAAGGTAATAATAATGATGTTTTTCTATTAGTCATGGACTTGTTTGAAGCTCCCAAAGCCCTTCTTTTCTAAGATGCTCACTGGAACACTGGTTGAATGGAATGTATTTGTGACAAGAGAGAACCACACACTTAGTGGTTAAGTAGAATTTTAAAATAGGACAGGTCAGGTCTTACATTTCAGCTCTGATACTCAACCATGTGTATTTAGGCTACTCATTTATCATTGATAAACCTCAAGTGTCTTTTGGATAGAATGAAAATAATGATACTTACCTTATAGGACTATTATGAGTTAAGCTGCAGATGGTGGATAGCATCTGGAGCCCATCATCTGGCATATAGTAACTGCTTAATAAAAATTGCTTTTTAAAAAAGAAAACAAATAAGCAAATGCAATATGGGGAAGATTTCTAAAATCAATTGATTGCCTTTTCTGCTTTAGCAAGTGGAGTAGAAGATATTGGCAACTGAGGATCTAGCAAGTTCTGAGCATGATCAACCTAAGCCAGAGCTGCTGGTATAGAAGGATTGGGCACCAGACTGAATATCTGGCCCCAAACCTACATTTTCTTTCATCTTTCCCTCATTCCCTCCTTCCTTCCCTCTTTCTTTTTTTCCTTCCTTTTATAAAAATCTACATTGAGCAACTACTGTGATTAGATTATGCCATGTGTTTGTGATAAACAAAAATATAGTCAGATACTTCAAGAAAGTCACAGTCTAGTGAGGAAAAGAGAGAAGTCATACAGTGGGAAATTAGTCTTGTTTCTGAAACATCCAAGAAGGATAGCTGAATCAGACTGGGGGATTAGGCAGTGGTGGTTAAGAAAAGCCCAGGCAAAACACATGGACATTCAAAGCTCCTGCAATACAACTTACAACACATCAGCCTAAAATAAGCCACCTTAAGGCCGCATGAGGAACTACTTTCAATTTGGCTTACTAAGCACGAGAATCTTAACTCTCAGATTCTCAGGTCAGTCCTCCCAGCTCAGGTAACTAAGTATAAAAACACAAGCAAAAGTTCTTAATTCAGAGATTTATAAAGTCCACAAAAGGTTTCATTAAGAATGACTGGGTTCTCACTATGAAATGAGAATGACCTGCATTTTACTCAAGGAGTAAGTTAGGCTAAACTGATAAAACCGACTACAAAAGATTTACAGTGTATGCTTGTCGTATCAACTTCAAGTAGTTGTGGTTGTTATATCTTCTTCCCCCCCCCCCCCGGTTTTGTGTGTGTGTGTGTGTGTGTGTGTGTGTGTGTGTGTGTGAATTTATATATTAATTTTTAGCTCCCACCAATAATCCCAATAATAAGTTTTACTTATCTCCTCTCTAAGAAACTAATGAAAATCCTTAGCAGGCCAATGTTTTAGCACTGTTTCAGCTTCACTTCTTGCATGATCCACATTTTTCTGTTCCACATACTTCTTTTTATTTGCAAGGCTAAGCTGATGTTACTTTCCTGTACTGGAGCTGTTACTACTATATAAGGATTATATTTTAATCTCTATGAACATGACAGCATTTGTTTTTGGTCCTTGTCACATTTGCAGAAACTGGAACTTCTATGAGCTTGGCACATAGTAAGTACTCAATAACCATTTGGTGTATAAACAAATACCCCCCTTCCAAAAATACCAAACCAGATACTTTCCTCAAAATTGGTTTTTATCTCTGTCCAGTCTTCCTTCTTTATGTCTCTCTTTAATCTAGTCTTGTTGTGTCAATGGGAAAGATTATACATTGTTCTTTGTGGCTGGAAGAAATACTTCTGAATTGGAATCCAAATTGAAAATAACAGCACCATTGGACAAAAATACGGTTGCTTTTATTGAATCAGGATTCTTGGTGCCTAACTGTTGACAACACATCACTTTGTAGAATACACAAGAACATGAAAGAAAAGAAACATGTGGATTGGTTGGGGAGCTGCACCATGTTCATTACATTGGGGTCTGGAGGGTCATATGACAAGGAGCAAAGAAAGACTGGAGAGAAAGCCTGAGTTGTATACTGAAAGGCTGTAGGGGTCATGCACTGGGTGTAGTGGGGATGCAAACTGATTTGAAACTAAGCCCTCCCCAAGATTTTTTAAAATTATAAAGAACTATACATTTTAATACCCCATTTACAGAAGATTAAGTGAAATACACTAGGCACATTCAGACATTGCTAATCAAAGTGCAGTTTGGTATCAAAGTTTCTAAAGAGTTACTTAGCAAAAGACTTTAAATATCCATAATCTTTAAATATCCATAACCTTTGGTCAAAGCAGTTCATCTTGAAGAATTTTCCCTAAAAAAAAAGCATAGACATACACAAACATATGTTTGTATGTACAAATATAGTATGTACAGCATGTTAATTACAATGTACCTAAAAATTTGTAAAACATTTAAAATAACCCAGATTTCCAATAATAGAATCTTGGTTATCTAAATTATAATTTATCTATATAAGATAACTGTTATAAATCATGCTGTAGAAGATGCCTGTCAATGGGAGCTGAAATTTGTGCATGAGCAGTAAAAAAAATCTTGCCTTTTGTATGTAAAAAGCACAGATATAAATACAGTGTATAAACAGATATGCAGCATATCTGTGTTATTAAAATTTCATGGGGGAAATAATTAGGGAAAAATATCTTATAAAGCTCCATTGAGACAATAAAAAACAAGAAGTTGAGAAATACTATTGTAGAAGAATATTTATTGACAAGGAAATTATTCCTGACAAACATACCCGCAATAACCATTGTTGTTGTTATAACAATAGC
Organism: Cynocephalus volans; assembly: GCF_027409185.1. Lineage (NCBI taxonomy): Eukaryota > Metazoa > Chordata > Mammalia > Dermoptera > Cynocephalidae > Cynocephalus > Cynocephalus volans. The sequence continues at coordinate 128,990,793 of NC_084463.1, forward strand.
TAATCAAATGGGCCCAGTGTTACATGCTTTACATGAACAACATGGCTTAATTCTCAGAAAGTACTTATGAAATAGGCATGATTATTCCCACTTTATAAGTAAGGAAATGAAAATTTAGAAAGAATATTATTTCCCCAGATGAGAAAACTGAGGGTTAAAAAGGTTATGAAATTTATCCAGTATAATACAATAGTAATAAGAGATTCAGGTCCAGGTCTAAATTTGTCAGAATCTAGTCAACATACTTTTAACCTTCACGTAGGTTTCCAAATGGTGTACTTATGTGTATGTATACACACACACACAAACACACAAATGAATGAAAGCATGCAAACCAAAATATTACTGAAAATCTATGGGACTTAAGTATTTAATTTCTTTGGCTTTTCTTTGTTACCAAATTTTCTGCATAGGATGTGTATTATTTTTAATAATAAGGCATGAACAGTAAATTTTATATAAATAGTAAACCTTGCCTTCAAGGAGCTTTCAGATAAGCAGAAGACATGAAAGCAAATAGCTCTGGTGTGAGTGACTTCAGTCACTCACTGCCTGTATTCCTTGAACAAATTCCCCAAACTTTCTTTGAGTCTCAGCTAATAATTAGAAATGAGGATATCTATGAGGATGAATGTGGGAAGTACCCTAGAGAAAAGGAAAATAAGCCTCCTTCCCCGCTTCCCCCTCCAGCCTCACTCCAGGGGCCTGGATGTGAATGATGTCAAGGACTCAGAGGCACTGTCCTCGGTAGGGCATGTGGACATGAAAGTGACCTTGAACACCAGCCTAAAGAGTTTGAACTGAACCTAACAAATGTGTTCTTGAATTAATCCCTAATGTCAATGGGCTTCATTTTCTTCCTTCCTTTCCTTTTTTATTCTTATCTTTGCTTTCAACACTCCACTTTTAGGAGAATAGGCTAAGAGATTTTTTAAGTTAACCTCAGGGCTCATATTAATTGAAATTTTCCTTTATTTCTTGCTGTAAAGCTTGCTGTGCTGAAAGACTTATTAGCAAGGAAAATGGCACATTCTGCAGCCTGCCAGCAGAATTCAAAGCAGGCCGGCACCTGCCTTGTTCGATTAATAAGCAGGTAAGGGTTTTATCTGAGCACACATTTCCCCTTCCCCTCTCCGCATCCACCTTGAACAATCGTTAGAGCCAGATGGGTTCTGTTCTATGCTCCCGGGAGAGGCATTGTCCCAAAGTCATCCTTCTCTGGACCTCCACTTGTTGTGGCCCTTCTTGGGCAGATGGTGTCTGGAAAGCATGATTGATAAACATGTCTAAATATAGAAGGCAATATTTTCTGTGTGCCAAGCAATTACTCAGAATCACAGATAGGCCTGCCATGAACCAACAAAATAGCTATAGTTTATTATTTAACGCATTGAGGAAATGGAAAATTATTAAGAAACCATCAAATGTCAATGCAGCAGCAGACTCTGGAAAACATTTACCAGCCGCCAGCCACAAGAAAAGCTACCAGATTACAAGAAGGCTAGACGTCCCCTTGCCTTCCTCATACACTGTAGATTCACAGGTTGGGGAGATGCATTTCCTTTAAGGAAAATGGCTCTGGATCTACTATAGAGCAAATTTTAAACTATCCAAACTCATCTTATCAGAACCTGATTGTTTTCTTCCCTGCACCTGACCTGAATAAATATAATAACCATGTGTGTTATAACGTCCTTGACATTGTATGCATCAGGTGTTGTATTAAGCACTTACACACATGGTTTTGTTTAAGTCCCATGACAACCATGCTAGTAGGTACTGTTATCTCCCAAATCATAGCTGCTGCAAAAATTAAGTCTCAGGAAGATTAAATTGCTTAATATAACAGAGCTTATAAGTGCTGGAGGGAGAATTCATGCCCAGGGCTGTCTGACTCTAGATCCTGCATTTGTTCGATAGGAATAGGCTGATCTTCACTTCATGAGAATCCACTCAACTCATTTCGGGCTCTTCAGAACCTCATCATCATAAATATGCCAGCCCTACCATATCACCTTCTCTAAGTCCAACGTGCGGCTGCATGACAAGAGAAATACATATTGGAAAGGATCTTCTCAGGCATACTAATGACTTCAATTTTTGAAGATTACATTATGGCCACAGCATAGTATTTATAAAGAGAAAATGGTAGACTGATCCAATTAATATAGAAGAGAAAATGTTTTCTAACAAAAGCAGCAACAGAAAAAAAAAAAAGATCAAAAAAAGAAGGAAGAGTTTTTGGTAAGGACTAAGTTAACCGTAACGTAACCAGCACCATATCTTGCCCTAACAACAGGCACATGTTGATGATCATAGTACTAGAGGTTTAAAAAGAGGCAAGACACACCTAGAGAAACAGGATCAGATTCAAATCAAACAAAAATAAAACTCTTCTTATATCCTGTTCTTCATTGTCATTCCTTTTTGGGGATCCATGTTTATAGAGCAATTTGGGGGTACATTTCTCAAAGTAGTGTAAGGAGAAGGAAATAATCACCATGAGAGGAGGGGTCCACAAGGGCGCAACAGAAATATAATGAAATAAATTTTTTTCCATGTAATAATTTTTTTTTATAGTTACAGGATGATGGCTGTGCGTGTGTATAAATATCTACATATTTATGGCTATAAACACAGAAGATAGAAATGCAAATAAAACCCTAGATTTCCATTTGACTTCATAGCCAAAGAATGACAGTTAAAGTGACTATAATCTCTTACTTCTCCTTTAGGCTTCCCTGTATCATCCCTTACCAAGAAGCATAAAGCTTCACAATATGACACCCCCTTCATAGTTTAATACCTAGAGAAAAAAGATTTGCAAATCACCTACAGTCTAGTAGCCCTATTGACAATAACTAACATTTATTAAGCATTTAGTGCATATCTATCAGTGTGCTAAATGTTTGACATCATTACCTAACCTATTCTTACAACTCACTTTCCAGATGAAATTAAATTCAGAGAGTCGAATTTATTCAGGGTAAAAAACTAGACATTGAGCCCAAGTCTGCCCTGCTTCCAACTCACATTCTTAACAATCATTCTATTAGTAGTTTTCTGACTTTAATATTTACTTTTACCCACTTGCTGGGGCAGTGAGCACTTTTCTCAGAAGATGCCAATAGAGCACATAATGACTCTGAAACATATACCCATTTTTTTAAGTATGGCTTTGCATATAATTTACAGTCAAGAATTTACAACAAATAGCTCAAAAATGTAACAGAAATATCTTATAACAATAAGCAAAAATATAAAATCGCTCATTATAAATTTATTTTTTAAAAAATATGCAGGACCTATAAGAAAAAAACTACAAAACTTTTCTAAGGGTCAGAAAGTAAAAGAGTTGTAGAGACACAATCTTCCTAAAAGAGAATGGCAATTTTGAAAAGATGAAGCTCTTTTTAAATTAATGGAGGGATTTAATGCAATTCTAATCAAAAGTCTAATAAGGTTATTTGGAAAGGAGCTTAAAGAAAGATCTAGATGTTCACCTGGTAGAATAAACTAATTAAAGTGAATTAAAAATTTTTCTCAGAGGAACTGAGCAAATATGCAAAACATATTTTAAAGCTACAACATACCCCCTTGCTAGCTAGTCGACCTTAACCATTTATTTAAACTCTTACCTGTCAGTTAAGTGCTATTTGCAGAAATAAAGTCCATACGCTTTCAATAAACAGATCTTATTCGGTGGATTACGTAAAATAATGCTCGTAAAACACATAGGAGACTATTGCAGAATAAGTACTCAGTAAAGGTTAGAGATTACTTTCATTATTTTTACATGATAATTCTGGGCTAATAATACACATCAAATCTATTTATTCATTTGCCCAAGGAACATACTAGTTGAACATATACTATGTGCCAGGTCAGTTCTCTATGCTGGGGAAATAGTAGTGAAGCAGACAGACAAGGCCCGTTTTCCCATGGAGCTTACACTCTGATGTTGGTGACAGTAAGCAAGTATACAAGTACATGGACAAGTAATTTTGGATATTATTAAACCCTAAAGAGAAAATATGATAACACTGAGGCACCAGCACTGATAGGGGAACAGTCTTTAAGATAGAGTGTCCACAAAGGCCTTTCTGAAAGAGATGCGCATGATGAGGAATAATCCATCTGGAGATCTGGGGAGGGGCTTTCCAAGCAGGGGGAACAAGCGTTGAGACCCTGGGGGAGGAACCAGCTTAAGGTGTAAAGAAAGAGTGGATGGAGAGTAATGATTCAAGGGAAAGTCAAGGAGACGAATGGACTTAGCAAGAGGCATGGACCAGGTCATGCAGAGCCCTATGGGCCAGGACAAGATGTTTAAAGAAAACAAATCAAAGTAGACTCCTGCCACATACCACACAATAGGATTAGTTTCAAAGAGATCAAAGGGTTAAATATAAAATATGAAAAGCACTATAAGAAATGTAGGAGATTATTTATCTGACTCTAGAATGGTGAAAACCTTTTTAAGCATAAAATTAAAGGCAAAAAATTATAAAGGAATATATAGATATATGTGAACACATGGCACCTTAAAATTCCCATCCATTAAAAACACAATAAACTATAATAACTTTAACAAGAAAGTTAGAAAGCATATGACAAGCTCTAAAAATATGTGCAATTCATTTTAAAAAATGTTACTACTAGTAAGCAAAGAAATGCAAAAGTAGAAAGCAGAAGATAACTTTCTGATGATCAAATTCATAAATCCAATAAAAATTATAAATTCAGTGTTGGTGAAAGTCATTTATGCTACCCAATGGGATATCCATTCCCACTGAGGGCTTTAGAAAGTGTAAATGAGAGTGTAAATTGGAACTTAAAATGAGAATGTAAATTAGCAGAGCCTTCCTGAAGGTTAGGAGAATTAAAATTCCATACATGTTTAATCCATTAACTCTGTTTCTGGAAATCTAGATTGAGAAATTCATTCACAAAGACACTGATTCTATGACATACTATTAAGCAAAGAAAGCAAAATACAAAACTTTATGTTGAATAAAAACAACTATGTAAAAATTTTAAAAAATAAAAAAAGAGAGAGAGAAAATCCTGGAAGGAAATATACAAAAATGCCCTCGGTTGCCCTGGATTGCTGAAATTAGTGAAATAAGTGTTGGAATTTTTAGGCCCCCATTTTACTGTTTTAATACTTTCACCATTTTTGAAAATAAGCATGTGTTTTAGATTTATCATATACAAAGAAGTAAACATACTATTTAATATAAATGACATTTTCTATATTCCAGAATTTTCTCCATTCTAAAATTTTCCCACTCTTCCCTTTTTCTCATCATCCTCTGTTATATAATTTGTGTGGTCTCCCCTCTTCTTCACCAGTCAGACTCTATCAAGCAAGTATCAATCATAACACACTAACCTTTTTCAGCACCATACCAGTGACATCTGTATATATATCTGGATATACATGTTTATATTTGTCCTGCAAAAATTTTATAAGGCTAACAGACTATACAAACTAAAATAATTATAGTGGTATATTTGGGAGACATCTGTTAACTATATATCTATATCAGTATGGATATCATTACTCTGACTCTGGAGAGGTCGCTACATAATTAGAGTAAATGTGAAATTGAACAAGTACGTGATAAAGTGTCTTGAAAGCCAAATGTTAGGGTGATGTATGTCTATGACATTATTGTTTCAACCACTGGCTTCACCTTACATGACACCGTTTGCTCAGTTTATTTTGAGTGATCTAAGAATACACACACAATTTGTTTTGCTTGGGGCAAAGCTAAGAAAATACACTCCCTGAAATCTCTCATCCTCCCCTCAAGCACATACCTTCTCGAACCTCACCTTAGTTCACCAAAGACAGTTTTATTTACTCCATGAAATACATTAAAATGTTTTTTGAAGGAGAGGAGGGGCAAATGAATGCACCAAGAGAATTTCCTGATGTCAAAGAGGATTAGGGATTGCAGGGCAGCTGAACTCCAGCCTTCCAGGGCATACACTAAGGAAGGAGATATTTTTCAGCAAAGAAGCCTTATCTGCCTGAGCCTATTAATTCCCCTGTTGACCAAATAGATCAAACACGATTCAGGATTATTTCAACAAGCCATCTTGGCAGGTAAACATTTTCTGCAGACCGAGGCTCTTTCTGGCTGTTGCAAAATAAATTGTGTGAACAGGGTAGAGGAAATACTGATATGAATCAAACAATAAACAAATATCGTGCTTGTGTACCCAGCTGCCCAGCCGTCAGTGGAGATGCAGACAACCTGAAGGGCCTAAACATGCTATTCAAAAAAACTCTTCATGTTTTCCTTTAGCAGACAATGGTTTTCTAGCCATAAAACCCTTTTATTTCTTTATTTGTTTGTTTTTGCCCTACGAGATTCACACATGAAACACCAATTCATAAAGCATATAACTTGGGCCATTTCTGCTGACATGTGGCAGAGGACCAGCCATGACAAACATCTCTTTCGAGTCCTCTCAGGAATTTTCCTGCAACCCTTGGGTGTAGGCAAAACACACTGAAATCCTCACTTTTGATGATCTAGGACAACAAACTCAAAAACACTGACTGATAATGTCTATGTTTATCCAGAAGCTTTATATGAAATCCATCAGTGCACAAAAAGCTTTTGTAAGGTAAATCACCACTGTTTGTCTTTTAAGTGTCCTCTCACCTCCATTTTCTTTTTTTTTTTTTTTTTTTTTTTAATTTTATTTTGTCGATATACATTGTAGCTGATTAATGCTCCCCATCACCAAAACCTCCCTCCCTCCCCCCTCCCCCCCTCCCCCCCAACAATGTCCTTTCTGTTTGTTTGTTGTATCAACTTCAAATAATTGTGGTTGTTATATCTTCTTCCTCCCCGCCCCCCGGTTTGTGTGTGTATGTGTGTATGTGTGTGTGTGAATTGGATACGGAAAATGTGGTACATCTACACAATGGAATACTACTCAGCTATAAAAACGAATGAAATACTGCCATTTGCAACAACATGGATGGACCTTGAGAGAATTATATTAAGTGAAACAAGTCAGGCACAGAAAGAGAAATACCACATGTTCTCACTTATTGGAGGGAGCTAAAAATTAATATATAAATTCACCTCCATTTTCTTAACCATTGTCTCCTCTCCCTCCTTCACATTCTCTCACTCTTCCCCCCAAGGTGTGCTCCCCTGCCAGAGAGGCTTTCATTAACCAGAGCTCCCTCCACCCCACCCATCACCACCAGGGCATTTCTCAACAGCCTGCTGTCCCACTGAAACTGATAACTGCACAGCCCTTTTGGTGAACAGCAGTATTTTTGCCACCACGTCCCCATTCATGGTTTTCCCCTAATAGCATTTCCTCTCCCTTAGCTTATCCAAGTGGAGGGTTTCTGCCCCAAGCTGGAGACGCTTGGTGTTGGTCTCTCTCTCTTCTGCTTCTTGAGCAGAAGATCTCAAAGAGAAAGGCAGGGCCAGTTTATTTTGGTGATGGCATCCTAACAAGACTGCCCATTAGTTGTTATAATTTAGATCTCTGGTCCAGGAGCCCTGGTTACTGTGCTTTCTGTACTTGGTATCCCAGCTTTGTCTTTTCATTTAGTGAATTACCCAAAGGTCTTCCAATAAATTCCTTTTTTGTGTAAGTTAGACAGTCTGTCTGTTGCTTATATCCTAAGAACCCTAAATGATACAAGCTTTTATAGCACTCTAAGAATAATTACTTAACTTAGCCCTCAGAATAATCATTTGAAGTTAGGTAGGGAAGTACAATCAGTCCCATTTTACGGGGAAAGAAATGGAGGCTAGAATGATTTAATTGTACTGGACAAAGTCCTATATTCAGTACACAGAGTAGCATCATGATTCAAACCAGTTGTTCTGATCCTAACACACACTCTTTCTTCTGCCATGTTGACTACTCGGGTAGTACCCACATTCTGGATCTAGCCCTCCAGGTGAAATGTGTTTTTTGTGTCTAATTCCCACAGAGCCTCCTGAAATTACTGCTAGTTCATTCAAAAAGTCAAGTCCCATGGAATAAAAGACTGATAGAGGATTCGTGTGTTTTCCTTCTCAAGGGCATTTATTTTTAACAGGAAGTCAAACAAGCATATGCTCCCTTTAACCCACAAAAGTACCCACTGAAATAAATGAGCCTTAAAAAGACAAATTTTGGAAATATATATATATATATATATATATATATATATATATATATATATATATATATATATATATATTCTACATTTCATATTTTCTTTTTTTTTTTTTAATTTTTATTTATTTTTTTTTAAATTTTATTTTGTCGATATACATTTTAGCTGATTAATGCTCCCCATTACCAAAACCTCCCTCCCTTCTCCCTCCCCCCTCCCCCCCCAACAATGTCCTTTCTGTTTGTTTGTTGTATCAACTTCAAATAATTGTGGTTGTTATATCTTCTTCCCCCCCCCCCCCCGGTTTGTGTGTGTGTGTGTGTATGTGTGTGTGTGAATTTATATATTAATTTTTAGCTCCCTCCAATAAGTGAGAACATGTGGTATTTCTCTTTCTGTGCCTGACTTGTTTCACTTAATATAATTCTCTCAAGGTCCATCCATGTTCTTGCAAATGGCAGTATTTCATTCGTTTTTATAGCTGAGTAGTATTCCATTGTGTAGATGTACCACATTTTCCGTATCCACTCATCTGATGATGGGCATTTGGGCTGGTTCCAACTCTTGGCTATTGTAAAGAGTGCTGCGATGAACATTGGGGAACAGGTATACCTTCGACTTGATGATTTCCATTCCTCTGGGTATATTCCCAACAGTGGGATGGCTGGGTCGTATGGTAGATCTATTGGCAATTGTTTAAGGAACCTCCATACCATTTTCCATAGAGGCTGCACCATTTTGCATTCCCACCAACAATGTATGAGAGTTCCTTTTTCTCCGCAGCCTCGCCAGCATTTATCGTTCATATTCTTTTGGATTTTAGCCATCCTAACTGGGGTTAGATGGTATCTCAATGTGGTTTTGATTTGCATTTCCCGGATGCTGAGTGATGTTGAGCATTTTTTCATATGTCTGTTGGCCATTTGGATATCTTCCTTAGAGAAATGCCTACTTAGCTCTTTTGCCCATTTTTTAATTGGGTTGCTTGTTTTCTTCTTGTAAAGTTGTTTGAGTTCCTTATATATTCTGGATATTAATCCTTTGTCAGATGTATATTTTGCAAATATTTTCTCCCACTCTGTTGGTTGTCTTTTAACTCTTTTAATTGTTTCTTTTGCTGTGCAGAAGCTTTTTAGTTTGATATAATCCCATTTGTTTATTTTTCCTTTGGTTGCCCGTGCTTTTGGGGTCGTATTCATGAAGTCTGTGCCCAGTCCTATTTCCTGAAGTGTTTCCCCTATGTTTTCTTTAAGAAGTTTTATTGTCTCAGGGTGTATATTTAAATCCTTAATCCATTTTGAGTTGATTTTAGTATACGGTGAGAGGTATGGATCTAGTTTCATTCTCCTGCATATGGATATCCAGTTATCCCAGCACCACTTGCTGAAGAGGCAGTCCCTTCCCCAGTGAATAGGCTTGGTGCCTTTGTCAAAGATCAGATGGCAGTAAGTGTGTGGGTTGATTTCTGGATTCTCTATTCTATTCCATTGGTCAGTGTGTCTGTTTTTATGCCAGTACCATACTGTTTTGGTTATTATAGCTTTGTAGTATAGCTTAAAGTCAGGTAGTGTTATGCCTCCAGCTTTATTTTTTTTGCTGAGCATTGCTTTGGCTATTTGTGGTCTTTTATTTTTCCATATAAATGTCTGAATAGTTTTTTCCATTTCTGAGAAAAATGTCTTTTGAATTTTGATGGGGATTGCATTGAATTTGTATATCACTTTGGGTAGTATGGACATTTTCACTATGTTGATTCTTCCAATCCAAGAGCATGGAATATGTTTCCATCTTCTTGTATCCTCTCTAATTTCTCTCAGCAGTGGTTTGTAGTTCTCATTATAGAGATTTTTCACCTCCTTGGTTAACTCAATTCCTAAGTATTTTATTTTTTTGGTGGCTATTGTAAATGGGCAGGCTTTCTTGATTTCTCCTTCTGCATGTTCACTATTGGAGAAAAGAAATGCTACTGATTTTTGTGTGTTGATTTTGTATCCTGCTACTGTGCTGAAATCATTTATCAATTCCAAGAGTTTTTTTGTAGAGGTTTTAGGCTGTTCGATATATAGGATCATGTCATCTGCAAACAGGGACAGTTTGACTTCATCTTTTCCAATCTGGATGCCCTTTATTTCCTTCTCTTCTCTGATTGCTCTGGCTAGTACTTCCAACACTATGTTGAATAGGAGTGGTGAGAGTGGGCATCCTTGTCTAGTGCCTGTTCTTAAAGGAAAAGCTTTCAGCTTTTCCCCATTCAGGATGATATTGGCAGTGGGTTTGTCATATATGGCTTTAATTATGTTGAGATACTTTCCCTCTATACCTAACTTATAGAGGGTCTTTGTCATGAATGAGTGCTGAACTTTATCAAATGCTTTTTCAGCATCTATAGAGATGATCATATGGTCCTTGTGTTTGAGTTTATTAATATGGTGTATCACATTTATTGATTTGCGTATGTTGAACCAACCTTGCATCCCTGGGATGAATCCCACTTGATCGTGATGAATAATTTTTCGTATGTGTTGCTGTATTCTGTTTGCTAGTATTTTAGTGAGGATTTTTGCATCTATATTCATCAAGGATATCGGCCTGTAGTTTTCTTTTTTGGTTATATCTTTACCTGGTTTTGGTATCAGGATGATGTTTGCTTCATAGAATGAGTTTGGGAGATTTGCGTCCATTTCAATCTTTTGGAATAGTTTGTAAAGAATCAGTGTCAATTCCTGTTTGAATGTTTGGTAAAATTCTGCTGTGAATCCATCTGGTCCTGGGCTTTTCTTTGTTGGGAGCCTTCTGATAACAGCTTCAATCTCCTTTATTGTTATTGGTCTGTTCAAATTTTCTATGTCTTCACGGTTCAGTTTTGGGAGCTTGTGTGTGTCCAGAAATTTATCCATTTCCTCCAGATTTTCAAATTTGTTGGCGTATAGTTGTTTATAGTAGTCTCGAATGATTTCTTGTATTTCAGATGAATCAGTTGTAATGTCGCCTTTTTCATTTCTAATTTTTGTTATTTGAGTCTTCTCTCTTCTTTTTTTTTGTTAGCCATGCTAATGGTTTGTCAATTTTATTTATCTTTTCAAAAAACCAACTTTTTGATTTGTTGATCTTTTGAATTGTTTTTTCGTTTTCAATTTCATTCAGTTCTGCTCTGATCTTAATGATTTCTTTCCGTCTGCTAACTTTAGGATTGGATTGTTCTTGTTTTTCTAGTTCTTTAAGGTGAAGTGTTAGGTTGTTCACTTGCCATCTTTCCATTCTTCTGAAGTGAGCATTTAATGCAATAAATTTTCCCCTCAGTACTGCTTTTTCAGTATCCCACAGGTTTTGGTATGATGTATCATTGTTTTCATTAGTTTCAATAAATTTTTTGATTTCCTGCTTGATTTCTTCTTGGACCCATATGTCATTAAGTAGAATGCTGTTTAATTTCCATGTGTTTGTATAGTTTCCAGAGTTTTGTTTGTTATTAATTTCTAGTTTTAATCCATTGTGGTCTGAGAAGATACATGGGATAATTCCAATTTTTTTGAATTTATTGAGACTTGATTTGTGACCTAATATGTGATGTATCCTGGAGAATGATCCATGTGCTGATGAGAAGAATGAATATTCTGAGGTTGTTGGGTGAAATGTTCTGTAGATATCTGCCAATTCCAATTGGTCTAGAGTCTTGTTTAGATCTTGTGTTTCTCTACTGATTCTTTGCCTAGATGATCTGTCTAATATTGACAGTGGAGTGTTCAGGTCCCCTGCTATTATGGTATTAGTGTCTATTTCCTTCTTTAGGTCTAATAGAGTTTGTTTTATAAATCTGGCTGCTCCAACATTGGGTGCGTACATATTTATGATTGTTATGTCTTCTTGATGGATCAGTCCTTTTATCATTAAGTAGTGTCCCTCATTGTCTCTTTTTATGGTTTTTAGTTTAAAGTCTATTTTGTCAGATATAAGAATAGCCACTCCAGCTCGTTTTTCTTTTCTGTTTGCATGGTAAATCTTTTTCCATCCTTTCACTCTTAGTCTGTGTGAATCTTTATGGGTGAGGTGGGTCTCTTGTAGGCAGCATATAGTTGGGTCCTGCTTTTTGATCCAGTCAGCCAGTCTGTGTCTTTTAATTGGGGAATTTAAGCCTTTAACATTAAGAGTTGTTATTGAAAGGTGTTGATTTATTCCTAGCATTTTATTGGTTGTTTGGTTGTCTTAGGTGTCTTTTGTTCCTTGCTTTCTGATTTACTGTTTGGTTTCTTTGTTTGTTGGTTCCTTAGGTTGTAGATAGTGTTTTTGTTAGCTTGTTTTCTCTTCATGAATGCCATTTTTATTGTACTAGCGGGTTTAGATTTTTCTTAGGTTTTTATGGCAGTGGTAGTTATTTTTCAGGAACCAAACCCAGTACTCCCTTGAGGATTTCTTGTAAGGGTGGTCTTGTGGTAGTGAACTCCCGCAGTTTTTGTTTGTCTCAGAAATATACTATTTGCCCCTCATTTCGGAAGGATAGCCTTGCAGGGTAGAGTATTCTTGGCTGGCAATCTTTGTCTTTTAGTATTTTGAAAATATCATCCCATTCCTTTCTAGCTTTTAGGGTTTGTGATGAAAAGTCTGATGTTAACCTGATTGGGGCTCCCTTATAGGTGATTTGACGCTTCTCTCTTGCAGCTTTTAAGATTCTCTCTTTGTCTCTGAGTTTTGCCAATTTGACTATGACATGTCTTGGAGAAGGCCTTTTTGGGTTGAATACATTTGGAGATCATTGAGCTTCCTGGATCTGAAGATCTGTGATTTTTCCTATACCTGGGAAGTTTTCTGCCACTATTTTGTTGAATATGTTTTCAATGGAATCTCCATTTTCCTCCCCTTCTGGAATACCCATGACTCGGATATTTGAGCGCTTGAGGTTGTCTGATATCTCTCTCAGATTTTCTTCCATGTCCTTGATTCTTTTTTCTTTCTTTTTGTCTGCTTGTGTTATTTCAAACAGCCCATCTTCAAGTTCAGAGGTTCTCTCTTCAACTTCGACAAGCCTGCTGGTTAAACTCTCCGTTGTGTTTTTTATTTCGCTGAATAACTTCTTCAGTTCAGCAAGTTCTGCTACATTTTTTTTCAGGACATTGATTTCCTTGTATATTTCCTCTTTCAGATCCTGTATACTTTTCCTCATTTCATCATGATGTCTAGCTGAGTTTTCTTGTATCTCATTCAGTTTCCTTAGAATTATCACTCGAAATTCCTTGTCAGTTATTTCAAGGGCTTCTTGTTCTATAGGATCTAGATTATGAGGTTTATTAACTTTTGGTGGTGTACTTTCTTGATTTTTTGTATTTGTGGTGTCTTTTTTTTGGTGTTTATTCATTGTGGCAGGGGGTTTCACAGTCCACCGGTTTGAGACTAATGACTAACTAGGATGTTGCTGTGGTTGCCAATTTGGTATGGCTCCCGCCGTGACTGCTCAGTTGGCCTCTAGTGTCTTGTGTGTGTGGTTGCCTCGGGTCTTGGGCTTCTCCGGGGATCCACCTTTCTGGTCAGCTTGTACTCTGCTGGGCTGGTGGATCACATACCACAGGGTGTGTGATCTCTGTTGAGCTTTCACTTTCTGTACAGGACTTCTCCCCGTTCCGTGTGCTCTGGCCCAGGCTGTTAGATCGTGCAGTGGCGACCCCACCGGGTGTGTGGTTTCTGTCGAGTCTCTGCCTCCCTGGCCGCACGTCTCCCCCCTCTGTGCACACTGTGCTGGGCTGGGGCGTGTCTTCTGCACCCCTCGTCTATCAGCTGGGCCTTCAAGACCCTGCTCAGCACCGCCTCGCCCAGGAAGTCTACCAGGTTTCTGCTAGGCACAGACGACCGGTCTCTCTGGGTGCCTTTGTAGCACTGTGTAGATCTTTCTCGGGTCTTGTTCACCTTTGTATCACCCCGGTATAAACCGAGTCTAGTGCCCGCCTGCAGCCTGCTCTCCGGCAGGTTCAAGCGGACCTGGGAACTCTCCTACCACACTATTCCCAACCAGAAATTCGTTAGGCTTTTTTCCAAACTGGTGGTCGCAGAGATGGTATCTGCCTCCCAGTAACAGGAAGTTTACCGGGGCGGAGTCCAGGGTGTGGTGGAGTGACAGTCGGCCCGCCCGTACTTCCTAGCCCTCCCAACACTGGTCGGGACGCCCCACACCCCCAGCCCCACCAGAGAACCGCGGAGGGAGTGGGAGAGGAGGCCGGCCCGCAGGGTCCGGAAAGCCCCGCGCCAGGCCAAGCAAATGGGCTCAGTGATGGCCGAGCAGGGTGGAGCTGCCCGCACCTGGGAAAATGGAGGCAGCACCGGGGCAGTGAGTGGCCTGGTGGTGCAGGCGGGAGCCGCATGGGCATCCACCCCCCGAACAGAGCTGTGCCAGGGATCACTCACAGTGCTGTGCCAGGTCGGGCGCTTGCTCTGTCTCTGGTTTGTTGCCTTCCGTGTTCTCGGCGCTGCCGCCTCGGGCTGTTCAGTCGCGGCGCCGCTCGGGCGCTCCCAGGAATCTTCTTTTTTTTTTTTTTTTTTTGTCGTTTTTTCGTGACCGGCACTCAGCCAGTGAGTGCACCGGTCAGTCCTATATAGGATCCGAACCCGCGGCGGGAGCGTCACCGCGCTCCCAGCGCAGCACTCTACCAAGTGCGCCACGGGCTCGGCCCCCCAGGAATCTTCTTTAATGCCGGCCTGAAACCTCGAATCCTGAATAGGGCAGCTGGCCGCCTTCAGTGCGGCCCCAGCCTCCGGGATCCTGGCTGCATCCACAGCAGCCCTGGCACCGTGTTCCCTGTTTCAAGACTCGCTTTTGCAGCTAAGAATCAGTTCTTTTCCTGCTCCACACTTCAAAGCTGTTGCCTGTAAATGAGGCAGCCTCTCCTGCCGGGGGCAAAGTGGCGTTGAGCCCCCACGACCGGCCAGCAGCAGCAGTCCTCCCTTAAGAGATGGCCAGAGGAAGGTCCACAAGTTTCCCGGCTGCCTGAGGCCCAGTGGCCACCTTTTCCACCTCAGCTACTCCGCGCCAGCCGCCGCAGCCGCCGCCATCTTGAAACTCTCTACATTTCATATTTTCAAAGATACTGATCCAAATGTTTTTTGTCAGTTTCTCTGCAGAAAGCATCCAAACTCAGTATTGTTTGATTTCTTTCTAATAGTTAAACTCATATGTGACACAAATTGTTACAAAGAAAAAATTACAAATACACTGGAAGATTAATAATGCCACTTGGATTATAACAGAAAAGAAAAAAAAATAAGATAATTTAAATTTCAAGCTTCAGGAGGGAACTAAATAATCCAGACCACTAAATTATCTTTTGTGTCTAGAACCAAGGTACACATTATTATTGTTCTACGGTGCTTATCAGAGCTACTTGTAAAATACAGTGACTTGATTCATAGAAATAATCATGGATCCCTCCCTTGCCCATTCCAGCGCGCGCACACACACACACACACACACACACACACACACACACACACACACACACACACACACACACACACACAGAGCTATCATCTACAGGAAGAGATTTTCCAAAAACTGCAGTGTTGATGAAAAGGCACCAAATGTAAATCTAGACTGAAACACTGGATTGAAAATATGCAGAGATATAAAATAAGCAAGTAGCCTACACAATGAGCTGTTTGATGGAGCCTGGAAATTTAATGAGCAGCTTGAAAAATCATTTTATAGCTGGTTGGGAAGGAACTTAAAGATCATTTAACCCAACCCCTTCATTTTATACTTGAGAAAACAGAGATCCAGACTGATGAAGTGAATTCCCCATGGTCACACTGCTCCTCTGAGACAAAATTTGGACTAGAGTCTTTCTATGACACCCTACCACCTATGATTCCTTCATATACAATACTTGCTTGAAAGCATGTCCTTCTTTTGCTAATGGATGAAAGAACAAGATCGTTTTCATCAAATCTGTTTAATGAATCAGGGCCCAATTCTTTGAGTTAGAATACATAGGAAAAAAGTCATACAGAAGCTTTGTTCCATGATACAGAATTAAACTGTTACTTGCAGCCTTGACAAGTAATGGTAGTAGTAATTATTATTATCATGGATTGAATATTTCCCATTTACTGGGCATCATCAAATACTTTATAGTTGTTTTCTTCTCATCAATCCTCATAGTAAACACTTATGAAAAGGAATTTAGAGAGCTTAGGTAACCTATCCAAGGTCATCTGTTTACTAAGTGACAGACTAGGATTGGAGCCCAGGGAGTTTGATAGTACTTTGGAGAGAAAAACAGATGAAAGCCAGTCGTTTAGGGAAACTAAGTGTTAAATAACATTTTCCATATTCTTCAGACCACTCTGACACCTGTTTAACTTTATCAGCCCCATTACTGGTCTCCATATCTCCTGTCTACCCCTTCCTTCCTCCAGCTGATCACATTCACCTTCCTGAAATCTGAGTACTTTCTTCCATACCCTCACTCTACAACCTTCAGTAGCTCCCAACAGTCTATCTAATGCTTTGGCATATAAGTTCTCCATAATTAGTCCAAATCTACTTTTGTAATGTTAGATCCCAATTTTCTATCAAGTCCTTGTTGTTGTCAGACTAGTTCACTTCCTAACCTCAATATACACCTTGCAATTATCCTTCATTCTCCATTGAGTACGTACTATGTGCCAGGCATTGTGTTAAATTTGAAAATGTCAATGTAAAAGAGAACTCTGCTTCTTAAATAAGTTTAGAGGGTTATAGACAAACAAACATGCAAACAAGTGACTACAGTCAGGCATAAAGATTGCCATGTCTCAAGCTGGTCAAAATGCACAGGGAAACTGAGAGAGCTCTAAGCTTTTAGCTTAGAAATGTTTTTGGTCTGACATGTCTTTCATAACTCGCATCTCCATCTTCAACTAACTATATTCCACAGAACCAAGTTCAAATGCCACTTCCTTCATGAAGTCTTGCCTCATAACAATGCATATGTTTCTTCTCCCAAAATATGGTGAAACTTCTCACTAAATGAACAAAAAAAAAAATTACTTTTTATTTTAAAATCTTGAAAGCTCTTGCTTAGAAAAGTGGGAGAACCAGAAAATGAATTTGCTGAAATTCCAGGGCCCTAGTATTTGAAGGCAATGGTTCCTCCTGTCTAATTTTACTTCAAAACTTCTGACTTTCCTTTCCCTGTACCTTTAGCTTTGTCAGAGTTTTTTATTTGCTCACAACTGGAATGATAGTGGGAGAAGATGATAGAAGAGTTTTTTTCCTGGTATGAATAGTGAAAATAAAGAAAAAACACTAGAAAGAATATGCATGTATTGTGACAGCAAATTTGCCTGAAGTGAAAAAAACTGGATTGTAGCAGTGAAAGTTATAAGAAAATGGAGATACCAGGAGGGTAAGATGTTTGCCCTGCAAAGCCAAGTAGTTCCCAAGACCAGCCACAAGTCATCCCAGACAGACTTTCAGGACAACGTCTGGAAGAAAAGCAGATTAAGAAGCTGCCTCTAATCAGCCAATCAAATCACAGTTATCTGAATACATCCCAGATATAGGCTTCTCGAGCACAGAGACCTTATTAAATTCATTTTCACATTCCGCAGCATCTAACACACTCTTGGGTACATAGTAGGTACTCAGAAATATTTGCTGAATACATGTTAAATAAAAGAACCAACAGGCTCCTACACAGCTGTAAAGAGCAACTCTAAGCCATAACAACAAATAGCTTTCCAGACCTTTTCTTTGACATGCTGTATCAGAAATGCTTCTGATATTCCAGTCAAAGCTTCAGTAAACTTCTGGACAGGTCTAGCCTACAGCACAGCCCAGAAAATTTGTTCACACCTTTCTTCTATTTCCACATATAGAAAAGGAAGAAAAGACATTAACTACAAGTATTGAAAAAACAAGCCGAGAAAATGGAATATTCCAAAAGTGTTGCTGGACGTGGACATATTACAAAGTTTAACAGCCACTCTGGACCGGGTTCTCAGTGCTCAGCACAGTGAAAAGCAATTACTGTCCAAGGGCTCTGATAACCGAGAAGGCCACAGTGAAATCACTGCAGACAGCTCTTTGATCTCCTACTTGCACTGTATCTATTGGCCCCCACGGCCTTCTATCTTAAGCCATGAAAACATTTTGTAAAAGAGAATATAATCCTCGAGAATTAACTGGACTCTTCCCCATGCCCAGATTGCAAATCATGAGACTGGATGGTCTACAGCTAACTAAGCCTATCCAACTCAGGCCAGAGGCTGTGATGCAAAGAACACTGGTTTCTGTATATAGAAGAACACTCAGATAAAATAATAGATTTTTAGAACTGGGAGGAGCCTTATAATCATCTAAGGCCAGTGGTTTTTCAAGACATTTTAGTCATGCAGTCCTTGCTTCAAACAAAAATTGTTGAAACCTTTAGTATAACTGAGAGAGTAAAAATTTCTCCTGGAGAAAGAAGGCCGCAAAGGCAGAATCTCAAGAGCTTCAGAAAAGGGTGTTTTAAGCATGATCATCCTAACCCACCCTCTTATTATACATATGCAAATTGTCTATGAGAGGAAAATAACTCTACCTCCCCTTGATGGATGAGGGTACTGAAGCATGATTTAAAAGTTTTGCCAAGATTATACAGCTAGCACATTAGTTAGAGTCCCTTTAGAAAACAGATGGCACACTCAAGTTTGGATAATTGAAAGCGTAGTTAATAAACAGACTATTTATAAAGGTATGAGCAGAGTTTCCAAAGTCAATAGAGACAGTTCAATATCCTGGGGTTGGTGCTTTAGGCTTGAAATGGGGAGAAGAGAGAACAGTTGCATAAAGTTATAAGGAGAGAATCAAGTAGTATGGGACACCTTAAGAGGAGGTGTAATCTATAGATGATGGATATGGCCAGCCCCTAGGCAACTCTACGAGGAGGGAACTAGAGGAATATATATACACTATTCTTATTTTCCTGCTCCTCTCTGATCTCCTGCCAGGGCTTCCATCGGCTGACACGACTAGAAACAATAGGGCCTATGATGGTATTCCACATAGATCAGCCTCCTGATGCACAGAGGAGGGGAGAAAAGAGTAGAGAGTGGAAGGACAAACTGACGTTATCTGCTATCATTAGCTAGTGCTAGAGCCAGAATTATCCAAATATCGAATGGTCAAATCTAGGTTCTTGATCACAATTGTGTTTTGCACTCCAGAAATTTTTTTCCCCATATAACTCTGATCACAAAGCTAACATTGAATATGATTTCCTCTCCATTACTCCACAAATATGTGTCTTGTCTCCTATTATTCTAAAAATGTATTGAGAATGGTGCCTTCAAATTCTCAGCAGTATTTCCAGCTCCTCAGACGATTTTAAACATGTTTTCCTTAATATAAACATAAGGTACTGTAGTTGTCCTAACGTACTCTGTAACACTAAAAATGAGAGTCCGTGTTTTAATAAACCCACACTTCAACATTTTAATTCACATACTTGCTGTGTGTCAATTCATCTTCACCATATGACATGTTTAACACACCAAAGAATGTGTGGCAAACACATGGGTCCCCACTTGCTCAGCCTATGCCTGTGGTGAACATCATGGTTTGGTCACAGTTCTCTTTCTTGCTGAGAACAGATACCAACTTTGAATCCTTCTCAGCGTAGTCAACAACTTCCAAATAATCATATGAAAAGAAGCCCATATTTATCCCTCTGCTGAAGGGGAAAAATGAAAAGCACACAAAAAGTGTGTGAGAATCTAAGAACACTAGCCTGAATGCCCCCAACACATTAAATGCCATTTTTAAAGAAGTCTCATCATAAGTGAGTCACTTTTAGAACACTCGAGAGAAAAATTAATACACGTTGAAACAAAATACATCTTTGCTCTAGAGAACAAACTTACCCTTAGTTAAATCTGAGAATACACAACATCGGAGGTAGGTGGTTTTAAATTGTTACAAAATGAATATAATTTCACAGTGAAAACATTTATAAAAATCTGTTTGATGGACACTTTAACATTCTGTTAGGGTCATGCAGGGATTTTTTCTGCAGGAAACCTGTGGGAACAATTTTGAACCAAGAAACTATTCTATGACTTACCAGCAAAGAAGAAAAGATGTTAACAGAGATGAGAGGAGGAAAAGGGACAAAGGAAAGCAATAAAGTATGGACTCAGAAAACAAAGATGATGTGAGGGTTCCACAAAATAGAGAACAGAAATCCCCTCTTTCTTAGACCTCACTTTATTAGATCATGCCACTTGGTTAGAAATCATTCAATGCCTTCCCATGAAACCTACAGAATAAAAAAACAAACTCCTTACCATGATCTGCAAGATCCCACATCATCTACCTATTGTCTATTTTTTCCCATTTAACTCCTTGCCACCACCTCCCTTGGTCACCACACTCTAATGCTCCCTGGTCCACTTGCAGCTTCTGGAGCATTCCAGTCTCTTTTTCCTACCTCAGAACTGCTGCCCATTACTCTCTGCCTGGAATGCTCCACCCCCTACTTTATGACTAGCTCCAGCTCATTCTTTAGAAATTAGCTTAAAGATTTTCTCTGAAAACCTTATCTAAAGTAGATTCCTTCTGTTGCTCTCTAACTCTGTTCCTGGTGTCTTTTTTCCTCCAAATTTTGTAGTTGCATCTGTCTATTTAAACTTCTATTTATCTATTCTTAGTCTGTCCTACACTGGGATATGAGACTCATAAGAGCAAAAACTATTTCAGTCTTGCTCACTGTTATACCACCAGAGCCTACCACAGTGACAGCCACACAATGAACATTTTATAAATATTTGTAGAATAGATAAATAAACTCTTGAGAAAGTTTTATTTTGTTTCTAGTCTATAAATCTTTCCAAATCCACCTCCAGGATTTGCAAGCCAAAAGCATAAAAAATTTTGTGAAGATTTGATTTGCAGGTTAATAATCACTAAAGCTTATTAAGCACCTACTTGCTAGGTCTAGACACAATTCTAAGAAAATCTGTATGTGTGTGCATGTGTGTGTGTAATTTTAAACCTCACAAAATCCCAATGGGACAAACTATTATTATCCCCATTTTACAGATGAGAAAAGTGTGTTTTTGACAGACCTAGCTATTAAAACGGAGAAAAGTGTATTAAAATGGAAAGTTTTGGGACTGTGAATATATGCAGTTTTCAAATGCCTTTTTCAACATATCCAAGCAACCAGGATGACCCCAGTAGGCTCTTTGGCAGTTATTCCATAGAGTCAGCCATGGCAGCATGAGAAGGAAATGGGAAGAGTCATCATAGTCATGGTGTGAAAGATAATAGAAGGATTCAGGGATATGTTTGAATCAATAGAGAATTGAGTGAAAAAAAATTGAATTTAAATTCAATTTAAATACACAAGAAAGATGTATTTGGTTTTTATCTCAAACCACCTTAATTAGAAGCAAAAATGTAATATTACATTATCAGAAATGGTTAACACACTGAAAAATATTAATGATGGCATATGTTCATGTTCAATAGCAAGTTATGAATATTTGGGGGAGAATATGGGAATGAGAGATTTCTCACCTGTAAAATGAAGACGTTGAAACAGATAACCTCAGGATCTCTATAATTCCCTGACCCTGTATTTAATAAATGCTTATTGAACACTTCTCATGGACTTAATCCCATCATAGGAAAAGCAAATCATGGAGAATAAGAAAACATCATCCCCTCCCTCGAAGAGATTATGATCTAATTATAAGATCACTATAAATCAAACTGATGACAACAAAATATATAATTCTAATATAATATATAATTTCATTTCCAATTTATCCACTGTTTTATTATATAAATCAAAGCATACTATACTAACTACAAGCCTAATTTTTTGAGGGAACAGAAAGTTTTACAATATTTAAGATACTATATGTAGTAATAATATTGGGGTGAAAATTAAAAGTAACTGAGTAATCATTTTCATCATGATGACCAGGTAATATAAACTTAAGGCATTTTAATAGAGATGAATTACATTTAATAGAATGTAACTGGAACATTACATTAGGAGGAAATAGAGGCATCTTGTGGTAGGCAAAATTACAAAAAAAATGGAAAAGAGAGAATAAATGGCCCTGTTTTAGAAAAGGGTGAAATACCTAGGAAAGTTTTCTCAAAAGAAGAAATACTACTTTTTATTCACAGTATGAGAATTCCTGTCTTATGATGATAATAGATTAGGTGTTTTCTCCCTCATTTTAAATGTTGGATCCTAATTAACCTAATCTATCTATTTGATCCTGTAAGAGCTTGATTTAATTCTAAAATATGCATGATATTTATATGAAGAAACAAGAAATATTTTAAATTATAATATTTATCTTTGTCTTCATTAATTCAACTAGTTTTCAAAATCTTGACTTTTACTGGCAGTCCATTTTTAACAAAATGAAATTATTTCTGAAAATAAAATTCTACTAGAGTTTTCATATTTTATGAACACAAGTTTGCAAAAAGAGAAAGGTATGAGGATAATCTGTCTCCTCACATACTGCCGTTGCTGTCCCACTACATACATTTTATATTTGGGGAAAATTTATCTTTCAAATTTTCCTCATATTTAATACTTAAAACTGGTCAGCATCACGATAGTGATGATCATTTAGGTTCAGACATGTTTGAAGGTTTAATCCTACTAACATTTGAGCCCCAGGAGGCTGGTAATATAAGAGAAAAACCATGGGACCACAAGAAAGTCTTCATAGGAAGCCTCAAGTTCCACTTCAAACAATTTCAGTATAAACAGCCTTTGGCTTAGAGAAAACCTACTTTATTCCATTGTATTGTTGAATTCTATTACTCACAACAACCCTGAGAGAGGGTTTTAGCATTGTGAAAAAATTGATATTTAGTGTGCTTAGTCTCTCAACCAAGATTTTCAATCAGGAAATGGTTAAGCCCAGACCTGGATCCAACATCATAAGAAATTACCAGTTAGTGGTCATTGCTATTACCTAGGGAATTACTAATTATTACATCACTAACATCACTGTTATTACCAACACAGTTGAAAAGGTTTATTTGCTGATAGGGCTCCCATGTACCCAATCAACAAGTGATAATCATTGCAATAATCCTAGGAAAAAATGACAGTAAAACTTCTTTTGTAATTCCTGATAGGAAAATACAGAGTACTAACAAATGTGAAAAGAGACTAACCTAATTAAATAATATGCAAATAAGACTTTTAATTCCAAATAGGCCAAAATTCAAAAGAGGAATATCTAGTGTTAGTGAAGTTACAAAGAAAAATATATTCTTACACATTTCTTGATGTGAATAAAAATTGTTCCAATATTTTTGGAGGACAATTTGACAGTACTCATCAAACATTAAATGGACATAATATTTGACTAATCTATTCCAATTTTCAAAATCTTTCCTATAGAAATCTTCACTTGCATGCTCAAGGGCTTATTTGCAAGGATGTTTGTTGAAGCACTTATCTATAATAATGAGAAAAAAGAAGACAACCAAAACATGCATCAGTAAAAGACTGATGAAACATGTTATGGTGCATTCACATTATGAAATATTATGAAACTGTTAAAAAACGAGGTGGGTACATGTTACTAACATGGAAATATGAAAATAATATTAGTGAGTAAAAAAAAATCAAGTTGTAAAACATATGCTTAATATAATACACACACACACATGCACACACGCACACACATACAACCTAAAGGAACACATACCAAACTGTTAAAAGTAGATATTTCTGGGAAACTAAGTTGGAAATAAATTGGAATATATGAAGAAAAAACACTTTTTGATACATATTTTTGTGTTGTCTAAATTTTTAACCCTTTGCATTTATGACTTGTATTTAAAAGAAACACATTTGTAATTAAAAGTTTCAGAAAGCGTAAAAGCAATTCTCCCATACCTTTGCTTACAGTTTATACAACACATTCCCATCCATCACCTAACTTCAAACCATCCGACCACTATGTAGGGAAAGTGGAGCAGATGTTATTATCCCTTGGTTATCAATGAGTATGAATCCAAGGGGAGTAGTGATTTGACCAAGGTCACATGTCTCTGGAAGAGACCTCCAATACCATGGTTGGAGCTATCGTTCTAAACCTACTTCTCTAAACCTACAAAGCAACCCAGCCCTCATAGAGGTGTCCTTTGTGGTCAAAATGCCAGGTTTTTAATTAGCAACAGCTCCTGCAGGCTCCTAACTGCAAGAGACCCTGCAAAAGCCAGTCCACACAGGCCAAATGAGTGAAAAGCATGCTTTTCTAGTCATACACCTCACCTATATAGCAAGAACACCAACAGTTATGTCAACTTTCAGTTCTAAGGACAATGAAAGAGATTTTCCATCAACCCACAGAGAGTCCTACTTTCAGAGGAAATAACAACCTTTGAAAAATGAATACCTCTCTCCGAAAACGATCAGCCTCAAATAAAAGTGTTTTAACATTCCAAGTTCTTTTACTCCAGTTCCTGTCTCTGTCTCTGTCTCTGTCTGTCTCTCTTCCTCTTTAACCATATACTAAAACTACCAAGCTGGTTATCTATTTTCCAGGATACTCTGAAGCAATGATAACTAATTCATTTTAAAATACAGTAAGATATAACTCAGTAATGCTGATTAACAGCTAAGAGATCCTTCTTTCTTTTTTAATTGGGGTCCTTAAAATGACACCATTGATCCTGGAACTGTGGGGGGGGGGGGTTCAGGGGATAAGGACCCACCCCTCCTGCCTCTGTTTCTGTCTGTGCAGCTGTTTGAGTGAATCCATGCTTGGAAATATCAAATTCCCATCACTCACTGGCTGAGTGGCATGGGCAAGCCTTATCCTTTGTTCCTCCACAGTTTCTTCATCTGTTACATGGGGAGAACAACAATCTACCTCATGGACTGTTGTCTGGAGTAGATGAGATAGGCCATGATACTCATATAGCACAGCGAAATATCACATGACAACTCAACAAGTATTATGAATAGCAATTAATGAATTTAAGTATTAGTATTTCTAGTAATATTAGTAAAGAGTGGCTACCACTGTTACTATGTTCTTCTAATGACCCCAAATGCTTGATGACATTGCAAAATTTGGAGATACTGTGCCTGTTTATTAAGACTTTCTTTCCCTGACTTCATTGTTATATGGATTTCTTTAATTCAACAGACATTACCCCTATATTTAAGAGAGAAAGAAGGAAGGCAAGAAAGAGGACAGCAGTGCATTGGATTTGCAGAGGGAGAGAACGTTCCTTGGGCTGCAAAGTGGAGTGGCGGGGGAAGGAGGAGGGAGAGGAAGGTTGGGGATAATTGGGTGGGGGACACGGGATACAAATGCAATTTGTGGTAATGGGTATGCTGCCAGTATGAATCTGGCCCTCACATCATGGGCACAAGGGGTGACAAGCAGCTTTGTATCTCATGAATATTCATAACCAATTACAAAAAAAATCAAATCTTAGCTTTCAAAAAAGAATTTCTGGGTTATGGAAACAAAGCCCCGTATTTTTCTATTTGAATATTCTAAAATAATGTGTAATATTTATAAAATATTTTGCATATCCATTACAGGACTCTAAACACTGCCCTTGGCAACTCAAACTCAGTATGTCCAAAAAAGACTCACTATCTTGCTTCTTAAATATTATCTTTCCCCCTTCTTTCTCTTCCAGTCAATGGCATACACATGCTCCTAATAATCCCAGACCTGAATCTGCAATTGTAACTGGCTTTCCATCCACCTGCCCCACTAAATCACATGCAAAATCTTGGCAGTTCTGGTACCCAATATCCCCCATAACTACCCTACTATCTCTTCATTCCTGTGTTATTACTTTATTTCCAAACTTCAGTGCTTTTTACCTGGACTATTGCAATAGATTTTTCCTAGTCTCCCCAGCTCTAAATGTCTTCCCCACCGATTTTTACTTCACTGCCCAATTTCTTTTTCAAGCACAAAAGTTATAATGTTCCTCTCCTGTTCAATAACACCCCTGCTCCCCACCAACTGTTTTGCAAAAACAGTTAAAATTCCCAACCTAGCATTTAAGACCCTCCAAGTTCAGGCTTGAAACTAACATTCCAATCTATACTCTTCCCTGTAACTATTCTCCAGCCAAAGAAAAGAATGTACTGTCCCTCAAACAGAAGTGAGCTTCTGTGGCCCTGGAACTTTGTTTATAATTCCTTCAGCCTGTAATTGTTCTCCATGTCCATATATCCCAAACCTGCCTCTCATTTATAGTATGGCCTAGATGCTACCCTGATCCCCATACTCAGAGGTAAACTCTTCTTACTTTGATCTCCCAGAAAACTTCTTCAACAAATATTGCTTGACACTTTATTGCAATTATTTAAATAACTTGTCTGATACATTAGAATACAGGATCCTTGAAGGCAGGCCCATGGATGTTTGACTTTTGCATCCCCTATACTATCTAAAGCAATACCTTGAACATAGCAGTTACTCAACAAACAGGGCTTCAGTCTTTGAATGGTTTAAATTAGGAATACTAGTTACAGCCTGACCTCTCCCAATACTCGTAATTACCTTCTTTTCTTCATAGATTCAGGGATATTAACATCATTTTAAATGAGTTACTACCATTTTTCTCAATTGTTCTTAACCAAAGCCTTCTAATACAGCAAATCTGATATGCAATATCTGATATGCTATTTTAATTACCTACAAATCCAATATACCTTCACTCAATGCCCACCTAACACTTACTGCTGCTCAAGAACAGAACATGTGGTCAAGCTTTACCTTCTGTAGCTTGTGTTATGAGACAACAAGCTAATTATATTGTCTAATTATAAAAAGTATTGCTTTGAGTAATTTCCTTTTGTTCAAAATTCATTATTACGGTCAGTATTTACATACAAATATTTAACATTAATGATAACTCTTGCCTTGGCCACAGATGGTGCACAGCCTTATACATTATCATTTAGAGTACTTGCAGAATACTCTCTCACCTTATTCATGTGGCTTGGTATGCACATGCTGACTTTTATTTCCCTTCCATAACAGCATAGCAACAGCAAAATTTAACTAATCATACTGATGACTAGAGGTCTTTTGTAGATTTTATGAATTAGCAGTAACATGGAACAAATCTGCAAAATAAAGGAAAATGCCTCATCAAATTTATTCGTTTATTTTGACAGGAGCGAATTTGTTTTAATTACTTATGATAGCATCTCAGTAAATGTGCTGTAGCATGTTTTCTCTAATTAATTAAACCCCCTTTTCCCAGTAAGGCACTCTGCTTATAGAGGAAGTAGAAAAGGGAGCGGAGAAAAAAACATATTTCATTGAGACAGTCATTGGTTTCTGGATTCTTTTGAAAGAATATATAAAAGTTGGTAAAAAGACAGTTTCTGCTTCCTTTTGAATATATATTCTATAAGTTCATTCATATAAACAATTAGGTGGGGTTTTTTAAAAGATAAATTTGGATACAAATTAAATTTGAGGCCAAATTTGCCTTTCTATTTGGAAAGTATTTTGAAATGCATCCTAAGAAGAAATAGTTTCAACTAACTTTACTACTTTTTTTTACTAATTCTTAGACTTTTAGGACTAAAAACAATTTAAAGTTCTTCTAATCTATTAATAGATGCAATATTTTGAATTTTACATCCCACATATCCCATTATGAAAGAACTCAATCCCACAATAGTTGAAATAAAGACCTTTGGTTCTGTAAAGAACATTTAAATTTTTTGCTAGCTCTAAATGAATATATTGTAGACCATGTAGTTCATTGGTTAGGAGCAAGGATCTCAGAGACAGACAAATTGGAGACATATCCCAATTCCATCATTTCTCACCCAAGCAAATTCGGATGGATTCTTTATACTTTCTGAATCTCAGTTTATAACCTTTTATAAATGCAGATAATAATAATATATCTTTCATTATATTGTTCTGAGAATGAAACGGTATGATGCATGTAAAGTGCTTCACACAGTGCTTGGAACATAACAATTATTAATAAATGTTAAATATTTTTAGTAAGTTGATAATCACACACTATTGCCTTGAAGAGCAGCTTGATCCAAGCCAAAGATTCAGAATCTAATTTCCACTAAAATGGATTCACTCCCTGACTTAAAGCAAAATAGTAAAGTCTCCCAGTACACTGATTTGCATCCCACAAAATGGTATTTGATAGCTAATCAAGAAGAAAAGTCTACACTATATAAATTTAAGAAAACATAAATGTTCAGGACTTTATCTTACAGCATATACGTATAGTATCCATTATGTTTATTTTGTACTTAAAGTAAATTACATAATCCTCATTGATATGGTGATAATAGCATACTTAAACTCATTAAGGCCTTTCCCTAACAGAAAAAGATGTGTGAATCACTGAGTTTTATGTTCAATTAATGTGGTGGTATTGGTTCAAGTCTACTGCAAAAAAAAATTTTTAAGGAGCACTTTTGCAAACTCAGTTAAGATTCATGGCTAAAGTTCCACATTCTGACCTTATTTTCCCTTCATACTTTTGAAACAAACAGAAGACAACCATTTTATGGGTTGATAATAGGCATCGATTATATACACATGGTAAATTGCCTGACATCAAGTTGCATTTTGAAAATAACTTCCTGTTTATATAAAATATTACATAATGATACTTAAAATTTAAAAACTTTCTTCTATTTCTTTTGAAGACTAAAAACTTTGGGTAATGACTTCTGGATAACCGAGAGCCAATTCTACTTAGAACACAAGTGGACAATTCATTTACTTAACCCTAATACTCAGAGCTGCCTAAGAAACAGCGAGGCTAAGCCTAGAGAAGGGATTGACAAAATAGGAAAAACATACATAAGGAAATTATGTATCAGTATCTAACAAATTAAAGAAGAATGGAATTGTGTGTACTTAGTATAAAAACTCAAACAACCAACATTTTATTACAATAATTGATTTAATACCTGTTTTGAATGAATTGATGCTTTTGATTCTTTCTTCTCTCCCTCCCCCACCATAAATGGATTTTGATTGACATTTTCTCTTGAATTGCTTCATATTATAGACCCTGCTTATTGTCTTTGTCTGATTTTATGTCTATTGACAGCCCAAAGACATATAGACATGATTTGGGTATTCCAAAATCAATATATTTGCTTTGTACAGAGCACAGTGCAGGATGTGCAGGGAAAGTGAAAAAAAGGTACGGTCCCTGTCCTCAAAGAGGATTATCCATCATGCTGTGATCTCCTTTCCCCCATGCAGTAGTCGATGTGATTTATAACAAAGCAACATGAAAGTAAATACACATATGTTAAGAATGTAAGCATAAGCTTACAAGTAGCTCTGACACAAATTTCTCTATTTTTTCTGCTTGGTAATCTACATTCTTATCTTTCCTAACACAAGAATGAGAAAATATTCTGTACACGTATTTGAATTAGCTTTTTTATTATCTTCAAATGCAGTACCTTGGTTATACAGCAACAGGCGCTGAATTTGCAGTAGTACAACTATAGTGGATTTTGCATTCTTACATTATAT
The DNA here is from genome assembly GCF_027409185.1 of Cynocephalus volans. NCBI lineage: Eukaryota > Metazoa > Chordata > Mammalia > Dermoptera > Cynocephalidae > Cynocephalus > Cynocephalus volans. The sequence continues at coordinate 129,020,455 of NC_084463.1, forward strand.
AAATATGATACATACCTTGTTATAGTAGTCAGAGCCAGCCATCTACATTTAAGAAGAGGCGGATACAAGGCAAGCTCAACAGGTTGTATATGAGTACAACTCACAAATGGGAGATAGCACATCGCAGTTCTTTAACCTGACTTTCAACTACCAAGTCAGAAAATCTCTTATTTGAATTTATATGGGAAACAAGAAAACAAAACAAAGCAAAACAATATACACCACCATCAACACAAGAACATATACACAAGAGTACATTCAAGTGTCCAGCAGATTCTATGTCACCGTTTAAAAATTATAGTTTATGGCTGAGTGAATCACTGGATAATTTGAATCTGTCAATTTTTTTACACTGGGCATTTATATTATGCTGAATCTCTTCTGTTCTGACAAAGTGAGTACAATACATGAACAAAGAATCTTAATTGTTACTATGATTAATGCTTTTTTACACAATTCTAGAAATATAATAAAATCATGATTTAGACTCAATTAACTTTAAATTTTTAATATGATCAAGAATTAGACTAAAGCTTAATTTTATAACAATGATAAAGAGAATGTTTATTATCAAAACTGCAGAAAATATCTTTAACCTCCTGAAAAGACTTTTAATGATTCTATCAATTGTGTGCAAATAGGAGTTTCCAATTACGAGTAAATATTAACTAATTTACTATAACAGGACCTCTATTAGAAAGAATTTGTTAGCAAGAAATTTAAGGAGTAATCAAACTAAGATCTGAGAAGGGGCTTAAAGGAACAACACTGAATTTATTTTTAGCACAATTCAGATATTTCACTGGAATCTTGGCCCAGTTACTCTGAGTACACAGCCTAAAAAAGCAACTTCCGTACTAAATAAAATAAAATGGCATTTGAGGTAAATAATTTTTATAATAGCCTTAACCAATATTTAAGTGTTTGATAATGTATGCTAACTAAATCAGAGGGTGCAAAGACTATCTGTTGACAATGTAGTGTCAGCATAACCTAATGCTTTATCAGGAATGTCAAATATGCAGCCCAGCTCCTGTGAGGGTATCTCTCTTCCCATGCCTGGGACTGGCATTGTTAATTGATTTTGTCACTCTTTCTCTTCAATTTCAGATCACAGCCTTGGAATGTTTCTACAGACCTCCCTTTACATATTAAAGAACAAATGGATAGAGCTAGTACAAAAGACAAACCTTATTTATTAACCCAGCCTTAGATCAAATAGTTAAAATCCCTTCTGAGTCCCTGATAAATTTTCATATAGAAAGTCAGTTAAGTCTTTGTCCTAGGCTGGATGCATGAGTGTTGAGATGAATAAGGGGTTAAATGCATGGGTCTAACTAACCACTGTACAAGTCTATTTTCCATTCAAAATTACTTTTTATAGAACAGAGACCTAAACTCTCCCGCTAGCGACTTCTGAATACTTCAGAAACACTCAGCAAGTGTCAAAGCTCATAACTATTAGCTATTTTATTCTGAATCTATGAATGTATGTGTGTGTATCCCTCATAGCCAGGAAAATAAACAGATTATAAGTACTATGTAAGTGGACCATCTGGCTTGCATAATAACTACCTACTCAGCTTGACTTCCAGTGCCCTAAGGGAATGCTTCTCTAACCAGCTCACCCCCAGGCTCCAGGTGGCAGGAATCCATTGTTAACACTTTCACCTGGAAATGCCCTTAAGCACTTCTAGATCCTTACCACTCAAAGTATGGTGCAGACATCAGTGGCATCTACATCACCTACAAGCTTGTTACAAATGCAAAATTGCTGCCCCCATTGAGACCAACTGATACAAATTTTTTTTGTTTTGTTTTGTCTTTTTCGTGACCGGTACTCAGCCAGTGAGTGCACCGGCCATTCCTACATAGGATCTGAACCCGTGGCGGGAGCATCGCTGCGCTCCCAGTGCTGCACTCTCCCGAGTGCGCCCCGGGGTCGGCCCCTGATACAAATTTTGCATATTAACAGGACGCCCAGCAAACTTATAGGTACATTAAGTTTAGAAAGCATTTATCTAAACTCTCAGAAGCCCAGATCCAAGAAATATGTCAAAGAATTTTAACAAAAATAAATTCAAAAATACTAATTTCTAGATAAACAGAATTGACCAAATTCTGTTCTGTGAAACAAAAATCCAGTGAGATGCTCTGCCAAAAAAAAAAAAACCAAAAAAAAAAGGCTGGGGATTATGTTTAAAAATGTGAGGAAGTCCACATGTCATCCTCTTGGAATTTTACTAATTACATTAGCATATTATAGGCTCTGAGAAGTTACCACCACAAAGAAACCAGTTCTACCTTAACTCAATCTTTCAAAAATGATCCTGTTTTTCAACTATTAACTGCCTATGGAGATCCTTTGAGAAAAGTGCTATAAGACTACGATTTCTTCTAGCCAACAAAAATGTGCAGTATACAGATGAGGAATCTACCACCTCATCCTTGGGATCCGCATATGTAGAGATTGAAGTACAGGGCAGTCCTTTTGGTATATCGGGTTAAAATTGAAAAAGTAAAAGAAAATGAAACTCTTACCTATGGTCCCAGAATAACCTGTATCAAAGTGAGTTTTTGGTACATTAGACTATATTCATTCATAAGGCTCCTGTATATTTGCCCAGAGTCAAAGTATAATTAGAGATCGAGAGTTTGAAACTGATTTCAAGACTGTAGCACATCCTAAAATCATAACAAAAATAGATTCTGATGCCTTCAACCCATGCTTTGGAGTTAGAAGTTCTTAGAGTGATCCTATTGTTAAAGCTGATTTGCAAATACTAAGAATAGAGTTCTGTACTTATTTGTAAATACCTTTATGGATTCACAATAAGAATATAATTGCTCCTTGAAAACTGAAACCAATAAATTAGTCAAATGCAGGATACTACCCAACATTCAACTGGACTAACCATTCAGTATTACCCAAATCCATATACTTAAAGAAAGCAGATAGAGCTTAACACAGGGTGAAGGCACAGCTGAATGAGACACTGTGGTGATAAAATGGAGAAAAAAAAATTGAAGGTCCTTACACTTCCTACCTAATCCTCTCACTTCCACACATGTCAAAACATGGTTATATGGATCCACATGCATTCTTGCCAAGGTTTCCATTCCCACCTCTTCCAAAAGACACATCAAGTGGATTCTAAAATTTTGCAAAGCCTCAATATTTTGTTGATTTTTACTTTTATCTTTTAGAAAGCCTAAATCAAACTTCAACATGTTGTTGAGAGTAGCCAGGGCCCCAGGGAAGCTCAGTGTCTGTCATCTGTGTATCACTAATCTTCCAACTCCAATGAGTGACACCTGACCATAAGATCAAGGGTAGAATCTATTCTCTCCTCACAAACCTCTACTTGTCAGAGCCCAAATGCAGATAAAGGAACAAAATAATGCCATGGGCTATTTCCTGGGGAGGCAGATGTTGCCTCTCTGAATCCTCATCACCAAGGTCTCAGAGACAGAGATTTAATATTAGAGGATCTCTTTAACGGTGCAGGATCCCCAGCCAAAAATAAAGAGCCAAGCCACCCCAGCAAACAATTATGTGATCCCAATCCAAAATTAGAGCCCCGGGGTATGTTTTATTATAATCAGGAATGAACAATCATACAACAACTTATCTGAACAGTCTCCCAAATCTAAACACATCCTCCTACATCATTAATAGCTATTAATTACTATTAAGAGCTCTTAATACATTATACTGTAATCAGATTTACCCATCTTGGGGCCAAAAGTGTTGCAACTGATATGATACTAAACATTTTTTTTCCAACTGAGACACAAAGGGGAGAAAGGGTCCACTTAATAGTAATAGGTGCAGCAACCAACCAGGTTTGAGCTGTATAAGGGTACTGCAAAAATTTCATGAAAAGATTCATATTATCATTTAATTTTATTTTTCTACAATCTTTTTGAAATACCCTCATACATGTGTGTGTATATCACTCACACATGCAAACATATAGATATATATGTATGTATACACACACATACAGATTTGACATACTAGGCCCCAAAATTGTATCCTATGTCATACAAAACATCTCAAGCTTTGAGTCAGAAAATATGGTCACTCTAACATTAGCAATGGTGGGAGTATGGGAAGTATTTTAAATAGAATTTGGTAAAGGTTGTATAACTTTGGAAGCAAATAAGGAGGAAATTTCACATTTGGGACTCTCAATCTAGTTCAAGCTGGGAGTCATGTAAAGAGACTACCACCGAATAGCTGCTCAGTAGCCTGTGCAAAATGAGTCGATTTTCTAAATCAGGTCTGCAGAGGCCAATGGAGGCCACCCTGCAATTAAGGTAGGTGATGATGCCGGGTCACACAGGTAGAGCCAACTGTGTAGCCAATTGTTGGAGACAGAGGATTTCTAGCACCACACAGTCTAGAAGAAAAAAAAAATCTGACAATTGCTTTTCTCTCAGAAAGAAAATCTTGATTCCATGGGCCATGAATAATTCCTATTAAGAGCTTCCACAAAAACTAGCCTAGATCTCTCAAACCAACCACATGAGATTAATCAGACCCATCTCACTATGAGAAGTTATTTCAGGGGAAAAAATGACTTACCTCTTAAAACACAAATAAAATTATTCTACTTACATTATGTATATACTGTTGAGAAGTGTAAAAGCAATAACCCAAAGTGTCCTTGCAGGAAAGGAGATCAACCATTGATGAAACATGGGTGTAGCCAAAAGTCACACTGAAAGAAACACAACTGGAAAACCCAATCACTGGACAAGGCACAAGATATGGGATAGAAGGCGAGCTAGTGGGGAGATCAACCAGGGAACAGGAGCATAAATCACAAGGCCTGTACTTCTACATGTGTAAATCCTCCTCCTTTTTCAACGGCCAGCTACAATGCCATGAAAATGCTCTGAGAGGCCTTCTCTAATCCCTATGACATAGTTCATCTTTGAACTCTGACAGTTCCTTATCTGTACCTCTCTCCTTCTACTCATCACTTTCGCCTTGCACTAGAGTTATTTATAGACATTTTATCTTTCCAACTAGACCTTGAGCTGTTGGAAGAAGGAAACTAACTTTTAGGAAGCACCTGCTCTGTATCAGGCACCACTTTTTCACATACATTACCTCAATTTAATCCTCCTAACACCCCTGTGAGGTGTGTCTCATTATCCCACTTTTGGAGGTAAGGAAACAGAATCAAAGGGGTTCAGTATTTGCCACTGTCTCATTTTTTAGTAAGGGCTAAGAAGGAGATAAGAATTAAAGAACTCAAAGTTGATGGCTTCCCCACTATAAAAAGTTGTCTAATTCATCTTGGTATCCCTGGCATGGTTCTTTGAACACAGAAGGTGCTCAATAAACCTTTGATTATTGGGTTAGGTAATTCAGAATGTCTAGTAAATGACAAGATCAGTTGTCTATGTTTCAGGTCCCCTTCTGAAATGCAGCCCATAAAATAAAACAGCATCAAAATGACCAAATGTATTCTTTATAGACTATAAAAATTCAAACTGCAAAAAGAGTAAAAAAAATGGAAAGGAAATAGAGGCAGTGAGCCAGTTTTTAATTTATCCTTGGGTGAGCTCCATAAAAACTACATAGATTGTACATAAGAACACACTGTTCTAATTGACTATAACATTCTGGTACACTATGCAGATAAAACATAAGAAATCAAATGGTACCACAAGTTTTCTCAACAGCCCATGAACCAATCTACAAGCAATGGCTCAGCTCTAATCATGCCCTTTGTTCATAAAAATCAATTGTTTACCTTTTATAGTACGGATGCTTCTCAATTGTGGCCTAAATTAGAAGTATTCGAAAATATTATATTTTCCCTTCCAAGGAAGAAGAATTCTGGGCTGTACAATTTCAACTGGAGCCACAGTTACAAATTTCATAGGTTTCTTGGGAGATCCCAAAGGTATTTTTCCCTTTTTAATAAATGTCACTGAACTAATTTTGAAGAATCCATCACTTCTGTTAAGTGTGTCAAAAATGAAGTTCAAAAGGGTAGACCACTTTAAAATTTCAAAGTGACCTCAAATTCAGATTAAAATTGTAGTTGGAATTTTATAAGGTAGACTCTTTAAAAACTAGTTAATTGGCCAGTGGACTCAGTTCTAAGAAAGAGGCATGAAAACAGTGGAAAAGTCAGCTGACTAGGTCACTAAAACCTGGGTTTTAGTGCTGAGTAGTACAATCCTTCCCCACTTTTTTAGTTGCCTCATATCTAAAAAGAGTGATCTAATATTCTCTTTAGAGGTAAAGATCTGTGATTCCACCCAACAAGTAATGGTCATGATCTTCACTGGACCTTGTATCAGGTACAATAATGGAACCCAAAGATGTCCATGTCCTAATTCCCAGAAACTGTGAGAAGCACTTTGCAGATGTGATTAAGTTAAGGATCTTGAGATGACGAGATGATCCTGGATTATCCAGATGGGCCCAATGCAATCACAAGGGTCCTTATAAGAAGAAGGCAGGAGGGTCAAAGTCTGAGAAGGAGTTGTGGAAAGGAGGTTAGGATGGTGTGATGCTGGTTTTAAAGATGAAAGAGGGCTAGGAGCCTAGCAATGTGGTTAGCCCCTAGAAACTAGAAAAGGCAAGGAATCAGATTCTCCCCTAGAGCCTCCAAAAGGAATGCAGCCCTATGGACACCTTGATTTCTGACCTCCGTAAATGTAAGATAATAAATTTGTGTTGTTTCAAGCCACTAAGTTTGTAATAATTTTTTGAAGCAGCAATAGGGAACTAACCCAGAACTGAATATGCTTCAATACAACTTGTATGCATATATGCCATGAAAAGAAAAATCTGAAAAGATTCTATTATCTTTCTTACATTTGTCAATTTAATATATTCAAAGGTGACAATTTTCTGATGCTAATGATTATGGGGAACAATGAAAAATACTTCAGCTATTCAATCTGACATAATCATGAGACATTCATGTAAAAGCAGAGTAATGTAAATAGTAGTCATGAGAATGAACAAATATTGAGCACTTATGTGCTAGGTACCACTGTGAGCACTTTACATGTGTTATCTTATTTGCAGCATTTTCTGATTTCACTAATCCTGTCTGTCTACCCCTGTCTTCTCACCTGCTCCACAAAAGTAACTTTCAATACAGGCAAGTAGGAAACTGTGGAGCAGGAAGACAAGATGAGACAAGAGAGATGCTGAAAAACAACCCAAACTGTATCTTATAAGCAACATAATAGTCAGCTCAACGAAATACTACATTAGTGACAGCAAGAAGAAATCATGAAGATCCACAAAGACAGACCACTCTCCATTGCAAACACCAATATTTGATTTTAGAATCATCTGCAAAGAAAATATGTCATTATTTATCAGAATGTTCCTATTTTTACTTGGTTCTAAGTAATTCCTCCCAGCATCTCTCTAAATAAGGATTATAAAATACTTCGTTCCAATAGGAAACATTATTTCTAACACAGATTACAAATCACAATTAACACTATTTAAAGAGTATTAAAAATGAAAGTTGTAACATGCATATGGGATTTATGGGCTGACTGGTTAGCTCAGCTGTTTAGAGCACAGTACTATAACACCAAGGTCAAGGGTTCAGATCCTAGTACTGCCCAGTCACCAAAACATAAATAAATAAATAAATAAATAAATAAATAAATAAATAAATAAATAAATAACAAGTAAATAAATAAGAAATGTCTGTGTTCTAAAAATAAAACCTTCTAGCCAACAGAGACAATTTTAAAATAATTTTTTTAAAAATGCAAAAATAGCTGTAAGATCAAAAGTTGTGTTTTCCCCTAAACAAGTCTCCATAAAGCAATAGAATGAGTACAGCTGACTAAATTAGTTTCCTCCCCTGCATGAGTTTTCCACAAGAGTCTGGTATAAAACAATTCCAATTCACATTGAATTTAAGATTTCCATGGCACTGGGTATGTCTCTCATTAGCATGTTTCACAGTGTACTGTCATTATTTGTTCCCATGTCTGTCTCCCTCACAAGACTGTAAGCTAAGGATGGGAATGAGTGTCTTGTTGATTTGATTAATGCCAAAAACTTTTATGTGAATATGCACTAAAATCAAGACTATGCCTTATCTACACCACTGATATAACACAGTGTTCTGCATATAGCATAGGCCCACTAAATATTGCTTAAAGACTGAATTAATAAAGGATTATACCATATGCTATTAGTAGTGTCTTTAAATTTTAAGATCAGTGACACTTATCAAATTATAACCATTTTATAAGAACTTTTACTGTCCATTAGCCTACCTGATGTATTTTCTCCCTGCTGTGGAGTCACTGCTAATATGATTATAAACCAAATAATAAAAGGCAATTTTCTTTTACTAATGCTCAGAGACAACCCACCCCAGCCTATCAATACCTCTTCTTGCTACCTCTCCCACTGCTCATTCGCCCACCCACTTAGCCAACTGGTTCACCAGGGACCCAGGCTGTATTTGGAAGCACATAGAACCACCTAATTGTTATATCATCATGACTAAGCTAAAGAATGCTGTGATTAGTTTAGCATGAGATGGGATGAGATAGAATCTCAGGAGCCTCACACAGTCAGTGCAGTCAAAGCAACTATGAGTAGGAGGAAGGAAATGCTATTGGGGTAGAAGAAGAAGGTGCTTTCGGGGGCTTAATTAGATGCTTAGAGTTGTGTGTGTGTGTGTATGTGTGCGTGTGTGTGTACACACAAATATACATATACACACATATGTCTGTATTTTTTTATACATAATATTTACACTGATGAAATGGTCAAATACTTTGGCAAAACATTTTAAGATGCATTTGGCTGAAATTCTTTTAGCAAAGCAAACTGAATGATGCTACAATGATCTTAAGGAAGCTTCTAAAACAGAAATCCCACTGGGACCAGTTCTAGGAGCTTTGCCAGGCTATAGGATACAGAACTAGCTTCAGCAGTATCATTGAGATTTCTATGTTAGGAAAGAAAGCAAAATTTCATAGGCAAAATAGTTAAAGCAGAGCTGAAAAAAGAATATCTCTTTTGGTGTCCAATCCTTCCCTGAAGGATCTTTGTGAGTGGAGGGAAAGAAAAAGAGAAAAATGTAAATGCAGATGAAAAATGAAGGAGGAAGAAAATGAAAGAGGGAGAAAAAGAAAGAAGGGAGGGCAGGAAAGAAAATGACCCCAGCGAACTTAAAAATGGGAATGTACTTTAGACATTAATACCAGATTTAGGAGGCTCATTCTGAAAATCTAAAAGAACAAATCCCTAAACTCACATTGCTCCTACCTCTAGTAGCTATACTGAGGTTGGCAGGGGCAAAATTGGTCTTCATAAATTTGCCTCAGGGGAGAAGCTGATGTTCCCTTAGTGAATGCAACCTCCAGCTCAGATGACTGTCACTTTAAAACAATTAATGAAAGTCTCAAACAGCTTAAATTTCAAACTTAGAACATAAAAAATCTTTCATTTCAATTATCAACTTTTATAACTGAAATCCCTCTAAATGATATGCACTATTTCTCTAAACCAAGGAAGTGCTTTGCTGGAGGGTTGCTGGTCTACTTAGATGTCAACACACATCTCTACAAAAATCCTCATCACTGATACCATAAAAGTGACAAAATTGCCTAGAGGTAACAGTGTGCTTTGGAGAAAAATAAAGATTACACACTCTTGATTAGAAGCAATTCACTTCAGGAAAGAAATAATTAAAAACTTAATCTAAAAATATCATAAATAATTCCACTTTGTACATTTCTTATATAAACTCTTAATCATATACTCATATTGGTTCTCTCATAGTATATAAAGTATGTATCCAAGTAGTATAGTAAATGACAAAATATGAAAAAATTTATATTTAAGGACATAAAACAATTAGCAGGTGGTACTAAGAACAAGATTTAGTGAAAAAGCATGAAAACAGAGTACACTAAATGTCCACCAAGAGGTGAATATATAAACAAAAGATAGTATATCTGTGCAATGAAATAATACTTACCAATAAAAAGAAACCAACTACTGATACACACAACTACATGGATGAGTGAGAGTAGCCAGGAACAAAAGAGTTAATAGTGCAAGATTCTATTTATACAAAATTCTAGAAATTGCAAACTAATCTATGCTGACAAAATAAAGATTTCATGGGCTGCTGGAGCCAGGGATAAGAGGGAGGAATAGACTGAAAAGGAAACTTTGGGTATGACAGAAATTTGTATTTTGATTGTAGTGGTGGATTTGTCAAAATTCATTGAATTGTACACTTTGAGTGAATTTTGTTTATTGTACATTACTTATACTTCAATAAATATAATTTTAAAAGAAAACTAATAAATAAAAAAATAGGGTTTGGATCTGATCTTGACATATTTTCCAAGATAAGTGAGCAAGTCATCTAAAAATCGTAACCATAATAGGATTGATGAGCTGAATTTGCATGACAGGGCTTGTTTCCTCAGCATCACCTGTCATTTCCACTACTTCACACCCACTGGGTAAGAGGGAGGATTGAATGCCACTGATCTCTGCCATTGGAAGACAGGAGACTAAGGCACAGAAGACCTCATGGACAGGACAATTAATGCAGACAAATGCACTGTGAGCAGTTAGTGGTCCAAGAAAACAATTTCTTGCTCACCATTTGCTTCTGGAATGTGATAACTCACATTGTACAGCAATACGAAAAGACTTAACCTACAGTCCCATCAACACAACAAAAATACAGAAGAGAACTCCAAGTCTGGCCAATCATTTTTGAAGAATATTCCACATTGCAAAATCTTCCAGATCCCTGAATCCTCATCCCCATCACTTCTCTTACCTGGGCATTTTTTTTTTGTCTGACTTTAATATTAGTAACCACATCACTGGGCAAAGAGCACACAAGAAATGGCAAATAGGTATGCTATGTGTTTCTTTCTGAAAAGCTAAACAAATGTTCAAGAAGAAAACAGAAAGTAAATTTATGAAGTAGCTTTTTAATACCATGATCCTCCCTCATTTAATACTAACATGCATTTCATAATCTTCCCCTAGGAATCCCTGAAAATGAAACATTAGATGAAGCTACTCATGCCAGGCAGTGGATAAGCCTATTTTCTGGCAAATCATACTTATTCTAATAATTATTCAAAATTTAATCTATATACACCCAGAGAACACTAAGAGAACTCTGCTGCCTTGTGTGTATAGAGAAGTGGCTCTGTGAGAAATTTAATTGATGAAGGGATCCATAGAAAAAGATTGTCTTTACTTACTAAAGAACGCTGATGTTACCCAAAGGACTGACTTTGCCATCTAATTGGTATTTGGAAATAAAAAAGCAATCCTCAGATATGAAATTTAAACATAACAAAGGAAGCATTCAAAATCTTTTATGAATAGGAACAAAGAATTCAGACTTTTGCGCTATAGGAAAAAAGATACAATCACATATGTGTCTATATAAACACAGCACGGGAGATACTTAAGCAACTATTATCATATGACTATGGGTAGTGATGAGAACTTTTATAAATAAATGTATTAATCTGCTCCACCAATTACACTTTCCAAAGTCCTTGAAAAATTATTTGATAATTTTCTAATAAATAAGACTATCGAATGCATAAGGAAAGACATCTTTATACCATGAAGAGGGGAAAGAATTAATTCTCAAGTCATTTCCTCACAGGTCCATTAGAAAAAAAAAAAAAAATCTTCTTTATCCTATGAGTGAAACACATTTATTATGAACATGGCAAGAGAAGTACCAAGCTTAATATAACTATTATTGATGTCAATAATTAACCAATATAAATGCTCCAAAATCACCCAAAAACTTGTTACAAGATTGATACTGCACTTAACAGATACCAAATTGAGCACATTTCAAGTGGCTTATAGGGTGTGATATTGCAGCATCAGATCTTTCATTGGCAGCTGACTAGAATTGATCTATCGGCTGATGAAATTCATGTGCTCCACATATAAAAAGATAGATCCAAAGTTGGACATGAACTTTCTAATCAAATAATTCTACAGAAAATAAGCTTTATGTTCACAAGAGAAAATGCTCTTGGATAAGAATTCAAGGCACAAAGTAGTAGTAAAGATTCATTAACACAAAGATTTATGTTTTCCAAATAATTGTTTTAAAAAACTACTAAAAAATTACAAGAGTAAAAATCAAATATAACATAATGATGTAACCATGCCTAATGTGAAATTTTTGTCTATGTGTAGCCAGTGGAGCCTATAGTTTAGCCAATAACACTATGTGTAGGCCCCTAAACTGGAAAAGAATACCAAAAGAAACAATAAATCCTTTATCTCTTGAAGCTTAAGAATATGCTTAAGAAGGAGAGAAATTTAAAAATAAAAATCTAGTAGAGATAAAAATAACTTTAAAACACATTTTATGTTATGCTACCTTTATAGTACATATAATCTAGAGTCCACAAATGTCCCAGAGTTCATCAAGGCAGAGGAGAGTTTGAAAAGCAGGCTAAATTAAAATATCCTATCTTCTTTCCAAGCATTACTTCAATGTACAGGGACAACTATTGCTAAAATATTTGTTTCAGGGTAGCTTCTTCATGAAAAGAAATCTGATCACAATCTGCTTTAAACTGAAGTAAAAAAATGGCCACAAATATTTCATAGCTTCTCTCATAAAAATGTGAAATCTATTTATCCACCCTTTGAATCTGGAATTAGTCAAGTAACTTGTCCTGACAAGACATTAACAAACAGAATGCAAATAGGGGCTTGATAAGTGCTTGCACCCTCTTTACTTGTTTGAGTAGCATCTTACCACTTTTGGAACCCAGCTGCTATGTGAAGAAGCCCATGTGTTCCCAGTGGATGCTGGAGATATGTGGCTTGGTCACTACATCAACTTCCAGACATGTGTTTGAGGTCATCTGGAATTAATCAGCCAGAAGTAGACCTCCCAGCTGCCTGTAGCCACATGTGGTAGCTCTGGTGATACCAGAAGAACCACCCAGCTGAACCCATCGCAAATTGCCAACCTACAAAATCATGCCTAATAACTGTTAAGCCACTAAGTTTGGGAGTGTTTTGATACATAGAAGATGGTAATTGACATACATGCTAACATGTAAACCAATTTATGATCAAAACCTTTAAGCACTTTCAAATTCTAACTGGAATTTATCCACCATTCCTGTGAGTTAGTTTTATCAAATCCAGAGTACACATGGGTAGGATGAAGCACAAAAAAGGGAAACAGATCTATAAGATCTGAAGCCAAAGCTGCTGTCAGAACCAGAAACAGAATCCAGAACTACTAAAACTCAAAATTCTAGAACTATTAGAAAAGACTGGTCTGATATCAAGAATGATGTTTAAAATATATATACAACTGTGAGCAATTAGGATAAAACATGGCCCTAGCAATGGAGCTGAGTTTTGGAGCTCCCCTGGGGTGCCAGGAGTTTACTCTTTCATTCCTGGGTACCTTGGGATCTTGAAGAGGTGCAAGGGCAGGTGCCAGGACTGGGAGGGGCACTTGGTGGGCTCTGTAGCATGGTCTGGTTACTAATCGATACAGATGCACTTCAACATCTAACAACTGGGACAGCCATGCCAGTCAGTGCTCAAAAACAAGCTCCGAACACAACAAATGGGGTTTCAAAAACAGAAGCATTTTTCATAATTAAAGTGTCTCAATTAGCTACTTAACATGTTTTAATTTCTTTGTTTGCTCATTTGTTCTAGAAACTAAGATTTGGCTCCTGGTTTTACAGTCACTTCGTTGAAATGACTGAGCCCTAAAATCCCACGGTCACCAAGGCCTCACTCTGATAAGCAAGGTACAATTAGAAGAAATGCAGCTGCCAATCTGTCTATAAGATATTATCAATTGATTCAAAACTTTAGAAGAAAAAAAACCTTTTTTTATTTCTACAATGCCTCTCTAGCATAAGACTCAGCACCAAGAAAAACTGGAAACAGCTCTAATTCAAATGGATCTACTCCTCCAAACCAGCAATCCCAAAGATAAGCAGATAATAAGAAACAGAGTAAAGAGTTATGGACTCAGATATTATCATAAGCAGTTTTTTAAAAAGTCCAGAAATCCATAGGACCTTTGGAAAAAGGAGCTGAAAATATGCTTTTAACTACCATAGGAAAGAAAAAACTAATGCTTATCTGCTCCTTCCCTCCCAGTCTTTTTCATAAAAATGTTGAGCCCAGAAAGTTAGGCATACAGAGATTATTCAAGAGCAGAAGTTAATATTTCCAGGAATAATGTGCATTATTTCCAAAGGCAACTACAATAAGAATATAATATTTATTCTCTGTAAAACTCAGTGATCTATGCAGCTCAATTTTCTTACCAGGAGACAGGCTGGTAAGCTTTGATCTAAACAGTTTTACACTCTGGATGATTGGATAAGGAAACTGTGGTATATATACACCATGGAATACTACTCTGCCATAAAAAAAAAAAAAAATGAAATACTCCCATTTGCAACAACATGGATGAGCCTGGAAAAACTTATGTTGAGTGAAATAAGCAAAGCACAGAAGGATAAATACCGCGTGTACTCACTCATATGTGAGAGCTAAGAGAGAAAGAAGGAAGGAAAGACCACAGTAGTGCATTGGTCTTGCAAAGGAAGGGAACATTCCTAGGGTTACAAAACTGGGGGGGAGGGAGGAGGTGGGGATAACTGGGTGGGGGCCATGGGGGTACAAAAGCAATTTCTGGTAATGGATATGCTGCCAATATGAATCTGGCCCTCACATCATGCCACAAGGGGTGACAATCAGCATTGTGTCTCATAAATATTCATGATTAAATAAATAAATAAATAAATAATTTTTTTTAAAAAAGTCCTTCCAATTCCAAGTAGGTGAGAAGAAAGAAGTGAGCAGAGGGTCTCCCATTTGCTAATTTTTCCTCATTATTGAAACACCAAGTTAGAGAAAAGGTAAGTATTCATTTTTTAAAAGAAAATGTGAACAAAAGAAATTGAAGATGAAGAAGAGGAGAAACAGAACCAGAGATAAAATCTGTGTCCAGTTATTAAATATCCCATAATAAAATTACTATGAAACCATTCACAAGCCATACAGAGATCAGGTAATTCAGGACATTTTGTTGTCTTAAAGATAAATCAAGGGCTTCAGTGATGGTAGTGTTAAGAGAGATTAGAGAGCTAAAGGGGGGACCTTCAGCTAAGACGGAGAGAGAGAGACATATAATTAGCCTGATTACCATGAGCCAAATGCAAAGGTACAGGAGTCTGCTTACAACAGGAGAATAGAAAATTAATACAACCACTTTGTCATCAGCTGCCCAAGCAACATTTATCATCTGAAACAATTTGCTATATGAATAGGCAAAGCTGAGGTCAACATATAGACATTACATTATTCATAATAGTTAAATGATTAATGCTTGCTAAACTGCAGAGAACAGCAAATAAATAATTTTCAAAAGTCATTTCTTGCCCCATTAGATTCATTATTAATATATTATATTAGACTGTAAAAGAATGCAATATCATTTAAAATTAAAATCCCTTTATTTAAAAACAAACAACTTCTCCTAGGAAGCTAGCCTAAAAAATGATGAAAATAAGTATTTTAAAATATTATATTCATTAAGACACTCATCACAGTTTTATTTATAATAAAAAAGTAAAGCAGTGTAGAAAATATCTACCATAACAGAATGACCAAGAAAATTATGCATATTGGTTGGATAGGATATGACATAGACAAAAAAAAAAAAAAAATCATTGCAAAGAAATTAAATAAAAATAAGAAACTATGTAGCAACACTAAGAAATAGGTAATGATGCTGTGTTCTGGAAAAACACAACTCAGATTGTTAATGTTACAATTATAATGAGGTAGGTTAAATATGCAGAGAGAAAAAGGAGCTGAAGAGAAGATAAAGAAAACATCTTTTTTTCCCTTCCCTCTATATTACATATGAAAACATAATAGAGCAATGTTATTATAGTAAAAAAAATTATTTAAAATACCTCCTTGGACCTTAAGTACAGTTTAAATACAGTATCTGTTACTCTTTTTCATTAGGATTCCATGCCATCATGGTTACATGTGATCATTATATTACCAAATATTATATTACATTATTTTACTGTATTACTATCATAAGACAAACATATGCTTTTTAAAGAAATATGAAGGCAACTGCACAACAGGCACAAAAGCAGTGAATAAATAATTACGTCAACCTTATCACTGTGAAGGCAAAATTCCAGTGCTCCAAGAACATCTCATAAATTCCTGGACTGCATGGAGCACACCGCACCCCCTTGCGTCTCCAGTGTCTGTAAGCAGCATAAGCCAGGCTGAGGATAAAGCTTATCTTCCACTAGCACGAATACAAATAAAGACACTTTTCTCAGTTGTTTATGAGTCTCTTTTAAAACACTACACACAGATAAGAAGCAAACATTAACCACTTTATCCAATCAAGGAAAAACACGTTTAAAGGGTCTTCAAAAAGTTCATGGAAATATTTGTATTACCTTTTAATTCTGTTTTCCACGACCTTTTTGAAGTATCCTTGTATTTCTTAAATTGAACGTGCACAAACAACCTAAGTGGCCAAAACTATAAAAACATACAACTGCTTCTCCCAAACACTCTATTGCCACACGATCTCCATTTCAGAAACAGAATAGAACAAAAAAATTAAACATTCTTGTTGCCATCTGAGAATCTGAGAAATAATAAAAAATATGAAAAAGCTTTAAGCACAAATATGCTCAGAATACTGGTAGTGACGGACAGTAGTAAACTCTATGACCATGTCTGCCCATCAGCCAACTCTTAGCTGGCTGCATTTACCACCTTGGTTTCTCCGGAAATTAACAAATTACTAAAATGTGATGATATTAGCAGGCTAATGATGGAAATTGTATGATTATAGGTTTGTGTTATGGCCACTAACACAAATACACAAAAGTAAATTTCATTTATTTATAATTAATCTAGCTGTGAACTTCTTTCTCTTATCTGTTAGTTAGAAAACTAAGAATTACCTATAATTAGGATTTGCCTATAGGAGTAGCAACATTGTTAAAATAAAAATAAAAAATACTACTTTATTTAATAGGAAAACCCTCTATACTTCTCTATATACCTCATCCCCAATTTTTCATTTGACTATTCACTGATAATTAACATCTGCCAACTAATGTGATTTAAAGGTTGGAGGTATGGCAACATTCATCTTGCTAAGAACCTGAACTTTTTTTTTTTTTTTGATGAAATTGAATCACTTAAGTTGTCTACTTTCCATTAAATACTCTGGAGCTGCCTATAATACTGTCCTTGAATACCTGCCATAGAACTATCTTTCTGGTGAGAGTTTTATTATAAGATGCTTTTAATGCTATTCTACGGAGACCAAGAAGTTTACTTCTCCATGGCAATTGTCCAGGTTTTGATGAATAGCATGACTAGACTGTAATAAATACTTTGTGAGAGAATGTGTTTGAAATTTTAAAAAAGCAGAAAACCGTGATTACTGAGAAATTGCTCTAAATGGCCAGTGAAAAAGGAAATACCTGTTTTATATGCTAATTTCTCTACGGGGTCAATCTGTACAAATTATTAGTTCCTCCCACTTTTAATGTAAAGTTTAATACTTCTAATAGAAGCAATTAATTAATGATTATTTAGTGCCATGGACACCATCCATTTGACTCCAGAGAACTGAAACCTAGAGCCAAATTATAAGATCAAGATCTAAAATAAAAGTTAAAGATAGTTTGTATAATATATTTATATTCAAATGTGTACAAAAATAAGTATTTTCTTCTGGAAATACAACTGCTCTTCTAAGAGAGTGTGACTTCCAAATTGTCAAACTCTGTTCTGAAAACATTCACACATAGTCTCTTAGGTCTTAGGCTATTTAGTATGTTCAGAAACAAAAAACAGGCCCTAAATAGGGATAATTTTATATGATATAAATTTATTTAAAATCTCAGAAATGTAATCTATTTAATGTAATATCACGTTACTAGATTATACTTTCTTGTTAGGTGTAGAAAGTTCTGATATTTTTTTTTATTATACATTAACAAATTATAGTTGTATATATTTATGGAGTTCAGCGTAGTATTATGATTTTTAAATACAATGTGGAATGATTAAATCAAACAAATTAACCTATTCATCACCTCAAATATTTAACATAAATAAAAATAAAAATATTCTTTTGTGATAAGAATATTTAAAATTAACTCTCTTTGAGATACTTAAATGTACAGTACTCTTATCACCTATATTCAACCATGCTGTGCAATTGATCTAAACAAACAAAAAAATCAAACTTATTCCTCCTATCTAATTGAGGCTTTGAACACTTTGAGTATCTACTATATTTTAAATGCATTTGGCTTCCATTAAAGAATTTCTGAATAAACCACACAGAACATTTTGACATCCATTACCTACCATCTCTTTCAGAAATTGTAAATAAATACATGCCCTTCCATCTCCAATTTCCAATGTGTAAAAAAATTTTTAAGTCACTCCCGCTTTCATACAGTAATAATGAGCAACTCACCTATTTGTCTAAAAATGTTCAAATACTGACTATGGGTTGGCTAACTTAGGCTAACATATATTTTCAAGTTTGCAAATACCTTTATGAAAAATAATGAAGGAAAAAGTCTTAGTTTTAAGAAATCAGATAAATCATGGTTTCATTTGAATTTAATATGCAGAACATCATATTTCTAAGGCACAGAGAATAGTTGCAGTTTGCTAAAGTAAAAGATAAAAATCCCACAAGGTAATGGCTTTACAATGAAAGGTAATTCCCTGACAGAATAAACAGCAGTTGAAAAATCCCCAAATTTAACAAAAATGCTGGATGTATTTGATTCTAATGGCTTTAATGAAGGAGAATCGAATCAATGGCTTCACAGGGCCAGGTGATCAACTTGGCTTTTTATTTGTTTATTTTTTTTCTTTCACTGACTCGACCAATTGTTTTGGCTTCAAGTAGAAGCAGCTTCAATTAATAATAATGGTTGTTTGGCTTGAATGAAGACTAAAAGCCTGGGACTCTAATGGTAGTTCTGAAACACTCAGAAAGCAAACAAGGTAGTCAACATACATTTCAAAGGAGAAGCTCTAGTTGTTCTTAAGAAATCAATGCTAGTCAGAGAGAGTTGAAATGTTATTCCAACTGCATTTAAATGTGAAAGCCTTAACTCCAAGGGATAGGATCAGACATTGTCTTGAAAACAAATGGAAACCTGAACAAACATCTGTTGAATCTGATCAATGCAGACAGAAGGTACCTCAGAAAATTCTGTAAAGTTTGCCTCAACTGCTCTGACTTAGTCATGTAATTAATGCAATTCCATTTGGCTTGCCTGGGTAGAAATATCCACAGAAAGAACAACCCTTTTTACATTTATTTAAGAAAAAACTCAGGTCTTTTTTTAAGCGAGAATTTGTAAATGCAGCATCAATAACACTCATACCTTTCCCAAAGAGAAAGATACAGATGGTTATTTTTTAAAAAAGTTTGTGTGGACACAGAAGAATCATGGTCCTAGAAAACCTACTTTGAGATAAAAAATAGAATTATTGTTTACTGTCTCACAGATGCTTCTCTCTCTCTCTTTCTCTCTGAGATATAATTTAACAGCATGCTATTAAATAGAAGAAATATAAATTCTGTGGATTAAAAGGAGTACATACTGTTCCTACAATCACCTCTGCTATTTGAAAACACTGACTGTTGTTCTTGCTCATGCAAGAATCATAAAAAATTGGCAAGTTACATTTGGGCCCATTTACAATGCAATTTATACAGAAGCTATTACAGAAAACAAAGTACATTACAGAAAACAAGATAGAATTCACAAAAAGTAAGTATTATTAAAGCATAATAATCTGGCGGTTCATTCCCCGAGGAGAAACCAGACCTAGTCACACATACAGATTCTGAGGGGAAAAGAAAAGCAGTAGCAATGATAAATAAGAATCCTGCCATTTAGAAAAATGCAACTTTCCATATCTCAGAAATCTTTCTACATGAACTGTGATTCTCTGAAGTTTTAGTATATCTAGAGATTGGGGACACAGCACAGCCCAGCCACCTATCATGAGCTTCAACCAAACATCTGTTGAAAGAATAATTGGCAAAGGAAAAGAAGTCTGTGCATCCTTTTTTATTCTAATTTTAGCCCTGGGTAAGGAACCAACAAACAGCACCTGAACTAAATTTGTCCCTTTCACAATACCATACAGTCTGATAAACCTGCAAATCATCATAATAAAATATTTCATTGTCTTTGAATTCAAGCCCTCCTGTCAGGGTTGAAGACAGTCACAAAGGGACCAACCTAAAAATAGACTCCGGTGAATGAGAGGACTGTGGCTTGCCTGCTCTATCAGCTCCTCTTGCCAGTGTGAATGGAAAACTCAGGTGATGTCTCATCGTGTGTAGACATTTCCCCTTAAGCAAATAAATGTAAACCCCTAAAGCATAGCTTCGGCAGCCTAAGGAATAATGGAAGAGGCATTTCAAAAGTTGGTAAATCAACAGCTTTGCCTAAGAATGGAAATAAGGATGCTGTATCAAACAATGCATTTGTAAAGTGAACAATAGTCAAACTGCTTGCCCTTAATTTTCTTGATTCAATTCCTAGTGGCATCAGAGCCGATATTTGCTAATATACTCCCAGGTTGTTCCATACTGTAGTTGTTTCTACACAGCAATAAAGCATCTGGGTGAAAAATGGAAAAAACACAACTAATCATCCAGCTGTTTCTCAAATCCCAGCTGTTCACTAATAGGCAGAAAATAGCGAGCATAACAACAGAACATAACAGACCCACATTGCAGGTGATTGTAAAAGCTTTCTGGGTATGCACTGGCATGACCTGATTTATAAAATGGAAAGACATCTACCTGAATCACACACGAAAAAGCTCTCCCTGGAAAATCTGTGAACTGGGGACTGCAGAAGCCTTCCTGATGTGGGCTTTTGTTAAAGCAAAGGTTAGTGGGGTGAAGTGGGGTGAGGTGGGCGGGGGAAAGGCAGGGGAGCCAAGCATTTTACATGTCTATCTCTATGGCTTTCAAAACAAAAAAGCTCAATAACAGGAGAAAAGATTGAAAAGGGAAACTGGCTACTTTACTTTGAACAAGTTTATATTTGGTCTGAACTTATATTAGAATCTTCTATTTTGAATTTTCTCCCCACATCCTTTCAGGGGTGCAACAAAATTTTTGAAACGAGAGAATTTTGAAAGCTCTCTTGCAAAGTTTATAGCACAACTACAGTTTTTCATTACTGAAATGAGGAAAAAATGTTTCCAGCATGTAATTGTCAGCTTGTTTTAGCAATGAAGGTAGGATTTACCCCTGCTGGGCTAGACTAATCTCTAATGGTGATATCATGAACATACAAGAAGGAAATGGTAATTCCTGAACAGAGCCTCTCCCGTCCAAAGATTCTAAAAATAGTCTGGTGTCACAAGATGAGTCACACCTTAAAATACTGTATGTTGCTTCATCCTTACCTATCTCATCCAACCCTTTCTTTCTCTGCTATTTCTCACACTGCCTTGAAGCCTGTGAAGTGTGTGGATTCTAGTAGAGAAATGACACCTCTTCTCTGTGTGGCTGAGAAGCAGCAGCAGCTAAACCAGCAAGGAGCATATGATGGCAGAGCTCTAACTAGGTTGCACAAATTTTATGATTTCTCCATTCCTCTAAGAATTGCACACCAGCAATAAACAACAAATACACATCATTCAGCTCTGGGTTAGTGAGATTCATTCCCAGGGCTTCTACTGGTTGCTTAATTCTGTCTTAGTTTTAATGCACTGCCATACTGACACCTCACATTAGAATAAGGGGAAGAATTCTCCCCCTTTGAAACATAAGTGCCCAAGAGGTAATCCCTAAAAATGTGAAGGAATCCCTTACTCTGAACAGAAAGGTGAGCTTTCTCCTTAATATGACATATAGCTTTAATTCTCAGCAGTTTTATGGTTTTTGGTGTGTGTGGCCTCGAAGACTAAGAACAAAGGGAATTGGGACATTGAGACATACATACATACATATACCTACTCTATGATACCAATTCACTTTCCTGGGTTCCCTGGGTTAACAAAAATTAATAGTTAGCATTATCAAATAAAGCAGTTTTTACACTCATCTAGGTTATCAAATTGATGACTCATTTGTACATAACTTCTTTCCCCTTCCCCACCTCCCTCCCACACTCCCTATTTCCCAGTTGGTTTTAATCCTGGTTATATCTTGTTGCTACTCCAGGAGAAAAGCAGATTGCTAATTTCTCATTGGCTGGATAAGATATGGAGGACATAGGTCAAGAGTTCTAAGAACACTTCTAGGAACCTAGAAAGAAAACCTATTCCTAATATTCTTTCTCTATCATTTAAATTCTAATATTATATATGTGTTTCCCTATGTTGTATTTCACATATACTGAAATCAGCTTCTAAAATGATCAACAGCAAATGTTGCAGAAAAGACTATCAAACAATTTTGTCATGCTCTAATCAATTCATAGCTAAGCTTTTCACTTGGGTTTGCTGGAAGATAGAATGCTTATATGAAATTCTCCAATTTAAATATAATATGGAAAAGTCAGGAAAGGGGGAAGAAAAACAAAGAGATTCCATTATACTCTCAAGAAACCTAAATAAATAAATTATTATTTACGGAATAAATCTCTCTCCAGATAAACAGCTCTGAATAAAGATTGCAATCTCCAAATCTCATATTAATTTCTTAAAATGTTTAACTAGAGATATTTACACTTCTGAATTGCTTTTGTCAAAAGTCATTTTAATATTAGGTAAATCATCCTAAAATTAAAATTTCCCTCAACAGTAATGTCGACAATGACACCAACTAGGAATGGCAAGTAAATAAATAAATATAAATCCTATCGCAGTCCCTGGAGATTCCCTCACCTCTTGATAGATTTCAGTCCAGTGGGAGCTTCATTAATTATTTCCTACTCTGATAGCAAATGAAAGCCTCATTTGGATTATGATCCCTACCAATTAAGAGCAGAAAAAAAGACTCACTCAGGTGCTATCAACACCATTAGTGTTCTTTGGGGAAATCATCAATCTATTCAGGTACAAGTGTATTAAGTTTATAAATAAAACAACATGCAAACTCCATGTTAACTAATATGGACCCTGTCATGGAGAGAATTCAGATAATATCTCCCTGGTCTCCAAGAGAGATGGTATTTTCCAACTATTTTACGGTTTTGAATTCAAGTGCCTTCAGAGTCTAAGAGAGATATTAGAACATTCACCAAAAACAACAATAACCTGAAACTTTCATGCCATAATTGAACCTCAGAGAATTAAGGAAGTTAGTTGCTTCAAACAACAGATACAACAAAAATATAGAAAGAAAATAGCTTTAGGTAAGTCTCTGTCTAGAGAGCACAAAGTAAATCTATGGATCATATAGTCTAGTTTCCATACTGTATGTATCCTTTATATTATTAGAATAATGTGCATGAAAAATGAAATAAAATGAAATAAACATTTTACAATGTTCCATAAAGCACAAAAATGAACACTTCCTCTTGGGAATAAAACTCTATAAACCTTTATACCATGAAATGTCTCAGCACTTAGCCCTAACACCACTGTGGTTATACAGCACAAAAATCCAACCTAAAGAGTAAAGAAAGTTTTTTCAATCCTCAAGCCTCACCATTTCTTCAAAACACATACATTTGCCTACTAATGGGAAATATTCACTTTCACTTCACTTCAAGGAGTCTCTTCAAATACCTTAAACCATTGCGGAGAAAAAGGAACTCTCATACA
Organism: Cynocephalus volans; assembly: GCF_027409185.1. Lineage (NCBI taxonomy): Eukaryota > Metazoa > Chordata > Mammalia > Dermoptera > Cynocephalidae > Cynocephalus > Cynocephalus volans. The sequence continues at coordinate 129,044,312 of NC_084463.1, forward strand.
TTGTTGGTGGGACTGCAAAATGGTGCAGCCTCTATGGAAAATGGTATGGAGGTTCCTCAAACAATTGCAGATAGATCTACCATACGACCCAGCTATCCCACTGTTGGGAATATACCCAGAGGAATGGAAATCATCAAGTCGAAGGTATACCTGTTCCCCAATGTTCATCGCAGCACTCTTTACAATAGCCAAGAGCTGGAACCAGCCCAAATGCCCATCATCAGATGAGTGGATACGGAAAATGTGGTACATCTACACAATGGAATACTACTCAGCTATAAAAACGAATGAAATACTGCCATTTGCAACAACATGGATGGACCTTGAGAGAATTATATTAAGTGAAACAAGTCAGGCACAGAAAGAGAAATACCACATGTTCTCACTTATTGGTGGGAGCTAAAAATTAATATATAAATTCACACACACACACAGAAAAAAAAAAAAACCGGGGGGGGGGAAGAAGATATAACAACCACAATTACTTGAAGTTGATACTACCAGCAAACAGAAAGGACATTGTTGCGGGGGGGAGGGAGAAGGGAGGGAGGTTTTGGTGATGGGGAGCAATAATCAGCCACAATGTATATCGACAAAATAAAATTAAAAAAAAAAAAACCCAAAATTTATTCTCATAGACGTAGAGAGTAGAATAGTAATTACTAAGGGCTGGGAAGAAAATGGGAAAGGGGAGGGAAGAGGTGGATTAGTGAGTACAAAATTCAGGTAGATGGGAAGAGTAAGTTCTGGTGCCTTGGACTGACTATAGCTAATAATATTGTGTTGTATACTTCTAGATCGCTAGAAAAGAAGATCTCAAATGTAATCACCACAAAGAAAAGATAAATGTTTATGTAATAGATATGCTATCTACCCTAAGTGAATTATTGAGAAACATATGCATGTATTGAGACAACACACTGTACCCCACATATAATGCACAATTAAAAATACATTTTAAAAGAAAAAAAAAAGAAATACCTTAAACCATTCATTTTGCTTATATATCTCTTGCCAGAAAAAAGACAGAATATGAAATACGTAATATACGTAAACATATAAATATATATTAACATAATTATTGTGAAACAAATATAATTCTTTGGCTCAGCACTGGCACAGCTTTAGTTGATATCCACAAGGGCTATCTATTTAACTGCTTTGACTGATTTAGAGAGGTTACTGACCCCTCAAAACCAGTAGCTTAAGAAGCTATGGATAAAAGTGCCTTCCTGCTCTTTGACTTTGAAAATACACCCTTGATCTACAGAATCATGAAAAAACAACCCAAATATACTTTCACATTATACCAATATCTGGAAAAAATCCAGCATATTTTCCATGTTTATTAGTCATTCCTAATAATTACCACTAAGACCACTGCTAAGTGGGTTGGCATTTCTATCATTTTCACAGAAAATGTTCATTTGTATATTTGTTCAGTTGCTTGTTTCTGCTATGTCATCCATTACAACAGTCACCTCTTGGTTATCTCTGTTAACAGTGAGAAGCCATGACAAAGTTTATCCCTAAATCCTTCATATTTACTTCTGATATATGTGACATATGGATTTGAACAACAGACTTGGCTTGCTGGTTAGGTTTTGCTTGGCTTTTCAGTTCTGGTGTTTTCGTTGTTTCTTTGCAGTGCATTGTTTTATCTTTTTATGATTTTACATTTTCTGAACTGACTGTTAAACAGAAGACAGCGGCATTCTGAGCCTGAGTAAAGTCAATCTCAGGTGAGAAACCAGGTACAGATAATGTACAAAACATCATTTGCAGGTCAGAGAGCAAGAGTTGACTGTGGATTAGCTACCAAAATCATTAAGCTCCTGGTATTCTGAATACAAATTCTCCTTCCAAGATAGCAATGACAACAAATGAATCAAACACTTAACCTTAGGTCAGCAATACTACGACCAGTAAATCTGGAAATATGCTTTCCAAGATGATACAAGGACTTCAGATTTAACACATTATTTGTTTTATACATCTACTCCTGTCCCACGAGCCTGAAAGGGGGATGCTTGGATCTCACAGCCACAGCTCATTAAAAATGTGAAATGTCTTTCAAAGCAACCAACTCTGGCCCTGCGATTAATTTCTTTACCCATAAATAAGGTGACCATATTTTCTGAACCTCAAATTAGGCCATATGCATCAGCACACTTTTATGAAAAAGATACTGGGAGAAATTGGGACTGCTATGGAAACAGAAAACCAAGCCAGAAATAAAACTCATATCACAGTCCTAATCTTAATTTACTTCTCAGAAGCACATACTCCCATTTACTGTAAAAATAGCTCTGCTTCTTCAATCTTGAACACAAACCACTCCATCAACCTTCTCTTAAATAGGAATACTGATTTCCATGCTAAACAGTAGGATTGTCTTCTAACCTGCAGCAGCTACATTGTCTGTTAGATCCTGTGCTTAGAGTCAAGTTTCTTTTCAGACAGGAAAACCAAGAGGTACCTTTTGTTCACATCAAATGTCCCTTGAAGAATTCAGAATGACTTTTGGGTCAGGAAGATTTCCTGGAACGGGCCCTTTTGTCACTGAATGACACCCTGTAATCATTCTAAATTCTATCAATAAAAAAATAAATAAACACACACACATAACAGGGATGTTACACTCTGCATCATGTACATGAGCACACTACCACAGGTTCACTTAAAAATATAAACTGAATCTAGATATATTTCTCACTTGACCTTGTAAAAGCTGCCATGATAGTGGTAAAGATACACCAAAACCCTGAAAATTAACGAGGAGAATACCACTGATTCTGTAGAAGGTGGGGGTGCTACTGTTTATGATTCCAATGTGATTAAAAGTAATTTTCCATTGGTTAATATTGACTTTTTAAAAATAGGAAAATATATATCTTAATTTAGAGTATTTTCCTTTGGTATTTCTTATTCACATATTGGGTTCTACTTCAACACATGCTTAATGATAAGAATTTCACAGTAGATGAGCAGGTAGATTGGTAGATTACCAAAAAAAAGAAAAAGAAAAGATTTTCACAAAGCTTCAGCAATCATCTTTAAAACAAATTCAACAAGGAAAGCAGTAGCACTTGTGAAATACTACATGTGCCTAGTCATAAAATGAGTTCCCCAGCATAGGTCGATATACTGTTTACTGATAGGACTACACTATAACAAAGCAAGAAATCAAATGTTTACTTATCAACTTTCACCATATGTATTCAATCAAAAACTGAGGAGTTATTTTTCATTCACTGAATCCCTTCCCTTTAGAAGACATTAAAATAAGCAGCTTCAAAATATATCTATTCATTCAGCTTAGTTTACACTCTAAAAAACTTCAAACTCAAGTTCCTTGTTCTGCATTTAACTTAACAGTGAGATTTTAAAACTATTTGGCTCTTCCTGCTTAACTACAAAATCAAGGCTGGTCTGACTTAAGCAGTACTTAGAAAATATCAAGCTAGCCTAATACTCCCTTCAACTCACAGTAGGATTTCGGTACTGAAAGGGACCAAGTGATAATGTAGCTCAGTGCCCACCATTCTGATTTTACACTTAAAAAAATTTAATTAATTAACAAATAAACAAAAATAATGTTTTTAAAAACCTGCTAATCAACAAGAGGAAATGATTTGCCCACAGTTAACAAGCCAACCCCGGACTCCCTAGACCAGCTGTCATTCTTCTGGCACCACTATCTCCCTTTCACAGAAATCAAAAGGAATATTTTTAATCCTCCTCTCTTCCCCATAACTGTTATGCACAACTGTTTCCTTTTCAGGCATTTGAAAGAGAAAATAAGGCATCCATCCTTGAAAAGACTCTGATTAGGATGACCCTCAACTAGTGTGCTTTTGGTAACATTTACTATTATCTGAAATGTAACTAAAGGATCCCAGATTCCAAGAATTCAGATCTCTAAATGGGGTCACTCCTCTTATCTTACAACCTAATGTGTATGGTGGCCTCTAAGAAAATACAGATTCCTAAATTTGTTACAAATAGTCCCAGGAAGCATATTCCTCAGTACAAAATTTTCACAAACAGTTCTAAAGCACTTTGCACAGCTTTGACTTGAAAAAACACTATAGATTTATAGCTGCACTGGACATTCTGTCTTCATACAGAAGTGTCCCTACACAAGTCTTGAGGGTTTAAAAGCTTCCTTCTCAGTGTGGAATCAAAATCCAGATCCTTAAAATAAATGCATCTTGAAAGGGGGAAAGATTATGTTTAGTGATAACCTAATAATATTTGGTTTGAAAGCCCATGACTGTCACTTCTTGAACTTCTTACCCTTAAAAAAAAAAAAAAGGAGATAAAGACAAACCCCAGGATCCACCAAATAACTATATTTCCTGGATTCTCAGAATTATCAATGGAATATGTACCATCAACTAAATTTAACTTCCCAGATTTAAAAAAAAATAAATAAACGTGTCATGGAAACAATAAAATACATTTACCCTTCCAGACATAGACAAATTATTGCTGTTGTTATTACAGAATATTCAACATTCAATGCTCATGTAAACATCCTATGCTAGAGAACTCTTAAATTATTTTAAAATATAATCTGACCTAGTTGGGTATAGCATAAGATACATAGTCCCTTGTCCACAGAGTCAACTTTCTATACCATGACATGCCTGGGATCTTCCCCCTACAGAAGAAACTCCAGTAAGTATTCAGTGACAGAATGTCTGAAAGTCAACTTCTTGTAACCTCAAAGTTAAAGAAATGTCCCATGACTTTTACAATATCCTAATAAAGTATGTGTAACTCAAGTTTTAAATCCCTTTCCCTCCCAGAGGAAGATTAAACAATTTAGACATAACCTCAGGCATTTATGTGGAACTCAATATTTCAGAGCCTTTATGCGCTCTCATTTGCTTTCCATAACTCTGTGCTATAACGTGTTTTGTGTACTCCTTTTTTTACCAATCAGAAAATCTGGGTACAGAGATGTTAAGTCACTTTTCTAAATGAATGGGGACCAACCCAAATAGGCTTCCCCCTAGTCTAACGCTTGTTGCATTTTGCTCCAAATACAACATATGCCATCTTTGAAGTCTCATAAGATGGCATTTCTTTGTTTTGTCACTGTCTATTGTCCACTATTAATTTTTGGCCTTTACATTCAACCAACTTCTCTGCTTGCTGCTTCTCATTCATCAAATGGTATGCTAGAAAACTGTTTCTCTTCAAGAGGTGGGAAAAGCGTGGGGAGAAGAGTACAGCTTTACTTTTAACCCTCACACTGGATTTACTTTGAATTTCAAATATCATAAGGAGGGGTAAGATTTCTATCATTATCAGATGATGGCCTGGGTTAAGAAAGCTTGAGAAAGGCTATTCTAGGTTTTTGCTTTTTGTTTTGCTTTTGTTTTTCAGTTCACAGTTCATTATGTGCCGAGACAGTCATTTTTTCCCCCTAAGCTCACAACAACCCTTTTATAAAGAAGAGAAGTTAAAGGAACATTGGAGAATAAGTCCTCTTAGGTATTCAGAGTCCTCTAGCCTATATCTCATTATGACTTAATAGTGTAAGGCCTACCACTAGTTGTTACCTCACTAGGACACCTTGTCGTGAGTTAAATGCAGTTTTACATGTCATACATTCCTTTAATAAAGATGACAATGTTGGTGATGTTGAAACCAAACGTTTTGGCACAATTCTTTATATCCATTTTAGCAACAGGATGCTAAAATCTGAGACGAATCCCACAATCTGCTCTTATGTAGCTACACAAAAAAATAAACTTAATAATTCTAGCATTTATGTTGTACATTTAATAGAAAGATCTTAAGCCATAATCACTGGAGCTGCTGGGCATCTTATCTCTTCAAAAAATTTTTCAGTGCATGCATTAATTTTGGTTAAATTATTCTGGATTTCAAAGGCAAAAGGATAATTAAAATAGTATGGTTTTAGAAGCATCACTGCAACAGACCAATTTCAGAATATTCAGTTGCTAAATTTTACTTCATAGTCCCTTTGTAGATCAGTTATTTATATTTTAAAAGAGGAGAGGACCATGTGCTGTTATCTGCGTGGTCATTAGTCTCACACAAAGAAACGAAGAGAACAATAAATTAAGACTAAGAAATCATTCTTCCAGTGATTGTCATTGAACTGTTACATTAGTAAACATTCACAGGATGAAGTCTCTCTCAATCTCCAATATATAAAGTAGTGCAAAGGGAAAAAAATTCCAGTCCTGTTACCTGTGAACAAAACTTGTTACGTTTTCTCCAATTTCATTTCTTCCATAATAGGCATTTGCTGTCATATCTTCCCCAAACTAATAATAAAATATAATCAATTTCTAAGGGCCCCTGCAGCCTTTTTAAAAGTTAATTTCCAGTTAAAAATAAACTTTAATTAAATCCAAGATAAAATTGTGACCTATATTCTATTAAATAATTTACTTTCTTCTTTTTTCTACACAGTAATTCTTACAATTTTTAAAAAACGACTACAGAATCCAAAGACATATGAGATGCTATTAAAGCACTGATAAATGACTGTTCAAATTCATTAGTTCTTACATAGTAAATACTTCAAAATGCCAACTTTTCCCATCACTGCACAATTACTAACAATGTTGACAATTTACTTACACACACACGTACACACACACACACGCAGCCTCTTCGTGGACCCATCTTTACTGTTAACATCATTTCCAGCGAATGTGCAAAATTCTTGCATTCTAATAAAAAATATAAAGATAGATTTGCTCCTATTTAAGCCTCCCTCTTCTCCAAGACATATCATTTATTTGATATGTAATGCAAGTTTAGTAACAATTATGCCATGTGTAACCATTAAATGGCGAACTACTGTATGCATTGGACTCATTTGCATATTTCATTTTCATCACTGCACTCTCTATGCATAAGTATATCTGGAAGTGCTGGGGTGGGGAGGCAGTGGCAGGTGGAATGATCGATTCACACATCTGTCTCCACGGCCTTCGCGTTAGAACAGTTGTTTTTATCTGTCTCACTGTCATCCCCCTTTCCCTGACACTTATCCTCCTTTGCACACAGAGATTCCTTAACTCCTTCTTCCATCTCTAGATACTCTGACTTGTCCCCCAGGGAAGAAGAAGTAGAGCTCCGAAATTTCTTGAGCAAATTAGAAGGGAGGTATGGGCAACTGACTGCATTCTGTGTCAGCTGTGTCTGTTCCTCATTTTCAGTCTCTCTGTGGTAGAAATAGTTAAAGTTAGAGACAATCACTGGCACTGGCAAAGCAATGGTTAAGACACCCGCAATGGCACACAGGGACCCCACGATCTTGCCCCCCACGGTGATGGGCTTCATGTCCCCATAGCCCACAGTTGTCATGGTCACCACAGCCCACCAAAACGCATCTGGGATGCTTTGGAAGTGAGTGGTAGGTTCATCCGCCTCTGCGAAATACACAGCGCTGGAAAAGAGGATGACCCCAATGAAGAGGAAGAAGATCAGAAGGCCCAGCTCCCGCATGCTGGCTCTGAGGGTGTGGCCTAGGATCTGCAGGCCTTTGGAGTGCCTGGAGAGTTTGAAGATCCGGAATACTCGGACCAGACGAATGATCCTGAGGATGGCAAAGGACATGGCCTGCTGCTGCTGACCGTTGCCACCCCCCTGCTGCTGGGCCAGGTCGGTGCCCAGTGTGATGAAGTAAGGCAAAATGGAGACAATGTCGATGATGTTCATGATGTTCTTGAAGAAGAGCGCTTGGCTGGGACAAGCAAAGCAGCGAACCACGAACTCAAAGGAAAACCACACAATACACACCGTCTCCACAATGAAGAAGGGGTCGTTGAATATCGTGTGCCCTGAGTTCTCCGGGTGAGGTGCCGAGGTGTCGTTCAACAACCCACTGTGCCCACCAGCACTGAGTGCCATGACCAGATCCCTGTCGTCCCTGAACTCGGGCAAGGTTTCCAGGCAAAAGATGACAATGGAGATTAAGATGACTAGGACGGACACGATGGCTATGCCCCTTGCAGGACTGGAGCTCTCTGGATATTCAAAGAGAAGCCAAATCTGCTTCTTGAATTCATTCTCTGGCAGGGCCCTGTCCTCCTCCTCTCTCACGAAGCCCTCATCCTCCCGAAACTTGAGCAGGGCCTCCTCTCCCAGCTGGTAGAACTTCACCTCCTCAGTGAAGATATCAAAGGGGACATTGACCGGCCTCTTCAGGCGGCCTCCTGATTGATAATAATATAAGATGGCATCAAAGCTGGGCCGGTTCCTGTCAAAAAAATACTCGTTGCGCAAAGGGTCAAAGTACTGAGTCCTCTTCTCAGGGTCCCCCAACAAAGTCTCTGGAAACTGAGCCAGAGTTTTCATCTGGGTCTCAAAGCGTAGGCCTGACACATTGATCACCACGCGCTCACAACAGTCACTGTAGCGGACTGAGCTGTAGCCACCGCCTCCCCCATCATCCTGAGGCAGCAGGTCGGTGTAGGAACATTCATCACCAGGGTCGTCCTCACTGTAGTAAAACCGCCCCTCCTCTTCCTCGTCCTCCTCTTCCTCGTCCTCCTCTTCCTCTTCCTCACTCAGCTCCCTCAGGATCTTCTCCTCAGAACCACTGGGCATCAGGTCGGAGCAGTGAGGAAAGCTGCTCTGCCGGTGGTGAGCTTTCTTCTTCTCAGGCCGCGGTCGCCTCCTCTTGCGACTACCGCGGCTGCTCTGAGGGTCGTGGCAGGTGCAGGCCCCACGTGAATGATGGTGGTGGTGGGAGCCCCCGCCAGAACCCCCACTGCCTTCGACAGCAGCCGTGGCCGCTGCAACAGCAGCTGCCGCAGCAGCCCTGGAGTGAGCAAGCCTCTCCCGCTCCCGGGCCCGGGCCTGGGCTGCATAACCATAAGGCATGTGACTGTTGCACCCTGAGCTCTCTGCACTCACCATTGCAACCTCCATGGTGGTGGTTTTGGGAAATGGCTGGTTCCAATTGTAGAAGAAGAAGTAGACAGAAAAATAGGGCAGCTTCTTTTCTTACCAAATTAAGGTAAGTTTGGAACCCTTAAGCAGATTGCTTGGAAGACAAGGATATTTTCAGTCCAACTTTGCATTTTCTGTTTTTAAATCAGCACGCCCCATGCTCTCTCCTTACGGATTCAACACTGTTCTCCAGAGCTTGGCTGGTCGAGATAAATAGCCTAGCGTTCTTAAGCCTATGTGAAATTGTTGGGGTCTCCCAAATGCCTATGTTTTGGGATAGATGCCCAAATTTGGAAGCGTGTCTGGGATGTGGTTGGTGATGATGCTGCAAGATTCAAAGGCAGCAAGTATCTGACAGCCAGCAGTTGTGCCTAGAAAATGAAATATACTTTTCTGCCATGGAAATTGTCAAAAGCTCAGTCCATCAAATTTAAATAAAATGCAAATAAGCCTTTAGTCTTAGCACTTGCCTTCTAGTGATGGATTGACCCATGTTAAGATGTGGCTTGAGGTCTGTCCAGCCATTGCTGCTCAAAGTCTATCAGGATGATTCTCCAGCCTCTCTCCTTAAGTTTGTCAAAGGCTCCCTGGACCCAGGGGCAATGCCAGACTATAGATAGAGGCAAAGACCTTGGGAGGTAGAGAAGGTGCAAGATGAGGTGTCAGCCGAGGCAAAACCAGCTTTGAGGTCTCCATGAAAAGCAAGGAAATGCAGAGCATCCTTTGGCTAAAATCATGCAGAAGCAGCACTTCACCTGAAAAAGGATTGGAAACAAGCACAGGAGAAAAAATAAAAAGAGGAATCAAATCATAAAGAGCAAACTGAGCACGTTACTTTGCATACACTTCATTCCCCTGTCCTCAAGCAAATCATCTAACACATCAAGCGACCATGAATTTTCAAGGGTATGGGGTAGGCTATTCTCAAATCTCATTTTCCCCACACATCCTTCTTTCCTCATTCTTTGGTTATTATTTCAACTCAGTCTATTTTCATGGCAACTCAATTATTTTTCCTCTCTCCACTCTCAGCTCACATGGCTCTTGCTTCCTTCCCCCCTTCACCAACAGCAGGTCTTAACTCTCACTGTCACTTTTTCATTCCACAGTAATGATGCTGTTACTTTACAGTTGCTTCCATTCTTCATTTATCTCAAGGCATTTTTTGAAAATTTCCAGTTATAAAATGTTTCTGGATTAAGTGCTCTTCCAATCCCTTTCTATTTTGATTCAGAATTGAGGAAGTCAGAAAAATGTCTTTAATGCAGACCCCACCACTCGAACTATCTTGAATTACCTCATCTACAAAGTGTAGATAATAATACAACCTCCCTCATCCCACGTTTGTCAGAATGAGACGAGATTATGGGTGTTGATGGAATAGCACACTGTCTTGTACACAATGAATGGCAAGAAACACTGACAGTTACTAATAACATGACAGTGACCTATGCTTATTGTTTGTCTACCCATCCCCAAATGTTTATGTACTTATGCCACTGCCTGAAGTAGGGGAAAGACAGAATGTAAGGACACCCAGGACATTCTGAGTCTCACCGATGACCTGTATTAAGTTGGCATTCCCTGAGTCCCTGAAGCATGTCCCTGTTGTTTTTCTGTTTCCCAGACTCCTGAATACTCCCAGCCGCCTACAGCCTAGGAGCTCATCCTGGTTTCCACATCTCTAATAATTATCTTCTCTCCATTTAATTCCTCCATGTTCACCTCAGTGGTTCCTCCTACAGTCCTCTCAACTATGTCCTTATTTTTTAAATCCCAGTTTTTATGGACTTTGTTCTCAGCCTATCACTCTCCCCCCCCATAATTTAATCCACATCTCCAATCCCCCAACTTCCACCCTTCTCTTTCTCTTTCTCTCTGCCAATGTTTTTTTCTTATTTTTTTATTATTAGCATATTTATTATTACAAATCATGATTTTTCTTTATGCCCTTTACCCACCATATCCTTCCCTCAGCTCCCTCCCTCCCTCCCCCCCATCTCTAGTAATCTTAGGTTTATTCTCTCCCATGTTTATTTCCAATCTCCCACTTCCTGATCATGTGTTCCTTACATCCCCAATCTGTTCCTATTGTCACCTGGTATCCCTGGCCCTTCCTCTTTCTTAGTTTGCTCTCCCAAATCCAGCTAACTCATCTCTTCAGCCAGGCTTTATGAAAGCTCCTACCCCAATCTCCTGTCTCCCCTTGCTTCTTCAATTTTCTCTGTCCAACAAGACTTCCAAGAATGCAGAGTGACGCAAAGAATTGGGGACGATGCTTACAGTCAGAATTCAGGGCATCTACCAGCTTCTATTACTGGAAGCACTTGGAAAGCATAAGAGAGATGGCTTTCTGAAGCCATTAACAGGATGCAGCTCTTGACCACCTGCTGCTCCTTGCTGATCTTGTCAGCCTACCAGCCTAAACACACTGGAGTTTTAGGAAGTGACAAGCAGGGAAGTGGCCAACACAGGGCTTCTCCATCATACATGCCTTCCCAATCATACACAGTCTCCTAAGGCAAGAGGGGAGCTTGTCTCAGACACAAAACCCCCAAAATACACCTTTGAAGCTATCTCACATAACATCACCCTTCCTTTGCCTGACTCCTAACATCATCTCATACTCTGAAATATTCATACTCAGGAGGCCTCCAAATCCTTACTTACAAAACCACCTTGGGGTTACATTCACTGGAATGTCAGGCCAACATCCTTTACAAATGCACATGCCAAATAGCCTCAGAGTTTGCTCAGTGTCTCCCCAACTCCCCCCAAAACAGTTACAATATGCCATTTAAATGAAGACTCAATGTAACCAAAGTGCCTGTGTATTTTTATACTATGCACACCCTCTCCCACACAACTGACTCCCAGAAGGTCATGAATTAAGAGGGTCTTCTAATTCACCATCAACTCTTCAGGAGACCTAGACCTACCCTCTTCTTGATTTACACCAAATCATTTCTCATTTATTTATTTAGTTTTGTTAATTTTTATTAATCTAACCCCCTCCTCTACCCTACAAAAACAAATCTCCTTCCTTTTAATTGGCTACCAGTTACCTCACTATCCCTGATCTTTAAAGGAAAAAAAAGAAAAGAAACAAACAAACAAACAAAAAAGAAAAAGAAAATCATTCCCCCCACCAAACCAGACTGGATTAAAATCTCTCTTCCTTTCCAAGGTATCCCCGTTAGGAGAATCTATTCAAGCTGACTCTTAGGGGCCTGTATGGGAGAGATGTTTGCAGGGGAATTCCTCTTCCTCTTTAACACCATTAAACTAATAGGATTTTGCAGACTACCTATTCCCCAATCCCTGTGCCCCCAAACAGCTAAGCATCCCGCCCCTGCTCCTCTCACCCCTCAGCAAGGGTGTTTTCATCTCTCCTGCAACTGTGTTAGGGTTGTACCTGAACCTTATCTTTGAGAGAGACAGACAGACAGAAAGAGAAACAGAGACAGACGGAATCAGAAAGGCCAACACCGTGAGAAATATACACTACATCGCACGCCATTTATACAGTCCCTATGTGTTGCTCAAATGCTCGGAAAATGCACGCAAATCCAAACGCTGGGAGAGGCAGCAATTCAAACCCGCTCACCAGCTGTTCCCAAAGGAACGAAACCAGTGAGGCTGGGATGAGGCAAAACGATGCTCAATCTTAACCCCACCTCGTTGGGAAACGACATCTTTAATCGCGCCCTCCCCTCCAGACCTCGGGCACATTAAGCAGGACGCACTCACCCCATCCCCGGGGTTCGGAAAATAACAACTGTTGGCCCCCCGGAGCGCCACACAGCATCTGCACCTCCCTTCTCCCACCTCCTGGTTTATTTTTAACCGCCTTCCATTCATGCCCTTCTGTCACATTCCCGATATTATTTATCCCTCAAATGTCCACTGTTTTCTTAACAGCAGAAAGAGGAGGGTGGAGGAAACATAAGAAAGGTACCATACTCACCGTTCCCAGGCGGGGCGAGAAATAAAAATAAAGAAAATCCCCCCGGCTGGTTTGTTTTCCCCCCTGAAGCTGCAAAAGCTGGAGGAGGGAAAGAATGATGGGGTTTGGGGGGGGGCGGGGGTCGGTGGTGAAAGGAATCACTCCGGTTTGGCAGGTGGAGGCTCCAAAATATCCACCGAACAAGTTCTGTTTCCTGGCGGGCGAGGGGGTGCTCAGAGTCCTTGCTGCTGCCGGAGCCTGGAGGTGGGGATTTGGGCTGCCCCAAGAAAGACCCCGAGACTCCTGGCTCCTCTGGAGTTCAGCACCGGAGGGCTCGACCCCCTGCTGCAAGGATCCCCCGAAAAGAAACAAAATCCTAGACAGCAGCGATCACTTGTTCAGCCCGGTTCCTCCTGCAACATCCATCCGTCTCTCCCTCTCTCGCTGGCTGCAGAAGCAGCACACGCCTCCCCTGGCCGCGAGCGCGCGCCGGGCGGGGGCGGGGCCGAGCCGGGCTGAGGGTGTGGCGTTCGCGGCCGTCGCCAGGGGCGCCTCCCGGCGCGGCGGGGCGGGAGCAGTCACGACGCCGCGACTCCCCGCCCCCCGGCCCGGCCCCCAGACTCCCGGGCTCTAGGGAGCCCCTGGGAACTATTCCTGGAGCCCTTGGCTGTCATCATCGGAGGCAAAGGAGCAAGTCCCGGAGGAAGAAGGGTCTCCTTCGGGGCTGGAACGGGGGCCCCCGACGGCAGCGCATGAGCCTCCAGAGAAGTTGGGACGGGGGGGGGGTACCTCCGAGGGAAGTGCGGTCCCGAAATCGGGGTGCTTTGGGGCGTCTTCTCCTTCTCTTTCTCTGCATCCCCCCGGCGCCGCGTCCTCCTCTCCCCCCATAGCGGTCTTGTAGGGTTGGGGGCTCGGGTGCATCTCTGTCGAGGCCGCGGGCTGGGAGCCCTCCCTTCGCCTGCGAGCGCGCCCCGATCCCTCAGTGTCGCCTTTCGCTCGCCGGAGTTTGTCTGCCTTTGCTGCAGCTCCGGGGTCGAGCTGGCGGGACGCGGAGGAGACCGACTTTAAACTCGTATTTGACCCCAGTGAGGCAAGAGCTGCAGGAATTGGAATCCGGCCCAGGCTCGGGGCTGCACACCCGAGGCAGAAGTCCGAGGGGGAGCGTGTGAGCAGGTTGCACGGCGGGCTCACGGCTGGGGGCTTTGGAAGGCGGGGAAGGAGCCCTCAGGAACCTGTTGCTGCAAAAAGAGATACTCGGAGAGAGGTTTGGCTCCCACGAGGTCTCTATCACAGCGGACGGATCTTCCCCACCACCCACCTCCACTTTTATTTTAAAGGTGCTTCCCCCGGTGGGCAGGCAAGTGCGCCCGCAGCCGCGGCGTCTCCACCCCGGGATGCACTCGCAGATTGCTTAAGTGGCTGGCTTGTGAAATGCCTTTGGACATGGATGTAAATATGCATTTTCCACAAATCCAGCGGAAGAAAGGTTAGCAGTGGGAATCTCGAATTTACACACACATGCATACACACACACACCAAGAAGTTCAGGTGGCGACCGGGTCTCTGGCACCTCTCCCAGCTTGCCTTGATAGGCCAAGCAAGCAGGGGCGGCGTGCGCCAGGACTGCTGGAGCAAATCCGACCTCGGGCTGGTCTGTTGCGCCCGGTCGGCCACTGTCGTCCTTGGCCGGCCGGCCGGCAGCTTTGTTCAAGGGCCTTTTTGGGCCTCCTCCTTTTGTGGTGCTCAATTAATTATTAAGGGAAATATTCCCAAGCTGAATTATAGATATACTCTGCGCTCACTCACCTAGCCGCTGCAGGCTCGGCGAAGGACACCTGGAAGACTGCTTCACGTTGCTGTTTGATCTTTCCTTTACCTTTTTAAATAACTAAAAAAAAAAAGGAAAAAAATAAATTGTGATCAGTGAAAATAAAAGAAAAAGAAAACAAAACCTAACGTGGTCCCTGGTTTTCCTAACTTCTTCCAGCTAGTTCAGCTTGAACTTTTGACGCGAATTAATTTACTTGTGACCCTCTGGTGTCAACCACGGCGGCTGCAAGAACTGAGAGAAAGGTACCTACGCGCTGGTTCCAGAGAGGCTCTTTGCCTCAAATTCATTCAGTAGGGGGAGGGATTTCTCCAAAAGTGAAAATGATCGATTGTGTGCACTGTCCCAAATCCGGCTCCATACCTCCGCAATATGATGTAATCACTGTGCCGTTTCATATACATCAGAAAAAGCAAATAATTTGTATTTGTTGTTGGATCAGAAGGATGTTTCTTGGGATGGTAGAAGGCAGGACTGAGGGCAAAGGATCTTGAGACCAGTTTCCCAAAAGCAATTTGTGAGATCAATCTGGATCAGCTATGGAATGCTTTCAGGAAGATGAAAAGTGAGATTGAATGATGTACTGAAGATGACAGTTATATTGAAGCTGGGACATTTTAATTGGATCATGTTAAAACCTCATGAATTATGGTTCCCTGTGCCATTTACTGTTTGTTCCTATCATGGCCCAGAGAATTTTAAAGTTTCAAATGCCTGAGGACTTCACAAGTATTTGTATTTCTTAGGTATCCATAATCCGAATTACTAAAGCACAGCAAGAATACAGGTAAGGATAAAACACTCTCATGAAGATATTCACTCAGGACATACAACAAATATTTATTGAGGACTTGATCAAGGCAGTTAATATTCATTGTGACCAACTAGTACCTGCTCTGTGCTAAGTTCTTTGCGTGTACATTGTCTAATTTTATTTGCATAACTAAACAGTTTATGTGTTGGGCACTATTATTATCACTATTTTATAGAGAAGGAAATTGAGGCTTACAGTGGTCACTAACTTGCCCAAGGATTGATTATGTAGCTAATTACGCATCAGCACTAGATCTTAAACATTTGACTCTGCAATTGACCTTAAACATTTGAACACACTAGTGATAATAATGCCACATGGTCTATGCACATTTGTCCGCAGAAACTAGTGACTATCTCAGATGAACAGATTATGAAACAAGAATTTGTGCTATGATGGAGGTAAGAAAATGGTGTTCTTGGGATGCAAAGAATGGAACAGTATCCAATCTGGGGGGAAGCAAGCAAAGATTCTTAAGGAAAGGAGAATTATGTTTGAGGACTGGTAAGAATTGGAGCAGCTGCCATGGAGAATACACAGGCCATGGTGCTGGAGTGGAACAGAAGCAATTGGAGATGGAGAGGGAGGTCAGGTCCAACTGGGAAGAATAGTCTCCTCTCCCAACCTTCTCCCCACCACACACACACATATACCCCTCTTTGCACATTTAAATAATTTCATTATAAAGCAAACAAAAAACATTCAATTTCTCTCTGAAATTCTCTTAGGGATTCCTAGAAACACACAAATAAACAGTAGCAGAAAGACTCTTGTTTGTAACCAACAAAAATATACCTTGTCTTAGTCACAAAACTTTTTTCTTTGTAGAGAAAAAAATGATTTTCTTGACTTTCTTAGTCATCATCTAGTTAAAATTCTTCAAGCTCCCACTCCCCACACCTATAACCACAAATGATTTATTTATCCCTGGCTTTGAATTTTCTCAGTGGTGGTACAAATGTTCCAGCTCATACTATGAAGGCTTTTCTTATATAGAAAGGGGCAAAGAGCAGCAGATCTTCCTTTGTACAAAGCACTGTAGGAGCTCCTGTGGGATATAAGCTAAGTTCATTATAAATGTCTTTGTTCTCTTTGAGGGCTGTGGTCCACAGTGAATTGCAATGCTCTCTTTACTCCTCTATCTCCCCAGCAAGACTGTGACACCTTACTGAAAACAGGCCCTATATCCCAAACAACTAGCCTGTATACCTAACTAAGAGTAAAATGTGAATGAACAATAAAAGAAGCTACCCTTTGCCAAGAAAGTTCAGTAAATGTGTTGGGAGAAAACTAAAAGAGGATCTCTTCTTTACCTGCTCACCCCAGCCTCTCAACTATCTAGCTTTTAAAGTTCTAAAGCGATAGGAGGGTGAGAAAGCCCCAGGGATTTGGTTCCATGCCTCCATTCCTAAATTTATGGATGAAGATGTTCTGAAAAGTCCTTAATTCCTTATAAAATGTGAGTCACTCAGCTAGTTTTTTCTTGTAGATGGGTTTTCAATGACTGTTCACCACCCATTCCCATTCTGTCTCATGCATATCTGTTCTGGTCAGGTCTCAAAATATCAGAAAAGCATATTTATTTCTTACTACAGTCAGTGTTTTAGCTTTTGGAGCTGCTATAACAAAACACATAAACTGGGTAGCTTATAAACAACAGAAATTTATTTCTCACAGTTCTGGGGGCTGGTAAGTCCTAAATCAAGATACCAGTAGACTCAGTGTCTGGAGAGGGCCCATCTCTTGGTTCACAGATGGTGTCTTCTTGCTGAGTCTTCACACGTGGAAGTGGCAAGGCAGCTCTCTGGGGTCTCTTTTATAAGGGCACTAATCCCATTCATGAGGGCTCTGTTCTCATGACCTAATCACCTTATAACTTACCAAAAGTTCCCATATCCTAATACCATCACCTTGGGGGTTAGGATTTCAACATAAGAACTTGGGGTGGACACATTCAGACCATAACAATCAGAAGACATCAATCCTGGGGAGAAAGACTGACCACTCACTCGCTAAATCTCCAATCACGGCACCAAGATAGCTGCTGCCTGCCCTTCGTGGAAACTCGAGGTCTAGAGAGAAAGATGAAGCAACACACTCGGTGGTAAAACTCTGATAGAAGTCACACATAGGGTGTGTAGAAATGGCACTTCTTATAAAGAAAGCTTATGAAAGGTCCTCAGGGCTGAAGGAATCCCATGACAAAGGCTCATTGAACAAGAACCACATGTATGAGAATAAGCAAAGAAAAACAGAAGATCCAATATAGAGTGGGAAAGGGGAACAGTGAGGATGGACTGAGATATGCCATGCTCAAGCTAGAATCTATAAAAAACACTGCATGACATGATTCTCAACCCTTTTTCCACCTCTACACACAGGACAGATGTAGTTCCTATGCACGACACACTCCCCTGGGCAAACCCAGATTAGCAGCTGCAGTGTTCACTAAATAGACTGAGTTGCAGGCATTTCTGGGCCTCTGGGCTAGGATGACACCATTTATGAATGCATCTCAGAAGGCAAGTGGGTGAAATTGAATTGGCTTAACCTTAAATCATCTCAGATTTAGTTTTCTAAATGCAAATTAATCAAAAAATGCCCTGTTTAATTGAAGTAACTCCATATTTTCAAGTCAACCCACCATTAACACTGATACACCAGTGTGGTGTGATACTAATGCTGAGATCCACTCTGTCAGATGCATGATAATAAGGTAAGGAGACTCATCCTTTTAGTTTTTTGTTCCGTCGTCCTTACATGCTGTTAAGAAATAGGGCAGTTGTGGAGACTCATTTAAAATGAAGTACAGACCTTGGTGCAGATAAAAATTATCCACAGCCTTGTCTGCTGGCACCAATCAGGAGCAAGCTTGAGACTGTGGCTAATCAAGGCAGGGGTTGGGTATGGGGTGCTTTTTTCACTACCACCAGCATGCCTTCAGCACTAACTCCTAATAGGTCATATCAAACAGGTTTTTGATACCTAAATGTGGGTCTTCTTCTATAAAAACTAGAAGTTTATACTTACATACATGATATATTTCCTGCCAAAAATATGTTCCAGAATCTCTGAAGCCTCCTTTAAACATGGTAAATGACATTAGGACAGGCTGGATTCTGTTCTCTTAAGAGTTGACTCCTTCCCTCCCTCTCCCATTTTGATTTTGATCAATACCTTATCCCCTCCTTGAGGACAGGCATCACCAAATCTTGCCTCTGTTATGCAGCATAAGAATGCTTACCCGCTTCCCCCAGGCTGCCAACACCCATCACAGCCCTGACTACTCCCCCTTTATTAGACCATTAAACCAACATTCCTTCTAATTTGGTTAAGTTTTAGAAAGACCTTGTCCTGTCCAGCACATGCTTTTCAAAACAAGGACCATAGTTGTAGGAAGAATGTTTTCATGTGGAAGAAATTCCCACTGGGTAACAGATCAGTTAGGAAATCTACCTAAAATTAGTTCTGCTATTTGCTCACTCTTCTGCACTCCTGGCTGAAGACAGAGATGCAATTCTGGGGATTAGCCAACTGATTTTTTATTGAAACATATTGTCCATATTTGTGGGGTACAGAGTTGACTATTTCTGTACAATATGTGGTGATCAAATCAGGATAATTAGTAAATTCATCATTATAAAACGTAATCATTCTTTATGTCCATTAACTAATTTCTCCCTAACACCCTCCCCCTCTCCTTTTCCCACCTCTAGTAACCACAGTTCTGCTCTCTCCTTCTGAAAGTTCAACATATTATTGTGATTGTTTGTTTGTTTGTTTGTTTGTTTGTTTGTTTGTTTGTTTGTTTGTTTGTTTGTTTCTTTCTTTCTTTCTTTCTTTCTTTCTTTCTAACTTCCACTTATGAGTGAGGACATATAGTATTTCTCTTTTTGTGCCTGGCTTATTTCACTTAGCATAATTTTCTCCAAGTTCATCCATGTTGCTACAAATGGCAAAATTTCATTCTTTTTTACAGCTGAGTAGTGTTCCAGTGTGTATATATATCACATTTTCTTCACTCAGTTATCCATTGATGGACATTTAAATTGGTTCCATATCTTTGCTATTGCAAATAGAGCTGTGATAAACATGGGAGTGCAGGCAAGTATCCCTTTGACATGATGATATCCTTTCCTTTTGGTATATACACAATAGTGGGATTGCTGGATCATATGGTAGCTCTATCTGTAGTTGTTTGAGAAACCTCCACACTGTTTTCCATAATGACTGGACTAATTTGCAGTCCCACCAGCAGTGGAGGGCTCGCCTTTTTCCACATCCTCACCAGCATTTGTTATTATCTGTCTTTTTGATAATAGCCACGATATCTCAATGTGGTTTTGATTTGCATTTCCCTGAAGATTAGTGATGCTGAGCATTTTTTCATGTACCCGTTGTCCATTTGCATGTCTTTCTTTGAGAAATGTCTATTCGGCTCCTTTGCCCATTTTTTAACCATATTTTTTTTTTTTTTTTTTTTTTTTACTGTTTAGTTGTTTGAGTTCCTTGTATACTCTGGATATTAATCCTTTCTCAGGTGTATAGTTTGCAAATATTTTCTTCCATTCTGTAAGTTGTCTTTTCATTCTGTTGATTATTTCCTTTGCTGTGCAGAAGCTTTTTAGTTTGATATAATCCCATCTGTTTATTTTTTCTTTTGTTGCCTGTGCTTTTGGGGTCTTATTCATAAAGTCTTTGCGCAGTTCTACCTCCCGAAGTGTTTCCCCTATGTTTTCTTCCAGGACTTTTATAGTTTCTGGTCTCATATTTAAGTCTTTAATTCATTTTGAGTTGATTTTGGTAATATGGCAAGTGGTATGGGTGTAGTTTCACTTTTCTATATATGGATATCCAGTTTTCCAGGACCACTTATTCAAGAGGCTGTCCTTTACCCAATATATGTTCTTGGTCCTTCCAACTGATATATCTTAAAACAATGAGTCAAAACAAACAAAGCTGAGAGTATGAGTGTTATGAGGGTGCTAACTCAAGATTTGTCATCACTGACTGCAGAGAACAGCACATCATACATCAGGTTTTATATACACTTGAAGCTCCTCCAATTTATTTCTCAGTCAGTATCACAAATCAGCTTTTGTTCTGAGTAAGCACAGAGATCATAGGTTATCATCTCCAAAGGTCACATGAGGGAGCAAACATTGCACATTTCCTTTAGATGTTTTTTAGCAAAGAGCCCTTTTCTGAATTAATATATAGGTTTGAACATGTAAGTAAATTTATAAATTTACAGTAAGATTCTGATTGTTCACAAAAGCCCTTGAAAAAAATTATAAACATTTGACCAAAGCAACTACTCTTAGATTTTTTGAGGGGCTGGAGCATCAACCAGACCCCAGGGCTGTAGGATTATCTCCCCAGCCTTCTGGCTGCAAAATATCCAGCAAGACACTTAATGTTTGTAAGCCTCCACTTCCTTATCTATAAACCTGGGACCTACAGCATCAGTCCTGTTTGGATCATATAAAAAATATATGGGAAAGTGTTCTACAACCATAAAAGTACAACATAAATATAGGACACTATTATTTTAAAGCAATAACCATCTGTCATGGACTGAATGTGCCCCCCAAAATCTATATGTTGAAACCCTAACTTCCATGTAACTGTATTTGGAGATGGGGCCTTTGGGAGGTAACTAGGACTAACTGAGGTCATGAGGTTGAAGCCCTCATGATGGGATTAATCTCCTTATAAGAAGAGAAACCACCTCAAGGAGCACACAAAGAAGAGGTTATGTGAGGACATAGCAAAAGGCAGCCACCTACAAGTCAAGAGAAGATATCTCAGAGTAAAACCTACCTTGACAGCACCTTGATTTTGGACTCACTAGCCTCCAGAACAATGAGAAAATAAGTTTCTGTCGTTAAAAGTACCCAATCCATGGTATTTTGTCATTGTAGGCGAGCTAAGACACCATCTAAAATAGATTAACAAATATATAGACTCTTTACTAGCAAATTTTGCTATAGCACCTGAAACTCAGTAACATTTTGGCTAGTAATTCTTACAAGTTCTCTTTAAAAGAACTGATAGAAAGGCTTGTAATCAAGCTCTAGTTGATAAAATGGCACTAAAATTTTATTAGGGCTTCATAATCTAAAACTCACCCTAAAAAATTTGAAGTGTTTGGCAGTTTTTCTTATAAAATGGCTGGAGATGACATAAGCTTGAATATTCAGTATGTTATAAACAGTACTAATTGTTCATTCGTGCAACAAAATTTTATTGAGCATCTAATTTGTCTGAGGCATTTGTCTGAGCAGTCAGCAGTAGTGATAAATGAAGACAAGGTCCTTACTCTCAAATAAACATGAAAATGTTAGACAACAATAAATTTTATGAGGAAAATAATATAGGGTAATGGATTGTCAGGGAATGGGGTTTGAACTTTAGTTGGGTAACTAAGGAAGGCCTTGCCAAGGTGACATTTAAGCTGAGGACTACATGACAAGAAAGCTTGCCATGTGAAGATCTGGGACAGAGAAAGAAAAACCATTATAACGCCAGGGTATGAGCACATATGGTTCGAAAGATGAAAATTCAGTAGTTAGATAGCAAAGGCTTTCCTAAAAGGAGCCTAGTGAGCACACAACATCTAATATGCAAGAGTCCTAACACGATTTAATTCTACCACACCACTACCTAATGCATTCCAAGTCAGGATCCCAGAAAAGGAGTCTCTCTCCTTTCTTCCCTCAGTCCCCAATTCCAGCCTCACTCACTGTTCTAAGAGCCTGGAAATGAATAGGAGAATGCCCCTAGGAGGTGAAAGAGATAGTCCTGGAGAGGAGGAAAGTGTTGGTAGTTCTTCGTCTGAACACCAGTGACATTCACATAAGAGGCAGAGGTGATTGCTAGCCCGGGTGGCCTGATTTGTAAATGTAGTTAACGGATTCCTTTCCCTGGCCTGGTGCTGCCTATTCTCTGAAAGGCAAGATGTGCAGTGCTCTGTTACAACTCCTGTTTTATTAAAGGTTCTTTTTTTTACTTTTTTTTTTTTTTTTTTTGGTTGCTGGCTGGTAGCAAGGAATAGAAAGCAGTTCAAGCTAGCTCATGTACAACCATTGTTGAAAAGATAGACTTAGATCTTATAAGAGTCTTAAAAAAGAGATGAAGAACCAAGGTTCAGAGAAAACAAAAACAAATGGTTAACCAGATTTACACATTCCACATTAGAGGTTATGTAAACTATTTTACAATTGAGTTGCAGTGGGCTAGTGCACAATACTGCAGAAATTTTGCAGTATTTTGTGTTTTGGGGTTTGTTTTTTTTTTTCTGTAATTCAGAGCTAATAATTTCATTTTCAGAGCATAAACATTTTATGGCCTCATTAAAAGCTTATAGGCACAAGGCACAGCCAAGAAACAAACCATAATCCCTGAACAAAAAAGGAGCTCCTTGATTACTATCAAGTAATTAAGCTTCTTGGCTTTAAGGAATTATTAAATCATCTCACCAGCTGATAAACTCTGCATGAAAGGTATCTTCACTCACCTGTTTGTCTGTCTGCGTGTGACTATGTGCTGACGTATGTGAATGCATCCTGTGTTTATGTTGTCTTCTATGTTGTGTGTAAGCTATACTGGGAAAGCTAATTATTAAACTCTGCAAATGTACCCAGAGGCTACTGTGAGCAATGCATCCAAAAAAATTCTAAAAATAACAAAGTAATAAATAACCATTTGCAGATGGGAATTGTTCATGCAATTTTCTGAACAACAGCAGGTTTCTTTAAGGCATTATGGTATTTTTCCCTATATTTTACTAGGTGTACTAAATATTCCCCACTTAAAGGTAAATCATTTGAACGACTGTGATAAAATTGACTGGATTCAAATTAAAGTTATTTTTAAGACAATATCAAGCCATTGCTTTCATCCTAGAACATGAATATTCTTCTACAGTAGTTAAAAGCACCAAGAGAGTTGTTTCTGAGAGGCAGAGCATTCTAGCAATTATTTTAGAATATTTCATTGCCAAAAATGTAAAGGCCCCTCTTCAA
This sequence comes from Cynocephalus volans, assembly GCF_027409185.1. Classification (NCBI taxonomy): domain Eukaryota; kingdom Metazoa; phylum Chordata; class Mammalia; order Dermoptera; family Cynocephalidae; genus Cynocephalus; species Cynocephalus volans. The sequence goes on from NC_084463.1 coordinate 129,067,876, forward strand.
AGTAGCATCTCAATTGCTTTGTGTTTTATTTGTTCAAATTCACTCAGAGGGGGAAAAATACATGAACAAACTAGAGCTAAAAAGTTCATTGCAGCCTGGGAATATGTTGCAGAAATATGTAGGTGAGGAAGCTGCAGAATTTGCAGTAAGAGACTTGCTCAAAAATGCAAGGAGAATTAGGGATTCTCAGCAGGGGTGACATACTAACCTTTGCAAGACAATTAATATAATATTAAATGACCAAGATTTAAGATCAACATGCATACAAATGAGTTTGATAATCTGAGTGATAATCTAAGAGGATTTCTACGCAGGACCCAAGCCAAATTATTTGGTGCAATCTTTCAGGAGAGCTCCAGTTCATACAATCTTCTGCCACCACTAATGTTCTTCAAACTTAGCTCAACATGTGCTTCAAACTTAGCTCAACAGAGTGCCTGTACTAATAATATATTTAATAAAACAATTAATTTTTCTGCCCAAGATAGTGCACATCCATCAAGAGATGGAATTTAGCTCTGGTTTTCAGCTAAAAGAAAAATGTAGTATACTCTTCACTTCAACTCAGGGGAAGTCATTGAATATTTTATTCCTAAATTGAATGTCATGTATGAAAAGAATAATGTGACTGGTTTATGGTGATAAATAGATTACAGATTAAGAACACAGACTTTAAAATAAGAAAATATCTATCAACTACTAGCTGTGTGACCTTGATTGCTTCTTAAGTTTTCTAAATGTGATGCTCTCTTCTGCAAAACCAGAATGATGACACCTACTTTATAAAATTAACAGATGAAATAAGTTATGTGAAAGGCAAAATGCACAGGGCAATTGAGAACAATTAAATGAATGCTATAAGAAAATGGATAACTGTTGTTTAATTGTGAAGACATACTTGACAAAGTAAATATTTTTATAACATGATGAATGACTTTTTATTTGCCAGGTTAATTTGGTAATTTTAATAGAAACTTTTGATAATTCTTTGTGGGTTTTTGTTCGCTTTTTGACAGCTGGCCAATACAAGAATCCAAACCCTTGACATTGGTGTCATCAGCACCTCTCTCTAACCAAGTGAGTTAACTGGCCAGTCCTAAAACTTTTGATAATTCTTTGTCATAGGATTCAGTCTGCATTTTTTTCAGTTCTCAGTCTCCTACTGATCCTGTTAATGCTATCTAATTTAATGACCTTTACATATCATACCATTACTCCCTACCTGTGATGAGGACAGGCTTAAAAGGAGGTTGGGGACAGTGGTAAGAACAAGGAGTAATTTTTGTCATTTTGAGTTGAGTCTCTCAAACATTTACATCTGCAGGGACATTACCCACTTTCTAAGAGGATTAAACTAACAGGCTTTGGCTAAAATATTATTTAGATCACCCAGGACATTAAAAAATAAGACAAGACAAAACTTTAATTTATTCCAAGGACTCGGCAAAATAACAGGCAATTGTGGGAAGCAGGAAAAGTATCACCTTAAGAAGCTTCAGATCTACCTAAATGCATCAGAAGGTCAACCCTTATGTGATATAGTAGCAAATATATTCAACAATGTATAAGTTTGTGTGCTCTCTAAAGTTAGATGGCCTTGGCTTATACTCTGATTCCATTGCTTATAGACCATGGGCAAATAACAAGTATAAACTTCAGTTTCTTCATCTGAAAAGTGGGAATAATGGAAACATACACATTGCAAAATTGCTTTGAGGATTAAAAGAGAAAATTTAAGAACTTAGCTCAGTTCTCTTGGCCCATGGTAAGTACTCTAATGAAAGTTAGCCATAGTAGTAGTGGTAGTAGTAAAATACTATACAAGTAGTATATATTATAAGGAATTTATATATAGGCTACATGCACAGCCTACAATTAGTATATCTGACAGTATATAATTAAATAGCATTTATGGTTGTTCAGATAAAAATGTTTTAGCAAGTCAAAAGACAGAGGAACAGTGGAGGTATCAATAGGAAGATTAATGCTCTTTGTACCATGCCTGGCAAGTTGTAAGTTCTTGATAAACGTTAGGCACCTTTATGATCATCACTATGGATCATAGTAGATTTTGTAGAGGAGGTTGAACTTGAACTGAACCTTAAAACTGGGTAAGATAAAGATAGCAAAAAGGTCTCACATGTGAGGACAATAGCAGGAGGGAAGTCACTGATGTGGGAATTAGCATGACACAGTCCACTAGGGTAAAGAGAACCACTGGAGATATGCTCTGATTTCTCTATCAACAGATCATTATCATTATTATCCTCATTTTCAATAGCTGCTCTTCCTTATAGTGTTTATGTGCTAGTTACAGTGTGTAGTGTGCTGAATCATGGCCTCCAAAGAAATATGTACATGTCTTTATCCCCCAATCTGTAAATGATACCTTATTTGGAAAAAGAGTCTTTGCAGATGTAATTAAGGAGCTCAAGATGAGGGGCTCTTCCTTGATTATCCAGATGGGCTCTAAATCCAATAACAAGTGTCCTTTTAAGAGAAACACAGCAGAGACACACAGAGAAGAAAGGCAATACAGCCAGAGACAGAGGCTGGAGTGATGCAGCCACAAGCCGAGGATTGCTGAGAGCCACCAGAAGCTGGGAGAGAGAAGAAACAGAATCTTTCCCAGAGCCTCCAGAGGGAACAAGGCACTGCTGTCCCTTGATTTTAAACTTTTGGCTTCCAGGACTGTGAAAGAGTTAATCTGTGTGTATTGGTTTAACTACCAAAGCTGTAGTAATTTTTACAGCAGTCACAGAAAATGAATGCAATATGCCAAACTTTTTCTTTATTTAACCTCAGACTTCTACCATCTTGTCTTATAGGTATTATTATTATTATCATTTTTATAGGTGCTATGGGAGTATTTAATGGACACATCACTTAGTCTAAAGAAAGTGCCAGGGAAGGCTTCTCAAAGAAAGAATTGTCTAACATGCAATCAACTGGACTGGTAGGAGGCAGCCGAGACAAGAGGAACTGACCAAAGTTTGGAGAGGCTGGAGAAGGCTGGGGAACATGACGAAGGGCAGCTTGGATGCAGTGCTTGGGGTTGACCGAGGGTAATGAGTGAGCTTGAGCCTGGGTGGGGTTCCCAAAACACAGTCAGAAGACACTGGCCATAGGTGAGGCCACACTTAGAAGACTCTAATTACAGTCAGAGGTCAAACTCTCTTTTCTTTTTTTATCAGCCTTCTATATTCTGAATATTTGTGTCCTCCCAAAATTCTTATGTTGAAACCTAACTCCTATTGTGATGGTATTTGGAGTTGGGCCTCTGGGAAGTATTTAGTCATGAGGTCAGAGCCCTCCCAAATAGGACTAGTGCTCTTATAAAAGAGACCCAAAGAGCTCCCTTCCCCCTTCTGCCATGTGAGGATGTAGCAAGAATATGGTGCTGGTCTAGGAACCAAGAAGCGGGCCCTCATCAGAACTTGACCATCCTGGCACCCTGATCTTGGACTTTCAGCCTCCAAAACTATGAGAAATAAGTTTCTGTTGTTGATAAGCCACCCAGTTTATAACCTTTTGTTACACCAGCCCAAGCTGACTATGACACAGCCAATCTACTACGCTTTTGATAGAGAAGCCTGGATTATCTTAAACCCATGTAGATATGAGAGGGGTAGGGAGAGAGAAGAGGAAATAAAATACAAATGGAAATTGGTATATGCTCTCTAGGGTTTTGCAGAAACCAGGTGGTAGCCCCAAAAGAAAGTCAATAACCACTGTTTCTATTTGTGGCTCTGTTTCCACAGAAACAAGTTTGTGGGTGAATTTGGAAGACAGATTTACAATGCCAAAACAACCAGCCCCCCCCAAAAAATAAAATAAAATAAAATAAAATTCAGTCAAATAAACTTTTGTACTGTAGTAAGAAATGTTTGATTTTACTAAAATTCTCCCATTTAATTAACTGAATTTGAAGGGGGATTGTCAAATAAACTCTGTCATGCTCCTGTACACATAATAATACTGAAATCTGGAAGCAATGTTAGCTTCAGCATAAATGTAATATGTGGAAGGTGGTAGGAAAATGTTTGGCTGGACTGTCAGGTTAAGCCTATTTGTGAGAATAATGAATATAGTCAACTCTAGGGAGCTGTGCTAGAGACGTTAACTAACACTGATTAAAAGAAAAAAAAAATCTCTTTTGCTTTGTGGCTTCCTGAATCTTAAATGTCAGGCCACACATGTTGTAGGCACTCTGTAAAAATGTTCTTGAGATTATCCACCAAAAGGAGCATTTATAAATAATACCCTACCTCAGACAAAATTCTTCCTAACACCCATTCTTGAGTAAAATGAATAATAGCATCAAACCTATAATACTATAAGTGTTCGAACTTTTATCATTAAAAAATATAAAGTTGTAATAGTTCCTCTTTAAACATCGATCTATTTCAGCCTCTGAAGGAAAAGTGAGCCTCGTTTATTAAAAGTGTGCTTTAGCATTGAGTTTCAGATCTGGATCTTCCTAAGTTCTCCTAACTTCCAAGTTGCCCTAGACTCAGGACGGTGGCAAGCCTGCAAGAAGGGGTAGGGAGAGGACAGGAGGAAGAAGGTAATGTCATCAGCCTGAGCTGTGGCATCTGTGGGGGACTAAAGGAAAACAAAGTAGGGATCTAGGTAGATTGATATATCCGTAAGGAAATTTCATAAGACACCATTCTTGTCATAACGCACCATAATCTCCATAAATTATAAAGGAAAAACAAGTTTATTTGATTTCTCACTTCTTGATCAGATCCTTCCCTTTATCTCATCTACTATCTTATCTGAGATGGGTATTGTTAGTTGCTTACCTACCATCCCTTTTAAACTTACCCCCTTCCTTCCCTCTTAGAAACACCATCTCGGATTGAGCAGCCTTGCATCTGACCACCATTCTCTCTAATCTCCATCACCCTAAATGCCTCCTAATGTGCCTTCCTACATCTATTCTTGTCCCCTAAGTTCTTTCTCCTCACCTCACAGCAGAGTTATCTTTTAAAACTTAAATCATACCATATTAACACTCCGTTTAAATTACCTGCCCTGCTATTACAACACCCCCCCTCCTTGCAATGACCCATGAAGTTCTATGTGACCAGACAATGCCTCCATCTCTGACATCAGCAATCTTCACTTCTGTCATGGACTAATCACATTGGCTTTTGGCTTCCTGTGCTTGCTATTCCTTGTGTCTGAGAAGCCTGCTCTCTGTTCTTTGCATGGCTGGCACCTCCTTATCATTCATGTCATGGCCCTTTCCTGCCCACCTACTCTAAAGGAACCCCACTGCATCCTATGCAAAGTCACCATCACAACGTCCTATTTCACAATCATTATGCCATCCATCATTATCCAAAATACTTGAATTTATTATTTGTTTAATTTTCTAGAATGAAAGGTTTTTAAGTGTAGAAAGCTTTCCATTACTTTTCCCCCAGAGCTTAGTAAATGTTCAACAAATATTTGTTAAATAGAAGGAAGGCAGGGAGGAAGGTAGGAAGGGAGGGAGGAAAGAATCCACTTATGAACGTCAATTGCACTCAATCTATCAGTAATCATTATAGATTCTTAGACTTACCAGGCCCACTAGCTGAGGAACATGGAACTAGATTAGTACCTTAAAAATATAATGAAATTAATACCAGAAATAAAATTTTAACACACAAGATTTAATAAAGTCATTGATAACATAACCTATTTCTAATGGTTTCCTTCAGTGTTATACCCTGGGTGGATAGAATTGTTCATAAGCAAAGTAATTAGTTAAAAAATAGGATTAGACAATAGATTCTAGGTCACTTAGCTCAGTTCTTGCACAAACTAAAATTCTGACAAATCTCAACAACTATTAAAGTAATTTATATTATATCTTGTTGTCAACAGATTTTTTTAAATAGGCACTTGGCTCTCATTTACAGTAAGACCAAATGAATGAGTCATCCAGCTTCGGGTCCATATGCAATGTTTATACTACATGTTCTGAGGCTTGGCAATATATTCACTTCTCCTTAATAACAACAGCACCACTTTCGTCAGCTGCCAGCCAGCCATGCCATCTAGGCCTTTTCTCGTGGCTTCACATCTGCATCTGATTTGGTCTCTGCTCTATGTGGCTGCCAATATGTAGCATCCACTTGATCTTGATGAAACTATAGGAGCAGGAATAGAAATTTAACAAAATCTCACAGACGTTCTTTTTCACCTTGATTGTATAGGGTACCATGGAGATAAAAATAAAGAAGCATTATTTTCCTAGAGAAAGCTTCATGTGGACTCAACAGCTAATAAAAGGCACATATGAACTACAAAATCTTTGAACTGTAAATATGTGTTTGACAAAAGCTTATCAATATAGTGTAACAAAAAAGCAGATGCCGATGGATGTGGAGAATAAATTACTTAATCACTCCTAAACTCTTAGAGCAAGTCACCTATCTACTCACTGAAATGTAAAATTTCCATAGAGAAAAAGATTTAAAGATTCACACTAAACCAATGTTCTGAACTTGACTGAACCACAGTTTTACTACTCCATATTTTTCTGGTATTTTGTGGTCTGTGTTTATAAGCTCACAACAGCCTATCATGAAATGAGGCATAAGCAAAAAAAAAAAAAAAAAAATTTCCCCATGATACACTAAGGGCCAAGAAAAGAAAAAAAGAAAGAAAGAAAAAAGAAAATGAAATTTAGAGGAAAGTTAATTCTCTTGGAATACAAATAGCATAATTTTTTATTGTGATACATAACTCTTTCCCAATAACGTAGTATAATTATAAATCTTTCAGCTGTAGGCAAAAGTTACAGACAGATGAGTCATGCTTTTACAGGGTAGTCTATTTGGCAATTCATACTTAGACTCAAAGAACATTTACTATATGCCAAGTACTATGCTAGACATTGCCTCGTATTACCTCACTTATTTCTCACAATTACCGAATAGAGAAAGTGTAATTGTTGGCTTTTGTCATATGAGAAAACTGATGTTCAGAAAACTGAATTCACTTGTGCTTAGTTGCACAGCTTAAAATGGCAGCTCTGGGAGTCACACCTGAGTCCTTGGATTCCAGGTAATTTGATAGACAAACTCAGAACCACATGGGAGAGAAATGAGTCCTGGAAAGCTGAAGATCAGAATGCATGAATGAAGAAAATAGGCTGTAGATAGAAGTAAGGCTCTGAGGTTTAAAACAAAATTCTCAGAGAAATAGGGGAGAGATTAAAAGTGCTCCTACTCTTGAAAAAAAACTAGTAAATACTCACCCTTTATGATCTATCTTGCTCTGCTGTCTCAGTTTATCATTCTGTTCCTAAATGTGGGTGATCCCCAAAGCTCTGCCCTCAGCTCCTTAGTTCCTTCCTCAGGGATATCATCCACTCTGAAGGTCACCGCTATGCAGACAGCTCCCAGACTTTTACCTCTAGCCTCGACCTCCCACAAGAGCTCCAGTCACACCTTTCCAAAGGGCTGCTGAACATTTCCACTAGGATATCATAACCTCCTCTCAAACTCAATATTTGTAAAAGAGAGAAGGCCTCTCCTCCCCGTACAACATCCAAACTTCTCTTCATCCTGCTTCCTCTGTTTCTGCTTATGATAAATCAGCCACCCAAGGACCTCAGCACAGACTTCAACAGCATCATTAACTCTTTCCTCTCTCTCACCCTTCACATTTGTCACTGGGTCATATTGATTCGACCTTTTCAACCTCTTAACATTTATACCTTCTCTTCTCTTACAGGTATTTAAGAATAATGTTTGTTAAAATGGTAAAATTAAGACTTTCATGTAAATATAAAATGAGCACGTTAAATATTATAATTCATTAGTTAATAGGGGACTAGAAAGGTATTCTAATCATTCAAAGAACTACACATACATAAACAAAAAGAAATGCTGAAATGAATTTATAGATGTAAATAATTTATAGGTAGATGTAAAATTGGTTTACTACATGACCGGAGGGTGAAGAAAATGAATTGTCCCTATAGCAGACAGATCTCATTTCCATATCTATGAAAAAGATTAATTTGTATTGCAATCAGTTAACTACAACTTACATTGTAAAACTTTGGAAAATAGCTCACAGACCCTGAAAGGCACAAACCCCACAGGCTCAGATAACCAACCAGAGTGCACACTAGAGAACACTTACTTTTCCAGCTGAAGGCACCTAGTAGTCTTTTTGGTCCATTTCAAAGTCTTTAACAAATGTTCATAATTCAGGTGTTAATCCTTCATTTTGGACGTTAGAACCTCACACATGGACTACTGCAATAACCTCTAACTCATCTCTCTGCATTTATCCTCTGAATGAGAAAGCCTTAACATTCCACTCAACTTTGCTAAAAGTTTGACAAGTTTCTTCCTGACTATAGGCCTCCTATCTCCCTTTTCTTAGAACACTTACTTTAGAAAATTTGCAATTGTAAATTCTTTTTCTGTCCCTTTCATATGTAAATCTTCTACAACCCAGAAATTTCTCAAGGACTTGGGAACCATCCCTTTAAAGTGTACTCATCGAGAAAGATAGTCCTCCTATGGTCAGTCCAGTTTCTATGGGAAAATGGAAGCCTAACTTTGATAAGAGCCAGTTAGCAGTTACAGATGGCCTCATCACATCGATTACCAGCCCTATTAATGTCCTTAAGTACTGTTTACCCCAGTACTTAAAAACTCTTTCACGTTTGGTTCAGTGGGGTTGAGTTTGATCTCTCTCCCTTATTGCAATAGTTCTTTGATTGTTTAAATGGTCTGGTGCAATTTTTCTTGTATACCTCTATCCTGTCCAGTCTGTCACAACATTGAATCTTCCTATATTCCATTCAATAATCTTCCTATATTCCCTTCAATAATACATAGCTTGTGCCAAAATTACTGCCTACCATCCACCATCAACAGCTCCTGGGCTATATGGTGAGAGGTACAAGTCTAGTTTCATTCTCCTACATATGAGTATCCAGTTTTCCCAAAGAATTAAATATACATCCTGAAACAATAAAACTCCTTAAAGAAAACATAGGGGAAACACTCCAGGAAGTAGAAGTGGATACAGACTTTATGAATAGGACCCCCAAATCATAGGCAACTATAGGAAAAATAAACAAATGGGATTATATCAAACTAAAAAGCTGCACAGCAAAAGAAACAATCAACAGAGTAAATAGACAACCAACAGAGTGGAAGAAAATATTTGCAAAATATACATCTGACAAAGGATTAATATCCAGAATATACAAGGAACCCAAACAACTTTACAGCAAAAAACCAAATAATGCAATTAAAAAATGGGCAAAGGAGCTGAACAGGCATTTCTCAAAGGAAGATACAAATGGCCAACAGACACATGAAAAATGCTCAACATCACTCAGCACCTGGGAAATGCAAATCAAGACCACTCTGAGATACCATCTCACTCCAGTTAGGATGGCTAACATCCAGAAGACTGAGAATGATATATGCTGGCGAGGTTGCAGAGAAAAAGGAACTCTCATACATTGCTGGTGGGACTGCAAAATGGTGCAGCCTTTATGGAAAATGGTATGGAGGTTCCTCAAACAATTACATATAGATCTAGCACATGACCCAGCTATTCCACTGTTGGGAATATACCCAGAGGAATGGAAATCATCATGCCAAAGGGATACCTGTACTCCAATGTTTATTGCAGCACTATTTACAATAGCCAAGAGCTGGAATGAGCCCAAATGTCCATCATCAGATGAGTGGATAAGGAAACTGTGGTATATCTACACAATGGAATACTACTCTGCTATAAAAAAGAATGAAATACTACCATTCACAACAACATGAATGGACTTAGAGAAAATTATATTAAGTGAAATAAGTCAGGCACAGAAAGAGAAATACCACGTTCTCACTTATTTGTGGAACCTAAACATAAATAGATACATACATACATACATACATACATACATACATACATACGTACATACATACATACATACACACACACACACACACAAAGGGTGGGGAAAGAAGACACAACAATCACAACAATTCCTTGAACTTTTTAAGTCGAGTGAACAGATAATGATGTGTGGAGGGAGGGGAGAGGATGGAGAGGAATGGGTAAAGGGGCACAAAAATCAACTACAATGTATATTGAGAAGTAAAATAAATTAAAAAAAAAAAAAAAACAGCTCCTGGTCTACAAAGAAAATAAATGTGTTTTATTTGACCTACATAACATTTAAAAAAAATTAATCCAATATTTAAAAATCAGATTTTACACAAAATCTAGATTATTTTTTTTCTTAAACAATCCCAAGAACTGGCAACCCTACCTAGGCTTGCTTTCAAGCATGCCTGTAATCAGCTAAAGCTGAATAGTGGAACTCACTATAAATAAAGGTTAGTTTTCCACATCCACATCCCCAATCCCTCACGGGGGCCTGTGCATTTACACCAGGCTCTCCTACTTACTCCAGTAACTTGCCTGGCCCCTGTAGGAATTTCCGTTTTTGAACCCTAGCCAATGAAATAAAATTCAAACTCTTGGTTCCCCGGCAATGTTTTTATTTTGACTGCTTTGCCTCTTACTCTTCCCTGCCCCCTGGAATATAATCTTTTTGGCTCATACTCTTTTTTTCTATCTGGAATGTACTTGTCTTTATTGTTTTCTTACTCTTTTCTTCAGCCATTAAATCCTACTTGAGATCTGAACCCAGCTCACGTGCTGCCTCCTTCAGAAAGTCCTTCTTAACTATGGCAGCTGGATCTACATTCCCACTTAGTAATAATCATGTCTGTCCAGTTCCCAACAGCATTTATCAAACTCTCAAAAACAGGACTATTCTTATTTATGTGTACACCTACTCCATTCTTCACACCTTCAGCTTCCTAAAGCACAATGGTTGAATATGAATTGTGTCTGTTCTTCTTAACAAAGTTGTGTTAGCCTAGGTTTAGGGTCATATCTCAAACTTTCTCAATCTCTATAGTCCTGGCCTAAGGTCTTCTATGTAATACACAATTAATAAATGAACGAATGAGATACTTTGGAAACTTACCTGAGTAAAAGTCAGAGATTTGTTGAAGGGATTTTAAGCTCAGAGCCATAGGAACAAGCAACAAATTGGAGTTGTTATGTAGTTACAGATGAATAACTTTAGCTGGTCCTAGATTTCTTCTCTGTGTATAAATTGTAATAGCAATTTTTCCTGTTCCAAAAGTAGGAAAGTTTTAACAAAATAGAAATATAAAAAGAAATAATAGGACCAGAGCACTGTCTAAAACCTAAAAAGGAAAATTCCCTTTAATCCCTTTAGTAGTGAAGTGGGGGTCACTGGCAATGGAACCCTTCCACAGAGGAACGTCTTAAGTATTGTATTTATTTTTAACGGGTTATAACAATACACATTTGTTATTTCTCAGTTTCTGTGGGCTTAGAATCCAGTGCAGTTTAACTGGATGCTTTGGCTCTGGGTCTCTGACAAGGCTACAGTCGAGTTAAGGATCAACCGGGGATGGATCTGTTTCCAAGCTCACTCCAGTGGTTGTTGGCAGGATTCATTTTCTCACACAGGTTTTGAACTGAGGGCTTCCATTCCTCGGGATCTACTGGACACAAGCCCCCCTGTGTTACTCACCACCAGGACCCCTCCATGGGGTGGCTCAGCACAATGGCTGCTGACTTCACCAGAACAAGCAATAGAAGGAGCAAACAAGAGTGCCAACAACACGGAAGCCACAGGGAGTGACGTCCCAGCATGTTTGCTGTGTTCTATTCCTTAGAAGCAAGTCACTAGTTTCCAGCCATACACAGAGGAAGGAGATCACACATACCTGGGGTTGGGGATCATTAGAAACCGTTAGAAGTTGCCTACCACTTGTCCTTCACCTGTCTCTTGAACTCACTAGGACCTCTGAGACCATGATTCTCTCTCTTAGGCTCTTGTAAGATGCTCCAATAAGAAGGGAGTACAGGGGTAATAAATGGTCACTTGGAGGAATGAGAGGTGGATGAGCCAAAGCAAGGCTTTCTGGGGGCAGGTACACTGAGGAAGTGACAAGAGGGGAAACTGACACCAGAGGTAGTCCCAGCACCATTCATGAGAATTGCTTTGACCAAGTAATCAGTTCATTTAAGTATTTATGTTACCCGTATGTGGCACAAGTGAATTTGACAGGCCATGTGCGATCTTTAATTTCTTAATCCCCAGGGATTATTTTATTATTATTAAGATACTATTCTAATTATATCCAAGGAAATATATTAAATGCTCCTATTCTTTATGACTTAACATGACCACTTTAACATTCTATACCCTTATCCATGGTTTGCTCATGGCAAGAAATACACATTTTCTTATGTATCACAATGGCCATGCAATTTTATGTTTTTCCTTTTTTCCACTTAAAATTATATTACAGAAACTTCTGTAGGAAGACTTAAAGTTTCAACTTTTTAAGCTAATTTTCTATAACCTTCCTAAATAGAAATGATATGTCCTTTATTTATTTACTTATTCTAAAAAAGTTATCTATTTATTTTTGATTATGCATATTGATGGGGTACAGAGTTGACTGTCAGTATTTGTGTACAGTATGTGATAATCAAATCAATATTAGCATTTTCATCATTACAAATCGTAATTACTCTTTGTATCCCTTGCCTAATTACTCCCTAACCCCCCTTCCCATCTCTTTCCCACCTCTAGTAACTATAGATCTGTTCTCTCCTTCTGAAAGTTCAACATTTTATTGTGGTCTTTCTTTCTCTCTTAGCTCAAACTTATGAGTAAGGACATGCGGTATGTCTCTTTCTGTGCTTGGCTTATTTCACTTAACATAATTTTCTCTAAGCTCATCCATGTTGTTGTGAATGGCAGAATTTCATTCTTTTTTTATGGCAGAGTATTCCACTGTGTAATATATATCACATTTTCCTTATCCAGTCATTTGTTGATGGACATTTAGGTTCCTTCCATATCTTGGCTATTGTAAATAGAGCTGTGATGAACAAGGGAGTGCATGTATCCCTATGACATGATGTTTTCCATTCCTTTGAGTACATACCCAGAAGTGGGATTGATGGATCGCATGGTAATTTTATTTGTAGTTCTTTGAGAAACCTCCATACTGTTTTCCATCATGGCTGTACTAGTTTGCAGTCCCAGCAACAGTGTAGAAGAATTCTCTTTTCTCTATATCCTCACCAGCATTTGTTATTCTCAGTCATTTTGATAATAGCCAGTCTAATTGGGGTGAGGTGATATCTTAATGTGGTTTTGATTTGTATTTCCCTGATGATTAGTGATGTTGAGCATTTTTTCAGGTACCTATTGGCTATTTGTATGTCTTTCTTTGAAAAATGTCTATTCAGTTCCTTTGCCCATTTTTTAATAGGATTATTTGTTTTGGTTTTTTTTATAGTGAAGTTGTTTGAATTCCTTAAATATTCTGGATATTAATCTCTTGTCAGATATATATTTACAAATATTTTCTCCCATTCTGTAGGTTGTCTTTTCACTCTGTTGATTGTTTCCTTTGCTGTGCAGAAGCCTTTTACTTTGACATAATCCCATTTGTTTTTTCTTTTGTTGCTTGTGTTTTTGGTGTCTTATTCATAAAGTCTTTGTCCAGCCCTGCATCCTGAAGTTTTTCCCATGTTTTCTACTAGGATTTTTATAGTTTCATGTTTTATACTTAAATCTTAAAGGCTCAAATTTAAGAGAAACTCCATATATCAAACTAAACTAATACAGGCAAAATAAATGTTAAAATAACAACGATATAGTGAACAATGAAATAATAAATGGAATAAAGTTCATGCCAAAAACTGAATAGTACCATGTATTACAGAACAATTTTGACCAATTTGAAATAAAGCATTTATCATTTATAATGATGAAATATCCAGTCAACAGGATATATCTGCCATGAAGCTATAGGCATTATTTATGTGGTAGACAGCCAGGAAATTTTAAAAATTGCTAAACTTAACAAAATATATCGATAATGTGTTTTATTTTTACCATATTCTCTCAGTTAAGAAGATCATTTTGAAGATGATAAATAAGTAAATATTTAAGGAATAAATAATATAATCAGTAAATGTGATCTAATTGACCTTAAAAAGAAAATATCCTTCTTTTTCTCAAATGCTACAAAGACAATGGCATATATTTTCCCAACACAGTGATAATATAAATTAGATTCTCTGAACACAAGCAATAATAAGATTTAAAAGACTTTTTCCACATTTACAAGAAAGTGTAAAGTTTTAACCATCTACTAAGTTCTGTTAAATATGAATCGAAAGTAAAATGGAATAATTAGAAGCTATGATAACAAGAATAGTACATTTCAAAGTTATGAGCTATAGCCAAGTATGTAATCAGGGGACACTCCATGGCAATAAAAGTTATTATTAACCCCTTTAATTAAAACTGATTTAAAAATTAAATTTGAGATTTAGAAAAAGAATAATTAATTCAAATAAAATAAAGATGAGAGAACAGAGACAAACACAGAAATAATTTAAAATATATTTTGAAAAAAGAAGACAAATTTATAAATAACTTTGAGAAGAGCTTCTTTGGTAGATATGGGCATGTGGGGATGGGGATAAGGTGGAACAGAAAGTCAGGGGAGTAGGGGAACAATGCAACAGATAAACGGCTACTTAGTCTAATTTGTAAAATGTAGAGACAAATAATACACAAAATTGGGAATTATGAAAGAAAAAAAGAACACAGATCCCCCAAATTAAAGTATTTGTAGTTTAAGAGAATATTTTGCACAATTATATGAATAACACAAATGCTTTCTATGCAAAATAAAAGGTAAAAAAGACTCAGATATACATACTGTGAATGGGACAGCAACAGGAAATAAATTATGACTTTTTTTTAGGTTAGTCTTAAGAAAAGCACTTAGGCAAGATATTTTATGGGCACATTTTTGTAAAACTTAAAGAAATAGATACATTTTTTCCAGAGTTTCCCAAAATCTTTTACATAAGGCCAAAAATACACTGATATATATATATTCAGCACAGAAAAAGAAAAGTACAATTTTACTCATAAACAGTAATGCCAATTTTTATATATGGGACCTTAAAATAATAATATATTATTACCAGGTGTGGTTCACCCTAAAAAGTCAACCATGAGCCTACATTAGGACATTATGGCAGAGATGACCAGCTGTCACTAAAAATCTTTGTTCCTCCATTCATGGTATATACTTGTCACTGGAAATTAGCTGCCCAAACAGAAACTACATTTCCCAGCTGCCCTTGCAACTGGGTGTGGCTATGTGATTTCATTTTAGCCAATGCAATATGAACAGAAGTGTCATGTGCCACTTCAAGGTACCTCTTATAAGGTAAGAGCCCCATGCTCTTATTTCCTGTTGGGTGGTTGAAATAGAAAAGATACCAACCAGCGCCTAGAAAGCTATATTTTGAAGATGGTAAGGACTCTGTCAGTCTGGATCTCTGGATGATTCTGTGGAGGAGGATTGCCCTGCTAACCCATGCATTCCTCCAGTTCTGTTGCATAAAAATAAACTTTTATTTTATTTAAACTATTATACTCTTTGATTCTGTTTGTTGCAGAAGTTACCCTATCCTAATATATATATATGTGTGTGTGTGTGTGTGTGTATATATATATGTATACACATATATACATAAATGTAGATCATATACATGTCAAGAAAAAAACACAATTATCATTGATACATTCAAACAAAAGTGTTTGATAAAATTCAAATTCTAATCTTTGGTGTCAACTAGTTTTGAGCATCCCTGACCTTCTTGCAGTTTAGTTGTACATTCTTGTATTTCTAAACCTTCTGATGAGTTTCTCCTTTTTGCTTGAACTAGCTTGACCTATCATTTGATACCATGGCTCAACTACTACAAAAGCCAAAAGAAGAAATACATCATGTTTTAAGGAGTAATTTTGATTGTCTTCGAAGTAATCAGAATACTTTCTTTCTTTAATTCCAAAAGAGTACAGGGTAAATTTATTTGCTTGCTAGCACTTCCAAGAAAAAGATCCTGTCAAGTTTCTTCCTTCAAGTACAAAATAATGTAACCTCTTCTATGACCCTAAAGCAAGAAATGGGTTTTGGTGATTAACTGGTTGGTTTGATGTAATCACTCATCCAACAAGACCAGTAAATGAATCAAATGTCATCTCTCTCAGGTAAAAGAATTCAGAGTACTGGCAACATCGTTGGTAGACAATGTAGTCCTTCATTATCTACGCTTAATGTACTGTTTTATAATGCTCTGTGACTTAACAGTACAACAAGCATTGACAGACAAAAAGCTTCTTCTGGTTACAACTATAAATTGATACATTTCTATTCAGCAATAACTATATCTCAAATTGACTACAGAAAGATAACAAGCAAGGAAAGAAGGAATAAAGAAAAGGAAGGGGGAAAGAAAGGGAGGGAGGGAAGGAGGAAAAAAGAGAGGAAAGAAGGAAGGAAGGGAGGGAGGGGGAGGGAAAGAAGAAAATAAATGTGCATCAAGCTATTTGTCACATTCTCAGCCCATAATATCATGTCCACAAAAAATTTCCCCTTAAAATTTATTTTCAGTCAACCTAATACTGACTCTGGTTCCCAGCTTACTTGGTTGAAGGGTAATCCAACCAGTACTGTTGAAACATTTCCCATCTTTCATTCCAGAATTGTGCAAAATACCGCAATCAAAATAGCACTAAGACTTTGGGGAGGTCCACCTGGTGACCACCCATCCATAGGGGAGCCCACTCAGACATCGTAATTATTTCAGTCCACATGGTCACTTCATTAAGGCTTGAAGCATGTGGTCCTTAGGCAAGGCTGGAATGCCCAGGAGATAGAAGCCATTTCCTGCTGTTGTATTGCCATCATTGCAAAGGTAGCCAAGATCCCTGAGCATAGGCACCCTTTCTTCTCAGGAGTTATAAACTTTCTTGCCCTCCCAATTTCTCAGAAGCTTTCTTCCCTGCTCACTTTATTTCTGACTGATGAACCTGTTTCCAACTCTCCCCCTTTGGGGACACTACCATCCTTTGTGAATTTAAGATTCTAAAAATATAAAGCTTAACAGAACAGAAAGAGCACATCAAATCTTCTTTTCAACAAACTATACTGTAAACATTCCAGAGGCGAGAAATTACAAAGCATGGCTGTAACTTTAAAATGAGGGTAAAGACTGAATAGTATTCCATTGTGCATATGTACCACATTTTAAAAATTCATTCAGATGTTGATGTACACTTAGGTTAATTCTATGTCTTGGCAATTGTGAATAGTGCTTCAATAAACATGGGAGTGCAGATATGTCTTTGACATACTGATTTCATTTGTTTTACCCAGTAGGGGGATTGTTAGATTATACGGGTAGTTTTATTTTTAATTTTTGATGAAATTTCGTACTGTTTTCCATAATGGCTGTACCAATTTGTATTCCCACCAACAGTGTACAAGAGTTAGTTCTCTGTTCTCCACATCCTTGCCAGCATTCATTGTTTTTTGTCTTTTTGATAATGGCCAGTTTAACTTAGGTGAGGCGATCTCTCCATGTGGTTTTACTTTGCATCTCCTAATAATTAGTGATGTTGAGTATTTTTTCATATACCCACTGGCCATTTGCATATCTTCTTTGGAGAAATGTCAATAGAATACTATTCATCCATTAAAAAGTATGAAATCTTGTCACTTGTAACAACATGGATGAACCTAGAGGATATTACATTAAGTAAAATAAGCCAACTACAGAAGGATAAATACTTCATGATCTCACTGATATGTGGAATCTTAAAAAGTTAGCAGAGGCTGGGGAGGGGAGGAGAAAAGGGAAGATAAGAAGAGGTTGATCAACAGGTACAAAGTTATATTGGATAGGAGGAAGAAGTTCTGGGGTTCTGTTGCACACCAGGATGACTATAGTTAACAGTAACATACTATATATTTCAAAATAGCCAGAAGAGAGAATTTTGAATGTTCTCATCACAAAGAAATGAAAAGTATTTGAAGTGATGGATATGCTAATTATCCTGATTTGATCATTATTCAAAAAAGTATACATGTGTTAAAACATCACGCTGCATCCCATAATATGTACAAATATATGCTAATTAAAAATAAAACTTGAATAAATGAGGGGGAAGGGAAAATAGGAGGAAAAATCCCAATTTAATATTTCCTTCTAGATTGTTATCCCAATTTTATCAGAAGGAAGAGAAGGGAAGTTTGGGTAACTTACTAAAGCTCTTCTACCAGCAAGTGGTAGAACCTAGGTAGAACCTTTTTTAATCAGTGCTTCTTGCAAACATATTCTAATTCATCACATCATTCAATTTTAAATGTTCTAAAAGTTAGTGTTTAACTCCAAAATGAAAACCTTGATTGATTTAATTACTAGTTAATATAATTAACTAGTTAATCAATCTAATTGTTTTCGAAATAGTTGTGGACTTCTCAGAAAAATATTGGGTGTTAAGCCCTCAATTATCTGTTAGAAATGTCTTTTAAATCTAAATGCTTCCATAAGTTATCATGGTAGAGCTTAAGATTCAAAATGGCAAGGATAATTAAATGTTTAAAAAAAAAATAGAAGCATCAAAAATATGAAGTCCCTGAACTCCTATTTATTACAACTTCTTGGTAGCAAAGTGGAACTTGGGGGGTCTTTTTCACTTGCAATGGGGGGTTCCAAGCTGCCTTAACCCTCCCTGAGACATTGATACACGAAACTAAGCCAGATGGCAGATTTCCTACCGTTAAATTTCTAAGAGCAAAGAATCAATATGTGAATCCTCTGCTTTTGCTCTGTATGTTCAAAGACTTGGGAAAGTTCCCAAGTACACGGGTTAGCTGAAGTCCAAATGCTATGTCAGAGAAAACCATGCATAAAGAATTGTTTAGCAACAAAGCTAATACAATAGAGTCATTTCTTATTTCTTTATAATTATGGGCCTGCTTGATGACCACAAGCACTGATTCCAGAACACAGAACTTCTCCAAAATTTGAACAATTGAAGTTCTGTTTATACATAGAATAAAAATTCTAGAAAAGAAATTAAGGGAACTTACAGATCATTAGATAATATAGTCTCTGTAAAATAAATAATGGCTTTGTTTTTAAACATTGTTACAGAAATTTAGTAGAGGTGTGTCATACATGCATTTAACTTACTAGAATTAGATATAAGCAAAAACAATTTTTTAAAAAAACGTTGTTGGCTTTGAACTTTAAATAAACCAGATCTTGCTGGTGACTTTAGGAGATTTTTCAAAGTATTTCTGGCAGTAATTTTTGCCATAAGTACTAAATTTTGAATCTAAACATCACATAATAGGATGCTGCTGCAAGGTTGTAGAACCAAAAATAATGGCTGGCTGTATGTTGGGATGACATTAAAAGACATGTAGAATAGCCTATGTAAATCTTACCTTATCGATAATTACATTAAATACAAATGGATTAAACACTAATAAAAAGGCAGAGATCAACACAATAAGTTTTTTAAAAGGCACAATTATATGCTGTATACAGAGATACACTTTAGATTCAGACAAAAACAGATTTAAAGTAAAAGGCATACAGTAACCAAAAGAGAACTAGAATGGCTATACTAATAAGAGACAAAATAGATTTTCATACAAAATTATTAATATAGACAAAGACATTTCATAACAATGAAAGAGTCTATCCATGATGGAGATATAATTATATATATATATGTACATAAAAAGAGCCTCCAAATACATAAAGTAAAAAATACACAGATTCAACAACAATTATTGGAGATTTTAATAACTGACTGTCAGTAATGGATAGAACAAGTAGGCAAAAGATCAACAAGGAAAAAGAATTGACTAACACTATAAATCTAACAAATCTAAAATAAAGAATAGAAAAACAAAACAATAGAGGAAATCAAATTAAGCAAAATTTGATTCTTTTTAAAGATTGAAAAAATTGGCACACTTTTTACTAGAATGACCAAGTCACGTGTTATATGATTTCATTTATACAAAACAGCTGAGATAGTCAAATCCATAGAGACAAAATACAGATTAGCAGTTGCCAGGAGCTGAGAGGAGGGAGAAATTGGAGTGACTGCTAATGGATACAGGGTTTCTTTTTTGCAGTGATGAAAGTGTTCTAAAGTTAGATAGTAATGATGATTGCAAAAACTCTGTGACTACACTAAAAACCACTGAATTGTATACTTTAAAATAGTGCATGAATTATGTATATGAATTTGTCTCAATAAAGTTATTAGGGTAAAGGAAAAAAAAGACATAATTAAAACAAAAATACAAGTCAAGACTGAGAGAAAATATTTGCACGTCATATTCCTTATCAAATAAAAGACTTGCATCCAGATTATATAAAGAACTCTTACAACCAAATAAGATAACCCATTTTTTAAAAAAATAGGTAAAAGACTTGAATATATACATCATCAAAGAAGTTGTTTGGATAGCTAATAAGCATATGAAAAAGTGCTCCACATGATTAGTCATTAGAAAAATGCAAATTAAAACTACGATGACATACCACTACCTACCCTTTATGTTCTATCCAGCTGAATCTGCAGCTGGAGTCACTCAAAAGCAGCAGCAGGGAAGTTCCCACACAGGAACTGTCCTGAGATGAGTTGATTGGAATTCCAAAGAAAGAAACCCTAAATGTCAGGGTGATTGGTCCAAAGCACTTATTAAGTGAACTTGCATATAGAGGGTTGCAGCAATCCGCATGACAGAAAACTAGAAAAGAGATATTCCATCTAAGGTATCTCCACAATGGGAGAGTCAGGTTATGGAGCTTATAAGAGGGCTTAAGAACTTTATTCAGGGCTGGGGTCACTTTTTATGTGTTTAGCAACATGTTTGATTTTCCAGTGTTTTGGACAACAACTTAAACAACTTTATTAGCGCCTGGGAACGTTCAAGGCCCCTGCTTGGGTTAAGCCTACAGGGAAAAACATTCAGCCGGCCAGGTCACAGAGTGATTAAGGTACTCTGTGTTTCTTGGTCAGGAAAGAGAAAGAAAGCAGGAGAACTGAGTGACCCTAAACTCTAGAATGGATATTTTCCAAAAGATAGACAATACTAAATGTTGGTAAAATGTGGAGAAACTGGAACTGTCACCCATTGTTGGTGGATATGTAAAATGGTATAACCACTTTGGAAAACAGTTGAAAGTTTCTTAAAACATTAACCATAAACTTACCACACAGCCCCGCAATTCCACTACTGGGAATCTGCCCAAGAGAAATTAAAACATTTGTCCATAAGAAAAGACTTGTACACAAAAGTTCCTAGCAACATTATTCATAACAATCTAAAACTGAAACAATCCAAATGGCCGTCACCTGGTGAATGGATAAACAAAATGTGATATATCCATACATTATAATACTATTCAGCAACAAAAGATAATGAAATACTGCTACAACAGAGCTGAACCTCAAAACCATTATGCTAAATGAAACAAGCCAGAAGCAAAAGACTACATGTTGTATGATTCTATTTTATATGAAATGTCCAGAAATGTCAAATCTATACAGAAAAAAATCAAATTAGTGGTTGACTTGGGCTGGGGAAGGGAGCAGAGATTGATTGGAAATGGCCTAAAAGAAAATTTTTGTGATGAACATATCCTAATACTGGACTATGGGAACTGTTACACAATACTGTAAATTAGTAAAAATCATTGAATACGATTCTTACAATGTGTGAATTTTGGGGTATGTAAATTATACTACAATATATGTAAACACATCTTAATAAGTAAAATTTATAAAATTATAATGTAAAAATAAGCAATGTAATGTAAAAAATATAAAAACTTAATATGTAAAAATTATAAACACCATCTCATCATGTAATGTACCCGCTTTGAAATTATTCAATGGCTTTCTGTTGCTCTTAGACAAATTTCAAAACCCTGCATAATCCAGCCACGGGTTATGCTTCCAGATTCATCTGACCCATCTTTTCTTTCTCACTGTACATCAGTCCCACTGGCTTTAATGGCTTTATCCTTTTCCTCAAAATTTCCTCCTGGCTTCTTTCTTCCTCAGATCTTTTTTTCTTTTTTTCTTTTCTAATTTTAAAGCTTTATTGAAGTATAATTGATATACAAAAAAAAAGCATATATTTAAGGTACACAACTTGATGAGTTTAGACATATGCATACACCCCAGTACCATCATCAAGCTATTAAACATGTCCATCACCTCCTCAATTTCCCTGCGTTCTTTTGTGAGGGAGGTTCCACACCCCCAACCCTGTAAGAATACTTAGCATGAGCTCTATCTTCTTAACATATTTTAAAGTATACAATGCCGTACTGTTAACTACAGGTACTATTTTTTCCTCAGGTTTTACAAATGTTCTGTCCCCTCTGCCTACGAAGTTCATCCCACCCCTCTTTGCCTAGTTCCTGCCTGTTCCTTTTATCTCTCATTAAGGCCATGTGTTCAGTGAGACCTTTCTGGCACCCTCGGCCTTCTAGTCAATTAAGCCCCTGCCATGTGTTCTAATATACCTTCCATATTTGTGTTCTTATACTACTTACCATAATTATAACTGTATAAATATTTATCTATAGGCAATGAGATAGAAAATATTGCTTCCCTAGTAATCTTTTAAAAATGTAAATCAAACCACATACCCTCCCTGAGTGAGACCTTCCTATTGTTTACCACTGCACTTAGACTAAAAGCTGAACTTGCTGTGACCTAAAGGCTCTTCTTATTTGGCCCCCAAGTCCTGCTCTGAGCTCATTTTACACCACTGTGCTCTATGATCTTTAAATTACAGCAACATTCGTCTTCTTGGTATTCTTTAACACTGCCATCACTTTTAGCTTATTCATAGCCTACTGTTCCATATGCCTGGTATGCTCTTTTTCTGCAAGGGTTCTTTCCCACTGCTCAACTAAAGTATTTTTGTGAGGCACCCTCCCCCAAGAAATGCACTTACATGCCACTCGTGCAGAAAAGGGTAGGTTATTCACTCCAGCTGGCCAGCGACCATCTCCCAAGGGGCAATCAAGAGCAGCCTCGGGCTTTGGTCCTGTAGGGTTTTTAAAGGCAAAAACTACATCCCATTGGCACACGGGTTTGTCCAGGTGCACAAAGCAAGCTAGGGAGCTAGGTCACAAAGGCCAAGAATGAGCCGCTCGAGTAGTCAACTATACAAGTTTTCCTTGTGTATGGTTCCTATTCCCATGTAATAATTCACTGTGTATGGCTCCTGTTTCTATGCAATTGTTTTTTTGTTTCTATGAAAAGGTCAACAGTTTCCCATGTAGAAGGGGGAGGGGTAGTCTGCAGGTCAGACAGGGGGCAAAATGGAGTTACTTAGGTTAAGCAAGCAATTTTGCAGAAGCAGATAGTGTACATTATGAGGGTGTAGGGAGCTCTATTTCAGTATCATCTTGTCAGAGACACCTTCCCTTTTCACCCTATGAAAGAGTCATCCCACCCAAACACTTCCCATCATGATCATATCACCCTCTTTATGTGTATATCAATTTCTTATGTTTCTATTGATATCAGGGCAGTGACTTTTTATCTCCCAATGCCTAGAACAATTTCTGTTACTTGGTGTACGTTCAACCAGTATTTGTCTAATTAATAAACATGTAAAGAAATGTCCTGGTCTTGTATTCTAGGCTCTATCTAGTATAATCTCTTGGTCTCCCAACTTTCACCTTGACAGCACTGGTTTAGTGATGTTTAGATTCTCAAACCATCGCAGAAAATGATCTCAATACATGATTGTTTTTATTCTATTTCCTAATTCTTCTTCCAATTCTTTTTTTCTTATACTTGGCACTTGGCTGCAGACACAGAAAACTTGGTTTTATCAATTGACCCATATTGCAATGCATAAAATAAGCAATTGTTTGACTGAGTCATTCAGTCTTAAGATGAATTCCAACATTTGGTCTCACATTCTATAACCCTCATCTGCCAGGGAAACACACCACAAACCTCATTTTTGGGAATTGTATTGGTTTCATTTCAGTTGCTGCCTTGGCAGTTGGCCATGGAGGTAACAAAAATGGAAAATGTAAGCAAACATCAAAAGTGCTCAATGTTTAAAAACTCAAAAGCACCATTTTCTAAAATGTAAAATGTTGTTATTGCAAACATCCATCCAGCCACGAGTGTCTGCACATATTTTAAAAATAAAGCCATAGTGTTTACCACAAATCTTATTTTAAACATGTGAAACTGGGCTACAACGATGAAAATGGACAGTCAGCTCCAGGCCTTTAAGCAAGGTTTCCAAATCCAACCTGTCCCTAGGAACTTTTTCCAGTCCTTCCCCAAAGTAAGCAGAAGAGATAGAAATGAAAGTGAGAGGACTTTTGCCCACGAGAATCTACAGTGTACTAATTCCAGAATTCCTTTTTTCTGTACCCTTTGGTTCTCCCCATATTGAGGTGAACAGTCCTCTTTCTTATCCTCTGTGATGGAGCTTGTTGCACCAAATTCAGATGCTTATGTCAACAAAGAGGTATTTGCACTACTATGTAATTTTGGTGCTATTAACAATAGCCAAGATATGAAATCAACCTAAGTCCTATCAACAGATGAATGGATAAAGAAAATGCATTACATATACACAATGGAATATTATTCAGTCATGAAAAACAATAACATACTGTCATTTACGACAACATGGATGAGCATAAAGGACGTGTAAGTTAAATAATACAGATTTTATTTGCCTTCTGTACATAAGAGGCAAAAGTTTAATCTTGTTAAAACTTTACTCAAACACCTCCAATTCAAACTCATTTTCTTCTGGATAATCAAACTGAGGGTTTCTTCTCTCCCTCTTTCTCTTAGGGGATTATCTAAATTTCTAAAAGAATTACTTGTTATCCTAATATGAAGAAACCAATTGCTCTCCTGATATCCATGGCTAGTATGTGTACTGCCCATTTTAATAGACAGAGGCAATAATTTCACTCAGGAAAAAATCTCAATCTCCACTACCCATCATTGTTAACTTGGGTCATGGCTCTACTTTCATTGGCATGAGTGAGCTCTAAGGCTCAGCTGTATTCTTCACCCAGGCTGAGGCTCACACTTCTCCCCTTAATCTCTGCTATGGGATCTTCTTCACCCATGAGAGACACATGGCAGGCACGTAGGTTCTGAACGCTTCTAGGTTTCATCTTTCACTCAAGTATATGGTGACTTTTCCTATTTCACCTTCATTTATTGATAGGCTGAATGCATTCTGTGTTTAGAATATTACAATTCTCTCCCAACTCCTTTCTGCATTTCCCCCTAATATATATCCTAATAAGCATATATTTCTTGTCCATTCTTCACAGTCTACTTGCGTTTGGCACAGCTGCTCAGGAAATCTCATTAAATTAAGGCTCACAGCCCAATTGTATTCGACTAGTAAAAAAATAAAATAAACGTAAGCATCCTTTTATGCTTGATTTTAAATTTTAAGTGTTGGGGCGTTTGCCTTCAGAGAAACTTTTATGATGCTCAGAGTGAACACATACCACTCTGCTCCTCTAAATGTGAGTCTTGCTAATGACAGGATTCTATTAGTTATAATGTTTTACTAGCAGATATTTATTTATTTTATAGACTAAAATTGATTTTTCCTTTGAGCCAGTCTCTGTCAGTGTCATGAGGTAGGGGGTTTGGCAAGAGGAGAGATTATATGTCCCCCATGGTGATAGGAGAAAAACTCTAATCCAAAACTAACCTAAAAACTTTGTTATTTCTCACCAGGAAACAAAAATAGAAATGCACTTGGAGGGAGACTGATCTGAGAGGTGCCTGGGATACCTTTGAGCTTCATATAAAGCAGAGGGCAGTCACAGACATAGTATGCACAGAAAAATAAGTGGTTTTATTTTTCTTAAGGGAAGAGGCAGTTTAAAATAGATTTTTTTTTGTATTCTTTTTCAAATATCGTGTGTTTCTTATGAAACGATTTCTTTTCTACATGAAAGCTGACATTCTCCAGCTCTGATGTTGTGGTTACAAAAATTCTGATATGGGGAAAACATTCTACTTCAGTCCAGAATTGAGCCATCTACATAGTTTGAATCATCCCACAGTAGCTTGCATCTCTGTGGGCACTAAGGAAAAAAGAGAAAAAGAAAAACTTTTCTTGACTAATTTTCCCTCCCCGCCCCCCAAAAAAGGAAAAAGACCACATAGTATTTATCTTCTCCTTTTTAAAAGTGGAACAAGTTACCCTTTGTAGATCCATATAACACCTAAAGGGTCTAAAACATTCTCCAAGCAACTTAAAGTGTACTATATTACAATCCTAACCAGAAATAAAATGCAATGTTGTTTGCATTTTATAAGTATTAAAATGAGTCATGAGAAGGGATACCTGCACTCACATGTTCATCACAGCTCTATTTGCAATAGCCAAGATATGGAACCAACCTAAATGTCCATCAACAGATGACTGGATAAGGAAAATGTGGTGTGTATATATACACAAGGGAATACTACTCAGCCATAAAAAAGAATGAAATTCTGCCATTTGCAACAACATGGACAAGCTTGGAGAAAATTAGGTTAAGTGAAATAAGCCAGACACAGAAACAGAAATATACATGTTGTCACTCATAAGTGCAGAGAGAAAGAGAAAGAGAGAGAGAGAGAGAGAGAGAGAGAGATCACTATAAAACATTGAACTTTCAGAAAAAGAGAACAGACCTATACTTACCAGAGGTGGGGGCGGGGGAGTTAGGGAGTAATCGGGTAAGGGACACAAAGAGTAATTACAATTTGTAATGATGAATATGCTAACAATATTGATCAGATCATCACATACTGTACACAAATACTGATAGTCAACTCTGTACCCCGTAAATATGTATAATCAATTATGTTTCAATTCAATATATAAATGTAAAAAAAAGGTGAATTGTTGGCTGAAAAGTTATACATTTGTAATTTTAACAAATATTATCAAAGTATTACCTAAAAAGTTTGTGGCAGTTTGCTCCCCTACAGCAATGTATGAGGGTACATATCCTATAGTCACTTGCCAGCTGTGATTTTTATTCCAAACAATGTATATTTGTTATGTCCCCTGCCCCCCAAAAAATGAGACATGGGGAAGAGATTTTAAGTCATACAAATATATTACAACCCATATTTATTAAATGTTTAATATGTGCCAAGTACTTTTCTAAATATCTCAAGTACAAAGCTCATTTAATCCACATCACAATCCTATAAGGTGACTAGTATTATTACCCTGTTCCCCACCCCCACCCCCTCCCGTCCCCTCCCATCCCCGCTTTTTTAAAGATGCACAGCATGTATAAAGCAGTTAAAGCAACTTGCTTAAGGTCACATAGACAACTGTAAATGTGGTATTGTGGGGATTTGAACTTAGGCAGGCTGAGTCCATTGTCAACATTCAACACTACTCATGATGCCTTTTTTATACATATGTAGTGAAGTTTCATCATTTAGCAAGCTAGAATCCAGCTCACATGTTAACTGGCATTCAGATATTTTGAATCTTTTAAATAAAAAATGAGGATTAAGTAGTGTTCTCTGGAATGGATAATGCAGAAAATTTTGAGGAAGCTAAACCAATTCTCAAAGATTTAAAATGCCTTCCAGCGGGTCTGGATGTTCACAAGACAAGTACTTGGTGTACCCGGTTAAAAATATATATACTAAGGTTCAAATATAACAGACATGAGCAATGTAGCTGGACATGCTACTTTCTGGTGATTATTCTTTATGAAAGAAACACAAGGTTTTGTTTTACTGAGGTGCTATTTATCCATTTTAAGGACATTTGTCAATTAAATCAGATGAAATATAAATGCATGTAAGAACGTATAGTAATCTAATGTTTCATACAATTTACTAAGTACCTTCCAGTAAGCATCTCAATTAAAGAAGAAAGGAAATGTATTTTTTTCTTTTTTTTACAGCTGAGGAAGCAGAGATCCAAAGAGATTAAATATCTCATTCAAGGTCACACAGTTGTGAAGTTACATGATTGTGACATAAATCAATCCCATTTCTCTTTCAACAATACATCTGGAATATTTGAGCACTTTGCCATTTACAGTGTTTTCATATATACATATCTACTGTATTCTTACCATAGCCCCAGGAGGTGATGATGTGTAGTGAACCTGAACTTCATATGGTGAATATGAATGTCAAAATCAGACTGCCTTGGTTCAAATTCTGACTCTATCACTTAGTATGTGACCTTAGACAAGGTACTTAACCTCTGTGTTTTAGTTTCTTCATCTCTAAAACAGAATTGTAATAATGTCTGTCTCACAGGGGAGAGGGAAGGATGTGCAAGTTTTAAGTAAGATACTACAAAAAAAACAATTGGAGCAGTGCCTGGTACGAGGTCATATACGTGTTTTACATTCAGTGTATGGTAGTACTTAAACAGAGAAAGGTTTATTGTGTCTGTTTTACAGATAAAAGAACTGTGTCTTCAAGTTAAATGACATGCCTAATTGAACTGGAATCTGAACTCAATTCTACTAACTCACAATCTATTTCTTTCTCACTGCATCAGCTGATATTAGGTACAAATCTAGCTTTTATTGAATTCTACTCAAGTTGGAGAATTATAGACAGGGGTTCTAAATCAGGTGTCCATCTGTGGACCTTAGGGTTTCTGAAAACCCTTAAAAATGATATGAAAAATGTGCCTTTGTATATTTTTCTAGAAAAGGGTTCTTAGCTGTCAACAGATTCATGAAAGAAGTCCAACACCCATAATGGTTAAGAGCCACCAATTTTGAAATAGTACAGAATAACATTTAGGATCCCAAACTCTGGAACTGCCTGGGTTCAAATCACAGGTCTAACACAACAGTTCTGTGACCATGGACAAGTTACTTCATTTCTTTATAAATTTATTTTCTCATCCATAAAAGAGGCATGATGATTTGTAAGGATTATATTAGTAAATACGTATAAAAACATTTAGAACACTCCTTGATACATAACAAGTTCTGTGTAAAGGTTGATATTATTACAATTGCCACGACCACGGAATGTTAAAAACCAACAGGAGTCCATCTGCTTGGAAAGGGAGTTATTTATATAGGTAATATCCATGAGAATCTGGCACTGTGTTTGGCCCAGTGCCATGGTATATAACTCACACCTCCTGGTTTGCACACCTTTTTGTAATCCCCTTTTCTAGAGTGGATTTATTGACTAACTTCTTCTAATAAATTGAAGAAAGCACAAGTGATAGGATATCACTTCTGAAATTAAGTTGGATATGCTCCCTCTCTTTTTGAGGGGAGGTCACCGAAGAGCGTAGGTCACAGAGCACAGGAAGCTCTGCGGACAGGTCCGTGTGAAGAGAAGCTGTAGGAGGCTTCCAACCAACAGTTGGAAAGGAAATGAGCCCTCAGTCCAACAGCTCTGAGGAAGGGAGGCCCACATGAACACGCCTGAAAGCAAATCCTCCTCAAGTCAAGTTTTCAAGTGAGACTTCAAACCCAGCCAACAGCTTGGCTGCAACCTCCTGAAGGAACTTAAGCCAGATCAACTCAGCTAAGCCAGGCCCAGATTTCTGACCCACAGAAAATATGAGATAACAAATATTCATTGTTTTAACCCACTAAATATGGGGGTGATTTGTTATGCAGTAATAGATAATTAATGCATGTGTCAAGTACCTTAGGGACATTATCTCATTTAGAACTTAGTCATCCCATAATGTAGGCATTGTTGTCCTGATTTACAGAGGAAGGCTGAAAAAATCAAAATACCAACCAGGCTGGTAGTGAATTATGTCTGACTTCAAAGCCCATGTTCTTTCTTAGCCAGGATATTAATTACTTTTGTAGACTCATGTTTGAGATTTCTTTTGATTTGTGTAAGTTTTGTTTTTAGTAACTAAAATAAGAAGTACTGAAGTTATTCAGGAATAGACTTCAATCTACTTTTTAAACATATTATTGGTCTTTAATCTAACCAAAACTTGGAAGGCTGAGTAACTTACACAGCAAGACACAAGGTTTTGCCAACATGTATTCTGTATGGAATAGGATCTCAGCTTTTTATAAACATCATATTATAGACCCCAAATCTGGCCTCTTCACAACAACTTTTACAATAGGAATGATGTTATGTCATTTATTTTTGGAACACAGTCTTTTAAAAAAAATTACTCATGCTACTTAAATTAATTCATGGCTTAGTTAATTCAAGTAAGATGGATAATTATCCACCACCCATTCACTCCCATCCTCAAATAGAGTTTGCCACCACAAGTTAGTGGTCTCTTGACTCCAGCCCCTTTGGATCTTGGTCCAGCAGTTTGTCAGTCCTGGGACAGTTAATGATTCATGCTAAACCATTAGAGAAAGCAACAGAACCCATTTAAACTTGCAGTCAAATTTGAAAGAGGAAACTAAAGAAGAGATACTTATGACTCCTCTAAAATGTAGCTCAGCTTTCACAAACCAATTCCTTGATAGAATTTTTTTCCTATGCCCTTTTGAAATAATTAGTGGCTTTAACTCAATGGAATATTAAAATTTGATCTCTGGTTATGTAGCAAATTGAGCACAAAATGAAAATCATTAATCCTACAGACAAAGATGTCAGTTGTCTTGGGCACAGAGACATTCCAGTGGAATATGTTATTAAAATGATTAAAAATATTTAAATTTTTCAGATATGTATATTTCTGTCTATCTGTCCTCTATGTAAGAATCAGCCTGGCAATATTAAAATTATCACTAATTTCAAAGTAGACATACATAGACATAAACACTTCTAGGATCACCAGTGCCCTAACTGAGTAACATAACCACAGTTTTTATTTGTTCATGTTTTTTTTTTTAGAGGTTGAGTTATTTGAGTGTTTTAAGTTACCTTAGACTAAATCATGGTAAATATACAGTATAAAAATAAGAAGATAAAAATCTAGATTTTTATACTGTTTGTACTATAAAAGTTTTTTTTTTAATTTAGTTTTATTATTTTAACAATTCATTTATGATGTACTATATTTGACTTTATTCATAGTATATGCTGAAGACTAAAACTGGTTTCTATGTATGTAGAGACCATGCATCCTGTGGGTATGATGAGTAAACAGTAGGGTTAGTCATAAAAATTAAACTCAGAAGAAGATCTATGTCGGGTAATAGTAAAATCATCAGTATTGATTATTAATGCTTATTGTTTTCGTTAAAACACTTTTGGGGGGATGAATTCAAACCAGGAATTTGCATAATCATTGCTATGATTATCTTTACTTCAATTTTCTTAAAAATACACTCTACAATTGTATGGGATGAAGTAGTAGAAAAACAGGTTAAAGATCAAGGGATTTGGGTCCTGCTTTGCAACAGTGTGGCTTATAAAGCAATTTTGGGAAAGTTGCTTTACCTCTCTGGACTTAATCTTCCTTATATATGAAATGTTCGGTTTGATCTTTAAGATGTCTCACAATATTAATGTTTTAGATTAAATAATCATGACCCAATCTACAGTACCTTAAAAGGTTCGTTCAGTAATTCAACCTCTAAAAAAAAAATTACGGTTATGCTGCTCCTTTAGGGCACTAGAAATTCAATAAGCACTTATTTCCAAATACAGTGGATTCTCATTGTTCATGGATTTCATATTTGTGAATTTACCTACTCACTAAAATTTACTTGAAACCCCAATATTAATACTTGCATTGCTTTCACAGGCATTCATGGACATGTACAGTGTGGCAAAAATTTAAGTCACCCGATGTGTATGCTCCCAGCTGGTCAAATAAGGCAAAGATCTACCTTCTTGTTTCAGCTCCCATACTGTAAACAAACTTCCTTTTTTCAGTCTATTTAGTGCCATGTTTTTGCATTTTTTACTTTTTGTTGGTGATTTTGCTGTTTAAAATGGCTCCAAAGAACAGTACTGAAGTACTATCTATTGTTTCTAAGCCCAGGGTTGCTGTGATATGCCTTACAGAGAAAACACATGTGTTAGATAAGTTTTGTTCAGGCACAGGTTATAGTGCTTTTGGCCATTCAACGTTAATGAATCAGCAATATGTATTAAATAAGGCATCTTTAAACAGAAACACACATAAAACTAAGGTATGTGTTGACAGTTTGATGAAAATGTTGTTACCAGAGACTCACAAGAACCCAGCACCGTATTTCCCCTGTGAGCTGGCAAAAAGTTCTTTCTAAACACTGTCTCTCTAAATAAAGTCTTTAGTAAATTTGTAATAGAATTTTATTTTCCTTGCAGTGTTCCAGGTGTTCACCAAAGTATTTGGTGTGACAATCATAATGTAAGGTCTAGCTAAATATTTAGAATTTCATCATTTCTTTTCTATTAATACTCCTCTCTGCTATTTTTGAACTTCATCTTTATTTTCCAACTTATTTCCACTTGAGTTGTATCTGGGCAGTTCAAAATTTTGTTTGATGTTATAACTGACTTCAAAAATGTTATTTTACAGGGTCCTTCACTTCCTATCATCCGATAAAACACCTCCTCTGAGTGCACATTTGGTCTGCTCAATATTCTGTCTCTGGGAATATAACAGCATCATTTTGACAGAAGCATATCTGAACATCTTAATAGACTGGAGAACATGCCTAGGAAATGGGATACAGATGTGGGAGCAATACAATTTCAAAGAATGAGCTTGCTTTTCCAATAAAAGACTGAAACCCTGTGATCTGAACCATCTGTGGACAGTTTCATAAACAGATATAATAAGGGTGAAAAAAAGAGAAGATTGTTTTTTATATTTCACTCCTTGTGTTAACAACAGATTGCTAGAGTTACTGCTTTCAAATTCTGCAAATATTGAAACTCTATTTCAAACCCATACAGGCAATGGGTTTTATAATAACTTGCAATTACAAGTTAAATAGGAAGAAATAAACCCTAAATGAAAATAAAGCAATCCATATGTGGTAGAATAATGCATTGGGATATTAATTTGTATTTTTTTCCTACTGCTGTAAATAATTTACACCTCTTTTTCTAAGAAAGATAGCAAAATTTTTTGTCTTCCCTTTTCTCAGAAATGGGAAAAAGTGCAAGAGTACCCAAAAGATCAGTGCAGACATTTGTTTTCAGAAGTCAAGGTTCATAAGAGACTATGGAAATGAATTATCTGAGAAGAGGGATTTCTGGGTTGGGAAAGGTAGCGAATTAGCCCTTGGAGGAGAAAGGTTTTGAGAGAGTTTTCCCAGAGAATGGGAGGGCAGGAGTCTTGGGGGTTCACAAGCAATGGGGAATGATGTGCTGCTGCTCCATCTTCTACAACCAGGGAGATGGCAAGTCTCAGATGAAAATGACAGCAAGGTATACCTAAAGAGGTCAGCGACTGGAGACCACAGCCCTTGGCCTCAGCAGAGATCTAAATGCTCCTTTGATGGAGGTGGACAAAGCATATGTAACAGCAAGGACCAGTATGTGCTACAGAACAGAAAGCTATTTTTCAAATATTGCTATTCTTACATTTTCCTAGGCTCCCCACAAAAGTGTTCTGTAACACTGCGGGGTGGCTATAGTTAACAACAGTTTGTTGCATAATTTCAAATAGCCAGAAAACAGGATTTTGAATGTTCCCAACACAAAGAAATGACAAATGTTTGAGTGATGGATAATGTTAATGAACTTGATTTGATCATTACATATGTATACATGTATTCAAATATCACACTGTACCCCATATATATGTACAACTATTCCATGTCAATTAAATTTTTTTTAAAAAGGAATCAATTTTTTTATCAGGCACAGAGGGTTTGTAGGTCATTGATCTGATTTAAAAGTTTTAAAGAAAAGTGAAATATTTTTCTCGCACTGCATCATAGATTGGATATTGCAGTGGAATCATAGACATAGATTATAGCCATATGTTAACTCATATAACCTTCATAACAATTCCACCCATTTTACAGATGAGGAAAGTGAGGCACAGAAAGGTCCAATAATTTGCCTAACATCACAGAGCTAGGAGATAGCAGAGCTGAGATTTGAACCCAAGCAGCATGGCTAGACACTCTGTGCTCCTGAATACTCTGCTATTCTGCCAATCCTTTCATGTTAATGTCAGGCCACATAACTATTTTTAGAAAGTGCTCTGCTACAAATTATTGTGCACATATTTTATCTCTCCTTAGCTCCTGGAAGGCTGGCATGCTTCTTATTCTTTATATGTCCCACAATGCCTGACACTGACCCTAGAATAATGTCACTCACATGAATATATAAAAATCAAACTGTCTCACAAAACAGACCTGAATATATACGTGTGCAGATATAGACACATAGACACTCTATTATATAGTCTTTAAAACATAGATGGTCAGGACTGACCAGATTAAATGCAATAAATGTCTGTATTAAATGCCCCAAACTATGCTAATCGCATATTAAAATATGTTCCCACTAGAGAATGCATTGGTATTTTCCATTATCTATTTTCTTCATGATTATATGAGCATAATAAAAATGGTCTTTAGATGGATTTTATAAATGCAGCTAGTAAACTGGCTCTGTAATTTATTTTGAATAGCATTTCAGAAGTATTTTGAGCAAGGAAGATGTGACTTTTAAAGAGCATGCCTTACCTAATGGGGTAGACTCTGTTGTGTACACCCAGATCCCTCTTCAGCAGACCTGAAGAACTTATGCCCCAGCTTCTGCAAGTGCTGCCCGCTGCTGGTCCTCCGTACTCAGCCTTCACCAGAAATTACTATCAACTGGAGCTAGCAAGGCCTGATTTCCCAGAGGCAGCCTGCAACCAATGACTGGTCAATGTGGGGATATAAAGGTCTGGCTCTCCTTGTTACAACATGGGACCCCTCTGGCAGGCCATCCTACTTTCCTAGCTCCCTGTGAGAGTCAGCTGGAGCTTTCATTGAAACTATATCAAAACCCAGCTTCTCCTTCTGCTTTCTTCCCTTTCCTTCCACAAGTGTTCATTCTGACAGGCCTCCAAATAAAGTTTCTCATGCTAATCTTCATGTCAGGGTCCCCTCCTTTTGGAAATCAAGCTGAGACACCTAATGTATCCAAATGAATGCTACATATGAAACTGAACTGACATCACCTTTGTCTCTCTGTAGGTGTGCTCAATACATTTTGTTCCAGCCTGTAGTATTTATGCAATTTAACCTAAAGGAAGCAGATAAATCATGCCCAAAGATTCAAGAAGCTTATCTTGCCCAGCTGTGATATGCAACATTAAAATGAGAAAATTCCTTTCTAAATCATTAGATCCTCAAATGATAGAATCCATCAATTCCAACTGTAGAAGCTAACATTGAGGGCTGATAAGGTGTCCGTTTCTGTTGCTTATAACAAAATACCTGAAACTGAGTGATTTATAAAGAAAATGAAATTTATTGCTTATAGTTCCTGAGGCTGAGAAGTCCAAAGTCCATCTAGTGGTGGTGACAGTGATCCAGGGGTCTCAGATTGCAAGATGGTAAAAGCAGAGAGAGAAGAGAGAGACAGACAATTCATGCTTCCCTTTTAAAGCCCTCAGAACCATACCCATGACCACCATTTTTAATCCATTCACTACTGCATGGTCCTACCATCCAATCACCTCTTCAAGGCTCCCCCTTTCAATGACCATTATAGGATTTACAACTCTCTTAACAGTCACAGTGGGGGCTAAGTTTCTTTTGTTTTTTTGTTTTTTTTTTTTTCAGAGGACTGGATTGCTCTTTAATTTTTTATTTTTGGGGGGGGGATATCAAGTGTTCACATGCATTATAATCTTTAATGGAAATAGCAGCCCTATTGAGTTGGTATTTATTCCAATATTTTTTTTTTAATTTTATTTTGTCGATATACATTGTGGTTGATTATTGTTGCCCCTTACCAAAACCTCCCTCCCACCTCCCTCTTCTCCCTCCCCCCCAGCAATGTCCTTTCTGTTTGCTTGTTGTATCAACTTCAAGTAATTGTAGTTGTTATATCTTCTCCCCCCCCCCGGTTTTGTGTGTGTGTGTGTGTGTGTGTGTGTGTGAATTTATATATTAATTTTTAGCTCCCACCAATAAGTGAGAACATGTGGTATTTCTCTTTCTGTGCCCGACTCGTTTCACTTAATATAATTCTCTCAAGGTCCATCCATGTTATTGCAAATGGCAGTATTTCATTCGTTTTTATAGCTGAGTAGTATTCCATTGTGTAGATGTACCACATTTTCCGTATCCACTCATCCGATGATGGACATTTGGGCTGGTTCCAACTCTTGGCTATTGTAAAGAGTGCTGTGATGAACATTGGGGAACAGGTATACCTTCGACTTGATGATTTCCATTTCTCTGGGTATATTCCCAGCAGTGGGATAGCTGGGTCATATGGTAGATCTATCTGCAATTGTTTGAGGAACATCCATACCATTTTCCATAGAGGCTGCACCATTTTGCAGTCCCACCAACAATGTATGAGAGTTCCTTTTTCTCCGCAACCTCGCCAGCATTTATCGTTCAAAGTCATTCGGATTTTAGCCATCCTAACT
Organism: Cynocephalus volans; assembly: GCF_027409185.1. Taxonomy (NCBI): domain Eukaryota; kingdom Metazoa; phylum Chordata; class Mammalia; order Dermoptera; family Cynocephalidae; genus Cynocephalus; species Cynocephalus volans. The sequence goes on from NC_084463.1 coordinate 129,104,388, forward strand.
GGGGTTAGATGGTATCTCAGTGTGGTTTTGATTTGCATTTCCCGGATGCTGAGTGATGTTGAGCATTTTTTTATATGTCTGTTGGCCATTTGTATATCTTCCTTAGAGAAATGCCTACTTAGCTCTTTTGCCCATTTTTTAACTGGGTTGCTTGTTTTCTTCTTGTAAAGTTGTTTGAGTTCCTTATATATTCTGGATATTAATCCTTTGTCAGATATGTATTTTGCAAATACAATAAAACTTCTTAAAGAAAACATAGGAGAAACACTTCAGGAAATAGGACTGGACACAGACTTCATGAATACAACCCCAAAAGCACAGACAACTAAAGGAAAAATAAACAAATGCGATTATATCAAACTAAAAAGCTTCTGCACAGCAAAAGAAACAATTAACAGAGTTAAAAGACAAACAACAGAGTGGGAGAAAATATTTGCAAAATATACATCTAAGTTTCTAATACATGAAACTTGAGGTGCACAATTCAAGCTTCAGTGAGTTTTGGGGAGACATAATTCAATCCACTACATTCTGCTCCTGGCCCCCCAAAACTTATGTCCTTTTCACATGCTTCATCTCCAAAGTCTTAACTTTTTTCAATTCAAAAGTCTAAAGTTCAAAATGCCATCTGTGAAATTCAAAACAAGTTATCTACTTCCAAGATACAATGGTGGGACAAACATAGGGTACATATTCCCATTTCAAAAGGGAGAAATAGGCCAAAAGAAAGGGGTAACAGGTTCCAAACAAGTCCAAAACCCAGCAGGGTAGGCAGTAAATGTCAAAGCTGGTGAATCGTGTACCATGAGTCCATGTTTGACCTCCTCTGCATGCTGGTGTGGGGGTTGGGACCCCAATTCCTCAGGCAGTTCCACTCCTATGACTTTCCTGATATCAGGCCATGCTTCAGCTCTGGTATCTCCACAGGTCTTGGGTTGCCATGGCTGCCCCACTCTCAGGGCTCTACTAGGCATGGCACTGATGGAGTTTCTCTGCCGCAATTCTGACCCTACATTTCCAGTCGACATTGCTCTAGCAAAGCTTGTCTGTGATGAATCCGCTCCTGTGACAGATCTCTTCCTGGGCCCCCAGACTTTTCCGCACATCTTTTGAAATCAAGGTGGAGGTTCCCAAGCCTTCACAGCTCTGGCATTCTGAAGGTCTGCAAACTTAACACCATGTAGAGGCTGCCAAGGCTCCTGGCTTGTATTTTCTAAAGCTGTGGGTCCAGCCACACCTGGGGCCAATTTAGCCATGGCTGGAGCAGCCAAAGCAGCTGGAGTGCTGGTGCTGGAACACCTTCCTCAGGTGGCCCTGGGCAGCAAGCCATGGAGGGTGCCTCAGGCCTGTTCCCTGAGACCACTCTGTCTCCCTAGGCTTTTAGGACTGAAATGGAAGGGTTGGACCCAGAGGCTTCTGCAGTGCCTTCAGGGCCCTTTTCCCCTTCTCTTGATAATCCCTTTCTTTTGTACTAATCTTCTTAGCACCATTGGATTTTTCTTCTGAAAATGCTCTCTGCTTCTCTGCCAAATGGCCAGGCTGCAAATTTTCCAAATCCTTATGCTCTGCTTCCCTTTTAAATTCTGGCTTTATATCATGTCTTTGCCACCATAACTCGCAGTAGGCTTTTAGAAGTAACCATGCAGTTTCCTGAATGTTTTGTTGCTTAGAAATTTCTTCCACCAAATACTCTGGTTCACAACTCCTAAGTTCAAACTTCCACAGAGTCCTAGGACATGAACACAATGCAGCCAAGTTCCTTGCCAGTTCACAGCAAGGTTGACCTTTGCTCCCATTTCTGAAAAACTCCTTATTTCTATCTGAGACCTCCTTAGAATGGTCTTTACAGTCCATATTTCTATCAGTATTCTGCTCACACCACGTAATCAGTCTCTAAGACATTCCACTTTCCTTCATCTCTTTGTCTTCTTCTGAGTCCACGAAACTCCTCCAACCTTTGCCAAATACTCAGTTCCAAAGCTGCTTCCACATTTTCAAATATTTGTTATAAGCAACACCCTACTTCTCTCGTACCAATTTCCTGTATAAGTCCATTTCTGTTGCTTATAATAAAATGCCCGAAATATTTATAAAGAAAATGAAATTTATTGCTTACAGTTTCTGAGGCTGGGAAGTCCAAAGTCCCTCTGGTGGTGGTGACAGTGACCCAGGGGTCTCACACGTTGCAAAATGGTAAAAGCAGAGAGAGAAGAGAGAGACAGACACTTCATGCTCCCTTTTTAAAGCCCTCAGAACCACACCTATGACCACCGTTTTTAATCCATTCACTACTGCATGATCTTACAATCCAATCACCTCTTCAAGGCTTTACCTTTCAATTACCATAATAGGATTTCCCATCCTCTTAACCATCACAGTGGGGGCTAAGTTTCTAATACCTAAAACTTGAGGGACACAATTCAAGCTTCGTTGAGTTTGGGGAGATATCATTCAATCCACTACACAAGTAGTATGCCAAGTGCTTTACATGTATTATTTCATTTAAGCTTCATAATGACCATATGAGGTAGATACTATCATCATTTTATTTTTCAGTGAGGCTTACATGAATAGTTAAATAACTTTCTCAAGGTTATGTGGTGACATGGCTTTCTTTCTACAGCCTTATAACTCTGCTATATTGCCTCACCCATATGCATAATAACAAAGAACTACAAAGAATTCAGTAATGTATTTAAATTACTTTCTTTTGTATTTATCATAAAAACAGCATCTGAATTCACTTGAAATATAGTAATACATAAGTACTGTTTTTATTCAGCATGCAGACAATTTTCAGAGTGCATATGCCATCACAAACTTCTTTCAAAAACTCTGTACCTTTCATGGGGTCATCTACTCTCAACTCAAAAGTCAGTGACCATTGTCCTAAAGAGTTTATAGACCCTTCCCTTTCAGTGCTCCTGATGTTTCAGGTTACAGACTCTCCCTTCCTACGCATGAAAAAAATACACATAAAATAGAAAAAAGCAGAAAAAAAATGGAAAAAGTTCAAAAGTGACAAAGTCTATCAAGCAGTAGCCCAAGGGAGGAAGTAGGAAATTTTGGTATGGCTTGTGCAGATTCTAACATGGACTATCATTATTGTCCCTTGAGAGCCGTCTTGGGGAAAGAAGATGAGTACTCCACATCTCAAGGTTTTTATTAATACATGTAATTTGAAAAGAAGTCGACTAAAGGAATAAGTAAGAAAGCAGAAAAAAGAGTCTAGACAAATTCTTCAGAGTAATGCTTTGCCGAATGATGAGGAAGCGGAAGCAAGGTAACACCACCAGGGACAATTTTCCAGAGTTACATTTTGAAATGAGTGAATTAACTGAAGCCTTAGTGGATTCTACCAGAAAAACAGGACATACCTCCAAACAAGGAAAATAAACCACATTACAGCATATTTGACAATATCTCAGAAGAGAGAGCAAATACTAAGTGGTTTAATTTAATGTCAGAGCAAACTGCAATGTAAGGAACTGGTAATCTGTTCCCCTTCTCTTCCCTTGCCTCAACTGTAAGGTAAAAAGAAAAGCAAAAGAGAGAGAGGGAGTGAGGGAGGGAGGGAGAGAGGGAGAGGGAGACGAAGGAAGAAAGGGAGGGAGGGAGGAGGGAGGGAGAGAGGGAGGGAGGGAAGGAAGGAAGGAAGGAAGGAAGGAAGGAAGGAAGGAAGGAAGGAAGGAAGGAAGGAAGGAAGGAAGGAAGGAAGGAAGGAAGGAAGGAAGGAAAAGAAATCACTTTGATGCAATAGCTCAGGTAGTGGGGAGTGCAGAAGGTATGGGGGTGGTGGGAAGAAGAATACTCCTTGATATGACTGGAAGGAAGTCACAGGTAATTTACCTAGGTTACATAAGAGCAAATGAAGATCTTGGCAGAGCTACCCATGGTAAGCATGAGTAAATAAAAATGAATACAATTGCATGAATATAAATCTTCTATTGTAAAAAATGATGAATGAAGAATCCAGTCTGGAAGAAACCATAATTCAAGTGAAGTGAGAATATTCTCTTTGAATGTACTGCACTCTACAGAAGAGCACAATAAGAAACCATGCATAATAAAAACAAGAGCTCAAAGGTGAGATAACTAACAATGTGATTAAAAAGGAAATTACAAAGATAATAAAGGAATTATAAACATCAAGGAACAGAAAAAGCTGGACTGAAAAACAAATAATTGTTAAAGAGGAAGGATTTGAATTAATCATATTAAATGCAGAAGAAAGGGGAGAAGAGAACAAATCAGGAAGAAGATACTATATAGGTAAGACAGGCAATGACAATTTTAACATTAGGAAATTTGTTTTGCTCAAGCAGAGAAACCAAAAAGTGGAATAAAAAGTATATTTGAAGTTATAATACAAATGATGCTCAGAAATCATACTCTTCCCCAGTGTATCTAATGCACCTCACTATCCCACTGAACTTGGTTAATTATCTTATTTCTCCTTTCTCCTCAGACTTCTGTTACCAGCTCTTACAAGCTCACACATCTCAGTGACTGTGCTTCCTATTAAAAAAAAAAAAAAGGAAGTTATAATAATACAAACCCCAAACTCCCTCCCTGTGATAGGTTAGGTAAAGGGCATAAAGAAATATTAAGCTTTGCAAAAATGAATACGCTAATAATAAATTTAAAAATTAATAAAAATAATAATAAACAAACAAAAGAATCTGGAAAAAAATTAAGTTATAATACAAACAAACAAAAAAAAAAAACAAAAAAACCTAACCTGAAACCAAGAATTGGATAGGCAGTCAGAAAAGGTCCAGTATGTTCAGAGAAATACAAAAGAAAATTATCAACCTAAGATACATTTTGATTAAGTTTTTGAACATCCAGAATATAGAAAGATTTCTTCAAATATACAGGCGGGATTAAAAAAAAGAAAAGAAAAGAAAAGCACCAAAATAATCAGTGTGCCCTTACTCCACAGAAATATTAAATTCCAGAGATAATAAGTACCTACAATGTTTGAGAGATGTGACCCAAAAGTAATTATCCAGCTAAGTAATCATTCAAGTATAGAGGTTTTTGGCAGACATTTTCAATCACAAGAGAACACAAGGTATAAAGAACTCAAGAATCCTTCTTGGCTGGAGGGGGAGGGAGTGGGGGAAGTAGAGGACTATAATTTTTGAGTTTGGACAACTAAAAGGTGAGTGGAATATTTCTTTTTTTTTTTTTTTTTTTTTTTTTAATTTTATTTTGTCGATATACATTGTAGCTGATTAATGCTCCCCATCACCAAAACCTCCCTCCCTTCTCCGTCCCCCCCCTCCCCCCCAACAATGTCCTTTCTGTTTGCTTGTCGTATCAACTTCAAGTAATTGTGGTTGTTATATCTTCTTCCCTACCCCCCCTCCCCCCCAACAATGTCCTTTCTGTTTGCTTGTCGTATCAACTTCAAGTAATTGTGGTTGTTATATCTTCTTCCCTCCCCCCCCCGATTTGTGTGTGTGTGTGTGTGTGTGTGTGTGTGTGAATTTATATATTAATGTTTAGCTCCCTCCAATAAGTGAGAACATGTGGTATTTCTCTTTCTCTGCCTGACTTGTTTCACTTAATATAATTCTCTCAAGGTCCATCCATGTTGTTGCAAATGGCAGTATTTCATTCGTTTTTATAGCTGAGTAGTATTCCATCGTGTATATGTACCACATTTTCCGTATCCACTCATCTGATGATGGGCATTTGGGCTGGTTCCAACTCTTGGCTATTGTAAAGAGTGCTGCGATGAACATTGGGGAACAGGTATACCTTCGACTTGATGATTTCCATTCCTCTGGGTATATTCCCAACAGTGGGATGGCTGGGTCGTATGGTAGATCTATTTGCAATTGTTTAAGGAACCTCCATACCATTTTCCATAGAGGCTGCACCATTTTGCAGTCCCACCAACAATGTATGAGAGTTCCTTTTTCTCCGCAGCCTCGCCAGCATTTATCGTTCATAGTCTTTTGGATTTTAGCCATCCTAACTGGGGTTAGATGGTATCTCAATGTGGTTTTGATTTGCATTTCCCGGATGCTGAGTGATGTTGAGCATTTTTTCATATGTCTGTTGGCCATTTGGATATCTTCCTTAGAGAAATGCCTACTTAGCTCTTTTGCCCATTTTTTAATTGGGTTGCTTGTTTTCTTCTTGTAAAGTTGTTTGAGTTCCTTATATATTCTGGATATTAATCCTTTGTCAGATGTATATTTTGCAAATATTTTCTCCCACTCTGTTGGTTGTCTTTTAACTCTTTTAATTGTTTCTTTTGCTGTGCAGAAGCTTTTTAGTTTGATATAATCCCATTTGTTTATTTTTCCTTTGGTTGCCCGTGCTTTTGGGGTCGTATTCATGAAGTCTGTGCCCAGTCCTATTTCCTGAAGTGTTTCCCCTATGTTTTCTTTAAGAAGTTTTATTGTCTCAGGGTGTATATTTAAATCCTTAATCCATTTTGAGTTGATTTTAGTATACGGTGAGAGGTATGGATCTAGTTTCATTCTCCTGCATATCGATATCCAGTTATCCCAACACCACTTGCTGAAGAGGCAGTCCCTTCCCCAGTGAATAGGCTTGGTGCCTTTGTCAAAGATCAGATGGAAGTAAGTGTGTGGGTTGATTTCTGGATTCTCTATTCTATTCCATTGGTCAGTGTGTCTGTTTTTATGCCAGTACCATACTGTTTTGGTTATTATAGCTTTGTAGTATAGCTTAAAGTCAGGTAGTGTTATGCCTCCAGCTTTATTTTTTTTGCTGAGCATTGCTTTGGCTATTCGTGGTCTTTTATTGTTCCATATAAATGTCTGAATAGTTTTTTCCATTTCTGAGAAAAATGTCTTTGGAATTTTGATGGGGATTGCATTGAATTTGTATATCACTTTGGGTAGTATGGACATTTTCACTATGTTGATTCTTCCAATCCAAAAGCATGGAATATCTTTCCATCTTCTTGTATCCTCTCTAATTTCTCTCAGCAGTGGTTTGTAGTTCTCATTATAGAGATTTTTCACCTCCTTGGTTAACTCAATTCCTAAGTATTTTATTTTTTTGGTGGCTATTGTAAATGGGCAGGCTTTCTTGATTTCTCCTTCTGCATGTTCACTATTGGAGAAAAGAAATGCTACTGATTTTTGTGTGTTGATTTTGTATCCTGCTACTGTGCTGAAATCATTTATCAATTCCAACAGTTTTTTTGTAGAGGTTTTAGGCTGTTCGATATATAGGATCATGTCATCTGCAAACAGGGACAGTTTGACTTCATCTTTTCCAATCTGGATGCCCTTTATTTCCTTCTCTTCTCTGATTGCTCTGGCTAGTACTTCCAACACTATGTTGAATAGGAGTGGTGAGAGTGGGCATCCTTGTCTAGTGCCTGTTCTTAAAGGAAAAGCTTTCAGCTTTTCCCCATTCAGGATGATATTGGCAGTGGGTTTGTCATATATGGCTTTAATTATGTTGAGATACTTTCCCTCTATACCTAACTTATAGAGGGTCTTTGTCATGAATGAGTGCTGAACTTTATCAAATGCTTTTTCAGCATCTATAGAGATGATCATATGGTCCTGGTGTTTGAGTTTATTAATATGGTGTATCACATTTATTGATTTGCGTATGTTGAACCAACCTTGCATCCCTGGGATGAATCCCATTTGATCATGATGAATAATTTTTCGTATGTGTTGCTGTATTCTGTTTGCTAGTATTTTAGTGAGGATTTTTGCATCTATATTCATCAAGGATATCGGCCTGTAGTTTTCTTTTTTGGTTATATCTTTACCTGGTTTTGGTATCAGGATGATGTTTGCTTCATAGAATGAGTTTGGGAGATTTGCGTCCGTTTCAATCTTTTGGAATAGTTTGTAAAGAATCGGTGTCAATTCCTCTTTGAATGTTTGGTAAAATTCTGCTGTGAATCCATCTGGTCCTGGGCTTTTCTTTGTTGGGAGCCTTCTGATAACAGCTTCAATCTCCTTTATTGTTATTGGTCTGTTCAAATTTTCTACGTCTTCACGGTTCAGTTTTGGGAGCTTGTGTGTGTCCAGAAATTTATCCATTTCCTCCAGATTTTCAAATTTGTTGGCGTATAGTTGTTTATAGTAGTCTCGAATGATTCCTTGTATTTCAGATGAATCAGTTGTAATATCGCCTTTTTCATTTCTAATTTTTGTTATTTGAGTCTTCTCTCTTCTTTTTTTTGTTAGCCATGCTAATGGTTTGTCAATTTTATTTATCTTTTCAAAAAACCAACTTTTTGATTCGTTGATCTTTTGAATTGTTTTTTGGTTTTCAATTTCATTCAGTTCTGCTCTGATCTTAATGATTTCTTTCCGTCTGCTAACTTTAGGATTGGATTGTTCTTGTTTTTCTAGTTCTTTAAGGTGAAGTGTTAGGTTGTTCACTTGCCATCTTTCCATTCTTCTGAAGTGAGCATTTAATGCAATAAATTTTCCCCTCAATACTGCTTTTGCAGTATCCCACAGGTTTTGGTATGATGTATCATTGTTTTCATTAGTTTCAATAAATTTTTTTGATTTCCTGCTTGATTTCTTCTTGGACCCATATGTCATTAAGTAGAATGCTGTTTAATTTCCATGTGTTTGCATAGTTTCCAGAGTTTTGTTTGTTATTAATTTCTAGTTTTAATCCATTGTGGTCTGAGAAGATACATGGGATAATTCCAATTTTTTTGAATTTATTGAGACTTGATTTGTGACCTAATATGTGATCTATCCTGGAGAATGATCCATGTGCTGATGAGAAGAATGAATATTCTGAGGTTGTTGGGTGGAATGTTCTGTAGATATCTGCCAATTCCAATTGGTCTAGAGTCTTGTTTAGATCTTGTGTTTCTCTACTGATTCTTTGCCTAGATGATCTGTCTAATATTGACAGTGGAGTGTTCAGGTCCCCTGCTATTATGGTATTAGTGTCTATTTCCTTCTTTAGGTCTAATAGAGTTTGTTTTATAAATCTGGCTGCTCCAACATTGGGTGCGTACATATTTATGATTGTTATGTCTTCTTGATGGATCCGTCCTTTTATCATTAAGTAGTGTCCCTCATTGTCTCTTTTTATGGTTTTTAGTTTAAAGTCTATTTTGTCAGATATAAGAATAGCCACTCCTGCTCGTTTTTCTTTTCTGTTTGCATGGTAAATCTTTTTCCATCCTTTCACTCTTAGTCTGTGTGAATCTTTATGGGTGAGGTGGGTCTCTTGTAGGCAGCATATAGTTGGGTCCTGCTTTTTGATCCAGTCAGCCAGTCTGTGTCTTTTAATTGGGGAATTTAAGCCTTTAACATTAAGAGTTGTTATTGAAAGGTGTTGATTTATTCCTAGCATTTTATTGGTTGTTTGGTTGTCTTAGGTGTCTTTTGTTCCTTGCTTTCTGATTTACTGTTTGGTTTCTTTGTTTGTTGGTTCCTTAGGTTGTAGATAGTGTTTTTGTTAGCTTGTTTTCTCTTCATGAATGCCATTTTTATTGTACTAGCGGGTTTAGATTTTTCTTAGGTTTTTATGGCAGTGGTAGTTATTTTTCGGGAACCAAACCCAGTACTCCCTTGAGGATTTCTTGTAAGGGTGGTCTTGTGGTAGTGAACTCCCGCAGTTTTTGTTTGTCTGAGAAATATACTATTTGCCCCTCATTTCGGAAGGATAGCCTTGCAGGGTAGAGTATTCTTGGCTGGCAATCTTTGTCTTTTAGTATTTTGAAAATATCATCCCATTCCTTTCTAGCTTTTAGGGTTTGTGATGAGAAGTCTGATGTTAACCTGATTGGGGCTCCCTTATAGGTGATTTGACGCTTCTCTCTTGCAGCTTTTAAGATTCTCTCTTTGTCTCTGAGTTTTGCCAATTTGACTATGACATGTCTTGGAGAAGGCCTTTTTGGGTTGAATACGTTTGGAGATCGTTGAGCTTCCTGGATCTGAAGATTTGTGATTTTTCCTATACCTGGGAAGTTTTCTGCCACTATTTTGTTGAATATGTTTTCAATGGAATCTCCATTTTCCTCCCCTTCTGGAATACCCATGACTCGGATATTTGAGCGCTTGAGGTTGTCTGATATCTCTCTCAGATTTTCTTCCATGTCCTTGATTCTTTTTTCTTTCTTTTTGTCTGCTTGTGTTATTTCAAACAGCCCATCTTCAAGTTCAGAGGTTCTCTCTTCAACTTCGACAAGCCTGCTGGTTAAACTCTCCGTTGTGTTTTTTATTTCGCTGAATAATCTCTTCAGTTCAGCAAGTTCTGCTACATTTTTTTTCAGGACATTGATTTCCTTGTATATTTCCTCTTTCAGATCCTGTATACTTTTCCTCATTTCATCATGATGTCTAGCTGAGTTTTCTTGTATCTCATTCAGTTTCCTTAGAATTATCACTCGAAATTCCTTGTCAGTTATTTCAAGGGCTTCTTGTTCTATAGGATCTAGAGTATGAGATTTATTAACTTTTGGTGGTGTACTTTCTTGATTTTTTGTATTTCTGGTGTCTTTTTTTTGGTATTTATTCATTGTGGCAGGGGGTTTCACAGTCCACCGGTTTGAGACTAATGACTAACTAGGATGTTGCTGTGGTTGCTAATTTGGTATGGCTCCCGCCGTGACTGCTCAGTTGGCCTCTAGTGTCGTGTGTGTGTGGTTGCCTCGGGTCTTGGGCTTCTCCGGGGATCCACCTTTCTGGTCATCTTGTACTCTGCTGGGCTGGTGGATCACGTACCACAGGGTGTGTGATCTCTGTTGAGCTTTCACTTTCTGTACAGGACTTCTCCCCGTTCCGTGTGCTCTGGCCCAGGCTGTTAGATCGTGCAGTGGCGACCCCACCGGGTGTGTGGTTTCTGTCGAGTCTCCCCCGTCTGTGCACACTGTGCTGGGCTGGGGCGTGTCTTCTGCACCCCTCGTCTATCAGCTGGGCCTTCAAGACCCTGCTCAGCACCGCCTCGCCCAGGAAGTCTATCAGGTTTCTGCTAGGCACAGACAACCGGTCTCTCTGGGTGCCTTTGTAGCACTGTGTAGATCTTTCTCGGGTCTTGTTCACCTTTGTATCCCCCCGGTATAAACCGAGTCTAGTGCCTGCCTGCAGCCTGCTCTCCGGCAGGTTCAAGCGGACCTGGGAACTCTCCTACCACACTATTCCCAACCAGAAATTCGTTAGGCTTTTTTCCAAACTGGTGGTCGCAGAGATGTTATCTGCCTCCCAGTAACAGGAAGTTTACCGGGGCTGGAGTCCAGGGTGTGGTGGAGTGACAGTCGGCCCGCCCGTACTTTCTAGCCCTCCCAACACTGGTCGGGACGCCCCACACCCCCAGCCCCGCCAGAGAACCGCGGAGGGAGTGGGAGAGGAGGCCGGCCCGCAGGGTCCGGAAAGCCCTGCGCCAGGCCAAGCAAATGGGCTCAGTGATGGCCGAGCAGGGCGGAGCTGCCCGCACCTGGGAAAATGGAGGCAGCACCGGGGCAGTGAGTGGCCTGGTGGTGCAGGCGGGAGCCGCGTGGGCCAGGGATCACTCACAGTGCTGTGCCAGGTCGGGCGCTCGCTCTGTCTCTGGTTTGTTGCCTTCCGTGTTCTCGGCGCTGCCGCCTCGGGCTGTTCAGTCGCGGCGCCGCTCGGGCGCTCCCAGGAATCTTCTTTAATGCCGGCCTGAAACCTCGAGTCCTGAATAGGGCAGCTGGCCGCCTTCAGTGCGGCCCCAGCCTCCGGGATCCTGGCTGCATCCACAGCAGCCCTGGCGCCGTGTTCCCTGTTTCAAGACTCGCTTTTGCAGCTAAGAATCAGTTCTTTTCCTGCTCCACACTTCAAAGCTGTTGCCTGTAAATGAGGCAGCCTCTCCTGCCGGGGGCAAAGTGGCGTTGAGCCCCCACGACCGGCCAGCAGCAGCAGTCCTCCCTTAAGAGATGGCCAGAGGAAGGTCCACAAGTTTCCCGGCTGCCTGAGGCCCAGTGGCCACCTTTTCCACCTCAGCTACTCCGCGCCAGCCGCCGCAGCCGCCGCCATCTTGAAACCCGTGAGTGGAATTTTTCTAATGAAAGTATTAACGAAATGAACAGTAGAGCAATGTATATGAGGGTACTTCAAAAACTTTGTGGAAAAATAGAATTAAAATATAGTATAAATCTTTTCATGAACTTTTTGAAGTACCCTCATATAAAGTCTAAAGGGAAAAAAAATTATGACCCAAGAACTTTATATCCAGCCTAGCTGTTCTTTAAGTAGGAAAACAACTTACAAATATTCTTAGATGTTAAAGAAAAAAAAAATCAAGGAATTCAACATCTCTGAATTTTCATGAAAAATCTTTAAATAATCAAATGCAGCAAACCGAGAACTGAATCAAAATAAAGAATTAGAAAATGGAAGAACGTAGTGAAGTATTGGAAGTAAGAAATGGATTCATTTAAATATAAAAATAAATCTTAATGACTGTGGAAATTATGGCCATACTATGTAGCAGTTAAGAATTCAGACTGCGATGTCAGATTAAAATGGGTTTGAAATCTGCCTCCACTGCTTATTGTGTGTTGGACAATTTATTCAACCTCTCAGTGCCTGCATTTTTTTTTTTAATCTATAAGACAGAATAATAATAGCACTGAGCTTAACGGATTCTGGTGAGCATTAAATATATATGTAAAGAGCGTGACTGAAACCAATAAATATAGGGTGTTCTACACCAGGAATGAGTAAGGCCCAATTCTATGGACCTAAGGTTAAAGAAGAAGAAAGGAAGGGAAAAAAGAAGGAAGGAGGAAGGAAGGAAGAAAGACTTATAATAGTGCTTAGAATCTATAGATTTCAATAAATGTCAGCCATTGATATTTTTATATAAAAAATGTAAATATTACCATTTTTGACAAAGCAAATATGTAATATAAATAACCAATGTAAGTATGTGAGAGAAAATGGAGGTGGAAGAAATGTAACTATAAATTTTTTCTATTCTTGATAGTAGATAGAAATTCAGTAATATTTAAACTTGAAATCTAGAATTCAAAAACAGAACTGCCAAATCTTATTTTTTCAGAGTATTTTTACTTTCCTTTAGATGAATCTACTGGGAACTAATATATGTTTGGAAAGAAATAGTTATTGGATGCTCAACTGTTTCTTCATTCTCATTTCAGTTTATTTTTATTTGTTATAATAAAGTAAATGTAACATATTTAACTTAAAATATAATGTATTCCAGGATGTCATTTTATAAAAATCATTTCCAGTCATTTATCTACCCATTCATTCTTCTATCTGCAGGCACAAATAAATATCTGCTAATATGTTCATGTAGGGGTGATGGTGGTTATCTTTGGGTGGTGAGATTTTTTTCTTCCTTGTATTGCTTGAAGTTTTAAAAATAATGATTGTGTATCATTTTAATACAAATAATAAAGCTTTTCTTATGTAAAAATTATAAAAACCACCACCCAAATGAGAATGAGAACAGGCTGTTTATTCAGAGCTTGCTGTAGCAAGGGATTCAGCCATCCTCAGTTGCATTTTGGCAGAGATTCAAAGGCAGGCAGAAGAGTGGGAAAGCTTGATAGTGGGAAAAGGAAAAGCTTTGGGTTTGCCCTGATTGGGGTCTGTTGGCATGGGGAAGGTGTAGGCAGACTAACTAGAAGTGGGGAATCCTACATAACTGCTTAGGGGTACATATTTGGCTTTCTCTAGTTGTTCCTAAATTTGAAAAAGGGAACTAAAATTAGGAAAACTGTCAGTTATTAATTAAGTCCTGGCCATCTGGGGCTTATCATCACAGAAGTTATCATTTGGCTTCTTGGGCTAGTTGCTAGAGATAGTGCTCTGGCATCTTATAAGTCTGACCTACAGATAGTATGCCTTCCTGGGATGGTTACTATAGATAATGAATGGGTTGGTTTCCCCTGCCGGTTGGTGCATATTGTGAGTCAAAGTTCCATTTTTTTTTTTTATATCTGGCCATTGTCTGTTTATATATTTTTGTCTGCCACTTAAAACAAACAAATAAATAATAACAACAACAAATCAAATCATGTGAACAATTCTTACACTATTCTTGAGGTTCGGTTGAGGGGTTTCAGAGATTTGCATAGTGATGGGGGAATCAATTAGTCCCAACTCACTGTTTTCTTTTTCGTTATAAATATATATATATATGTACAATTATATATATATATATATGCTTTGAGGGTTTTTTCCTACAACTTTAAGAAAATACTCCTTGATTACAAAAGTTGGAGAACATTCAATTATATCCCGTTCATCTGAGATATTCCAAGAAAATACTGCAATTTGGCATAGGTGGCAACACAATACACAGCCCAGTTTAGTGAAAAGGCTTGTTGTGTGACTTGGGGCAGTTGACCAAACCTCATTTTCCTAATCTCTAAAATGGCAAAAAGAAGGAATAATGTTTATTACTGCATCTTAAGTATAATAAAGGTCTAACCTCAAGAAAAAATTTAAGCATTTTTAACATGAAGAACACTGTACAAGGAAATTATTGTCTTTTTAATGTAATGTACTTGATGTGTTTTTCATTTCTAACTGGAATAGCTATGTTGCTATACAAAAAATATGTGATCCAATCTTGATACTCTACTTATGTTTATAAAATAGTCCTTATACACGGTTTGGCTTTCCGTGATTTACCTTTCCAGGGTTTCAGTTACGCATGGTCAACTGTGGTCTGAAAATATTACATGGAAAATTCCAGAAATAAACAATTCATACGTTTTAAACTGCATGCCCTTCTGAGTAGCATGATGAAATCCTGTGCTGACCCGCTCAGGACGTGAATCACCCCTTTGTCCGACATGTCCACACTGTAGATGCTGCCCAACCACTGGTCACTTAGTAGCTGTCCCTGATACCAGATCACCTGTTGAGGTGTTGCAGTGCTTGTGCTCAAGTAACCCTTATCTTACTCAATAATAGTCTCAAAGCACAAAAGTAGTGATGCTGGCAGTTAAGATATGCCAAGGGGCCAGAATGTGATTCTTTAAAGTGAAAAGGTGAAAGTTCTTAAAAAGGAAGGGAAAAAAAATTTTTGTATGCTGAGGTTGCTAAAATCTACAGTAGGAACAAATCTTCCATCTGTGAAATTGTGAAGAAGGAAAAAGAAATTCATGCTAGTTTTGCTTCACACCTTAAACTGCAAAAGTTACAGCCACAGTCATTCACTGCACTTGGTCTCCTCACGTAGGCACATCATCACAAGAAGGGTAAGTACATTACAATAAGATGTTCTGAGAGGCCACATAACTTTTACTACAGGATATTGTTATAATTGTTCTATTCTATTATCAGTTATTACTGTTAATCTCTTACTGTGTCTAGTTTATAAATTAAACTTTATTATATATGTCTATGTAAAGGAAAAAACCTAGTATATATAGAGAGTTCATTCGTATCCACAGTTTCAGGTATTCACTGAGCGTCTTGGAACATACCCCCCACTCTTAAGGGAGGACTGAAGACTACTGTACTTATTTTAGTCTATGTTATATTTGATTTAATCATGATGAGAGTATTCCTAACTGAAAAGCACAAATTAATATACCTTTGATTCTTAATAAAGCTGGATGCTGATCTTATCTACAGATAGTTTTTCTTTAAAATGATTTCTCTTATTTCTCTCACTTTGGATATCATTTTGAGCCCGTGCTACAACTCATCAAATTTCTTTCTTTATTTGGGCAATGGAAATGCAGTCTAGAGTTCATTCATCTTCAGCACCAGAAATATATAAAAGTTGAAACTAGTTACAAATACGTTATTTATTCCTACGTAAGCTATAACCTAATGCATCAGAACAGTAGTGGGTTACAGTGGCTAATACATAGAGTTTGGGGTTAAACAGACTAGAATTTTAATTTTGCTCTTCATTCTTTTGTATGACCTGGGAGCTGTTACCTACTTAACTGATATAAGTTTCAGTTTTTTGAATCTCTAAAATGGGGAATAATAACACCCTTTGCTTGGCTAATGTCATTAGAGGTGTCTAGTCCAACTAAAAAAGCTATACAATTTCCTCTGTAATTACATGATGTAGTTGCTCTGAGCAAAAGGTTACTGTGTCTCCCCCATCAATTAAGACTATCAGTCACACTTGATTAATTTAGCCCACTTCAATGCATTCAGCATCTGGTATATTTACAAAGCGAGCACCTTCATACCCAGCAGATGTGCTGCATTGGGCAAGAGTAAAATAAATGTCAGGAGACTGTCAATACTTGAAGGCATTGTTATCTAATCAAATGTCTACTATTGTCAAACAGGGGGCTGGACTCGGAAAGTCTAAAAACGTTGTTGTTGTTGTTTAGGTTTAATGCATCTAAACCTAGAATTAGACTCAAATCATTTCTCATTTTAAAAATTAGTACATATGATTGTGAATGATTTTATTTCCTTTGTTGAAAGATTCTCTATTCCAAAAATTATGAAATGAGCATGTACTACTTTTATGTACTAAAATAGTATCAAAGAAAAAAGAAAAAAATGTCAGCACATTGAGTCTTATGACACAAAATGTTTGTATGTAGATTGCTACTCTCTACAAAACAGAGCCTCAAGCCTCATTTTGCAAACAGTGACAGGCCCCCTTTATCCTGAGATTGGAAAAGGGAAAAAGCTGAGCAGAAGCAACTTGTCACAAAATGTTCTTGGGAATCAGAGGTGCAAACTAGGGCTTAGGCCAGGCAAAGTTATCCATGAAGCAAAATACCACATCCAAAGTCATTTCATTTTTCTTTATCATAAACTAATTCAAATATTTTGTCCTTCTCATACCTTCTTATTAGTGGGCATTTTTGTAATGAGCATATCACAAGATTATTTGATTGTTATTCATTAGTCAAGGGAAAATACATTCTCCAACTGTCTGTGTTGCTTATCAAGAGCCCCACTAGCCACTGCTGTGATTTAGTTTCAATTTCAGAAAAATTGTCTGATCTTGACATTTTAAGGTATCTTCCCAATTCAAAATAACCTCCATTCTTTTAGAACTTTTACTCTCATTTGTTCAACCTCCCTCTTTACAGGTGATTGAAACAGGGCTCAAATTTCCCCTTCCAGGATTCGATTTTGATTCACAGTAATCCAGATGGTTTGTTCATGTGGCTAGAACTGAGATGATATAATCTCTGGATCAGGGAGATGGCATTGTTTATTGTAAAACCATAGAGGGAGGGAGGGAGGGAGAGAGGAAGAGAGAGAGAGACAGAGAGAGAGAGAGAGAGAGAGAAATTAAACACATGTTCTTTGGGTTCCCGATGGTTCGGCAGTCCCGGAAGCCTGCCCCTTCTGAAGTCTTTTGTTCCTCTTTCCCTCAGTCTCTTGGTCTCCGTTGCAATTGTCCTTCTCTTTCTTTGTGGCTCAAACTAACCTTACTCATCAGTGTTAAAATTCTTTAATTTGTCCTTCATTTGTCCTCGGTCCTTACTTACTGGGGATTGTAGTATTTGACTTGTACTTTCAGTTGTTCAGAAAAATTACCTAATGGCATGAGTCATGAAAGGGTATCTCACACAATCACCTTAAAAATCACCCCCTTTTCCTTGACCAGTTTTCCAGGACAGAAATGGGAACTGTATTTTGCTTTTCCATCAACTTGTGGCAGGTATCCTATCAATCTGGGAGAGCCTTCAGAAAGTTATGGAATGTTACTTTTCCTCATGAGTGTTGATCATAAGTTCTGATTTTCCTAAGAGGGCCTGCACATAACTGGAATCCTCAATGGCCTGACCTTCCTCAAAAGTCCTTATATGCATATATTAGAATCCCCAAAGGAACTTGCAGAAGAAGCCCACACCAAGGTCCTTTGTTACAAATCAAAGAAAGTTTCTATCTGTTCCATTTGACAAGTGGTTATTTTGAGATAGCTTCACTTAAACCTGCCATTCCTCTGTCCCCCATTTAAGTATCATTGGATTCTAATGTCTGCCTGCAAATAGAGATCTGAGAGGTAGCAGCTTCCTTGCCCAAATCATTTTCTGCCTCTGGATCTAAGATTTCTCATCTGTAAAATTAGGAGATTGGACCAGCTATTCTCTATGGATTCTCTCTATTTCATAATTCTAAGAATTTCTACCTATGGAAGAAAATAATCAAGGAAAATAATTCCCATACTCCACATTTAAAACACATAGAAAGAAATTAAAAAATAATATATTTTAAATATATTATATATATTATGTATATCTGTAATTACTCTGATTTTTCAGGTCTTAAAATACAAAATTAGTTTTATTTAAAGTAGTAGCATAGTGTGGAGAAATGATCCAGAAGTTTTAGTCTTACAGACTTGGATTTGATATCTAGTTCTAATATTTACTCTCTCTCTGCAAAATCGGGCATAGTACTTCACCTTCCTTGCTTTACACATCTGTAAAATAGAACAAATGACACTGAGTTTACAGAACAATTTGAAGATTCATGAGATCATAACTATAAGAACTTAGCATAATACATGATGAATATTAATACAGATTATAATGATTACAGTAATATTAACATTGCCTAGAGTTTATAAAAATTTCAAATGCTATATTTTTTTAAGATCACACATCATAGCTCGGCTGTGCAAATTATTGCACTGCATCATTCGTAAAAATCATTTGATGCTGCAGAACGGGGAGACAGAGAGAGCTGACCTCCCTAAAAAACTTTTCCATATCTCTCCTTCCATGTCTATGCTCATATTCAGAAAAAGGAAATGAAAGCATTGGAAAGCCAAAGAGAAAATAATAGTTTCTTTACTTTTATCAGTTCACATATGCAGCATTTTTTCAAAATTAAAGTCAGCATTTCAGTATATGTGTTTGATTTCTAATGACCTTATGGCAGAAGTAATGTTCTCTGTTCATGAAGAAAAGGGTTCATCTAACAAGATTATGCTCATCCCTCTAGACCAGTTTTATATTAACTCCTAATGGCTTCAAATATAACAAGATTTTAATGATAAGGTCAACATTAGAAAATCTATTTTCCTGATGATTTTCATGAACTGGTTGGGAGCAAAATATTCAATGTTTTTAATATTACTCTAAAGCAGATTATTATTTGCTTCATGATCGTTGAAACTTTTAAGGATTATTGGTTGATTTCCTTGGGAAGAACTCTTTTTACTGAGGTTCACGTAGTGAAACAGAAACCATTCTAGGTCTCATAAACAGAAGTTGTTTTCAGGAACTTGTTACTAGGTGATGAAAGAGCTTAAAACCAATTAGGTTACAGGGAGGCAATCCATAGATTAGGAACAGCAGGAAGACACTACCAGTCCTAGGAGTAAAAGGCCTCTGGAAATAAGTGAATTCCAGTAGGCAGACCCAACCATAGAGCCAAACCACAGCAAGCATTTTCACAAGGGAGCTAGAACCCCAGAGGAGATTGAGTCGCTGCTGGAGATGCCAACAGAATCGGGGAGGGCAAGGGTAAGAGATTCCCTCTTCCTCCTACTCTACAATCTACTCCCAGTGTCTTCAATGGTTAAACTCATTATCCTAGGAAAATGTAGTTCTCTGAAAAAGAGTAGAGAAAGATCTGAGAATGGATCTGAGAACACAAAGGGATTTAGTTGACCATCCCAAGTTAATCTAAAGTTTTAAGTTCCTGGAGAACATGGAGAGCATCTGGTTTCCAAGTATACACCCACCACTAACTCAGCACAAGGATATATTTAATATCTATTGACTAAATGAGTCATTGAGTAAGTGAGTTGTGTCAGACACCTCATAGGCTCTAATCAGATCTTCTCAAGCACTTCTGTCTCTAGAACCCTTGACCATGTGTTTTACCCCTGCTGCCACACCAACTGGCGTTAGCAGGCACAACTCAACAATGTGTCTTGTCTCCCATCTTCCACTCCAGGGTAACCCATTCAGTGCCTACATATGCACAACCTATGGATTAATGCTCCATGGGCGGATAAATTTGTCTCTCTTCCTCCCACGAGTGGACTATCCTGAAGTGACCTTCAAGAAAATGATCCCATGATATCAAGTAATCAGTTGCTCTTGATACCAAAAGGTGGCATCCTTGGTAGCAACCCTCCTACTTATGCTCCCATCTTTCTTTCTTACGTCCTTTCCAATTTTCCTGTCTTCTGCTTCCCAGGGATGGCACTCCCTCATTACGCAGTAGCACATAAACTTTTATATCAGTCTTTGCTATCTGGGGGAACTCAGGCTGAAGCACTGGTAAAATTCAGAAGCAGCACAGAGTTAGAAGTCAAGAGCTATGGGTTTAAGTCTGAGCACCACCTTGAACTAGCCATATGACCTTTAGCAAATTCTTTAGCCACTCAAAACCTGAATTTCATTCATTTATTCATGAACATTTATTGAACATTTATTCATTTATTCATGAACATTTATTGGTCTGAGCCAAGCATCATGCTAGGTGCTAGGATACAAGTTGGAAAAGAATGTGGTTCAGTTCTCAAAAACTTTGCATGTTAAAGAATTATAGAGAGGTAAATGAATAATATTGTCCTTACCTGTAAGATAAGAATGTCCTCTATAACTCAACCAGTCAGCAATTCAAAACTTAGACTTGGGACATTTCATAAGTGTCTCAAGTTATTAAATATCTGATATTTCTATCTGAGCTAAATACTATCATTACATAGACTAGCTTGAATTCTAAATAGCAGTTGCCCACAAAATATATTCTCCCTATACTATTTAAAAATTACAAAATTCCAAGTTGTATCTAAAACAACACTTTGCGATTTATCTTAATGAAATAATCAGGGATGTGTGCAAAGATGCATAACACGGATGTTTATAACAAAACATTTTGTAAATAAATGACATTGGAAACAACATAAATGTCCAATGTAGGCTAAATAAGTTATATAACATCCTTGTGATGGAATTCTAATTAATCTCTAAAATTTATATAGCTGTTAATTTGTGGCATAGAAAGATCATGGGAGAGATGTTTAAGTGGGAAATACTTATATTTTAAACCAGTACGTAAAATATGTCATCTCTGTAAAAAAAAATACGTATATACACACAAATCTAGAAGAAAACACAAGAAAATGTTCATATTAGTTGTCTTTGGATGGTGGTTTACCTGCATATTCCAATTTTTCTACTATAAAAATACACTTCTGAGCATAAAGGCATAACAAAACTTAAATAAAGAAATTGAAGTACTCTAATGGTCAATCCACCCACCCAGGCACCACTAAGCAACAAATTATTATTTTTCATACCACATGCTTTCTTTTTTTATAAAATACCGGTGATATTGAATATTTTCTCCATGTTAAAAAAAAAATTAATAAACAAAAGAGAAATTCCCTTCCCTATTATTTCACATTAAAGCTTCATTTTTATGAAGAAGGTGTACAGCTTAACAATTTTGATGTCTCTTGGCGCTTATTATATTGAGATTCACCCGGAATAGTAAATTAACTTTTAGTAAATCATAACCTGGGGAAGAGGAAGAGAGCCTACAGTATTGAGAACACATTTTGAAATCAAAGTCCTGGTTTCAGATCCTAGCTCTTCACCTACCAGCTATGTGAACTTTCACCTCAGTTTCTTTGAATGAAAAATGAAAGTAATCAGACCTAGAAAACAATTTGTGAAGCTGGAATGGAATAATGTCTAGGAAAGGCCTGGCATAGAAACTGTTGCAAAAAGGAAAAGGTTCTATGAATAAAAGTTAGCTCCTTTCCCTCTATTACCACCCCAAAGTCCATAAAGAAATAGTTATAAATAAAAAAGAAGTACACATTATACATTTGAATTTATCCTTCTTTTCTAGTTCCCTGGATCTTTTTTAACATTTTTAAGTATTAAAACATTTTAAAATATTTTTAACATTTTTTAACATTTTTATTTATTTATTTATTATTTTTTATTTATTTATTTTTTAAGATGATCGGTAAGGGGATCTTAACCCTTGACTTGGTGTTGTCAGCACCACACTACCCAGTGAGCTAACTGGCCATTCCTGTATGGGATCTGAACCCGTGGCCTTGGTGTTATCAGCACCACACTCTCCCGAGTGAGCCACAGGTCGGCCCTGAACATTTCTTAACATTTTAAAATTCAAGCTAGTCTGTATAATGATACTGTTTAGCTCAGGACAGAAATATCAGATCTTTAAAAATTTGAGACACTCATGAAATGTCCCAAGTCTAAGTTTTGAAAAAAAAGAAGAAAAATACCAGTGGAAGTCTGAAATGTCTTTATATCTACAAATATTGCAATTACCCAAATTTATTTCTGAGTGGTCCCAATTTAAAACAAATCTTTGGTTTACATTTTACAAATTGAAAGACTATTTATATATTTTTCATTTAGGGAAGGGAAAATATTATCTTTCATAAGATCAATTTCACTGTGATGTACTTTTTTGTGTCAGGAAATTCATTTTTAGAATTTGTTCATATTGCTGCTAAAGTATGCAGTTAAATGATTCTCAATCCACTATAATGCATCAAGTTCTAACGAAATGAATCTAAGTATAAAAATTAGATCTCTTTTCCTGTCATATTCATACCATTTATCTATGTGGAACATTAAAAAAAAAAAGAAAAAAGAAAGCTATGTTTTCTTTTTTTTTTTTTTTTTTGTCTTTTTTGTGACCGGCACTCAGCCATTGAGTGCACCGGCCCTTCCTATATAGGATCCGAACCCGCGGCGGGAGCGTCACTGCGCTCCCAGCGCCGCACTCTCCTGAGTGCGCCACGGGCTCGGCCAGAAAGCTACGTTTTCTAATAAAGTTCAAAGTGCCCCAGAGAAATGAATTTGTTCTTATCATAATTTCTTATGTAAATTGGCCATTTATCCAGAGAAAAATAAGCAATTGGGTGAGCACTGGAATTGATATTGATATGAATACAGATACAGATATATCCTAAATTTACTATTTCGGGAAGCCTCTCAATATAGTCTGGATTTTCCTGTTTCATCTCCTTGTCCTAGGTGCCTTCCTGGGAGCAACAGAACAGCTCTTCCTCCTGGCCTAGAACCATATTCATAGGGAAATTTCAACCTATGGTTGGATGAGCAACACATAAAGAGCTGGAAAAGAGAGACAGAGAGGATATAATAATAAGGACAAAAGCAAAACAAAAGTCAGGACAATCTTGAGTTGATCCACCCTATTCCTTTCCTGAAACATGAAACATCTAATGAAAGAGTGACATGGACCATTGCCTTTCCCTGAAATCCAGAAAGGACTGAAACTGGGCTAATAAGTAGCAACGTCACACACACTGGTGCACAGTGCCAGTCTTGTGTCACATTAACATCCCAGGATCCTCACAGAGAGGCCTCTTAGGAGAATTGTATTATTGGACTGAAGGAAACAAAATTGGGTATGGTACTGGGTCACGGTCCCTTGTGGTACAGGCTGTATTTTTTTTTTCTTGGCATTTAGGAGAATCACACATTTTTAAAGTATTTAATTTCATATTTCTTCATTTTTCTTATGTAAGGGTTATTTTGGAATGACCAAGCCCCTAAGCATCAATCCTATCTCTATTCTCAATTTGATGTTTCAAATCACCTTAAGAAATAAATTCAACTGTTTAGAGTTCTGTCAGACACTAAAGTCATAAAAGAAAGCTATGAAAGAGTTAAATCACTCTCACTTCTCCAGCAGATCAGTATTTTTGTGTTTTCTGACCTGAAGAAAACCAAAAGTAAGTAAAAGAGGGTAGAAAAGAGAATGACAGTATCAGTTCTTGGGCACAATTATATATCACACAAATCAAGCTGTGAGTGAAAGAGAATTGAGGGGTGGAGGAGCTGAATGAGCAGGAATATGGGTCAGAATATTGATGATACAACTTATGATCACATCCGGTGAGTGACATGACAAAGCCAGTTGAGCTCCAGACAAACACAGAAAGTGTGTTTTCACAGAAGGTGGGTGAGGGCTTAGATCTAAACAGTAGGTAGCTCAGACCCTGCTGGGTCACTCAGAGACATCTGTCTGAAAACAAGGCAAGGCACAGAAGGCATGGGGGCCTGGAATTCACTCTGACAAGATGAAAACAAGGAAACAGTCACTCTTCATCTGTCTGAAGTAGAGAGAAGTGCACCCTCCACTAGCTGAAATGCAGGGTGGGGCACCCTCCAATACATGGCAGAGAAGGCAGGGCACCCCTTGGCTGCCTGAAGTAAGGACAGGGTTTTACCCTAGGTGCCAGTGTCCAGAGGGAAATGCTCAAGGGACACCAGCTGAAGGGAGAGGACAGCAAGTGCCTGTCCCTTCGTAAAAGGCCAGCTGCAGTCTTGCACAGGTGTCTCTGAAATTAACTCCACAGCACACCTCACAATTGCTTCTTAAGAAATGATACTCTATGCCTCCTTTCTTTTGCTCAGTATCTTAAACTTTCTACTTTACTCCTTTGGCTTCTGATTTCTAACTCTGGAGTTCCAGGATTTTTGACAACTCTGCCTCCACCTGGCACTGTCTATCAGATGCAGTTTCCACCCTCCAGACCCAGGCCCTCAGGATTGACTCAGCCTCTTTTAATCATACTTGCTCCCTTAGGAGCCCCTTCCACAAGCAGGATTGGCCAGTGGGCAGTCTTTTAGTGATGTTCTTCAAGCGTTTGTGCTTTAAACCTTTGAATGGGAACAACCAAGACTAATTTCCAGACTCTGTTGATGAATGGGGCTAAGGTAGCCTCCTAGACGTCCCTCAAATCAGTTCTCTGTTCTCCTTCCCCACTATGTAGTTCAAGCTCCATAATACCTTTCGTTTATTAGTCCAACAGTCTCCCATCTCTTCTCCATCTCTCCAGCTTCACACAGCACTTCCACAGATCTACTTTACGTAATATGATGAGATAATTTTCCTGAAATAAATCCTGACCACATCATTGCTCTGCCAAAAATTCATCAATGACTTCCCTTGCTCCAGAATAAAGTTTAGATATGTTAATAATACTTACTGGTTCCTTCATGATCTCCTGTCTGTTTCTTCAATGTCTTCTCTCTCTGCTCTTCCTCACCTCAGCAATGTGGATGAACCCTGTCACATGTCTGCCTTCACCCAGAGGGATGCACCCAGTGAACTCAACATCACCTAAACGGTGCTGTTCCAGTTGTTCAGATAAACAAGGAAAAAGATGGGATGGTGCCATCGTGGAAAGTTGTCAAGTAGGGTATGTGCTCATCTGCTTCCCAGGATTTATCTGACATATGATGAATTCTGACATATGGAACACAGTGTTAGGAATATGCTTCCAAGTACAATATTTATATATGTGCCTTGCAGATTTCAGTTTCTACCACAAAAAGTAACTCAGAGAAATGCATGAATAGGAATAGAAAAAAATCCAGGTGCCAAGGTAAATTTCTCAGTCTACTTTCAAATTGCAGTGACAGAATCCAGAAAATGGTCCCCAGTTCACTGACTTCAGTGTGATGGGCTCTGAAAAGCCAGTTTGGAAACTGGACAGAAAAAAAAAATGTTACCTGTATTCCCCTGCCATTCCACACTCACAGAGTGAATGTCATTTGAACATAAGCATCATACACTTAGTGATGATGCTTGGTAATTTTGCATTCAAAGTTGGAAATACTAGTGAGATTCATTTATTCAACATACAGAAAATATTTATTGAGTATCTACCATATAGTGGGTATTATCCTAGGCCCTAAGGAAACAGCAATGAAAACATACATTAAAATGCTTATCTTCATAGAACTTAAATCTCAGTACAGGATTGGAGGAATAAATATTGTTAAAATGTCCATACAACCCAAAGAAATCTACAGATTTAATGCAATCCCTATCAAACTACCATGGACATTCTTCACAGAAATAGAACAAAAAATTCTAAAGATTGTATGGAACCACAAAATACCCCAAATAACCAAAGCAATCCTGAGCAAAAAGAACTAAGCTAGAGGTCTCACACTAACTGACTTTAAAATATGTTAAAAAGCTATAGTAATCAAAACAGCATGGTACTGGCACAAAAACAGACACACAGACCAATGGAATATAATAGAGAATGCAGAAATAAATCCACATTATCTACAGTCACCTGATATTTAACAAAGGCAGCAGGAACATAATTGGGAAAGGACAGTATATTCAATAAATGGTAGTGGGAAAAATGGATATCCACATGCATAAGAATAAACTAGACTCCTATCTCTCACTATATGCAAAAAACAACTCAAAATGGATTAAAAATTTAAATGTAACACCTGAAACTATGAATCTACTAGTAAATAATATAGGTGCAATGATTCAGGACATAGGTCTGGGCAAAGATTTTATAAATAAGACCTCAAAAGCACAGGCAATAAAAGCAAAAATAAACAAATGGGATTATATGAAATTAAAAAGCTTCAGCACAGCAAAGGAAACAGTCAACAAAGTGAAGAGACAACATCCAGAATGGAAGAAAATATTTGCAAACTATAGGAGGGTACTTCAAAAAGTTCATGAAAAGATTCATATTATCTTTCAGTCCTATTTTTCCACAAACTTTTTAAAGTACCCTTGTATAGCCATCAAGGGATTAACATCCAGAATATACAAGGAATTCAACTCAACAGCAAAAACAAATCACATTTAAAAATGGGCAAATGAGCTGAATAGACATATTTCAAAAGATGTACAAATGGCCAACAAGTATACAAAAAAATGCTCAACATCACTAATCATTCAAGGAAATGCAAATCAAAACCACAATGAGTTATAGTCTCACCTCAGTTAAAATGTCTATTATTATTGAAAATACAAAAAATAACAAAGGCTGGCAAGAATGTGGAGAAAAGAGAACTCTCATACACTGTTGGTTAGGATGCAAATTAGTATAGCCATTATGGAAAATGGTATGGAAGTTTCTTTAAAAACTACAAATAGAACTTTAAAAACTACAAATTCAGCAATCCCACTATTGGATATACAAGTACTTCAAAAAGTTTGTGGAAAAATAGAATCAAAAAATAATGCAAATCTTTCCACAAACTTTGTGAAGTACTCTCATATACCCAAAGGATGGAACTCAGTATGTTGAAGGGATACCTGCACCCCCATGTTTACTGTAGCACTATTCACAATAGCAAAGAAATGAAATCAACATAACTCTCCATCAACAGGTGATTAGATAATAAAAATGTGATATGTAGAAACTAAAAAAGTTGATCTTATAGAAGTAGAGAGTAGAATAGTGGTCCCTAGAGGCTGGGAAGGGAAGAGGAAGAGGTTGCTCAGCAGATGCAAAAGTACAGCTAGATAAGAGGAATAAGTTCTAATGTTCTGTAGCACTGTGGGGTAACTCCCTTCAGTATCTACCTACTTTTCCTCACTTCCCAGTGCCTTCAGGAAGTGTGTGTGTGTGTGTGTGTGTGTGTGTGTGTGTGTGTGTGTGTGTGTGTGTGTGCGTGTATGTATATATTTAAATATACATATATATATTATTTTTTTTTTTCAAAGTTCCATTTGTTATCTACAGTAGATTTGGTCTGAAATGACCAACTGCCAGGCTGGCAATACCGGAAATGGTGAGAAAGTAGTAAAAATCTGCATGTATTTGAGGTCACGGCAAAAGGACTAGCAAAGGGTTCGGATTTGGGTTGTGAAGGAAAGGGAGGAGTCATGGATGACTTCAAGATTTTCAGCTGGAGAAATGAGATGGAAGGAGTAGGGGAAAATCAGTAGGGTTTGAGTCATTTAGTTTTGTTCTGCCTGATAGACATCCCAGTGAGAATATCAAGGAGGAAGTTGGATTTAAGTCTGGAGTTCAGCGGAGAGGTCAAGGCTGCAGTAGTAAATTAGTAAATTGTCTTTGTATAGAAGAGTATTCAAAGCCAGGAGACAACATGAAATCACCGAGCACCTGCTCTGACTAGAGAAAAGAAGACTTCCAAGGACGTTACTCTGAGGATGGGATGACTAGAGGTCACAGAAAGGAGAAAGAAACCAGTGAAGAAACCAAAAAGATGCCCGTGTGGCAGGAGGTGAACCAAGAAAGAGGGAGTCCAAGAAGCCAAGGGAAGAAAGTTTTCAAGTGTTTCAAGGAGGGAGTGACCAGCTTTGGCAATTATCACTGGGAGATCAAGTATGAGAATTGAGCATTGACTCTGGGTTTGTCAGTGCAGAGGTCATGGTAGATCATGATAAGTTTTGGTGGAATGGTGAAGATGAAATCCTGATTGGAATTGGAGATAGCACGTATATCCATAATATGATTATGGTTATGGTATGATTATACAAGTCTAACATTATAAGATGCTATAAAATAAGGAAAGAATCATTTTTAAGGAAGGAAGAAAACCAATGTAGGAAAAAATGATATCCAGGAACTTGAGGAAAATTTCTAAAGGGAAAAGAACAGAGTTGGTTTTGCTTTCCTCTGGGGTTGGAGCATGCTGTGCAGAGATTAAATGAATAGAAGAGAATTTCACTGACCTCACGTTGTTTGGTAGTATCACACGTGGCCTCTGAGAAAAGTCACAGCCACCTCACCATTGTAGGATGACTCTGAGGATCAGAACCCAATCTTTCAGGGCTAGTCACACCTGCTTCTGGAACCAACTTCTCCTGGTTGACCTCATCTAATCTTTCTATCCAACTCCTTTCCTAAGATTCCTCCCTGTCTTACCACAACTATTTAGTACTGCTTTTTTTCTGACTCCCAAACTTTCTTAGTAGAGGCAAATATGTCCTCTTCCTCAGTGGCTTGTTTCTGCCCTAGACTGACTTCCTGGGCTGAGTGTTAGAGAATTTGGTTCAGTTCCAACCAAGATGGCTCCTAAAGTATGTTTGTTTGTCCTGCTCTCAGTTCAAGTCATAGCCTGCATCCAAATATTTAAGGTGTGGTATAATGAAAACAGCCCTAGATTTGAAGTCAGAGAGATGGGGGTTCAGGCCACCACTTGGCCACTTAACTAGTCATGTGATCAGAAGCAAGTTTATAACCTCACTAGGTTTTAGTTCCCTTGTCTACAGAATGGAAATAGTATTTTTTACTCTTAGGGAATTATAAGAATTGAATGAGGTAACACACATGTTAGGATTTAGAAAAACATCTTATCTTTCTAGCAGCCAGTAAGAGAGTTACAGAGCAGGAAGAAGACTATGTTGAGAAGATTTCTCTTGATAAAGTTGTGGCACCCCCAGTTCAAGCAGAATAAGTGCGTATTCAGTGCTGCTAAATGAGA
Organism: Cynocephalus volans; assembly: GCF_027409185.1. NCBI lineage: Eukaryota > Metazoa > Chordata > Mammalia > Dermoptera > Cynocephalidae > Cynocephalus > Cynocephalus volans. The sequence continues at coordinate 129,133,510 of NC_084463.1, forward strand.
GACAAGGTGGGAGGTGGGGTTGCAAGGTAGATTTGGAAACTCCAAAATCTGGGATTTTCAGGTGCCATGTAATTCTTGTCTCCAGGCAAATAAATTCATGGGTTGATTTGATTTCTTATGGAAGCTCCTGAAGGGCTAAATTTTATAAATCATTGAAAATAGGACTGAAACAGGGTTAGACTATGAGACCATGGAGAAAACCTGGCCGCTGTTTGCATTTATAAAATGTGTAGAACTTAGTAGACTCCCCATAAATGTTAGGCCTCCGATTTTCCCATCCCATCCCCTTGCTCATTGTGTACTGTCCACCAGCAGCAGGAGAGGCCCTGAGTGAAGAGTATAACTACCATTGTAGGCTCTGGGTCATACCACCTGGGTCATATTCTGGCTTTACCTCTTAATTTGTGACATTGGACAAGTTATTCAACACTAATGGATCTCAGCCTCTTCATCTATAAAATGCAAATACTATAATAACAATAGTATCTATCTCATTAAGTATTTTTTAATGGAGGTAGAGTTTACCATATTTTACCAAGGATTAGATGGGAAAATGCATGGGAAGCAATTAGGCAAGATTCTGGTACAGAGTAAATACTCATTTCCAACGAATACCGTTATTCCTAATATCACATTTGCCAAAGCAGTATGTGAAAAATGCACTCAGAACACAGTCATGTGAATCAGTCTGAAGAAAGATCTGCATAGAATTCATTGAATCATGAGTAACTAGGGAGGCAGTGACAACATAGGTTATGCCTTAATAAAAATCTCATTTAACTTTGCGTTGTTGTTGTCATTATTGTTTTCTCAGCTTCTCTAGAAAATGAGGCTTAGTTTCCATTTCTCATGTGTCACTTCAAGAAGTACCGAGCTCTGGCTTTAAAGATGTCACTCTATTTTATGATGTGATGCAATTTGCTGAACTAAAGCAACCTTGGGTGAGTCACTGCAAAAGCAATGCATCATTCTGGCAACTGTACCATCTCAAGAAGTAGGCAGCAAGGCATAGCATTTCTCTTTGAGCTCCTCAAGTTGTAGTTGAGAATAAAGGCAATCAAAAAATAAATAAATCAATCAAACTTACCTGCTTCTCTCTGTATCAATTATTCTCACTTCAGTGCCGACTGAATACTAAGAATGTAGATTCCAATGTCAGACAGATGGGGCTTTAGGTTCTGGGCGTGTTGCTTCATACTTGTGTGACCTTTTCACAATCTACTTAATCATCTGTAGCAGGGATGGTTGTTGTCCATCAAAGATTTACCCTTTTTTCTATATAGTAGAGCTTCTTTCTCTGACATTGAACTTTATAAAAATGATAAATAAACTTCTATTGGAAGGAACCATTGAAATTTCAGGATGTATCTATTCAGTATTTAGTATTACCTTAACTAATACACACTTCAAGCCTCTACTTCTTCATCCATAGAATGGAAAGAATAATAATAGCTACTCAGACTTGCTGTTGGTAATAAAATAAGATGAGCCTTATCAGGTAAAGCACTTATCACAGTGCCTGGAACCTATTTAGTGCTCAAAAAATATTAGCCGTTATATTTACTAAGATAGACATTTTTCATTTTATACCTTCTGAGACTGATGCAACTCCTTCACCACCAGCCACCTCTAGAATAAGCTGTTCTTAAATTGATAGTGAATCTCACAGTCATTGTTTCCTTAGCATTGAAAAAAATATAGTATTATTATTGCTATTGCTTTGGGTTGAATGTCCCCCCAAAACTTAATCCCCACTGTAACTGTTGAGGGTGGGAAATCCTACTATGGTAATTGAAAGGTGGGGCCTTGAAGAGGTGATTAGATTGTGAGGACCATCCCCTAGTAAATGCATTAAAAATGTGGTCCTGGGCATGGTTCTGAGGGCTTAAAAGAAGAGCAGTGAAATTCTCTGTCTCTCTCTGCTCCACCATTTTCTGCCATGTGAGACCCCTGCATTGCTGTAAAAACACCACCAAGACCCTCACCAGATGTGTTCCCCGTACTCTGGATATCACAGCCTCAGAAACTATAAACAATGAATTTCATTTTCTTATAAATTACGCAGTTCCAGGTATTCTGTTATAAGCAACAGAAATGGACCAATACAGCTACTATTAGTGTTAATTATCTGAATTGCCACAAGCAATTGTCTCAGACCAGCATACAACCTTCAGCAAGCCCTTTGAGTTGTTTAAGACATTTCCACACAAGAGGTGCTACCTGAGATATTATTCTTCATTACTTCTTAAATGCCAACATATTTTTTAGTGGAGGGCCTGCCATATAGCAGGAGTAGGGGGTGAGCATATCTTTCAGTCCCTGCCTGCTCGTGGCCCTGCCATGGCTAGTTGTGGGTGTTGAAGCCCTCTCACCTGCAGCCCATGCCTCTTCATTTCTGATCTGATGAGAACCACACCTGGGATTATTATAGGAGATCCTCTACTATCCATGATGTGGGTAAATTCATCTGCTGCCCTGAGCTGGGCGTGCAGAGGCCACAATTTGAACATTGTACTGTCTTCCAGGCTGCCCTCCCACTTAAACCCCTCCATGGGTGCCCCAGTAGAAGAGCTGGGTTTATGCACATCTGGTCCACTACCATCCCACTTCTATTCCTGCCTTACCTCATGCTTTTTACTAAGGATGGTATACCATTCTAAATCATGATGATCAACATCGTCATCATTATAGTCATCACCATCATAACAGTTACCCTATTGAGCATATTCTGTGTATCAGGAAGTGATTGCTCTATCCACATTATCTTTTTTTTTTTTTTTAAATATTCATGACAAATCTTCAACATAAGCATTATTATGCCTATTTCAGAGATATGGGAACTGAGCCTCCAAGTAGTTAAGTAGTTTGGTAATAAAGAGTGAAGCTAGAATCCAAATCCAGCTCTGGTTTTTAAATGTGAGTGTTTCACTTTCAGCTGGCCACCTCTTACCAGGCTGTGTCCTGAATCCCTACCTATTTCTTACCTGCAAGAGTAGACTGTGCCTTTACACAGATGATTTGCTTAGGTTCTACATCATTCCAAATACGCTGTCTTGCCTCCTTGTGTTAAAGTTTCTCAAAGACTCCAACCTCTTTGATTGGAATCTAGAGAGGCTGACCAACCCCTAGAGAATAAAGCAAACACCCTAACACGTCTTAGACATGGAGATTTAGGCAGCCAAACCTTTCTGGAGGACAGGGATAGATAACCTAACCACTACATGGTTCCCTAAGCCCTGGCCTCACCACTCCCAACTCACGCCTCTCCTCGTGGTTCCCTTATGCTCTGCCTCACAAACATTCTCACAAGCTTGGATTAAACCTAATGAACAAAATAGATATCTGGCATGGTTATTTTTCATTACAAAGCAACTAATGAAGTCCTAAAAAAATTCTTGAGTTCTTATTTAAGTGTTCCTCTTACAGATTGCTAACTTCTCAACCCAGAGATAGCATAGGGATTTTTGAACTCTAAAGATAAGGACCACAGTCAATTAATGATCATTTCAAAGTGGAGTTAAGTAAAGGATGTGGCCAATTAATGATAAAACAACCAAGTGGCTCCCCATCCTCCTTCAGTTCTGATAACAGTAAACTGACAAATCCAGCTCTAGCTTGAACATTTTCTTTAAAGCCTGTACAAGTTATAAAGTATCAGGTGCCACATTACATTTGTCCCATGCCATGGGGTTGTATTAAGGACATGCCCCTGGCTCACTTGAGTCATGGAGCCATGAAGAGACAAACACCATGGCAATAGAGAGCAACTCTGAGAGAAGCAGTGAAATAGAGTGGGGAAGCCCACAGACCCTGGAGCCAAGTTCACCTGCTTATGCTAGCTGCTAGCCACGTGACCCTGGGCAGGTGTTTACCCTCACTACACATTAGTTTCCTAGCCTGTAAGTGGGGATTCATAATTGTATCTGCCTTAAGCAGATTCATGAGGAAAAACTGTAGAGGATTCAGAAAGTAAATGTACTTCACAGGGCATCGTTTTCCAAAGCCTTGCAGTTTCAAATATTGACCTTGCAAAGGACAGGAAATTTTCCCCAGTCTATATAGTTTCTGTTGCAAGATAAGAATTGTAACACAGCAAGGTTACTGGCTCAAAGACAGACAAGTTACTAATTGATATGTAAAGTTACTAAAAAGCTGCTGGAGGGAAAAGGAATGTTTGCTAAATCAAGCCTTTGTTAGTGGATCACTTAATTGTCTAATAGAATGTCATCTGACTTGTTTTTACTGAACATTACCAGCTTCGTTGCAAAACTTGTTAAACTATACTTAGCAAAACTCCACCTATGTCTCTTCCTGTAACTTCTTGGTCTGGAGAATAAATACAGGAAGAGAACCCCAATTCGTGGTTAATTTTCCAAATGGAAGGAATGCCTCACTCTTGAGGGTTCTGGGACATAAACCCCTTTCTGGGGCTTCTCACTTCTCAAAAGAGATGGGCTTTGAGTAATCTTTGGTGGCTCCGTCACTCAGGGGAAAAGGGGTGACAAATCCATGGGAAGCAAAGCAACAAATAACTGAGTGGAAATTGCATTTTACAGAACCTAGCACACAATAAGCACTCAATAACTGTTAGCTATTACAGTGAGCCTCTTTCCCAAACTGGCCCTTAACAGCCCCCCTCCCCCACACACTCTCTGCCAGCCCTGCTTTGAAACTCACATCACTTTTACTGTTTGCTTTTTAACTACTCTGCTGCCTATTTATGACCCACTAGATTACCCATCTGGGTTCTTGGCTTCGCTTCCCAGTTTACTGTCTAAGTTTTTCCTCTTTGCTTGACATTATCTGATACCATGTGGAAGGTAACAGGCATCACCTCAAGATCCCTCCTTCTTTTCCCCGCAGGTGTCCATGATCATAATCCTGCACAGGCATGTCCTGCTACCTCGGACAGACAGTAACCTTAATTTGCTCAAGCCCATTCATATCCCCTGCCTTTTACCAAGGATCTATTTATTTATATTTTTGCCCTTTGGTTTTCTGTGTCAGATTGTTTTGATTTTTTAATATCTCTTTCTTACTTGCTGTGGGTGCCCTAATCAAGATTCTCTAACATTTTGTTCACACACCCCTCTCCTTGCCCCATTATCCCATAAACTAAGCGTCCACTACAAGAGCAGCAACATACAGTTACAGGAACTGGAGAGTCACTGATCTTTCCTCCCATCAGCTGATCAACTGGCTGTTGAAGGACTTCTTTCTTGAGAACTTTCTTATACTCATCAATCCTATGAGGCTTGTCCTATTCTCTTGAGACAGGATAGGGCTAAGCCTGTGGACCAAACTGACTCCATTTTCCCTGCAGAGGACACTATATCATTTTTCCACTCCTCAGTCATGGGACTGCCCAGGGCACACGATTACCCTATGGCCTGCCCTGATAAAATAGACTGAGATAAGAAGGGAACAAAACCCCTTCCCCAAGGCTTGTTCTTTATTTAAAACTTATCTACACATTCTTTCCCTGTGATTGTAAAAGAACTAAAATTACAAGTTAACCTTGAGACTCCTTTGGGACTTGCATGCAGGACACTACTAGTAATGACACCCCCCCACAACCATGTGAAGATATCAGAAATCAATCAAAAGAAGATACTGGCATCAGTTGAGGGACTGCTTGCCTTTAAAAACCCTTGCCCAACTTCTCTCAGGTAGACAGCTTTTCATATTGTTGTCTCCCTTATGCATAAGTTTATCTCTTCTTAATAAAGCATTGCTTGCCTTAAATTCTGCTGGGTTCTTTGCTCATTTTGATGACATTGTGACCCACAAGACTAATTTGGTAACACTCTGGCCCATGTTTATCCCCATTACTGGCATCTCACACCCTCTTTCTATAACTCATGAAGTCCCTCTAATAAACAAAGTTCCCAGTTAAGTTTTTGAAGTTGATATGAGACTTAGAACTTCTCAGGCATGTAGTAAAGATATGCATTGTTACACAATGTCATTTTGTCTCTACCTAGCAAAGTAACAACTGTGCTTTTGACTTGCAAAAGAAAGTCTGCCCTCATTCGCAAGCAGAAAATTGTCTCTGGATTTCCTATATAAAAGAGGCTTTGTGTAATTAGAGGAAGGGATGAGAGTGAATAGAAATTCAAAATGTATTCTCTTCTTCTACATATCTCTTTTTATTTAGAGTATAATTAAGGGAAAGACTTGGCACTTATCTTTGAAAGAGGGTATGAAATTTGTCAATGAATTTTGAATATTCATCCATCAAGATTTCTGTGTCTGAATGAAGAACGTAGTTAAGATTTTGTTCATGCACATTGAATGCAGCCTAAAAAGGCCCAATTCACAATTATCACAATTTATTCCAAGCTTATATAATGCCTCTTCACTCTATGATACAATGCAAAGACCTCCCCACACCACCCCAAAATAAGGAATCCAAGGTGTTTGAAGAAAAAAAGAGAAGTATTTTTAACAGCTTTGAAATGTGAAGTGTTGGGTACAACTGATTTTTTCAATGTATTTTTCCTTGTATGGCAGTCTGAACATGACAAGCTTAGTCTCCAGAATTTCCACTTCATCTTTACCAGAGATTCCTTAGGATTAAATAAGAAAACATCTGGCATAGTTTCTGGCACAGGGAAAGCACTCAATAAATGTTCGATCTGAATCTGAAGTTCTCCCTGTCTGACCCAATAGCAGAGGAATAGATTGTCCTTTTTCCCCTCCCATCTCTCATTCTGTAAGACTTCATCAGCAGAGCTCTCAGGCCCATCTATTCAGTGGGGGTGAGAGCTCCAGAAATGGTCTAGAAGCAGTGATGATAAACAGCTTCAAAGCCAGGGAGAGGCAAGAGAGTAAGGAACCAGAACTGGGCAAACCATTTACCTAAAAGAAACAGGTGCTTAATTGAATGTCAGAAATCTAAACAAAGCAACAGGGCATAGCTCTATGAACTTTAAACATTATTTTTAGTTCTGAGAACCTGTGATTCCTTGATCGTTACACATAAAAGGGGAAAAGACCGTAAACTGTTCATGGTGAATTTTAATTTCCCACACCCCTACACTGGCAGAACCTTCAATCGTCCACAACGCTAAACCACGGTGTCAACTTCCTGAAGTCATAATAGATTTCTCTTACCTATAGTACCCTGAGAATTTCACAGTCTGTTACCCCAACTATTTAATCTTCTACCAGTTCTCAGTTGCCCAGATGCCAAGACCTATCTTGAAACAGAGAAGGGGGACCTGGAGTTGATGAATTGATAAAGCAGATACATGGAATACTGCCCAAACAATGTCATAGAAAATGTTCTGTCACTGACTCTCAAATTCTGTAGTTGAAACAACTTCCTTCCTCTAAACCTAATACTCTACAACACTACCTTGCACACAGTAGGTGCTCAGTAAACACTGATGACTGATTCCTATCTGCTCTTTATTAAAGACCTAATAGTCTTTATTTAATCTTGACTTTGTAGGATGGATTGCATTTGGCCATAAATACTTTTCATCTCTTTGTTTATGACCCTTTGCAATGTGATGTTACTATTCCTGCCATAAAGAAGTGGAACCTATTTCTCCACCCCATAATCGGAACTTGGCTATGTAATTTGCTTTGATCAAAGGGACATTAGAAAATGTGACATAGGCAGAGGAGAGAAGTGCTTGCTTAATGTTATTTATCCTCTCTTGCTGCCCTGTGAAGAAGCCCAAGCTAGTCTTCTGGAGGATGAGAGAGAAAATGAAGCAGAAATGAGTCTACCAGCTGAGATTAACTAGCCCAACCAGACTGACAACTGCCAGACACAGGGAAGACATATTAAACCAACTAGCATTAGCTGACCCCCCCAGCTGCCTGCAGAACTACTTGGTTAAGGCACAGACTCATGAGCAATAATATAATGGTTGTTACTGGTTTGTTACATAGGAACAGATAACTGAAACACCTTGTTTGACAGCCACCCTCTCTAACCTCCTATAAGTATTACAATATTTCCTTTCATTTTTTAAACTGTAATATACTGGATGAAATATAATCCATTTACTCTATTTGTTAATGTATTTATGTATTGCTGCCTACCCCATTGTATAAAGAAATTAAAGCAATTTACAACCAGAATTTATAAAACACAACAGTTGTAAAACGGAAACAAATAAATGGGATGAGTTTTAAAAAAAATAAAAACAGGAGGAGAAACATTAAGGCCAAATAAAGAAGAACACAAACATGTTGGTCATTAAGAGCGATGTAACTGATGGCACTAATCTTTAACCTTGTCGGTAGGGTGCCTGGAAGCCAAATGAAAAGTAAGTTACATATTTTTGAACATCAGGAAAAAGTAAGCATAGCAGTTCCTTGGGAGAAATAAAGTGTTTCTTGTACTAGATTCTGAAAGACTCATTTTTTTTATGTGGATTCCTATTATAGGAGATAGAAAGTAACATGGAAGACAGACAGTATTTTCTCAAGCCTATTTAACAAGTAGCTTTAGAATGCAGTAACCTACAAAAAGTAAGAATATAACATAAAAACAGAATTTCATGAAGGCAATTCTTCCAGAGGCTGCCAGAGTTAATCTTGTTTAGAATTTTTCAAGACCCCCAAAGTGTATGTTCCATGGTACGAGGCATGAATAGCATTTGGAATCAATAATCAAAAGAATCTCTGATCGCTCAGTAAAGATTTCAGTTTCTTTCAGAAATAGCTCAATTTCAGTACTTTTGTCAGTACAAAAATTTGAATCTCTAAATAATGTACCCAGTTTGAAAGTAGTAAAATTAGGATCTGAACCCAAATCATTCTGATTCCAAAGCCTATGCTGATTTTTGCTTTTTAAAACTACAATGATGCAGTCAGTGGTTAAAGAATTAATTGCTGATTTAAAAAAATAGTCCCTCATTTAACGTAATATACTTCAAAAAGTTCATGGAAAGATTTGTATTATCTTTCTATTATATTTTCTATAAACTTTTTGAAGTACCAAATATTTGTATTTTAATAGATTTCAATAACTTAAAGTCAAGGTGTGCATAAAGGTGGGAATTTCTGATGCTTGAGCCAATCTGGGAGAAGTAGATGAGGGAAGGAGAAGGAAGTAGATTGAAGTTTTTATTGAGTTCATCCATTAGCCCTCAAAGTATAGCATTTGGACCTATTCCACCAGCATTCTGCATCTGCTCTATCCAACACCACTCAACCAGTGGGGCAGGGCCACTCCCAAAAACGTGTGTGTCAGCAAATGCTATACCATGAGCTGCTGAAATAATAGTTAGACATTTTGGCCCTCCTTGGGTTGCTGATCCTCCAATATTTAACTTAAAAAAATGAGTGGAATGCTAATATTTAGATTTCTCTTTAAACGTTTGTGGTACTTTGTCAAAGAAAACACACACATTCTTTTTTTGTGCCCTCAGGTAAAAGTAAATTGGATTTACAAAGCCTTTGAGCTCTACTTCTGGCCTGATTATTTAACGGCTAATAAATAAGTACAAAGCTAGAGCCAAGATTATCCAAGCATTTGTTGAGGTACCAAAATCTACCAGCTATAATCACAAGCAGCCAACTTTCTAATTAGCCATTTGGAATGGGCTGTTTCTCTAAATTTTTAAAATAATTATGAAAACTAGAGCCATACATACATTAGGGAAGAAACTTCCATGTCTGCCTTCATGCACATTTCATATTGGAGACAACCAAGATGTGGTGCTAATTCTATTTCAAATGCATTCATTAGTGTTCAGCCATCCATGGAAATGTGTCCTATTGAGAGAAATAATTGACCATTTCAAATATCAGCATAAAAATTGCACGTGACACAGTTAGAGCCTGTGACCCTATGAATATGCATCAAGGGATGGACTATTAATGAATTGTATCTATATTAACTACACAGGTTCTGATTGGATTGTTTGTTTTCATAACAGATAGCTGCTGTCATGAGAAATTAGCTGACTATAATGATATTGTTCTTTTTCAGGTGGAATAAAAATCAAAATAACAATGGGCTACTATAAACTTTGGGCTTAGTATATGCAAAACACAGTATTATTTTATATGATGTTGCTCATCCACCAAATATTTATGGAGTTAGTGTCTAGAACTTTTTTATGCTCTAAAATAAGGCCATGAACAAAACACAGTTCACATCCTCAAGGAATGGAATTTATAACTGTAAAGACTGACATGAAATGAATAATTCTTAGCTCATTTAATGTTCATGACAGTGCTATGTTTATTATCCCAGTATTTACAGAAAAATAAATTAATGCTTAGAGAAGTTAAATATCTATCCCAAAGTCACTGGTGGTAAATAGAGTCAGGATTTAAACCTAAAATCTTCTGACTAATGATTTTGCTCTTAACTCTTTCACTATATTGCTACCATCTATGTATTTGTGTCACTGACTAGATGCCTCACTAGCCTGATTCTGTTACAAATTTTCTAAACCCTGTTTCCCTGTTTCCTTAGCACATTCATTGAAACCAGCCTACATCAGGTATGGGTTGGGTACTATTCCACTGAGGACACTGCATCCATCAGTGAGAGTACTCTGGCAAGCACTGTAATAAGACTTAATCTGCTTCCTTTGTTCATCTGACTCTACCCCCAGGACACGTTTTGTTCTTCCTCTTACATTAAATGGAATAAAATCTTTGTATGTATAAGTAATATTCATTTTAGCTTGTATTGATATAACACAGTTTAACAGATGCTTATGAATGAATGCTTAAGCCATTCAATAGATACTTCTGACAGAATGCTCCTATTTTGATTTTCAACCATTAGGCAACAATTCTTTCCATGAGAATTTCCTTTAATTCGTACTTGTTTGAGTTCTGAGTGACTTCGGGTGCCAAGGGAGAAGACAAATACTTTAGGATTCTTGGAGATTTTCTATTTTATTAGTTTCTGCCTTTGTAGTATGGGATTCATGAAGGTAGTAACTAAAGAGTTGGGTTTCTTAGAAATCATACATCCCCAGGATTTCAAAACTTGGCAATGCATTAGAATAACCTATGGAGTTCATTAAAAACAGACACTTGGATATAGATAAATGGAACAAATCAGAAAGTGAGAAAAAAAACACCCCTAATCATGTCTGGTAAAGAAAAAAAAAAGTGATGAACTGAATTTCATCAAAATTATTTATTATTACCAACTCTTTTGAAAGACATTATTAGTTTGCTAGGGCTGCCATAATAAAATACCATAGACTGAGTGACTTAAACAACAGAAATTTATTTTCTCATAGTTTTGGAGTCTAGAAGGGCAAGAACAAGGTGTAGGCAGGTTTGATTTCTTCTGAGGCTCTCTCTTTGGCGTGCAGATGGCTGCCTTCGTGATATGTTCTTACATGGTCTTTCTTCTGTGTGCACACATCCCTGGGGTTTCCTTGTGTCCAAGTTTCCTCTTCTTATAAAAATACCAGTCAGATGGAATCAGGGCCCACCTTAATGGTTTTATTTTAACTTAATCAGTTTAAAGGTCCTATCTTCAAATACAGTCACATTCTAAGATCCTGGGAGTTAGGGCTTCAACATAGGAATTTGGGTGGGGGAGACTACAATTAATCACATAGAAACTATTAAGAAAATTTAAAAGGCAAGGCACTGATTGGGATAAAACATCAATAATACATATCTGAAAAATGATTTGCATTCAGGATATATAAAGAACTTTTAAAACTCAATAACAGGAAGACAACTCAATTTTTTAAATGGGCAAAAAAATTAAACAGGCATACCACGAAGGAAAAATGCAAATGGCCAATAAGCACACAAAAATATGTTCATCATCTTTAGTCATAAGAAAACAAAAATTAAACTACAATGACATTTTACTATCACTTAATTGAATGGCTAAAATTAAAAAGACTAACAATGCCAACTATTGGCAAGAATGTGAAGCGACTGGAATGGCCACCCATTGCTTGTGGGAATTGTAAACTGGTGCAGCTACAATGAAAAACAATTTGGCAGTTTCTTATAAAGTTAGTAGATACTTACCATGTAATGTAACAATTCCACTCCTATTTACACACGTGGAATGAAAATGCCCACACAAAGACTTGTATATAAATATTCATAGCAGCCTTATTCATAATGGCCAAAAGTTCAAGACAACCCTCACATCCATCAACAAATAAATGGATAAACAAATTATGAAATATCTAGACAATAGAATATCACACACACACACACACACACACACACACACAAAGAATAAATTACTGATACACCTGGAAACACGGATGAACATTTTGCAGAAGGAAAGAAGCCAGACACAAAGAGTTCATACAATGGATTCCTTATACCACATTCTAGAGCAGGCAAAACTACTTTAGAGCAACAAAAAGCATATTACTGGGGCCTGGAACTAGGAGGGGGCCAACTGACTGCAACAATTCCAAGCAAGTTTTTAGAGTTATGTAAATGTTGTATATCTTGATTGTGGTGGGTATATAGATACATACATTTGTCAAAACTTATCAAACTTTGCACATTAATGGCTGCTCTTATAGCATGTTAATTAAAGCTCACAGATGCCTGGGTCCAAATTCAGATCAACTAAATCAGAATTTCCAGGAAAAGGGCCTAGAAATGAGGTTTCTTTAAAATTCTTATCCACAGGTGGTTCTGATTTAGCCATATGTGGGGATAATGATATGGTCCAACCAGCACAGACATACCTGTACATCACCCACCATTCCACAACTATCTTCTCCTCTGTCTTATATCAAGAGATGGCTACTACTTTGGTAAATCTTAAAATCTCAGTAGAATAACAGAAAAGCAGTTAATTTTTTGCTCACATAAATTCCAGTCTGTTCTTGGAAAGGCTTTTCTTAACTCAGTAATCTGGGACTCCAGGCCACAAGAGGCTCTGCTATTTTTAATACTTGGTTTCCAAGATCTTCCTAATCATCAATAGCTAACCAGCAGATGGAGGAAGACAAAAAGTAGCAAATCACAGGGGAGACTTCTCTTGGACAGGCCTGAAAATTGGTGTGCCTCATTTCTCATATCCTGTTCTTCTCCAAGAACACAAATGAGGATAGAAATAGACTAGCTGTGTTCCCAGAAGGAAAGGGAAATAGGCTTTATCAATGGCCAGCCAGTCTCTGACACATATCCAGAATATATAAAGAAGTCCTACAAATAAATAAGAAAAGTCAAAAATAACCTAATAAAAAGTGGGCAAAAGATAAGAATAAGAGAAGATGGCAGAATAGATGATCTCCAGCATCACTCTCTCCCACAATCAACCAATTTACAACTATTAAAAAGCAACATCTCCAAGCTGGGGCTATTACAGCTCAGGGGAAGAGGAGAGACCTACGGAGTTCATGAGGGTGGGAGAAGCTGTGATGAGAGAAAGAAGGGACTGCTCTGACCGTTTTGAGCCCCAGACACTTCAAGGCTGGTCCTGGTGAGCAGAGGGAGCAAGAGCTGGCAAAAGCTTGGAGTGAAAGTTGCCCTTCGTATGAATCTGCTTGGAAGCTGTGAGGAAGAAGAGAGCCTTGGTGGCCCCCAGGCCAGCAAGACCGCTAACAGAGTTTCCATGGACACACATAGGAGTGAGGGGCCACAAACTGAAAAAAGGAGCCACTCAGAGGCTGGTGAGTCATTGCAAGGGATCAGCACATGGCCAGTCCTATGGGAAGTGTTTAGAGTGTGGTTGGTGGGGGAAATGGGCCCACCAGGGGAACACTGGGGCACAGCATGGACAGCTGATCTGCCCTCCAATCGGCACAGGATCACTCAGTGGAGACTGGTCAGGAATACAGAATTTCAGGGGGTGCCATTTGCTAAAAACACTCAGGCCCAGACCAGAGTTTCTACACAACCCAGGTCACCAGATCTCACAAGACTCAAAGGTGCTTACAAGGTCAACAATCAAAACCTCGGCTGCACAAAAAGCCTTCCTCAGGGAATCAGCAGCAAAGCAGCAATTTAGCCCCACCATAGGGCTCAAGTGCTGGTTCCCACAGGAAGTTCCCCCATTTTAGAAGTAAGCAAAGGACAACAAATTAATTCCAGTGCAGAGTTTAAGTGGTGGGGGTAGCTAATAATCTAACAGAGAACTGAAAGAAAAAACAAAAAACCCACAGATCAGAGACAAAATTTTGATATTAACCACCAAAGAGCACCTATAAAACTTAGAAGGACCAGAAGCCCGCTGGGCTCCAGAGCTGAGGTACAAGAGCAAGGTCCTCAGCCACGCCCTCCTGACATCTGCATCCAGCTCAGCCATAACCACCAGGCTGCTGCTTGAAGCGCCCCAGGCTCCCAAGCCCAGGTGGAGGAGCCAAAGGCCTCAACCAGGCCCACACAATGTCCACATCCAGCCAAGTGACAACCACTGGAACGTGTCCCAGGCTGGAAGTGCCCCAGGCTCCCAAGCTGGGGTGGTGGGGGTCAAGGGCCTCAGCCATGTCCCCCCACAACATCTGCATCCAGCCCAGCCACAACTACCAGACTGCCGCCAGTAGTGCCCCAGGGTCCCAAGGTGGGGCAGTGGGGGACTGAGGGCCTCAGTCACACACCCCCGACATCCGTATCCAGCCCAGCCATGTCCACCAGGCCACCGTCAGAAGCACCCTGGGCTCCTGAGCTGAGCTGAGGTGGGGCATGCTGAGGGCCTCAGCCGCATCCCCCTGATGTCCACATCCAGCCCAGCTGTAACTGAGCCACTGCCGGAACCCCCCTGGTCTCCTCTGCTAGAATGAGGCGGATGCCATAGGCCTTGACCATGGCCCCTTCCCCCTTCCTCGTCCTCTCACCCCATCCCCTTCCCCCTTCCTCGCTCCCCCTTCACCCCAACTTCTCTGCAACATCTTAAAATGTAAAAATAATAATTCATTCATTCATTAAAAAAACCCAAAATATCAATACTATGAATTTCATTGTACTCTAAACTCTCCTGTGGTTGAAAAAGGCTTTGACCACAAAATAATCCCAGGTGAAGGCATCAAGGCTCAACCCTCTAGTCACAGAGAAATCTCAGATTCACCCCTGGCACCAACATCTTGGTACAGAAGGAAAAGTGTCTATTTTCAAAGAGGATAATGAATTATTAAAACTCATGTGATAGTTAAATAAATAAATAAATAAATAAGTAAGCATAAGCATTTCACAATGAAACACAAATAGCAAACAAATGTATCCAGAAATGTTACCTTCATTAGTAATCAGAGAAATGAAAATTAAAACCACACTGAGTATCATTTTATACCCAGTTAATTGGCAAGACATAAGAACTCTGATAATGTCAAGTGTTGACCGGGATGCTTAGTGTAGCAGACACTATCAGTGCCTGTCCCTCTCCTTGGGCTTACCCCAGAGCTCTCCTGCTGATGGTTTATGCTCAGGCTTACAGGAGACGGGATGTGGTGGATAAACATGCCAGCTTCTTCAGAGGATCCCCTGTGGTAGCAGCCCCAATTTCCCGTATACAGTAGTAGTCATTCATATATATTTATAACTTTTATGGGCTTTTCCTCTCTTCTCTGTCTCAATCTCACAGTCCTTCACAGTGCTTTCCTAGTTCACCTTTCAGAAAAACTACTTATACCCAAATCCTTGCCTTAAGATCTGCTCTTGGGGGGACCAAAACTAAGACTGAATAACAGAAATTCTCATTCTCTCACTGTTGATGGTGTAGTGGATTAAATGTCCCCCCAACTCACGGAAGCTTGAATTCTGTCCTCCAAGTTTTATGTATTAGAAACTTGGCTCCCACTGTGACTGCTAATAGGGTGGGAAATCCTATTATGGTAATTGAAAGGTGGGGCCTTGAAGAAGTGATTAGATTGTAGGTCCACGTTGTAGTGAATGGATTAAAAACAGTGGTTGTGTGCATGGTTCTGAGGGCTTTAAAAGAAAAGTATGTGAGAGGTTAGTCTCTCTGCTCTCTCTGCTCTACCATTTTAGCAATGTCATACTCTGCCACCAAGACCCTCACCAGAGATGTTTTCCCTGAACGGTGGACTTCCCAGCCTTCAAAACTGTAAGCAATAAGTTTCATTTTTCTTTCTAAAATACTCAGTTCCATATATTTTATTGTAAGCAACAGAAACAGACTAATACAATGGGAATGTAAATTTGTACAAAACCCTTTTGGAAAACAATTTGGCATTTGTAAATTTGAAGAAATTAGCTCATAAATATTACTCTAAGTATATGCCCTAGAGAAATTCTTTCACTAATGTACCAGGAAACATATACAAGATTATTCACAGCAGCATTATTTGTATTCACAAATATTATGGAGTGGACCACATGGTAGGCACCATGCTGGTATTGAAGAGATCAAATTGAGTTTGGTGGATTTCTAGGTGCTTACTTTTCCAGATTCCTGAAATGCCTTCCCATGCTTCCACACAGAAGATATCATTGTTTATCCATTTGTTTCTTCATTCCCTCAACAAATGCTAAGTATTTTCTGTGGGCCAGTGAGCTCTGAAAATGAACAAGTCAAAAGCTCCTCAAGGAATCCAGAACATAGCTATGGTAGAGTGGATAGCAGTCAGATAAACCAACCATGCTAAATGCCATGGCATGGGGGTGTGTGCATAATTTGGAGATTAGGGATGCAGATTCTGAGTTAATAGATGTACACTGAATCCAGCTCATTTCATAGGCAATTTTGTCCACTTGAGTGAATATTTAGCCTCTTTGTGCTTCACTTTCCTATAAAACACATTAACGATGGTACAATATGAGGACTGAAGTGCTGAGTATGAGTGCTTAGCATAGGCCTATACAGTGCGTGCACTCAATAAGTGCTGTCTGCTGCTGGGGAATAGGTCAAGGCAGTGATGAGGGGGTGTCGCCAAGGGAGTGAAAAAACGCCTCAGCCATGTATACCAAAAGAAATGGTGGCTGTTAAAGGCCATAAGTGAGTGAAATTGTGGATGAGAGCTCAAATTCTGAATAATTGGGCTTTGGAGTTGCTGAAATTATTGATTGGTTTGAGGAAAATAACTCAAAACATGAAGGTTCAATAATCCTATGGTGTCTATGCCATCATAAGCAGCCATGATGACTATTAAAAACATTAATCTCTAGAATATGCTGTTTTTTGTATGTTAGCTATATTACCTTTTGGGTGGGATCTATTTTTTTTTTTTTTTCCTTTTTCATTGTTTTTAATTTTTCGTTGCCCATTTATTTTTTTCTACTTTTATTTTGGGTTTTATTTTTTTTCATTAAAGTCCTCATAATCACCCACTCTTTCTAAGCACCTCTATCAAGCATCTACCACCTGCCTGCTGGGATGAGAGCTAAATTAATGTCCTTTCTCTAATCTACTAAGCCAACCATTTCAACTGCTCCACATAGAATCAAATTCCATACACCATATGCTTCCATGCTCTTCTTTGGCTTAATCAGTAATGTGTATAACAAAACTAGATGTGAAGATACTTTATTTAAACCTTGTCAAGGGTGAATGCTGAGAATTGCATGTAGAGTAACATATCAAGCCGTGCACACATCATGGATTCAAATTGCAGCCCTACAGAATAAATATTTGTATATCTTACAGTGATTATTAAATTAGTACCCAGCCCTGTTTTGTTCATGCTAAGAAATCCTACATCTTTCATACCTTCTCTACAGGTCTGATATCCAGCCCTCAAAGCTTTCTCAAGTTCACAGCATTTCACAGTCATGTCCCCATATTCAAACCTGCACCTTGCATTCTTGGAGGTTCATGTTTGGTACATTTAGTCACCTGGCTTCTCAGTGCTTACAATATTGCTGGAATCAGGTCAGTTAATAACTACTCAGGGTCTTTAACTTGTTCATACTGGCCACGGTCTTCTTATTCTGCAATTTTGTGATGAACATGTCAAAGGCCAGGACCTGAAAGGGAGAAGAAACTGAATTTGGTTCTAATTCCCTCCCACACACATGCCCATACATTCCGTCCTCTGTCTTCTGAAGTTTATTATCAAAGTTCTGGTTACCTCTTCTGTTCCTCTCTCTTTTGGATACCCTCTTCCCTCCCGGTTGAGGATGCTTCAAGCTAAATTAATATAGTCAAAGCCTCCTTTCCTTCTTGTCCAAAATTATATCTTGAGGGCCAAAATAAAGGTGACTATATCACAAGTTCTGTCCTCTGGGAGTTAACTCTCTCGTAACACAGACAAGAAAACACAGGGTGGTGATACTGTGCCAGAAGCACTATACAACAGAGCCTGGAGAATAACAAAGAGAAGCAAGGAGGACTCCCAAGTGGTCATGATGCCCACAGTGTTTTTTGAATGACAAATGAGCTTGCAATGAGTGCAGGTCATTGAGGAAAGCCATGACAGCCCTACCCTCCTCCATGAAGAGTACCCTGATACTCGCTCTCTGGTTGTTCCGCTAGTTCAGTACACACTCACTCTCAGAGATTTTTCAGCTAGAGCCTCAGTTTCCAGGGTGTTGACCAGCTACCAAAAACAGTGAAACACACACTAGAGTGTTTTTCTTTTTGTTTGTTTGTTTGTTTGTTTGTTTGTTTTTGAGGTTTACAAGATATTCCAGATGAATTTCTGGTAATCCTGATAATGTTTGCCAATCAGTCCATGAATCACAGCGATCACTCGCTTCTCCTTGGCAGTGCGATATGTCTGAGCCAGGGTTGGATCAATCTCCTTAGCCCATTTGTAATAATATGGGAGTCAAGGAACTGCTGAGATTCACTAAAACCCCAGGAGCATTGTGGACTGTTGAGGCTTGAGAATATCCAAGAAATAACCCTCTGTGAGTTCAGATAGAATCAAAAATGAAGAATAGGTGTACATATAGTGACCAAAATATTAGCTTCATTACTATTTAAACTTGGATCAGAACATATATTTTATGTGTATAGCAAAAACGGTCTTATTAATACTGTAGCAAAGAAGTCCCCTTATGCATCCAGTCACAGACAAGGCTGCAAAACTATGAGCCTAGTCCCCAGGGAAAGGGCCTAACTCAATAAATCTATTCATGGCCCAGAGAGCAGATCAGAATGTACACTCTTTCTGGAAAGACAGGTGACAAGAAGATCCTAGAAGAGGCTAAGCCACACACGATGCATTTCCAAATCAAAATATGGTTCCTCCTCACTTATTGGTGGGAGCTAAAAATTAATATATAAATTCACACACACACACACACACACACACACACACACACACAAAACCGGGGGAGGGGGGAAGAAGATATAACAACCACAATTACTTGAAGTTGATACGACAAGCAAACAGAAAGGACATTGTTGGGGGGGAGAGGGAGAAGGGAGGGAGGTTTTGGTGACGGGGAGCAATAATCAGCCACAATGTATATCGACAAAATAAAATTTTAAAAATAAATAAATAAATAAATAAATATAAATTAAAAAAAATTAATGACCCTGCAGACACAGTATTGAAGGATAAAATTGATAGGCATGACCATAAAAAAAAAAAGAAATATGATTCCTCCTCCCAGGGAAGAGTGAGCAGGGAGCAGAGACAAGCTAGAACCAGGTCCCTAACTCATACAGTTTGGTTCATCCACATAATTACTTCCTTGTGATAAGTGTAAAGCTCTTAGACGAAGGGACTGGGCCTTAATCACCTTTTTATCTCGAGTGCTCAGCTCTGTGCTTGATACATAGAAGACACAAAATACTTGATTGCTGAATTAATTAATTTTATGACCTAAAATTTCCAATTCTAGAAATGTTAGTATTCACTGTTTCCCCCAATTGCTTTGATTTGGTGCTGCTGTTTTATCTTACTTTTCTTTTCTTCTCCTCTCTCTGTTCAGGATTTCAAATCCATCCTTCTTAGATAATTTCCTCTTCTAGCCTCATATAATTTATAAACCTATTATTATGCACTTTCGTATTAGAACAATGTAAGCTTTAGAAAGTAGTGTTAATGGAATTCTAATAGAAAAAAAATGAAATCAGTATTTGAGATGTAGTTTCCATATTTTTGCTTTTGAGGGAGGAGAGGAAAGAGAGAGAGCAGGTAATTAGGAGAAGGAGAGGATAACTTTTCAGTTCCCTTGGAGAGATCAGAATACCTACTTTACCAATTAGGCAGTTATCGCCTACTGGTTATATGCAGGGACTCTAGGTCCAGACTGCCTGGGTTTAATTCTGAGTCTGCCACTTACTAATTGTGACCTCAAGGAATTTTTTTAACCTTCCTGTGCCTCAGTTTCCTCACCTTTAAAATGGAGGAGGTAATAAAAAGAACCTCACAGAACTGTCATAAAGAGGATCTAACCATTGCGCATAAAATACTTAGATCAGTGCCTAATATGTAATATGCACTATATAGGTGAGAGCTGTTGAAAGCACCCTGGGAGAGTTCCCAGTAATTTTTGGAGACAAACGGAATGAAGAATCTGGATATGGAACGAGGTGTAGTGTGTACCAGAAGTCACTTCAAAGAGGGACAGGATGTTCTAGCACGGCAAATGCTGGGCATCTATGTATCCACTTCTTCCACCTGTGCCTATGACAGGCACTTCATATCAACTCTAAGATACATTCTCTCTAAGCTTGAACACAGCTTTAGAACTTTTCTCCCACACCATACCAGGAAGCCACTCATGATCAATCAGAGCCCAAAAAAGAATGAAACCTATTTGCTATCCCTGTTGGAGGCCCACTACAGGGTCAGTCACCAGGAAGGTGGCTATGACCTGACTTTCGGTTGGGTCTCTTGGAGGCCAGGTGCAGAACAGATAGGCCACCTGGTGGAGGAGCCCTTCTCTCTATAACCCAACCCCACTGAAGTTCCTTCTACTACTAAGAAGTTAAATCATATTTTAAAGCACATAACAAGGGAAACTGCCATAAGCACAACATGACAGTGACCTCAAGATCTGAGTGCTTACTTGCATAGATGTGGAAACCAAAAATAGAAAAAGTGCTTAATTAGCTAAGCCATTTACTTACTTTCCTCATTTTCCAATGCTTGGGCCAGATCCTCAGTGTTTTCTCTTTTCAAAAATTCTACTTCCCCTTACTATTTTCACTTAATTGATCTTATCAAAAATGTGTATTTGAAGGAGAACAGAGCCAGTGTGATAATGGAAATTGGAGAGGAGAATTATTCAGAGAACCAATCATTGCAACTGTTTGTACAGATTGAGTGGTGCTTATAGGGGATTTGAACCTCTCTTTTCAAGGATAAAGGAATAAAGCTGCCTTCTTCCAACTTGGCCAGTCTTGTGTATTAAAGTGCTCATCTGCCTGTGTCTCCTCTCCACATCTAGACCATTACAGACAAATAAGAATATATTGTAATTAAGCCCTAGAGCCAAGCGTGAAAGCCCATCACCCCTGAAGACTCGGTGAAACTGTCTCTCAAAAGCTTCCACTTAATTCCTACTCCTGGGGTAAATTTTGCAAAAGGCGGCATTGACAGAGGAGGGGAAACCTGACCCTAGAATCTGATGGGGAATGAGTGGTATTATTTTTCCTGAAGTGTTGCAATGGACTGACTGTGCATATCCCTTTACATTTCTCTTGGCCTCACATCTCCTGCTCCCTGTTGATTTATTTTCTGTATTCATGCCCATCAGATATCACCATGGGATCCCCCAAAACAGTGGGGGATGAGGACTGTGCCTTCAGAGGCTCCAGTTGGGGTAGCTTCCAATCTCCACCTCACTCCATTGCTTAACAACATTTGCAAGTGATCACCTCTAGAGGGAGCTAACCTCACTGTCTTAGCTCATAATGCAATAGGCAAGGAATGGTCAAATATGGGATTTGATAAATTAGGGCAATGTCCCTTGTTCCCACACTTTCTTGTGGCAGAGGGCAGTGATGTAGGGAGGCAACCAATCCATGAAGGAGAAGGAGAAGGCTATTTGCAAAGAACAAAGTCTTATACTTGCAGTTTCTTCAGCTCATAAATGCCAAGTACAGGGAAGAAATAGCTGCACTTTTCTTTTCCATATCTTTCTTCAAAGGGATAATTTTCTTCTCCCCAAATTCCCCTGATCCCCACTTTAATATATCTAATTCCACCTCAATAAAACATTAGCAGTTGTGATGGTAGAAAAGGCAGGCTAAAGGTAGAACAAAGAGGGGATGCACAGACTCGCTTGACCTTCATGCTTTACCAAACTTATGAGATATTTTCAGCTTCACATTCAATTGTCCTCCAAGACCCAGACATCTGGGCTATAACCAATGCAAGGCTGGGAAACAACTGTGTGGAATCTGCCACTCCTAGGTATTTTGTTAAGACTTGCCTGGTTGTCTGCAATGTCTCAAATTTTCTACATAACACTCATCTAAATAGAACAGTAAATAATGAGCATCCATGGAATCAGATAAAAAGTATAGCTTTAGGCTGACAGCTGACAGAGAAACCACTATTCTCTGCAGGTAAATGGGACTCCCAAATTATTTAGTTTGGGGAGGAGAGAAACAGGAGGTGATCATGTCAGCCAGTTTCAGCCCTGAGATCCCAGAGGCATCTGGTTGACACTGCACAGCAATGCCAGAAAGAGTGTCTGCTGGAGGCCCAGCCACTCCACAAAAGGAACTGAACTCTGTTTTACAATTTCCAAGGCAACATGAATACCAGGTCTCAGCCAGAATAGAAATAGCCTCCTTTAGCTCTTCCCAAACACCTCCAACCCTAACTGCAAAGGGCTTATCAGGCTGAGGACTTGCGGCTTCAGCCTATGCTAAAAAGGAGTCTCCTGTGTTCTAATTAGTGACTGAACAGGCTTAAAGGATGACTGGGATCAAGGATTGAAAAATAAAATAAAAAGAGTGGATAAGGGAGTGTATTTCACCAGCAGTCACTCTGAGGCCAGAAAACATATTAGGACAAAAAGAATTTGGAACCAAAGCAGATCCAAAATGGCATGTCTCAGAGCTACATTATCATTGTGAAAATTCCAGTGACCTCTAAAGAAAGAGTGAAAGCCACATAAGGTGATAAGATCCTTCGTTGAGACCCTTGTGGAGTTACACCTGGATCGCAGCAGTGGCCTCCCAACCAGGATCCCTGCTACTAGTCACCACTCCCCCACTTTATCCTGCATAATGGTGGCAAATTCATATTCCAAAACTTTACTTTCATCATGTTATCATCCTCTGCTCAGGAAAAGTTAGATGCATACTTGCTGCAACTCCTAGGAAGTCAGCATCACATATCTAACTGTCCTTACTCCTCAGCATAGGAATCAGCTCAAGTCAGGATATTCACTTACTCTTGGATCAACAAGCCATGATGAGGCACAGCCAGAGCAGAAAGAACACGTGCTCCAGTGCCCAGCAGACTTGCTTTCAATGCCAGCCCTGCACTTGACCACTGGCAGACCTTATTTGTGTTATTTAGTTTCCCCAGCCCCATCTGTGAAACAAGGATGATACCAAACCTCACAGTAGTTGTCATGAGAAAATGTCAGTGTGTCCGAAGTGCCCAGTATTACACTGGCTGACACTCGCTGAAAATTCTTTGACAATAGTTTTCATTTATTAATCATTATCTGTTTTCCAAATGGTCTGCGATGTACTAGGCACTTTCAAATTTAAAAATTAATTGTAAAAAAATATGCAATTGTTTCACTTTATCCAAATTAAGGAACCCCAAAATGTGTCTCAAGAAAATCTGTCAGATTCTGACGAGGAAGGATAAGGCCTAGAGAAGTTCTGAGAGTGGATAGCAGCTGTATTTGCTGGTTGGACTCTTTTTGTTTGAAAACTCACTGCACAAGCTCTTCTTAGCCATACTCTGCATTTTCCATGACACTCTAAACTGTTCTGAGACATCAAATGATGACAGTAATAGCAGCTCTGCAGAAGGGCTAACATACAAGACACATTCCTCAACAGACACAAAAGCCTACCCCATAGAAAGTTCCAGTATTTAAATGTCACTGTGTTGGATCCATAGTTCTTGAGTATACAACTCATGTTTTCTTCAGTGTGTCCTACAATGTGACAAGGTTGACAGCATACACCTGGCTTTGCACCTTCTCTGTTCTTCATCAGAGGACATACTTTACATGAGCCTAGCTTAGACCATGCAGAGACACTGTGTGAGCTGTGCACGAGGCAGCGTGCAGAGCACGTGCCAGGTATGCTGTCATGTTTCTACATGCTTCTACCCTTAGTGCTGAGCTGCCATTTGGCTGTTCCAGTTTCTTCAAGGGACAAAGGTAAGTTTCCATCTTAAAAGAAGTAATTCGAAAAGAAATGAATTTGAAAAGAAGATTAGATGATTAGATGGAGCTCATCATCTTGCCGCCCAAATTCAAATGTCTATTAATGTTCAGGGCATAATGAACACAGAAATGATAACATCTAAAAAGTAGAGTAGCGTGACAGCAAATTTAGGGTTGGAATAAGAGACTATTTTAAGAAAACAGAAGACAACTGATAAGTGAAACTGGTAGATTTATTCTATTGAAAAAATATCACTATTTTCTGGTAGCAACAGGAGAACAAAGAATAAAGAAGTTTCATTAATATACTTTTTCAGAAGCAGAGCAGCATAATCCAAAAAGAACTCTACTCTTAACTTTGTATATGACACAGAACAATGAATGCCTGCTGCAAAGGAGCAAAGACCACAATCATTGGCTAAAATGAAAAATTGAGGGAGAGAGAGGAAACTTTCACCATTATGAAACCAAATGTCTTCTTAAGCAGCTGAAGAAACTTGTGTCCAAGGGGCAAGAATAAATTAAAAACAACCTCATTCTACTTTGTACTCACCTTTTTTGCACCTTGCAAATTGATTCAGTCTAGAGAAAAGACTATGACTGTTTCTGAGTACAGGGTCTACTACACCAAAAATGTAGAGTTGTTTTAAACCAACACTGTGTGGAGCTATTGCCCTAACAGAGTTTGATGGCCAAGGCCAGAAACCCCAGTATGTCTCAGACCAGAAAGAAAAAATTAAGTTTCAGAGCATGCCATAGACAGAGAATTAAACAAAGCCTTTGAGTGGGCTCAAAATTTCAAAAAGAAATATCTTTAGCAATTTGAATCATTAGTTTACTGAAGCCTATTAAGAGAAGAGGCTTTTAGAAAGTTTCTAAATAAACTTTATAGAGCCAAATTAAATAGGCTAATATTAGAGCCTTGAGAAAGATTTAGAATATCCTAATCACTGATAACATTTCTGCCAAAACCTTTTATTCATCTCTTGGTCCTTCTTCTTAAATGCTTCTACTATCTTATCCAATACTAGGCATTCCAGACCCTCTCTGTACATTATCTCTTGTGCATTCATTTTTTAAAAGAAGTGCATCATTTTAAAAAAAATATTTGTTTTTGTTCATGGTTAGTGCTTTTTGTGTTCTCTCCAAAAAATCTTTGCTTTGTCCAAAGTCACAAAGATATGCTCCTTTGTTTTCTTCTAGAAGCTTTATAGTTTTAGCTTTTACATTTAAGCTCATGATCCATCTTGAATTAATTTTTGTGCATAATGAGAGATAAGAGCAGATCTTTTTTTCCCCATGTGTATAGCCCAGTTGTTCAAGCACAATTTGTTGAAAAGATTTTCCTTTCCTCATTGAATTGGCATCATTGTTTAAAATCAATATACAATATATGTGCAGATTTCTTAGACTATTTTGTTCTGATAATGTATGTGTCTGTTTTTATGCCAGTACCACTCCGCCTTGATTACTGTAAAAATTTATAGTAATCCACTTTTAGGTTTAACAGATAACCTGATGCAGAAGCCTAAGACCTAAATTCTAGAACCAGCTTTGGCATTATCTAGCTGTGAAATTTTGAACAAGTCATTAAATTTCTCCATGTGTTAACTTGCACATGAATTAATCTGGAAAAGGTATAATAAAATAGTACAGTAGAGGGTGGTGGGGGTTGTGACAAAGTTCATTTCCAGTCTAAAGATGAAAGTTACCACTCAATTCTAACTAGCAGGATGCAAGCTTGCTGCTACCACATCTTCTGACTTTTCCTGAGAAACCAGAACCCTGGATATTTATGTGAAATCTGATTTTTAAAACACTGCATGGGCCAAATAAAACACAGAAGCTCAGGCCTTGAACTGCCAGTTTGAGATCTCTGAACTAGCAAATCTTTCTATAATGCTAGTACTTTAGAGTTAGTGTGAAGAATAAATGAGGTAACATACTAAAATGCCTAATACTGTGCCTGGTACATAATAATATTTATCCAAAGTTCTTTTATTTCCAGATTAAATATTCCATAACTTTTATTCCAAATCTCTACCACTAGCCCTGCTTTTCTTACAAGTTGAAAGTCATTTCTTCCTTTAAGTCTAACTATGACCTCATTCTATTGAGTTCACAATCTGCTGTGTTGGATTCTTCTGGTTACCCCTCCAGATCCCCCTCCACCTTTCTCTAGCCCAGTCTGTGCCCAAGTAGTCTGACTAATGTGAAATTCCTAAGAAGGTTCTTTTGTCTTGTGGCTGCCCATTGGGTTTAGCCAATGGAAACAGCAACAAAAGATTGGAGGGTGAAAGAAGAGTAAAGTTAGAGTATTTATTTCCCCAGTGCCCTAATGCTAAGTCACTAGGGCTGGCTATGGGCTAAAGCCATAGCTGTCTTCAGGCTGCTCTCTCCACGGAGCTGGTGTATTAGTCAGTTCAGGCCACCATAACAGAAATACCACAGACCAGGTAACTTAAACAATAAACATTTATTCCTCACCATTCTGAAGGCTGGAAAGTCCAGGATGAAGGTGCTGGCCAGTTTGGTTTCCGGTGAGGGCCTTCCTCCTGATTTGCAGATGGATACCTTTTTGCTGTATCCACATGTAATGGAGAGAGAGATTATCTTTCTCACATTCCTTCCTATAAAGGCATTAACTCCATTCAAGAGGACCCCATTCTCTTGACCTAATTATCTTCCAAAGGCCTCACCTCCAGATGTCATGACATTGGAGATTAGGGCTTTAACATATGAATTCTGGGTAGATAGAAACATTCAGTCCATAGCAACCAAAGACATTCTTTGGGTTCCATTAACCACTGTCTCCTGTTGATCCATCAGGCCAAGAGGTGGTTAACAGCTCTCGTGTTCTTTTAAACTCTATCTGCTCGCTTATAAATTATTTAATTTGAGTGTGCTGTATCATCTTGTGCAAAGATACTGTCTAATACACCAACTCCTCACCCTAGAAGGAATCCCTCTCCTCTCATCCCTTTCTGAATTAATGGTGCTAATTTCCTGCCAATTAACCAGACTTAAAATGATGGTTCTCAGTGAAAAAGAAAGTTCGCAGGGCACTGCTGTCCCTCACTCATCCCTAAGGATGAGCCAAGAAAAAGACAAGAAATTTGGCCTACCAAAGAGTAGGGGGATTGGCTAAGTGAATAACGCTCACAGATTTTGTGGCTGAAACTTCTTTCACATCTATTCCACTGGGCCAGAGGGCAAGGGTTCAGGGGTGCTCTGTGCAACCTATTTTTCTCTCCTTTGTGAAGCCTCTCTCTTCACTCATGCACGGAGCCACAAGCACTTTTCCCCTGGCACTGGGTACACTTTGAATTGTGTTCTTGTTTGTTTTTTGTTGTGTTTTTGTTTTGTTTTCTTTTCTTTTCTTTTTACCAGCAGTGGAAGATCTGCTATCCAGGCCAAACTTAATAAACATAGAAAGCTGTGCTTTGGATCTAAGCTATATATAGGTATCGGCTGTCTTACCAAGTTTCTCACGTGATTCACTCTAGCTTCCTAGTTTTGCACTGGAACTTCAAGCAGAAGACTTTGCTAAAAATAGAGTTACTGTGCTTTCTCTTGCTTCCTTTGTCATGTGTCTTCATTACTAACCTGCCTCAGAAGCAGAAGGCTAGTATGGAATATGGCAGAATTTGTAGACTTCTGATTATACTGATATAAAATTCCAATTCAACATATATATAGTTAACATAAAATTCTTGGCATCAATGTTAACTCATGCCAATTCTTCATCTCCAGTGTTCATTCCTTTTGTTCTTGCTTCATAATGCAACTTATATCTCCCTCCTCCTTTACATTCTGTATTTGTCTTGGTTCCTGACCTATTGTGCCAACCCAGTGATGACAACCTCTGCCCCTTCTAATCTATCCTGCCTACTTCTGCCAGATTCATCATTCTTGTAAAATACTTTCACCATACAACTCTTTACTACATATTACTTCAAATATAAACTCCATGGCACGGGCTTTAATGCTCCTCACACTGTGCACAATTGTCCTGAAGATAACACATGGAAAGGGCAAAGTCTTCTCAGTGTTTCTTCCACATGCTATGTTTGTTTCTGTCTCCAAGCTGTTCCCCATCCTTGATATGTCATATCACCTTCCCTCTACCTATAATCAAGCCCGTTCTTCTCAATTAACCTTCTCCTTTTTAATTTAACCCATACTTAAATCTTCCTATGGATTCATATGAGACTTTTTGGGTCTTCCATACTATTTAACCCATTACATATACATTATTTTATGTTGTTTTCTAATTGCTTTAATACATTTTGCCTTAAGTGGATTGTTCAATCTTGATGGTGGTTTGTTTATGATATATCATGAATAGGGAATATAGAAAATGTTTCAATCTTGCTTTTGGTCTAGCCATTTGTTCCTCTTCACCAAGATCCCAAGAGAAACAGTGTTAACAAGGGACAATGACAAATGCGAAACTGGGTTCCATCTTGTGATGGTCAGTTTTATGTGTCAGTTTGACTGGCGTAGTAGTTTGACTATATTCCCCGGTTATTCAGTCAAACACTAATCTAGGTGTTGCTGTGAAGATGTCTTGTAGATGTTATTAAAGTCCATAATCAGTTAGTTTTTAAAAGGGCAACTATTCCAGATAATCTGGGTAGGTCTGATTCAGTCCATTGAAAGGTCTTGAGAGCAGAGCTGAATTTTCCAGAAGTAGAAATTCCAGTCATGGAGAAGAGCTTCAGCTTCAGCCTGTGCCCACGAGTTCCAGCCTGCAGTTCCTGACAGACTACCTTACAGATTTTGCAATTGCCTAGATAGCCCTCACAATCACATAAATCAATTTCTTGCAATAAAGCTTGTAAAATATATATCCTACTAGCTCTTTTTCTCTTGTTTCATCCTGACTGATATAGATTTGGGTACCTGTAAGTGGAGTAACAAATAACTAAATGTGAAAGTGGCTTTGGAATTGGGCAAGGGAAAGAGGCTGGAAGAACTTTAAGGAACATGATAGGAAATGCTTACATAGCTTTGACTATAGACTGTTCATAGAAATACAGATGTTAATGACTACTAGTGAGGATGCAAAAGGAAGTGAAGAGCTGGTAGCAAAAATCCATATCACCTTATTGAATAGCCAAATCTTTATAAAAAGACTGTTGGTAGAAATATGGTCATTAGAAGAACTCCTGCTGAGGACTCAGAAAAAAATGAAGAACATGTAGGAACTGTAGCAAAGGGGAGCCTTGTTTTATAGTGGCAGAAAGCTTAATAGATTTGTGTCCTGCAGCTATGTGAAAAGCAAAACTTGTAAGCAGCAAACTTGGATACACAGCTAATAAGCATTCCGAGCAAATCATTGATGGTGCAAGAGTGGTTTTATCTTGTTGCTTATGGTAAAATGCAAGAGGAAAGAGATAGGTTGGTTGAAGAATTATTAAAAAATAAAAAGGAATTGAGACTTGATGATTTGGGAAATTCTCATTTTGTCCAGGTTGCAAAAGATGCTAAATTAGAAATTAGCTGTCAGGAAAGACTGCTCTGGAGAGAAAGCCAATGGTGTGGCTGGACAACCTTTTGCTAGTGCCTCAGAAGGATCAAAAGGTCAGAATTTCAGTCATGTAGGGGTATTCTGAGAGAGTTTAGTCATAGGACTCACAGATCTGCTCTGCCATCTAAGCAGAAGCTAAGAATAGAGATGAGATTATTCAGGAAAGATTTATAGAAGAAACTCTAGTCTGATGGAGTGAATCCCCAAAATATTCAACAGAGACCCACAAAGCTCTTGAGAATTTTATACCAGCAGAAACACTTCCAGCTTAGAGTGAAAGAGACAGAGAGAAGATGAAATGAAAGAAGGCTATTGTGATCATAAAGTTCCATAGGCAGGACAGGCTGATAAACCCACTTCATGGAAAAGGAAGGATGACTCAGACAGGGGAGCCTTGGGTCCAAAAAGTAAAGCCTCAAGTCGCAGAAAATTATTCTCAAGCCTTGAAACCCAGTGGGGTTTTTCTCTGCTGGATTTCTAATTTTCTTGTGACTGTTGACTCCTTTTTCTTTCCACTTTTCCCCATTTTGAATGTAATTATCGATAACTGTTACCTTTTCTCTGCGCCATCATGTATTTTGGGAGCAAACATGTAACTTCTGCTGCATGGAAAAAAGGAGAATGGGAGAGCCGCATTATAAGTTCATGGACTTCTATACTGAGACAGCGACTCCACCCAGTAGGAGTTAGAGCCTAATCAGAGTCCTAAATTCTGATTTAGTCAGGTTAGTATTCAAAATAATAGTTGAAAGCTTTGGATTTGGAGTTAGGCTACCTCTATTTGAAACCCAATTCACCACTGTGACCTAGAACAAGACGCTTTTAACCTCACTATACCATTTTTTTCTCATTGCAAAATCAAAATGATAACTTTTCTTACAAGATAATTGTGAGAAAACATGCTCAATGTGTTTGGAACAGTGCCTAGCACTGTTATTGAGGAAAGGAAGAAAGAAAGATGAATACAAGGAGTATGTACACACACACACACACACACACACACACACACCCCAGGGGTGACATTATAATAATTCTGAATAACAGTAGCATGTCGCTGACCTCACAGTAAAGTCTAACTGTATACTTATTTACTGAGATGTTTGGCAGCATTAAAGATCCAGCTTTTTCCTTTAGTTGACAAAGAGACCAGATCTGGAAAGGATGTGGAGACAGACCCAAATGACACCGCTAACTCAACTGAAAGGCCAAAGGAATAAGGAGCAGTAGCTATGAACTGTTTTGAGGTCCTTCACTCTAGGTTCTGAAATGCATAGGGCATTCTCTGATTAATATATCTGAAATACTGTTTCAAATCCTTGCTTATGCCCTTGAGATATAAACTTATTTATATAAAATAATTTATCTCCCATGATCACCCTCCAGAGAAAATGAGTAAATGTCATATTAGATTCTGCCATAGCTGGAACCTGTAAATTGAAGTCACCGGGAAGCAAGAGGTTGGCTACCCTGAGATCAAGGTCAGCCGCATAGGTAAGCAGACTCAGTGGTACCTTCTTAATATTGATTTAAGAGGCAATGAGACCATCCAACTTGTCCCAGACTTCCATCTAGCTAACTTTTAGAGTCCCGCTGGCACCTATGATCTCAACCATGCCTTATTATTTTTATTCATAAATTAATTTGTTTTTTCATTCATTTACTCATTGTTCAAACACGTATTGAGTATCAACTAACTAAAACACACACACACACTACACACATGCAGAAACTATGAGACATGAGTAAGGTTTACAGATGCATAACGCATTGTTCCTGTTCTTAAGAAGCAAAGCGTTAGAGATCTTACTAGAAATGAGGATATTAAGTATCTGCTTCACAAAGTATTCTGAGTATTAAATGAGATAGTGACCACAAAGTCCTTTTACAATTCTTGGAACATGATCAATAACCACTTATTACTCCTATGATCATTGCTTGGTGGAGCTGTAAGGGGTCTTAGAGAACTTCTAGCTTAGTGGTTCTCAAGCTTTTGCGTGTATCAGAATCACATGGAGGGTCTTGTTAAAACAACAGATCTGGACCCCCTCCCCCCCCCCCAGAGGTTCTGATTCAGTAGGACTGTGGTGAGGCTTGAGCATTTCAGTTTCTAAGTTCCCAGAGGATGCTTATGCTGCTTATCTGGCACCACACTCTGAGAACCCTGCTGTACGTCAACCTGCTCATTTTACAATGAGAAATTGAGGCTCAAGAGAATTGGACTGATCTGACCATAAACTCATCAATAATTAGCTCCTCTGACCCCACTCATCATTATTACTCTGTTGCCCTTCTCCAAGGTGAGAAAGCTGATTTTATCGGTAAGATCAAATCATAAAAAATAGAAAATAAATAAAAAATACAAATTATCTTTACACATGACTGGGAACTAGAAAGATAGGGACCACTGATTGCATTCAGTTGCAACAACAGTTTTAATTGTGGTCTGTGTCTGTCAAACTTAGCAGTTTGGTCCCAGAGTTAACCTGACCCTTTGACAAAGGGCATATCCCTAGAGAGTAGAGCTCACGGATCACCCCTCTTCCTTACTTAAAGCAGGGTGGATATCCCATTATTGACTTTGGGAAAATTTCCCAAATTTCCAAAATGAATCCAGGTCAGGGGTATGCCCCATGGATCAAAAAGGGATAATATTCAGGACAGCTTGGTACTTTTCATGAGGAATAGATTCCATGGGGGAAGTAAATCTCCCAAGAAGAGGTTTTAAAAATTAATCATTGGTAATTTTCATTAATGATGAGTCATTAGTGATAAATCATTCATGATCCCCTTCCCGACACCGATGGATGAAGGGATGCATCAGAAGAGAGAGCTCTGAGCAAGTGCTAGGATGCCAGCTTCCCAGGAGAACAGGGCCCCAGGACTCCCTGGAGGTAACAATTTCTGAGTGAACACACAGCTCTTTCAAAGGAAGCCACGGCAGTGTTCAAAGCATTTTTAACAGTGCCATCTAGTGGAGATTAAAATGACTTCACAACAGTCCCCACAAGGTCTAGTCCTTGTTTTGACACCAGCTCAAGCCAAAATATGGATTCCAGCTCTAAAATTCCAGAGTGTCTTCGTTCAGTAACACCAAACATCATTTTTTGCCATTACATTGACCTGTAAGTCTCCTTTAGCTATAAAATGGAGAGAAATAGCAGCTCCCTCTCAGGGTCGTTATGTGAATAAAAATAAATCAGTTTTAAATGCAGGAACTGGACTACTTCGTTAATGGAGAAAAGAGGCAGAAGAGGAGGAAAGAGATTCTTGAAATGGTCAAGAGTAAAGATGGTAAATGGTAAAGATTAGCCCCCTGTGAGTTTCCTCGGGGGCCCCAATGTAACAGAGAAGTTTCCTGGAGTAGTGGAGAGGGTGCAGGATTTGGAATAAAGGTGGGTCAAAAGCCGGCGTGACAACCCAGAAGACGCTTACTCTGTCTGAATATCGGTTCCCTCATCTAGAACAAGGTGATGGCTACACCTTACCTCACATGGATATTCTTAAGATTAGATGAGAAAACAAAGATGGCACTTGCCAATAGGAGATGCTTACAGATGTTAATTCCCTTCCCACCTCCTCCATCAAAAACCCTCAGCTGATTTTTGTGGTCAAACAATCCATTTTTTCTTTAGAACCACTTGAACTAGGTTTTGATTCTTCCAAAATCTTCCTAATCCCCTCCCCCCAACTTGCTATTCTGATACCCTTCATCCCAAGGAATCAACTGGTTCCCATCTGAATGTCCATGACAAGTCAGACATCTCTGGCCCATCTTTTCCCAGAAGGTGGGGGAAGACTATTCCTGCTTCTGTCTGCTCCTTACAGAAAATCTGCAGTAATTGTTCTTCCCATGGGTCATCCAGCACAGAGACGAGAGCTGCAGCAGGCTGGTGACTGTCCACCCAGAAGATAATTTGCTCAGCTGATCCTTCTTTAGCTACATTCCCCTCCTATTCTTCTCTCACCTTCAAAGCTTTTTGTTTTTAATTCATCAGGACATCAGTCTGTTGCCCTCAGAGTAGGATGCAGCTTTTGGCCTCTTTATCCTATATACCTAAGTAATAATGCCTTGTAGCTGGGAGAACAATAAACGAGAACAAGGTTTTAATTAAATGCTGAGAAAAATAAGTATATGTCCCTGTTCCTCTGTAAACATTAATTCTTTGTTGGAGGGAAGTCTCATCACTTCAAAAAAGGCTTCCTTCCTCCCTGATATTGGTTTGGTCCTCTCAAAGGCAAACATAATATTTTCCTCAGCAAAGGTGATTTTTCTGCCATGGAGCCTATAGACAACCGAATTGATTTTTCAGGCCAAAACAATTTTAGAGTCTATCTATCGTCTCAGGATGATGTCCTTCCCTATTTTGTCATCTCTTTGCTATGGGTTTTTGTAACAGAGAAGACTGTAGGCCTCCATATTCATTCATTCATAAATAATATATTAATTAATTAATTAATTAATTAATTAATTAATTAAATATGTCTTCTTTGCTAAAAGCATCCCTCACCCCAGACTTTGAAACAGAAAATTCTAGATGTGAAATAAAACACTGGCATCAGTGTCAAGGTAGGAGTACAACAGTTTTTGTTTTATTCTCTAGATTAGTTTTCCTCAATCGTTCTACAAAAACAACTTTATAGGTAAAATTTAGTAAAGGTGAGAGAGAGACATTGTAAAAACAGAAAAGGAAAAGCTATATTAAAGACTCCATTTTCGCGTTTATTTTTCTTCCCATTGGAACACTGAGAAAGAGGTTTGAGACATGAATTCTACTTTTTCATTATAAAATCAATGCTTATACTGGTTAAAAAAGAAACGATGTTTACGTCTTTTTATCTTTATCCCCAGACACACTCCATATATACAATTTTGTGTGAGTATATACAGAAATCAAATCCTATTACCTTGTTTTTTATGTAATATATTTTGGAGAGTTTTATATCAACACTTCTAAATCTATGTCATTTTTAAATGGCTGCATATCATGAATTTTTACGATATTCATAAAAATCACAAACCAACATGTATTTACTCAAACCTTGATTGATATCTTTTCAGAAATTTTAGCAAACAGCAATTGCAAAATGCTTCAAAGAACATCCTTTAAAACATGAAACAAATTTTCTCTTCACCTACCTTTGGCTTCTTCAGGGAAAAGATGGGCAGAGTAAGTGGGCTTAGGAATTCTATTTCATGTATCAGGGTTCCAAGTTAAGAGCCTGATCTTCCACTTCTTTACTTTTGCCAACTTTTTTTATTTTATTTTCTTTCACAGTCTCCGGAAAGTTATTATGTATCATACACCACATCTCTCTATATTATGGTTTTTTTAAAAAACTAGATCTGTGTTCAGATCTCTAGCTTAGTACTTGATACCTAAGGGAAACTTTTGGAATTTTATAAATTCTTTATTCACTTAATAAAAGCCGATCTTTCAAGACTATTGACTTGCTATGGACTAAAATAAAGTGTAATTTGCAGCTCAATGGTTCTTATAATTTAGGGTCTGTGTATCCTTCTCTGGAAGCAATGTACATTACTGACTCAAAAGGTGGAGAGCCTTGGGCATCATGATTTAATCGGAATGAAAATATGTGGGAAAAATTTCACTTCTGATTTGGGTAAGTGAGCTTCCACTGGACTGATCTTCCTGTAGACAATAACTATAAACTTTCAATAAATACAAATAAAACAATGAATGAAGTCTTTGGCAGTGAATTCTGTAGGAGAGATTCTGTAGAACAGTTGAAACTTGGAAGAGGACAAAGGCATGTACCAAGTTTCCCATTTTTTAATGGCTTTTAACTCTAGGACAGAATGAATTTGGCACCACCTAGCTAGCTAATCCTCCAGTAGAAAAATCTCAGTCTTTCTAACCTGAAGAATAAGAAGAGAGAATTTGGAGAAGTTTTAATGCTGGAAAATGAGAAGGGAATCCCAGAGAGAGACAGAGGTGTTAGACACAAATTTGTTTATAAATTCCGGTCAGACATCTGGATGACCTCTAAACCATATATGCAAAGGACAGCAGCCAGACAGAGTTGCAACTTGAATCCAACCAAGTTAATTCCCTGCTAAAAGAAAACAAAAATGACCACACTTCAGAGGAATATAATAGCAGCCACATTTTCAGCAATCTAACATTCAAAATGTTCAGGATGTAATTCAAAGTTACTGACATAGAAGAACCAGGAGAATGTGAACAAGGACAATTTTCAATAGAAAAGACAATTGATGGAAACCATTCTAGAGGTGACACATTATTGGAATAAGTTAACAAAGATTTTAAAGGAGCTATTAAAACTATATACAAGGATTTAAATAAAAATAGGTTTGCAGTGCATAAAAGACTGCAAATCTCAGCAGAAATATAGCAGCTATAAAAAAAGAATCAAGTGAAAATTATAGAGCTGAAAAATACAAATCTGAATTTTTTTTAAAAAAGTCACTATATGGAGTTAGCAGAATAGAGATAAAAGAGTGAGTGAATGTGAAAATAGATCAAAAGAAATTATTCAATCTGAAAAACAAAGAGAAAAAAAGATTCATTGAAAAAGAACAAAACTTCATGGAATGTAGGCAACATCAAAATTCTCAGTGTATTTGATTGGTATCTCAGAATGAGAAGAGATGATAGGCAGAAAAAGGTTTCGAAAAAAATAATGGTTGAAAATGTCGCAATTCGGAAAAAAGACAAAGTTTCAGATTCCAAAAACTCATCAAGCCCAAAGACGGTTAAATGCAAAGAAAACCTTGCCTTAGGCATATCATAGTCAAATTGCTGAAAACCAAAGATAAAGAGAAAATGTTTAGAGCAGCCAGAGGGAAAAAGAAGATTACATTACATTCAGGGGAACAATAATTTAAATGACTGCCAAGTTTTCATCAAAAACCACTAAGGAGCCAGCAACCCCACTGCTGGATATAGGAGAGTACTTCAAAAAGTTTGAGGAAAAATGGAACTAAAAGATAATACAAGGGCCGGCCCATGGCTCACTTGGGAGGGTGTGGTGCTGATAATACCAAGGCCACGGGTTCAGATCCTTATACAGGGATGGCTGGGTAGCTCACTTGGGAGAGTGTAGTGTTGACAACACCAAGGCAAGGTTAAGATCCCCTTACCGGTTGTCTTTTAAAAAAAAATAATAATAATAAAATAAAATAAAATAAAAAATAATACAAATATTTCTACCAACTTTTTGAAGACCCCTTGTATATCCAAAGGAAATAAAATCAGTGTGTTGAAGAGATATCTGCACTCCCATGTTCATTGCAGCATTATTCACAATAGCCATGATGTGGAAACAACCTAAGTTGTTTATTCACAATGAGTGAATAAAGAAAATGTGGTATATATACACACAATGGAATACTATTCAACCTTAAAAGAAGGAAATCCTGTCATTTGCAACAACATGGATAAACCTGGAAGATATTATATAAAGTGAAATAAGCCTGACACAGAAAGACAATTACTGCATAACCTCACTTACATGTGGAATCTAAGGTAAAGTTGAACTCATAGAAGTAGAGAGTAGAATGGTGGTTACCAGGTGTTGGAGGAGTTGGGAATTGGGGAGTGGGTTGGGGGCAGGTGTGAGGGGATCTTGATCAAAGGACACAAGATTTCAGTTATATAGGAGGAATAAGTTCTAAGGATTTATTGTACAACATGGTGACTATAATTAACAATGTATTGTATTCTTGGAAATTGCTGAGAGTAGATTTTAAGTGTTCTCACTACAGAAGAATGATACATACATGAAGTAGTGCATATGTGAATTAGCTTGATTTAGCCATTGCACAATGTATACATATTTCAAAACAACATGTTGTATGTGATAAATATATACACATTTTATATGTCAACTAAATAAATAAATAAAATGTTTTAAAGAAAAATCACTAAGGCCTGAAGACAGTGAAACAGTATCTTTAAAGTGCCAAGGAGCAAAGGGAAGGGAAGGGAAAGGAAGGAAGAAAGGAAAGAAGGAACAGAGGGAAGGAAAGAGGGATGGAGGGAGAAGAAGAGGGAGAGAAAGAGAAAAAAAAGAAAACTCATTTTCAAGTAATTGATAATAGAATTTTCCACCAATAGACATGCATTATAAAAAATGCTATCAGCTTCAGGCTGAAAGGAAATGATACTAGATGGAATCTCAAATTTTTTTAAGAAGGGATAAATAGCATCAGAAATGGTAAATATCTTGTCAAACATTAAAAAAACTACTTTCCCTCTTAATTTCTTTAAAATACCTAAGACTGTTCAAGGTTAATATTAGAAAATTGCCTTGCGGGTTTGGTAATGTATATAATTGTTACATACATGAAAATATACAGGGAAGTATTTAAAATAGCATCTTAGTCTGAATTTATCATTATTATTGATAATAGTCTTTTTGAGAGGTCCATTTACAATTTGATGGCATTTCAAAATTGCTACATAAATGTGGGTATTGTATGTATTTATATATTTATATTTCTATATTTATATTTCTGTGGGTGCACACATTAGAACTTCTAAACTGTCACAACAGCTAATATTCCATATTTCATATATGCCAGACATGTTGCTAAGAGTTTCAAAAAAAAATCTTAAGTAGTTTTTATAAAAATCAATTTTCATTTCAAAGATGAGAAAAACAGTGCTTAGAGAGGTCCTAACTCACACAGCTAGTAAATGAAGAATTTAAAATTCAAACCCAGCCTAATTCTAAGACCCGAGTTTTTATACTTTACACTTATAGAAAGAAAAGTATTATTGTTTGCTACTCTGGGTGTTATTAAGGTGGTTTTATGATTATTGTTGCGATCCTCTTGCACCTTCTAGTCAAGAAAGCAACCTGAGTTCTCAGCACATGGAGTAAATACTGCTTATCAAGGAGCTGTAAGTTCCAACACCCAGAAAGGACCCTGACGCAGCCATCTGGCTCTTCAGTGAAGTGTCCACAGCTTTGCTTCCCAAAAGATCCAATACAGACATCTGTCGTATCAAGTATCAAGAAGCACAGACTCTGGAATATGAAGGAAGGGGCTAGAAGACAGACAGCTGTGCAGACTGCCTTATGGATAATCAAATGTTTGTGTTAATGGCAAACAATCCTGTTGGCCTTTCTGGCTTGTCCATCAATTTGTTTTTTCTTAAGCAGTGTTAATGGAATGCTTGAAGTATTTTATGCTGCCACTTCTTTAATCTTTATGAACTCCATAAAACTCAAGGTAGTTTACAAAATGATCTGTTGTGGTTGTGTTTTTCAGCCACAGCAAGGCCCATGGGGACCAAGAATTGATTTTTTTCCCTCTGCCCTAGAGAAATGGCATGAGCATGCATAGTCCAGGGGCAGATCTAGCTAGGTCCCTAGATACACATTTCAATACAGTTGAGTTTAAACATTTTTGTGTGACAATTCATGATAACTTCCCAGGAGTGACAGAGTACATGGATAGAAGTTAGTCAGGAGAACACGAAGTCTTCAACAACACCTTTTATTATTTTTATATATTTTTTGTTATTATTAAAGAGCCCTAAGCCTCATATAAATATAGAAATTCAGAAGGAGCCACAAATGCCCTCAAGAATGCCAAAGAACATGAAATATCCTGAAAAGAGCCAGAACTGTGCCTGACTCAGGCTATTTCCCTTTATGCCCCACCTTCCCTGACTCTGCTCCCATATCAGCAGAGGGGAATTCTTTTAGTCAGACTATTTCCATGTGATTTTAGCAGGCAAACAAATATCAGGGAAGCTCCATCTCAGCAGCTTTAATGTGAGGAAAAAAAATTACCACGAGCTCCTCAAGAGTAGTGAACAAAACATATATATATATATATATATATATATATATATATATATATATTCGAGTCTGCAACACCTAGATCAGAGCCCAGCACATAGTTTCCTTTTCATTCTCCCTCTATCTCTCTTCTCCCCTCTCTCTTTCTCTCTCCCTTTTCCTTCCTTCCTTTTATTTTTATTTTTCTTTCTTTTTTTATTTCCTTTGGTCTTTCCTTCTTTCTTTTCTTCTTTTCTTCTTTCTTTCATTCATTCTTCTATCTTTCTTTTCCTCCTTTTGTCATTTGACAAATATTTAATGCACGCCTACTGTGTAACAGGGAGTGTGTTTAACTCCAGCTCTGAGAGAAAATAAGAGAGAAAGTGACCTTGCCTCTTCAAGCCTCGAATCGAGCATTTGGGGCTCACTGCATGTTGATGGATTAAATAAACACTCCCTTCACTTTGCGGCTCTTTGTATTCCTAAGTGGAATGTTTGGAAGAAGTATTAGTGCTAGATGGCTCTAAAGAAGAATATTTCCAATGCAGGGGCACCAGTTATAAACTCCTACAGGACCAGATAGGTGGGAAACAAATATTAGGTGGCTCATGTCCAAAAATAGAAAGAGGTAGGGACTGTGGTAAATTGAAAGCATGTGCCCCATCTAAATTAAGCAAGTACTACTCAGTTCTTATTTACAGTTTTCATGCAGAAAGCTAGCCTTATATTGCTGAATCTCTGACTTTGTAAAGGACAAGCAGAAATCTCAATTGTGGTACAGTTACTTATTTTTTTAAACACCATGTGGCCCAAACAGATAATATCTGAGAGCTAGACACAGCCAGTGAACAGCCAGTCTGTGACCCTTCTTCTAATTATTTTACTACTTTCAGCTTGTCTTAGCAAGGAGGCTTTCCCATCAAATATATGGCAAAAGCCACCCCAACCCAAGTTTTACTCTTGGCCTTTTAGAATCCAACACTTGTGACTTCCATGGGTCCATATATCTTGTAAATTCTTAGGGCAAATATGAATAAGAAGCAAGAGTGAAAAAATAGAATTCTATGAATTTAATGTTCTACTTTTAAGTCCTTCTCTCATAGGCTTAGTTGGTGAAAGTCAAGTACTGAGAAGTGATCCTGTGAGCTATTAGCAGGGCTAAGTTCTATGTTTGCCTTAGAGTTATCATTGAAAACCTGGTAAATCTTTCTAATCAGCATCATCCACATCCTACTTTGACCATCTGGACCTCCCTTTCAAGTTGCCCATTTGCCTGAGGATAATGAATACCATGGTTCCTTTGCCAAAGCAAATTGAAGCTTAAACAAGCTTCTTGTTGACATCCCAAGAATATATAGTACCTTTGACAGGTAACCTACTGTTCCTCTAGGCCTATCTTCCAACCATACATGTGTGTCACAAAAAAATGTTCAGGCCACCCTCTAGAGAAGCTTTTTCTTAAATGTGCTGTATAGAATTCCAGAACCAAGATGCTCTGTAGGAAAAGTGGGGGAGGGCATTCCATATTCATATATCTTTAGAAAACATGGGAAGATGCACTTTACAACATGCGTGCGCGCGTGTGCGCGCGCACACACACACACATACCACATACCCCCCTTCCATTACCCATTTTCAAAATTTCTCAATGAAATTGGTATATTAAAAGGTCTAGGGAAGTTCAAATATAGAAACTTGATAAACTTTAACTTAGTGTTTTTCAAATTTATATAACCAAGGAATGCTTTCTTGTGTAATACCCAGTTGCATTTCTGCAGAAAATGATTTTGGCATTCTTGATTGGAACTAACCATATAATTTCCCCACAAATATCAAGCCATATTGGACAAAAGTAATATATATTTTGATTTACATTAAAATATTTTGAAGAGCCTAATGTTTCTGCATTTTCTCTTTTGAATCTTCTCCAGCTTAAGACATAGTTCAATATGGGACCCCATGCAGTTTCATCATTAAAACAACTTACACAGCACTTCGTATGTTACAGAGCATTTTCACAAATATTTCTTCATTTGACCCTGCAACAAATCTCTCAGGCAATTATCTCCCTGTGCTTTGTTTGCTTATTTCAAAAATGGGTAAAATAAATGACTTGCCTAAAGTCACTTGGTAGACAAATATAAGATCGTAAATCTACTGGCTCCTGGTACACAGATACTTCAAAACTCACGTTCAATTCTATTATTCCAGATGGCTAAGCACTGCTATATGTAGTATTGCTCTTTCAAACTTGTGGATGAACATGTGGTCATAAGAATGGTCTATGTTTATAATGACAGTAATTAAAGGCACCAGCTCATGCTGAGAAAAGAGGCCCAGTGGAAATCTGCAATTAGTATAAATTAGAAAAGCAAGGCGACATAACTCATTGTAGAACTCCTTGATTCCTATGGAAAGAGCAAAGCTACCCATTGGTTCAAACATCTGTGCATGAAAGTTACTGTGGTAGGCAGGTTTGGAATATGAGTAAAATACATTCCCTACTTTCGAATAACTGGGTAAGAAAAGTAACCAACAGCTTTAAGACAAGGTGCATGATCATCTTCCAAAGGAGAAATTCAAAGAAGAAAGAAAATGAGGCAGCTCAAGCAAGGAAGCTGGAAACCAAGAAAAAAATCACTGAGTTTCAAAGCTAGAAATGACTAGCACCCTTGGAGAGAGCAAATACAGTAAAACAATTGCTGTGGACGCTGGTGACACAGGGTTAATATGTAACTGTTTACACCTGAGAACATGTACCTCCACTCAAACCTAAGTATAGAATATATTGTCATTTAGTTAGAAATCATTGAGTTTCCATTAAAACCTCATGAGCTACAACATAAAAAATTGCTTTTATACCTCCTCCTTTTCAGCCTTGCAAAGAACAGTTAAATGCTGTATTTTTCCATGCACAGTTTTTGCTGCCTTTGAGCAGGAATTGACGGATGCTCTCAAATGCCTCAGCTTGAGCAGCTCCTCCCTAGGACATGGGAGCTTTCTGGAGCTGACCACAAAGAGCATCTACTCAGGCCAGTTGTATGTATTAACCAGGCCAGGCTGCAGGGCAGTCCTACAGCTCCTTAGCCACAGGTATTGTCTATCTGGCTTGACAGCTAGAGGAGGGTACAGCTCTGATGCTCTGCGAGCGGAATGCTTCAAGGGCGGCACTGAGGGAATCAGGGAAGGCTGTGAACACAGTACTCTCTGCATTTGTTCTCTATCTTTGAGCCTGGCTCCTTGATGGCCTTCGATGTCCTAACCAAGGGAAACGATGATGACAAAAACAGCACCAGACTCTGTTTTCTATACACTGGACAAGGCTTGAAGGTTTTATGGATTACTGTTCACCCAGCCTCCATACACTATTTCTGTCTTCAAATGCTTTATCTACTCCTGTCTAGTCAATTCCTACTCATTTTTTGTGGTTCTCACATTGGTCCTTTCCTTTTGGAAAGTTTTCCTGATTGCTGCAAGCTAACGGACAAACTTTCTTAGGGCATTGTTTAATTATACAATGCCATGACTCTTTTCCAAATATGTTAGGTATGACCTTTGCCTTGTCATTAAAACCTAAGATCCCTGAAAATAATGGGCGCTAGCATGTACTGAATGGCTTCTGTGCTGAGCACTGTACCAAGATCTCATAATTGCCTTATGTGATTGGAATTATTCTCTGTTTTATAGATGCAAAACCTGAAGCTCAGAGGTTCCCTAAGTCACGCAGCAAGAAAATATAGAGCCAAGACTTGATGATAACTCTGGCCAAAAAATTCTTGCTTTACCTCAGTGCTTCACTGCCTTTCATATTGGAAATTATGGACCATGTTATATGCACTAAGTCTTTGCGTTTCTTGTGGGTTAGATATACAGTACTACTCCATTTCTACATGGGCTAGGGGGTAAAAATATTTTGTCAACCAAGAAAGTGAAGTATTAGCTGTTGAACCATGAAGGAGAAATAGTTATGCATCAAAACCCTTTGGAAGATAAAGCCATCCAACAAAACAATCTGATCAGTAAGAGCAAAGGTTCAACACGCTAATGAAAGTAGATACCACATAAAAGGTAAGTCCTTTGTCTGTGCTACCACTTCAGTATCAAAGAATATCAAAGAGAGGTGGCATATTTCAGACATTTCAGACTTGGTGGTATCAATAAAAATCAGGGCTGGCTGAAATATCCCTATTATTCCTAAAATTTGAAGCCATCCTGACATTTCATTTCTTGTGTTCTTGTTTTCTAATCTTTTGTCTGCTATATGCCAGGTACTGTTAAGCAAAGGGGATGCCATGTAGTCCTTGACCTTATGGGGCACATTGTCTAATGGGGGAGATATGTTAGGAAATGTTTACACTGGATTATGATGAGTGTATCATACTTGTAATGAAGTACTACGGTGATGTGAAGGAAAGGGCAATCAACTCTGCTTAAGTGGGTCAAAGGAGTTTTTTGATGGAGTTGCTTGAGTTGAGCTTTGAGGAAAAAGAACTACCAGAATTTGCCAAGAATATTCAAAACAGAAGAAACAACATTTCAAAGACACCATGGCATGAAAAATCAGGATATTTAGAGAAGCTGAAGTAGCTCCTTTCCTGTACAATGTAAGAGGCATGAAGTAGAATAGTGGGGAATGAGGCAGAGGTGGGTAAGGGCAAGCTGTCTTCCTTAAGCTTCCCAGGAAATCCTTCTTAACTAGACCTGAAAAAAATTCACTGAAGAACTAAAAAAAAAAAAAAAAAAAAAAAAAGATTTGTTACTATAGTTTACTTTCTAAACAGGACACATATTGAAAAGTTGCAGTAGAAACACAAGTTGTTCAATTAGAGGTACTTAGGAGAAAGGCATGTCTCAGCAGTTCTTGGAACACAAGAATACAAGGGTACTTCAAAAAATTCATGGAAGGATTCATATTATCTTATAATTTCATTTTTCTACAAACTTTCTGAAGTACCCTCATGTGTGCATACCCAGGCAAGAGATGGTGAAAAGCTGATGCAGCTGAAGATGCCACCACCCTGGGACATAAACAGTGACTCTACAGGGTTAGGAAAAGAACCGGAGCATTAAGTTTGCCATTTCTGGCTACAAATACAACCAAGCAGCTGAACACCATCCATCTCACATACTTTTATTAATTCAACAAATATTTAGTGAACTCCTACCACGTGCCATATTTAGGTGCTGGGAATATAATCATGAACAGAAAAATTTCCCTTCCTCATGGGACACTCATTCTAGTGGAAAACAACATACAGATAAGCAAGAATATCAGAGGATGATAAATGCTATGGAAAAGATAAAACAGGGAAGGGGGATGGAAGTGTGGGAGTAGTAGAAAGAGAAGATACTATTTTGTATAAAATGTTCAGAAAAGGCCTCTCCA
This sequence comes from Cynocephalus volans, assembly GCF_027409185.1. Taxonomy (NCBI): domain Eukaryota; kingdom Metazoa; phylum Chordata; class Mammalia; order Dermoptera; family Cynocephalidae; genus Cynocephalus; species Cynocephalus volans. The sequence continues at coordinate 129,178,347 of NC_084463.1, forward strand.
GGAAGGTGGTGTTTGCATGGAGACCTGAAGGAAGTAAAGGAATGAACGGTGAAGCTATCTGGAGGAAGAGTGTCACAGTTGGTGTGTTTGAGAATCAGTTAAGAGGGCTGTGTGGTCCAGGAGGATTGGTGAAAAGAGAGAGAGTGGTAAAGCTGAGATCAAGAAGTGGTGGGACTGATGCAGGTAGGGCCTCAGAGAAAGGGTGACCAGACAGCCCAGGTTACCTGGACAGCCTGCATTTGTGGCTGTTGTCTGGACACAATCATTAATAGTACCCTCATCTTCTCCCAAAATAGTTACACTTTGAATAATGAATTATATAATCACTCTATTTTTAGGCAACTTTAGAAGCTCTGGCTTTTACACTAAATAACACGGGAAGGCCTTAATGGATTTTAAGCAAAGAGACGGCACGATGTAACTTACATTTTAAAAGAATCACTCCAGTTTCTGGGTTGAGGATAGATGCAAGAGCTAAAACAAGGAGTCCAGTGGGAAGGCCACTGAGATAGTGCAGGGAAGAAAAGAGGGTGGCTTGGGCCAGGGTGTTAGTAGCAAAGACAGTAAGAAGTGGCAGACTCTGGTTATACAAAGTTGACAGTTGAACTGATGGGATTTGCTGATGGATTGGATGTAGAATGTGAAATAATGAGAGAAGCTCAATTGTGTTCTAAGCATCTCTGTGTGCTTATGTCTGGCCTTGACTTTTTGCCTGAGAAAAAGATCATTTTTGTTTTATTTTTCATGTTTAAATAATTTCAAATTTATAGAAAAATTGCAAGGTTAATGCAAAGAATATCTATAAATGCTTCACTCTTTTTTGCCAAAAATGACTCCAATGTTTTGGACCCAAACCCCTGAAAGTTGCTAATCTATTTCTCTCACAGAAGTACACAGTCCTTAATACCTAGAAGAAAATTTCCCCAAGTTTGAAAGCTCACAAAAACCTAGCAATACGTTTTTAACTCCCTTGTTCCGATATCTAAGAATCTAACCTAAACACAGAATGGTTTAATAGAAGCAAAAACATATGCTTGTTAGAATCCTAACAGCATTATGAAGAACAGAAGAAAATGCAAATGATAGAAATGTTCATCCCTAGGGAGACAATTTTATAGATTATAGCACAGTAATAAGATATAAGAAAACAGGCCTTCAAAACCAAAATTATGTAGAAATATGGAAAATTATATACATGATAGTTCAAAATAGAACACTACAGAGTAAAATGTATGTTGGTTGCAATACTGTAAAAATGTCTATGCATATGACAGCTAATATAAAAAGTCAAAATATTCATTATATTAAGGTGTTAGACTAATGGATCACCTGATTTTTTAAAAAATGCTAATTCTTATTTTATCCTTTTCAATACCAACTGAAAGAGGAAATGTTTGACTCAGTTCAAATGTTTGAATCAATGTTCCCACCTTGATTCAGCAAGCCAATTCCCTATTTTTCCTCCTTTTAAAAATCTTTCCTCACTGTCTCCTACTTCCCCAGTTCAGAGAATGAGAATGAAGAAAGGAACAAGTAAGGAAAGAGGAAGGTAGGACACTAAAGAGAAGTAGGGACCACTGGTTGCTCCTTTCAAATGGCTCTCGCATTCAACTGGGCACACATTTGCGCCCCGTTCGTGATGCCACTGCCTTCCAGCCACTACCTCTCTGAATCTCCTGCTTCCACTCCCGTGGCTGCCTGGCCACAATCCTTCATCAGCACATCAGCCCAAGGAATTTATTAACTACATGCCAGATTATGTCACCCCTCTCGTTTTAACCTTCCCCCACCCCAGTGGTTTCCTTTTCCTGAGCGGCATCTAGAACAGCAGTTCTCTGGGTACCTCTGAGACCACTTCAGGGGATCCATGAGCTCCAAACTATTTTCACAACACTAAGACTTTGTCTTTTTCACATTTGTTTTCTCATGAATGTACCAATTAAAAGCAGAAGATAGAAGAATCCAACTGTCTTAAGCCAGGCATTAAGGAGATTGGCAAAAGCTTACAATGCCAGTTTTCTCACTAAATGTGTTTGGTTTTGGAAAAAGAAGTTATTTTTATTAAAAATACATCATTAATTTAAATAAATGAATACCTTTTTTTATCATTGTCAGTTTAATTGGCAGTGGTAAGTATTGATAGATATAACCCACATAAACTAAAGCTCTTTGAAGTCCTTGGTAATTTTAAAGAGTGCAGAGGGGTCCTAAAAGCAAAAGTTTGAGCACCATTGGTATAGAAAGAAGGTCCTGTGATCTGGCCCTTGGCTGTCTATTTGTTCCCTTGATTTACTATGCTTAGGCTGCACTAGCACCCTTCTCTCTCTCTCATGCCAAGCATTTCTTTCCCTGCCTCAGAACCTTCCTGCTTGCTGGATCCCCGACCCTGCAGAGCTCATACCTCACATGGGCTTTGCGTGGCAGCTCCTTCTTGTCATTAAGGCATTAACTCAAGTGTCATCTCCTTAAATGCCTCCCTGAATGCTAAATTTAAGGTGCTCCCTCCCCTTCCATGGCTCTCTGTCATATAACTCAGTTTTATTTTTATTATAGTGATAAGAACTAGCTGAAATAAACCAACGTGCTTCCTGTCTGTCTTCCTGACCACAGTGTAAACATCATTAAATAGCTATCTTGTTTGTCTTGCTTTCAACTGTATCGCAGCACCTAGATTAGTGCTCAGCACAGAAACAATGCTCAATAGATATTTGTTGAATAAATGTATGAGTTGCATTTCTTCCATCCTCAGAATGGGCTATTTTCACCTCCCACCTTCATTCCCTCAATATCTGCCTTAGCTGGCTTCCCTAATTCCAGTGATTTATCCTCCAAAGGAGCTTGATCACCACTTTTACCACATCACAATTCTGCACCAGCCTGTAATGCCTCCCTATTTCCCATCACAATGAATTTCCAGAATGCTTGCACAAGCTGACTCATCTTTTTGTCCAACTATATTTCCTCCTCCTCCTTACACGTACCCTTTCCTCTATTCTCAGTCTCCCCTCAATCTGCCATGTTCGTTACCACCTCTACACTCTAGTGCCCCTGATACTCTTTCCCAAGATTACTCTCCACTTGTTCAAATCGTACCTCGCCTCAAAGCCCAACTCATGGCATCTCTTCTATTGGACCATTCAGGATACCCCAAGCAGTATTGATGTCATTTTACTCTGTACCATAAAACTTAGCACAAAGATTGGAACTCAGTTTCATCTTATGTGTTAGTATTTGTCTGGAACATCATGGTGAGAAAGATTCTGAGTCTCGGAGAGAAAAGGAATACCATGATTGATTTGCAATGTCTGCCAGTGGGCCTAGAAGGAAAAGGACTTACTTAGCAAGTACTAATGGGTTCCTGGGCATAAGTCCATGTAATCTCACGTGTGCTTCATCTATTTACTTTTCATCTTCCTCCTCCACAACAAAGGGAGAAATAGTTCTACTTATCAGGTGTTGGTTGCCTCACTTTTCTTTGCCTGTATTACAGAAATATCAATTCCAGCTCTACTAGCAGTTTTAATTGCCCCTTTGATCCTCTAATGCACTCGTCCGTTTTTGTCTACTTATTATCAAAATCGTCATCTAAATGGTAAATTTCCTGAGACTGGAGTGTGTCTCTATATCTCATCTCCACCATAACACTTTGTACCCAGGATAGAACTGAGGTCAGAGTAGGTGCTTAGTATGGATAGAATGAAAAAGAGAATCGGCATGCCACTTCCTTATGATTTGGAAGCTGATGGAGCACTTCATCGTGGCACAAAGAAGAGCACAATGATTCTGGGATATTCCACTATCCATAATTAATTTCACTTGCTAAGTTTTCAAATGTCCTCTCACTCCCCCACCCCCACACATGCTTTCAATGGGATGCCATCCAGATTTCTAATAGCAACAATCACTTTAGTATAGAGATTTCATTAGAGGTAAAGCCAGAAAAGTAAATATTTGTCAAGTGACAAAATACCAGGAAAGTTCTATATACCATCAACGGACAACTCAGTTAGACCTGAGGCTCTGTATCAACATGATTTTCCTTCCTCTTCTCTTAAATCTGGAAAAATGCAATATTCTGGTTTAACTCCCATATCCTGGCCCTGTGATCCTAGGTCCTCATCCTCTCTGGATCCCAGCTCCCTCATCTGTAAATGGAGGGAGTAGAGGAAAAGATGCATTTAATGTTTCTTCCAGTTTTAAAGGCCATGATCCATCATCTAAATTGATATTTTACGTATTGAATCTGCAAAATGAAATTATTTCAATTAATATTTAATACAGAAAGTATTTCGTGATGAAGGATCTACCTTGGATTTTAAACATTTGGAGGAAGCATTTGGCTATTTTAGAGCATGTACTTTAATCAGCCTACCTACCCACATTTTTGGAAAACAGTTTATAATTGCAGAATTGGGGAGATTGGCCTTGATCACAATCCCGACTGCCACTCAGTATATTCTTTGCCAGTGCAGAGTGGCTTTTTACAATTTTACTGTCTCCTCATTCCAAATGCAGTTTCAAAACCAGCAAAGTCAGAGCTGCCACTGCAGTTGGAGATTTTTTTTTTATCAAATGATTCAGCCTTAAATGTCCCTTCTCGGTCCTTCATTTGCTCATGTCATTATCTCACTTTCTGCCTCTGCCTCCTTCCAGCGCTTATAATCAAACCAGCCTGTGTGACTGCAAATATTTGTCTACGTAATATCCTTTCCTGAGCACTTAGGACTCATGACCTCTCTATTGTAACAGGCAATCTCCCTTGACTAAACAAATCTGAGATCCTATAGGACCCTCCAGTTTTCTCTTTTGAAAGATAAGCCAATTGTATTACACTTTCTTGAATGCATCTTACCTTTGTCCTCCTGCAGTTTTCTCTGCCTGAGTCAACACTTCCCCAACTGTTGGCACAGCTAAATTCTTATCTTTCACATTTCAACCCACATATTGCTATCTCCACAAGGCCGTTGCTGATCCCCACCTCTCCAACAACTGTCATCCTTCATTATCTCCTTGTACGCTTCCAAAATAACTTTAACAATTACATCATGCTTGAAATTACTTTTTCAATCTCTATAATCTATCCTAAATATAACTGTACAAGGTCAGGGACTATGTTTATCCTATTCATCAGCTCAACAGTATTCTGAGATTCTAGAACTATGCCTGGCACAAGAGGATTCTCAGTAAGTATTGTTCAAATGAATGAATGGAAGGCAGAAAGGAGAGAAAAAGAGGGGAAAAAATAGAGAACGAGTGGACTTGGCTCTGTCTTAGAGTATTACCCGCCCCGGGACTTCTCTGGCTTTGGTCACTGCTGCTACCACCACCAAGATGCTTCTAGCCATGGGAGGCAGGACAATATTGTGCAGAAAGACCTAGGTTTCAATTCAAGTTCTGCCATTTACTAACTGTAGGGTTTGAGCAAGCTACCTATTCTGGCTAAACCTGCTTCTTTATCTAGAATATACTTCACAGGGTTACTGTGAGGATACAATGAGATCATGTCTACAAAAGTACATGATGGTTGCTCAATAAACATTAATTACTTTCCATCTCCAGTCTCCCCAGCCCCCACACCAAGTGTGCCACTGTTCCTTTAACACTTTGGCTCAAGTGTGGACAAAAACATCTTCTCCAGGTTCTTCTTAGCACCTCTGAGACAGACTGGCACTTTACTAATTGTGAAGGGAAAAACAAAAGGTAATTAAATAGAGAAAGCAGTGTCAGTATAAAAGCAGTGTAGCTTCCCTGAAACAGGGTCTAGCTTTCATTATAGCTACTTGTTTTTCAGACTCAAAGAACCTGTTGTATTCTGAATGGGACCCTAAAGAGAAAGAGATCCTATAGGGCAAACTATTTTCCTTTATCCATCTGTTTATTTATTCAGTAAATATTGGTTGTGTCCTAATTATTCAGGGAATTATTGCAGACCCCCTAGCTGGTATGCCATGAAGCATTTTAGACAAAAGGGAAAAACCTCAGCTCAGAGAGTGAAAGGAACCAGCAAAATCTAATAGGAATGCAGGGAAATGATGGTAAAGTTGTGGTCCTCATAGTAGGAAGGTAAGGTTGCCAGATTTTAGGAGCGGGGAAAAAAAAAAGCAGAACACTCAGTTAAATTTTTGAAAAATAGCTCTAACTGCTGTATTTTTCTATATTTTTGGTTGGAAGAAAAAAAAAAAGCTGAAATCAGGCCATTTGAATATCCTGAAAAAATTAATACAAAATGCAAGTCAAAATCATTGACTATGGACATGTCCTATATATACAGGATGCCTGGTTAAAAAAAAAAAAAAAAAAACCTATCCCAAGGAGAGGGGCCTATAATTAAAGGCCAAGGTCTACCCTTAACATGGAATTTGAAAGTAGCTTTGGTCAAGAAAGGAGATGCCATATGCAGAGAGCACTAGGGATAGACTTGACAGAAGAGGACTAGAGGGAAGTGAGGACGGGCACCAAGAAGGGGATCAGGAAGCAGCTTGGCTACCCTGCAAAGGGTGGTATTCAAAATATTTACTGTGTGCTGAGCAGGCACCAAGCAACCAGAATGGGTTGAGGAAGCCCTTTACCATGCCAGACATTAACTCTTTAGTTGCTGGGACTCAGAAACATTCAGGAGATCTTGGAGAGGGTCTTAGGTGGCCAAGTTTCCCGTGCCTGGGGTCATATGGGAATCTAAGGGCAGAACAATTAACCCCTGGAAAAAAAGTATTTCAGGAATTTAACAACCAGTATAGCAATTTCACTGTGTGCCAGAGAATATAGACCTTCCCCATCAGCTCTCAGAAGGGGTGATCTACCCACAAGGCTCAGGAACAGGCTCTGACATTTATTCCAGCCCTGCTGGTTGTAGCCTGGTTCTTCTAACTGGTAAAAACCTATGGAGGGTGGTGGAGCTGACTTTGTGACATCATCTGGTATCTTCTGGAGTTAGGAAGACGCTTGGATAGAGATCAGAAAAACATGCCTTAAAACCCTCTTATCTCACATCTACCTCCCCATAATATCACATTAGGAGAGTGTAAGTCATATTGAAGGTCACTTGTTGATTCAATATGCATTTGATTTTAGCACCCACCATATGATATGCATTGTGCTTTGCCGTGAGATAAATAATTAAAATAAAAATAAATGTTAGCTCTCATTTATCAAATTTTTTTTGTACAATTGCACTTAACACACATGTTCTTCATTTAATCTTCATTATTTCTCTGCAGGGGGATATTATTACGTCCTTTGCAGATGATCTAGCTGAGATTTCAACAGTTTAAGTAACTTGCTAAAAAAGGCACTGCTTGTAAGTTGCAGAAACAGAACTGGAACCCAGGTTCATATGATTCCAAAAATCCCATTTTAAAGGAACCTACCTTCTAACAAAGAAGGAAAACTCTTAAATAAATAGTAACAGTATAGAGGGATGAGGGCTCTGGCCAGTCTGGGGATATCAAGAACAGCTTTTCAGTACACTCCAAAGAAGGTGGCAGTTATCTGGGCCTTAAAAATGATTCTCAAATCATCCCAAAATAACTAAGTCAGCAAGTACATACACTGACTAATTTCCTTAAATATACCAGAGTGAAAGCAGTTAAGAAATGATGACACCATCGGAGAATTTCAACAAATTGCCAACAAGACAAGGTAATAGAAAAAATGTAAATCTCGATGAACAACTTAAAAATGTAATGGGGCATACGGTGAGCCTCCCAATTATTATCATATATCCTGTCAGGGTGATGAATGCCACAGAATATAATTCTGCTGAAATACTATCTGTCTTGTCAAAAAGACAAGTTGTAGCTGCCAGCAGGTAGCTGTGTGCTGCCTGGCATCCTAAAAGAAAGGGAGTAGATGCTGATTCTTAGTAATGGTAAGAATGGCAAAAGCTACTGAGAAATAAATAGTTACTAAGTGAGAGTGCTGCTCTTGGGCTCTGTTTTCCCACCTAGCAGAAGAAGATAGCTTTAAAAATAGATGGTGGCAGTGGTTGACTGCTGTCAATAATGGTCTGGTAAGGGGGCAGCAGAAAAAAGCAGAATGGGCGCCAGGCTATTCTCAGAGACTGCACTTCCCAAGCCCTCTCTCTTATTTGATAAAGGTGTGATCCTGGGAAATTTTCTTAACTTCTCCAGATCTGTTCCTCCTCTGAGAAAGGAATCCAGTACCAAGTCTTCATCATCTCTCACACTCTTCCATCTCTAAACCATAAGCTATTCACTAGGTCAAATGTAGGAGTAGTATTAGAAACATGACTTGCCTAATACAGAAACTAGAAAGAAGCTTGGTTCTGTGCCTGGAGATGGTCTACTCAGAGTAATTATACCCTTTAGGAGATTACATTTAGAGACAAAGAATTGACTTTCCACCTTTTCTCACAAACCAGAAAAAACTGATCAAGGCAAAATGGCATCGTTTCCGATTTTTGACCAGGTTTCACATCCTTCAATATTAAATGAAATTATGTAAATAACCTGATCACCACAGGACCCAGATCTTAGTGTCTGCTCAGTAAATATTACTTCTACCTGTTTTATATAAGGGTGTTGGGTATCTAATATTCAACTGTCTTGTTGGACTAGTCCTTTCTAAGAAGCTATTCTCTAATCTTTTGCTAAAATTATAACAAAATACATGAAAATAGTTCCTGACCAAAGATCTCCATTCAGCTAAAGAGACCAACTTTGTTGATAACTCTCAGAGACTGGCCAACACTGATCCACCACAAGGCCCCCCCCAAAATAGCATTCCACATCCCTTCCTGAGATACAAACATTTTGAGAAATAGAACCAGAAGGAATAGAAGGAATCCCACATATCCCCATTGTTATTACTGATAGAGGCTAAGTTGGAGGACAGAGCCTGTGGTGTGATAAGCCACTTTGACTGACTAGCTCCTCCCCAAAATCTGCCTCCCAAAGTCAGCCCAGAAGCTGGCCTTCTCCTACAAAGGATAAGGAACAGTGGAGGAACATTCTCTATATTCTAAGAGAAGGAAGGGTAGAGCAAGGCCAAGCAGACTCAGTGATTCCCGCCAAGTTTGCATTTACTTAAAACACTCTATCACCCCCAGGATGAAGTAGTAAAGATTTCAGGAGGCTAAGATTGAGCCTAGGGAAAATTCCTCCATGTGGAAACCAGGAGTGGGAAAAAATGCGTTCTTGTCATTCATAAAAGATGGTCCATCCAGACAATCATCAAAGAAATAAATGAACAAATAAAAACTAGTCACAGTTACACTAGGGAGAAAGAGTCTAGGCAAAGAAAGCTATAACATGACCACACAGAAGCAGTCAAGATTTTAAGATACACCTTTCAAAATCTCTGAATTTCTAAATGTATGCCCTTAACATCCAAAAGGAAGGCAATCTCCAGTTAAAGGCCTGGCCAGCCTGAGGAGCAGAGCTGGGGCTAATTTGCTGTGGCTAGTGCAATGGAGGGAGCTGTATTAAGGGAAACAATGTCCTCTGGCGTGATCACTCAGCTGAAAAATTGCTTGACCAAATGCAAGCAGGGTGGCAGCTCCACAGCCCAGGAGGGGGCCAGCTCCTAATTACAATAGCTCTCTGGAGAAGTGCTTCCAACAGTATTTCTGAGTTGTTAGTTGATTAGGTTTCAGTTAAATTGACAAAGCCTCTAAGGTTAACTATCTGGGAGATATAGCTCTACAATTATAATGCACAGAAAAGTGTTTATTATCAACTTTCTCTTGCTTTGACTTAATTATTTAAGCACTTGTGATTTTCAGTATTTATCTTCCTGCCTCACCAGAAACCAATCCGAGAAAGAAACTGGCAAACATTTCATAGAAGTCAAATCTATTTCCAATGGGCAAGGGAATCAAATAGAAAATGTCCTTGTTTCTCAGTCATATTCAGAAGGAACAAACACAATATATTCAATCAATCAATGAGCATTTAGCTTAGAACAATGATAACCACTATGTATTGAGTGCATATCATGTGTCAGGTTCAAGCTAAGTGCTTTGTGGACATTATCTCATTTAATCTCTACAACTTCCTTTTAAGGTAAGCATTATTATTCCTATTTTCAAATGTGAAAATATGCCAAGCCAGTAAGAGCAAGAGACAGGATTCAAATTCAGATCTATTGATGTAATGGGTTGAATTATGTCCCCCAAAAGTGGAACTCCTAACTTACAGTACCTCAGAATGTGACCTTATTCAGTAATAGGGCTGTTACAGATGTAATTAATGAAGTTAAGATGAGGTCATAATGGAGAAGGGTGAATCCCTGATCTATTATGACTGCTGTCCTTATAAAAAGGGGAGATTCGGACACAGACATGCACACAGGGAGAATGCCATGTGAAGATGAAGGCAGAGATCGAGGTGATGCTTCTACAAACCAAGAAATGCCAGAGATGGTCTGGAAACCCCCAGAAGCTAGGGGAGAAGCATGGAATAGATTCTTCCTCACAACCTTCAGAAGAAACCAGTTTTGGACTTCGAGCCTCCAGAACTGTGAAACAGCGAATTCTGCTCTTTAAGCCACCCGATTTGTGGTGCTTTGTTACAGCAGCCCTAGCAAACTGATAGTTAGGTTCCAAAAATCTATGCCTTTCCATTGCATCAGACAATCTTAATGCTGTTGAGCCCACCTACTGGGCTGAACACCCTGGTACCAGCCTTTTTTGGAGTTTGCACTGAGACTGTGGAGATACCTCTGACAATGTGTCTAGATGCTGTGGCTTTCTTCCCTAAAACCTCACCTTCCCCCAGCTTGACCTCTTTCCCACGTGTCTAGTGATCCTGAAAAATCCATATTGCCTCTCTCTTTGGGTTATCAGGCCATGTTTTATTCATTTACTTACTCTAAAAAGACTTACTTTAAAAGACTTTCTTTGTTCCTACTAATCTTTCATGGAGTTCCAACAGAGAAGCATGATGTCAAGAAAATTATTATACCTAGAATTATGACAAGTTTATTAAGAGGATTGTCTTAGGACCCTACCAAAATCAAGATTGATCTCCTTCTCTCTTCTAAGCCTTACTGTGATTCTTTTTAAAGTAAACAATGAGACAGATATTTCAGAGTACCAAGAGACAAAGACCAAGGATTACCGCATTGTTTTCCTCATTCTGTATTCAAGGCAATGATAAGCAATATTTGCAAATTATCCATACTGCTTTTCAGAACTCTGTTGGTTAGATTTCAGAACTGCAAATTCCCCAATGGAGTTATAAGAATCAGTACTGTTCTCTCACCATAAACAACTAGAAAACAAGGCAAAAATAATGAAAAAACTGTTTTAGACATTGAACCATAGGCAGTGCATAAGTATGATCTATGAAAGAACAGAAAAAAGCAAGGTGAGAGTCATAATCACCCCTGTTTTCTAAGTGGAAGCATTTTCCAGACTGTTGCAGGGAAGGGGAAACAAAGCAGAGCCAGGCAGCCTTGCTGAGTTAGGAAGACAGAAATTAGAGTCCAGGAAAGCTGAGGCAGCTGAAAGTTGTGGACCAGAGTATCAGAGAGAAGGTAGCTATGCAGACTCCAGAAACAAGCTAGCAAACTCCAGAAACCTGCATAGAGGTCCCCTTGCTTTTTTAGCTGAAAGAGAAATATGCAAGCATAGGGTGAGATTATATAAGACCAGGCAAAGAACTATTCGGGAGCTGTAAACTAAAAAATCCCCACTGCTCACACAGGCTGGGAGACAGTTCACTTCTAACTAGCCAGAATGGACAGATGTGCTGACTTGACTTTAAAAAGAGAGAGAGAGAGATTCCAGAAGGGAAGGGTCACACCTTTAGAGTAGGGACAGATTACACTAAAGTCTACTGTAGACCAGCTTTAAAGTTTAAGAACAAATTTCAAAAGAATAAAGCTTACCACAAATAACTTAATAGCCTTCTAAAAGGAGTCCAACATTCATTAGAGGAAGACAACATCCAGACATTTAGCACTGTAAAACTTACAATGTATACCATACAAACAAAAATTATTAAACATACCAAGAAGTAGAAAATCTGATCCATAAACAGGAGAAATGAACAGAAATAAAAAGATGATAGAAGTAGCTGTTGAGGAATTTTAAAGAGTTATTACAAATATGGTCAAGGAAAAAAATAAACATAATAAGGAAAGAAATGGACTATATTAAAGAAAATGGAACTTTTAGATATGCAAAATACACTATCTGAAATAAAGAAAAATATTAAATGGGCTTATAATCAGATTAGATGCTACAGAGAAAAGGATCAGTAAGCTTGAAGACACGGCAATAGCAAAAAGTCAAACTATAGAACAAAGAGGAAAAAGAATATAAAAAAAAAACAGTCTCAGTGACCTACGGCATCATAGTAAGCTGCCTAAGACGTAAGTTGAGTCTCTGAAAGGGGAAGAAGGAACGAAGGAAAAAAACTAAGCAGAAGAACAATGTTTTAGGCAATACTATCTGAAATTTTCCCTATTTGATAAAAAGTATAAACCCATATATCCAAGATCATCAAAACCCAAGCAAAATAAACCCAAAGAGAACCACACCAAGATATGCCATAAATTAGCTTAAATTCAGCAAGACATGCTAACAATTAGCGATAAAGGTTGGTAAATTTAGACAAGGCAAAAATATCATCCATAATCCCACCACACTGATACAACAATGATTGTTTTGAGAGTCACTGTCTTCTTTCATATGTATATTTTGACAGAGCTGTAATAGCCCAGTATGTTTAGTTTTGTATCTTGCATTTTTTAATTTAATAATATAGAAATGTATTATGATGAACTCTTGAAAACAAAAATGTTCTTAACTACCTAATTTAGAAAATTCAGAATTGTCATAACAGAAGAGATGCAAAAAAAAAAAAAAAAAAAAAAAAAGTAAGGAAAAAGACTTAGACCATAATAAGAAATGAATTTTGACCTTGATTTTTCAATCTCCCATAACAAAGTGTGTCAAAGAAAATGAATGATAGTTAAATATTTAACAAGTTTCACAATATATATAAAGATTATTATACCCTAAAAGAATTATGTAAAGTTAATGTTTGGCTAAAATATTTACATCAGTGGTGCTTTGTAGACTGCTTAATAGTATGTATGTATGTATGTATGTATGTATGTATGTATGTATGTATGTATGTATGTATGTATGTATTTATTTTTGATTCTTTAAAAAAATCAACAAAATTTGCAAACTTTTATCTAGCCTGACCAAGAAAACAAGACGGAAGACAGAAATTACTAAAATCAGAAATACAGCAGGGGCACGGCAGAGCACTTGCTTCTTCTATTAAGCTGGAGTGGGCATAAATGAGAGAGATGTCCTCTTCTTTTTCCGGTCTCCACTGACTCTCCTTGTGTCACTGCTGTCGGACGTCTGGCGGGCTGCCTGCACGGTAGCTGTGGCTACTGCCATGGCCTCGAGCCACTTTTGCAGCAGCTGTGCCTGTGATGGTGGGTGTGTAATCCACCCGGGAGGAAGTGGTGTTTTCACGTAGTCCTTTCCTGCTCCCCTGTGGAGAGGGCTGCCTTTGGCTCCTGCCTAGGACCCCGGGCCTGCTCTGTTTCTTTATTATTCAACATTTATGATGTGCCTACTAGGTGCAGCCTTTGCTAGATGCCAAGCACATATGCATGAATAAGTATGCTGTAAACATGTTGTAATCTACCATAGAGACAAAGAAACAAAATACTACAGAACCGTAGGAGTATGGTGAGTTGCCAGAGCAGTCTGAGGAGGAGGGAATGTGAAGGCTTCCTTTAAGTTTCCCGTGCTTTGGTCAGAGTTACAAATAGAATCACACCTGATAAGGGATCATGAAGGATAAAGAGTCTGTGTATGCCATTTCTTCTCTTTGAAGGTTTCGGCTCTATGGCAGAGATGAGGAAGAATGGATCAACAGCATATTTAAGAGATTAAAGATACAGGAGTTATCTGATGTTGAACCAGCAAGTAGGGCTGGTATTAAGCAGAGTAATGGGTGCAGGAACCGAAGGAAGGAGTGGGGTAAGGCCAGTATGCAGATAGAGCCAGATCATGAAAGTGCAGCCTGCTCTTTGAGGAATTTATTAATCATCTTCTTGACCCACCACACTTAGCATGGCCAAAGCGATACTTGGAAGGAATTCTGAGTTCACCAAATTAAAGACACCAAAGAAAAAGCTATGGCCATGTTTAAACTGAAGAGGTAAAGGAGTGGATTTGCTATTACATTGAATTTAATTCTGAAAGATTATGTTTTAGCATTCTTTTCCCTAATATATTGTGTTTAGACAGTTCTAACAAGGTTTGATCACTTTACAAATTCAAATACTTGTTCATTTTAAGCACTAGTTAATATCTAGAACATTTTAATACAAATCCACCAGGTTTTAGGTACACATGATTTTATATAACCGGTGAACTTGAGACTTACTTCTGGATATATAGCATTCCTAGCCAAGCAAGCAGACTACAGTTCTCTGCTTCTGCAGTTATCAAGTGAGGATATTTGTTTTTGAAGTCATTGATTTGCAGAATCAAAAAAAAAACCCAAATTGAAACACTCAGTGAAGAGCTTTTTACTACCATCTTTCAGGGCATACAGGCATGCCAATTTGGTTTCTTAAATAAAATTTGTGTATATACTTGAATCACAAGCAGGAATAGCAAGTAGCTCATTTTATAGACCAATTAACATGACCTTTAAAATATTCTCCTAGTAATCAAATGTGAATAAAATTATATTCCCCTATTAGGTCAATCTAAAAAACAAAAAACAAATCCTCATATAAAATTTTCTTTATTAAAGTCAAAATGGTCATTAAAACTGAGAATGAAGGGGCCACTTATGATGGCATTGGCTTGCTCCAGACTAATCACTTTCATTTTAAGGTAATTCCCTGTGACGTTTTAATCTTTTTTTTTTTTTTTAAATCTCCATGTAAAGAATTTTATGGGAAGTTCTGACCTGTAATATATTTCTCTCTTACCAAAAAATGCTTGCTGAAGCTAAATGTGATCGTGGAATTTAGGGAGCAGGTTTTTTTCAGTTGAATTGGACTGGGTCAACAGCTATAATAGTTACAATGCTTTGGGTTTGTAACCATTTGTTTCCCAGCCCAGGATGAAGTCAGTCCAGTTGTGTTTTCTTTCCTATTGCTGAAAAGCAATCCTCAGCAATAACTGTGAGCTGACCAACATCACCATCATAGTGGAGAAAGAGGAAGGTCACTTCTGTATAAGCATCAACACCACTTGGTGTGTGGGCTACTCCTACACCCAGGTGGGAACTTTGCTCTGCTGGAAGGGAAGGTGCTGAGGGTCTGTACAAAGCAACCTTCATTAAGTCCTACTTTATGAATATTTTGTCTCTCCCGAATAATAGCCATGAGTACCTTAGCTAAGACAGTCGGTCTACATTATGATGGAGGTTAATTACCATGATATCATTTATATATTTGGGTTTGGATTTGATTTGGATAAAACAAATTTGAAGCAGCCCAGATTGATGTAAATGGATGATTCCGTGTTGTGCCAATTCTGCATTTCACTAGAGTATGTCTAAGCAAGCTTTACCTACTGACAGATAAACATGGGCATGGATACATATCTATATTTAGTCATAAAATATTGTCAGTAATCTCAAAAACAATTGCAATAATGCAAAGCATACCTCTGCAAGAGGGATGGTACCAAAATGCATTTCAAAGCCAAATAAAAACAGAAGCAGCCAATTATAAAATTCATTCTATTGGCCTGCCTGAATGCCAATAAGCAGCCTGCAAAAAATCAATCCCTATAGACTGTTAGGACCAAAACGAATCAGCAAACCCAGTCCCTTCTTTATGCTGTTGACAAAACAAAGCTGTAGAGCTATTAAATCGGTTGTCTGCATCCTCACAACTTTTTCATGATAGATTTAGGCAAATGCTCTTCTTTGCAGTTTTTCTCTAACATCTGGCAGACTGTGCAGGAGTTCTATGAAATAAAATTGAAACTGGCTGCATTTTAATGAATATACTTTATTTAATATTGAGTTTGGTCAATAAAACTTGGCTTACTACACAGTTTACTGTACTTTTTTGTGGGAAATAAACCTGATAGCCAGTTCGGGAAATGAATTAACCAACAGCCTCTTTTCTCCCTTAAAGCCAATTATTTTTCTCATTGAACAAGTTGAAGAGTGAAAAAAATTGACCTCAAATAAATGCTCTGATATTGGGACTGTGTCATATATTTTTGGATTAAGAACATCGTAAATGCACAGAATTGAAGGCAGAGGCATGAAAGAACCTAAAAGGCAATAAATGTCCAGAATCTGATATGAAACTTCCCAAATATTTTAAGCAAGGTATCAATAATTAAATTTATGACCCATATTTCTTTTTTAAATATGCATGGAACAGAGTGTTTAAAATCTCTTCCTGAGCAATTAAATCCAAATGTTACATGTTTTTACCTGTCATTAATATAGCTTCAGGATAATAAGTGCAAAAAAAGAAAATCTTAAAATCCTAAATGAATCCTAGCCTCCTGTGCAACTCCCTCTCAGGTGGTAAGATATAGCACCTGTCACTGTGCCATCTGGACTGGAATCTCTCTCCATTGGTGGGATGAGAAACTTGAGGCCCTTGTGACAGCACTTAGGCAACCTAACAGGCTGCATTTAACTTACTTGACAATTAACTTTCCAGAGAAACAGTTCTCTTAAAAATAGCCGGAAGCCTAGAGAGAATAGCTCTATTTGGGGGGCTCTTTTTACATCTACTTCATCACTTGACTGTGTATTCTCCCGAATCTATGATTTCTTTCAAAAAGATACTGAAAATGAAAATGCTTCATTATTTAAATTGCTTTTAAAGACGTTAACTCTTTTTTAGCTCTACTTTAAAGCATCTACCAAAGACACAACTTTAGATTTTTCCACATTCTTGAACTACTTGCACATAACACATGCATGTGTATTTTCATACTACTAGCGGAAAAATTACTAGAGATCTATTTTTAAATGCTTCTGTAAATATCACCTGTGCCCATCATTCACTTGGAAAATATCCATAATAATTTTGCTGGATTTTAGTGGTCTAATTTTTCCCCCTAACATAACTACCAAAAATTGCTTCAATGAAACTTTCTGTCATTTCTTGAAGTCATCACTTCCTTAATTTATACATATTGCTTCCCCACCACCACCAACACCAAGTATACATTAAAATTGATTTATTCTCAGAAAGCCCTTAGCATATCTTCTTTGCCTGCAGCTCAGACTCGATGGGAAGTTTTCCTTATAACCTTTGAAATCTAGTTAAGCACTAGAATTAATGTATTTTCCAGTACATGGATATCCAGAATTATTTTTTCCACATGACCTTTTTTCCATCCAGTTTGAAATTCTTAAATTGAGTACATATTAAATCAGTAGAGATCGCCTAAAAATCACCTGCCCTATCCTTCAAGAACAGATACGATTATATTTTTTGATTGTCCAAAGCTGTGAGGATAAAATCTAAGTGGAATCACAGAGTGGAGAGAGGATTGAAGGACATTGAGTTCAATGCTGTCATGTTGATGTGAACACTGAGACCAAGATCACAAGGGCTGTGTTTGATAGAATCAGAATTAGAACCCTGCGTTACATATTTTTAGCCTCTCTTTGGACTCTCCCCCAGCCATGCCATGAAAACACTTTGACAACCAAACTAGCTCATCTGAATATAGCTAACTGTGAAAGTGCAGATAATCACATATCTTTATTCTGTACTGTACAATATTTTTATGCCAAATCTAGGCTGCAGCCCTGGGGATGAAAATAATAACAAGGTAGTGGCTCTGTGGATACAGGGACTTTATCTGCTTCACTCATTTCTGGGTAAATCCTTGTCACTTATTAGATACCATTAGTGGACTAATTGAATTGGGTTGATTCAAACTCAACTTAGAATCTCTTTCACTGAAATTCCCATACTCTTTTGTCTTCTATAAAAATCCAAAATAAGATTAATCTCACCCCCTGCCACAATGAATAAACATCAAAAAAAAGATACCAGAAATTCAAAAAATCAAGAAAGTACACCACCAAAAGTTAATCAGTCTCAAACTCTAGATCCTATAGAACAAGAAGCCCTTGAAATAACTGACAAGGAATTTCGAGTGATAATTCTAAGGAAACTGAACGAGATACAAGAAAACTCAGCTAGACATCATGATGAAATGAGGAAAAGTATACAGGATCAGAAAGAGGAAATGTACAAGGAAATCAATGTCCTGAAAAAAAATGTAGCAGAACTTGCTGAACTGAAGAAGTTATTCAACGAAATAAAAAACACAATGGAGAGTTTAACCAGCAGGCTTGTCAAAGTTGAAGAGAGAACCTGTGAACTTGAAGATGGGCTGTTAGAAATAACACAAGCAGACAAAAAGAAAGAAAAAAGAATCAAGGACATTGAAGAAAATCTGAGAGAGATATCAGACAACCTTAAGCGATCAAATATCCGAGTCATGGGTATTCCAGAAGGGGAGAAAAACGGAGATTCTATTGAAAACATATTCAACAAAAATAGTGGCAGAAAACTTCCCAGGTATAGGAAAAATCACAGATCTTCAGATCCAGGAAGCTCAACGATCTCCAAATGTATTCAACCCAAAAAGACCTTCTCCAAGACATGTCATAGTCAAATTGGCAAAACTCAGAGACAAAGAGAGAATCTTAAAAGCTGCAAGAGAGAAGCATCAAATCACCTATAAGGGAGCCTCAATCAGGTTAACATCAGACTTTTCATCACAAACCCTAAAAGCTAGAAAGGAATGGGATGATATTTTCAAAATACTAAAAGACAAAGATTGCCAGCCAAGAATACTCTACCCTGAAAGGCTATCCTTCTGAAATGAAGGGCAAATAGTATATTTCTCAGACAAACAAAACTGCAGGAGTTCACTACCACACAACCACCCTTACAAGAAATCCTCAAGGGAGTACTGGGTTTGGTTCCTGAAAAATAACTACCACTGCCATAAAAACCCAAGAAAAATCTAAACACGCTAGTATAATAAAAATGGCATTCATGAAGAGAAAACAAGCAAACAAAAACACTATCTACAACCTAAGTAACCAACAAACACAGAAACCAAACAGTAAATCAGAAAGCAATGAACAAAAGACACCTAAGACAACCAAACAACCAATAAAATGCTAAGAATAAATCAACACCTTTCAACAACAACTCTTAATGTAAAAGGCTTAAATTCTCCAATTAAAAGACACAGACTGGCTGACTGGATCAAAAAGCAGGACCCTGGGCCGACCCCGTGGCGCGCTTGGGAGAGTGCGGCGCTGGGAGCGCAGCGGTGCTCCCGCCACGGGTTCGGATCCTATATAGGGATGGCCGGTGCGCCCGTGGTGCGGCCGGTCACAAAAAGACAAAAAAAAAACAAAAAAACAAAAAGCAGGACCCAACTATATGCTGCCTACAAGAGACCCACCTCACCCATAAAGATTCACACAGACTAACAGTGAAAGGATGGAAAAAGATTTACCATGCAAACAGAAAAGAAAAATGAGCTGGAGTAGCTATTCTTATATCTGACAAAATAGGCTTTAAACTAAAAACCATAAAAAGAGACAATGAAGGACACTACTTAATGATAAAAGGACTGATCCATCAAGAAGACATAACAATCATAAATATGTATGCACCCAATGTTGGAGCAGTCAGATTTATAAAACAAACTCTATTAGACCTAAAGAAGGAAATAGACACTAATACCATAATAGCAGGGGACCTGAACACCCCACTGTCAATATTAGACAGATCATCGAGGCAAAGAATCAGTAGAGAAACACAAGATCTAAACAAGACTCTAGACCAATTGGAATTGGCAGATATCTACAGAACATTCCACCCAACAACCTCAGAATATTCATTCCTCTCATCAGCACATGGATCAATCTCCAGGATAGATCACATATTAGGTCACAAATCAAGTCTCAATAAATTCAAAAAAATTGGAATTATCCCATGTATCTTCTCAGACCACAATGGATTAAAACTAGAAATTAATAACAAACCTAACTCTGGAAACTATACAAACACATGGAAATTAAACAGCATTCTACTTAATGACATATGGGTCCAAGAAGAAATCAAGCAGGAAATCAAAAAATTTATTGAAACTAATGAAAACAATGATACATCATACCAAAACCTGTGGGATACTGCAAAAGCAGTATTGAGGGGGAAATTTATTGCATTAAACGCTCACTTCAGAAGAATGGAAAGATGGCAAGTGAACAACCTAACACTTCACCTTAAAGAACTAGAAAAACAAGAACAATCCAAACCTAAAGTTAGCAGACGGAAAGAAATCATTAAGATCAGAGCAGAACTGAATGAAATTGAAAACCAAAAAACAATTCAAAAGATCAACGAATCAAAAAGTTGGTTTTTTGAAAAGATAAATAAAATTGACAAACCATTAGCATGGCTAACAAAAAAAAGAAGAGAGAAGCCTCAAATAACAAAAATTAGAAATGAAAAAGGCGATATTACAACTGATTCATCTGAAATACAAGGAATCATTCGAGACTACTATAAACAACTATACGCCAACAAATTTGAAAATCTGGAGGAAATGGATAAATTTCTGGATGCACACAAGCTCCCAGAACTGAACCATGAAGACGTAGAAAATTTGAACAGACCAATAACAATAAAGGAGATTGAAGCTGTTATCAGAAGGCTCCCAACAAAGAAAAGCCCAGGACCAGATGGATTCACAGCAGAATTTTACCAAACATTCAAAGAGGAATTGACACCGATTCTTTACAAACTATTCCAAAAGATTGAAATGGACGCAAATCTCCCAAACTCATTCTATGAAGCAAACATCATCCTGATACCAAAACCAGGTAAAGATATAACCAAAAAAGAAAACTACAGGCCGATATCCTTGATGAATATAGATGCAAAAATCCTCACTAAAATACTAGCAAACAGAATACAGCAACACATACGAAAAATTATTCATCATGATCAAGTGGGATTCATCCCAGGGATGCAAGGTTGGTTCAACATACGCAAATCAATAAATGTGATACACCATATTAATAAACTCAAACACAAGGACCATATGATCATCTCTATAGATGCTGAAAAAGCATTTGATAAAGTTCAGCACTCACTCATGACAAAGACCCTGTATAAGTTAGGTATAGAGGGAAAGTATCTCAACATAATTAAAGCCATATATGCCAAACCCACTGCCAATATCATCCTGAATGGGGAAACGCTGAAAGCTTTTCCTTTAAGAACAGGAACTAGACAAGGATGCCCACTCTCACCACTCCTATTCAACATAGTGCTGGAAGTACTAGCCAGAGCAATCAGAGAAGAGAAGGAAATAAAGGGCATCCAGATTGGAAAAGATGAAGTCAAACTGTCCCTGTTTGCAGATGACATGATCCTATATATCGAACAGCCTAAAACCTCTACAAAAAAACTGCTGGAATTGATAAATGATTTCAGCACAGTAGCAGGATACAAAATCAACACACAAAAATCAGTAGCATTTCTTTTCTCCAGTAGTGAACATGCAGAACGAGAAATCAAGAAAGCCTGCCCATTTACAATAGCCACCAAAAAACTAAAATACTTAGGAATTGAGTTAACCAAGGAGGTGAAAAATCTCTATAATGAGAACTACAAACCACTGCTGAGAGAAATTAGAGAGGATACAAGAAGATGGAAAGATATCCCATGCTCTTGGATTGGAAGAATCAACATAGTGAAAATGTCCATACTACCCAAAGTGATATACAAATTCAATGCAATCCCCATCAAAATTCCAAAGATATTTTTCTCAGAAATGGAAAAAACTATCCAGACATTTATATGGAACAATAAAAGACCATGCATAGCCAAAGCAATGCTGAGCAAAAAAAATAAAGCTGGAGGCATAACACTACCTGACTTTAAGCTATACTACAAAGCTATAATAACCAAAACAGTATGGTACTGGCATAAAAACAGACACACTGACCAATGGAATGGAATAGAGAATCCAGAAATCAACCCACACACTTACTTCCATCTGATCTTTGACAAAGGCACCAAGCCTATTCACTGGGGAAGGGACTGCCTCTTCAGCAAATGGTGCTGGGATAACTGGATATCCATATGCAGGAGAATGAAACTAGATCCATACCTCTCACCGTACACTAAAATCAACTCAAAATGGATTAAGGATTTAAATATACACCCTGAAACAATAAAACTTCTTAAAGAAAACATAGGGGAAACACTTCAGGAAATAGGACTGGACACAGACTTCATGAATTCGACCCCAAAAGCACGGGCAACCAAAGGAAAAATAAACAAATGGGATTATATCAAACTAAAAAGCTTCTGCACAGCAAAAGAAACAATTAACAGAGTTAAAAGATAACCAACAGAGTGGGAGAAAATATTTGCAAAATATACATCTGACAAAGGATTAATATCCAGAATATATAAGGAACTCAAACAACTGTACAAGAAGAAAACAAGCAACCCAATTAAAAAATGGGCAAAAGAGCTAAGTAGGCATTTCTCTAAGGAAGATATCCAAATGGCCAACAGACATATGAAAAAATGCTCAACATCACTCAGCATCCGGGAAATGCAAATCAAAACCACATTGAGATACCATCTAACCCCAGTTAGGATGGCTAAAATCCAAAAGACTATGAACGATAAATGCTGGCGAGGCTGCGGAGAAAAAGGAACTCTCATACATTGTTGGTGGGACTGCAAAATGGTGCAGCCTCTATGGAAAATGGTATGGAGGTTCCTTAAACAATTGCAAATAGATCTACCATACGACCCAGCCATCCCACTGTTGGGAATATACCCAGAGGAATGGAAATCATCAAGTCGAAGGTATACCTGTTCCCCAATGTTCATCGCAGCACTCTTTACAATAGCCAAGAGTTGGAACCAGCCCAAATGTCCATCATCGGATGAGTGGATACGGAAAATGTGGTACATCTACACAATGGAATACTACTCAGGTATAAAAACGAATGAAATACTGCCATTTGCAACAACATGGATGGACCTTGAGAGAATTATATTAAGTGAAACAAGTCAGGCACAGAAAGAGAAATACCACATGTTCTCACTTATTGGTGGGAGCTAAAAATTAATATATAAATTCACACACACACACACACACACACACACACAAAAAAAAAAACCGGGGGGGGGAAGAAGATATAACAACCACAATTACTTGAAGTTGATGCGACAAGCAAACAGAAAGGAAATTGTTGGGGGGGTGGAGGGAGAAGGGAGGGAGGTTTTGTGATGGGGAGCAGTAATCAGCCACAATGTATATCGACAAAATAAAATTTAAAAAAAAAAAAAAAAAAAAAAAAACCACAATTACTTGAAGTTGATACGACAAGCAAACAGAAAGGACATTGTTGGGGGGGAGGGGGGGAGGGAGAAGGGAGGGAGGTTTTGGTGATGGGGAGCAATAATCAGCCACAATGTATATCGACAAAATAAAATTAAAAAAAAAAAAAAAAAAAACATAGCATGAGCAGTTGGCAAGGATGAAAAAGTAATAAAAGTGCTTATTTTTGGCAAGAAAAAAAAAAAATAAGATTAATCTCATTTCTGCTTGAACAGCATTCCAGTAAGGAGAACAACTATGTTCTTGCCTCCAACCTAAAGATTAGCAGTTCATCCAACTTTTTTGAATAATCCAGTTTCCAGACAGGCTCTTCCACAGTCCTGATCAATATTCTTTTGTGTGTTAAGGGCTTATATAACGTACGGGGATTCATAAGAGGCAGAATGGACCCAAAAGGAGGACACTGAATAACTGAGGACAATAGATTTGAATGGGAGGTCTTAGAAGGCAGAGAATGTTCTACAGTTATGCTTTGAGCACCCAGTCTAGTGCCTTTCATATACTAGACTCTGGTGACTATGTCCAAATGACCAGATCAGAGAACTGTCTTCTGCTCTTTTAGCATGATCAGCTTGTATATTGCCTGTGGTCAAATACTATTCCTTTTCACATGAACTTCAATTATTTTTACAGAGTGAAGTTTGAAACCAGTAAGGCAAAGCATTTTGCCCCTTTCAAAGATAAGCATTACTATTTTTTTGTACTCAGTGTTACTATCCCCCAATGTAATTCAGCCAGCAACGTATGTTCAGATTTTATGTAATTTATTCCTTCAATTTCTTTTCAGCTAGAAAACCAGGAAAAAATATTCAAGGCAAGATCTTAAACGGAAGAAGTGCGAGATTTAAGACCTGTGGAAATACAAATATTTTATCAACATGAACACAGAAATTTTGTTTACATATGAGGGGCCATCCAAAGAGGTAACCAAGGAATACCGGTCTGAGAAAACCTGAGTTGCTAATAGGTAATATGGTAGATGATTTAGAGCAGAGACATGAATCCAAATCCCAGCTTGGCTACTCTCTGTGTGCTTTGGGGCAAGCTATGTAACCTCTCTGATGCTGTCTCCTCATTTTCAAAATAGAGATAATACTTACAACTATTTCACAGTAAGCAGCTATTATGAGCCAGGTTCTATCAGTTATTAACTCATTTAGTCCTTTGAAGTGGCTATTATTACTATCTCTATTTTATAGAAGAAGAAACAGAGGTTCAGAGAGGACAAGTCACACAGCTAGTAAGGGGTGGAGTTGCTTACTGCTTCCAGCCAGGACACTATACTGCCTGTACTAGTGTGAGCATGAATTCCAAAATATTAACTTTGTTATTCCTTCCGTATTGCCATCACTCCCCTCAGCAGCAGAAAAGAAAAGAGAGGACTAGGCCAGAAGGAGGCTTGGGATCCATTCACAGCTCCTTCTTGACCAGCTCTATGACCCTGGGAAAATTCCTTTATCTCTCTGGGCCTTAGAATCCTCATCTGTAAAATGTTGATGTCCAGGGGTCATAAATTCATGCTTAGAGATGACCAAAGATATACTCTTACAATAAACACTTTGCTTCCATATTTAGTACATAAACTACATGAGAACATAAGAAGCACTCAATAAAATGATAGCTATCATTATGATCACTTTTACCTTTCCTTTCCAGCCCTCACATCTCCAGAGTTTTCAACTGCAGGAAAAGTTAATGACCCTCACCACTTCAGATCCCAGAGAAAGCTGTTAACATGAAGTAGCCTTGCAGAAATGAGGCCAGATAAAGGCCAGGGACAGACCATATCTGAGCCTGTTTAGTCTTCCAGCAGCCTGACCTTGACCTTCTAGCCAGCTCTGAGTCATCCACACCAAAGGCTCTTTAGCCCCAAGGCTGTAAACCCAGTATTCTGAAAGCAGACATAACTTACCAAATCCACTTAATCCCTTAATGCCTGCCTCCCAGCAGGGCAGGAGCCCACACAGAAGGCCTGCCTCAGCTTTTACTCTATTAGCAAGGGTCTGAGCCCAGTAACAGCCACTCTGCTCCAATCAGGAGGCCTCAGCTCCAAACTTCTCAAACCCTGAGCTTCTGCCTTCAGAGGGAATGTTCTCCTGCATAGCTGAAGTTTGCTAATAAGTAAGTGATGAAATCCAAAGTACATTTGGTATTTGGACAAATGTCAAATGTTTTCCCTGTGCACCAGATATAAAATATAAATGAGGTAAGTTTAAAAAAAAAAAAGAAGAAGAAGAAAAGGGGAAAAGCAAGCAAGCAGGCTGCTCTGATTCTGGTGCTGTTTCTCTCCTCAAACTGAGGACACTAGAAAAGCAAGTGAAATTCCTAGCGCAATCTAGATTATTAACCGTATTATGTCCTTCCTATTGCCATTACTCCCCACGGCAGCAGGAGAGAAAGGAGAGCACTGCCGAAAGGAAGTCAGAAAGCCTGGGTCATTCACAGCAACTTCCCGAGAGCCTACTGACCCTAGGTAAGTTATGTTACCTGTCTGGGCCTCAGAATCCTCATCTGTAAAACAATAATGTCTGGAGGTCACAAATTCATCTTCCAGAGGCCCAGAGAGTAATGCAATGAGTGAAACAGACTGAAGAGTTTTCTTTCAACAGAAAAACACCTTGCATATTTAACACATAATAATATTCTCTGTTTTTATAAAGAAATATGCTCAATTTCATTTCTTAATAAACTTTTTTATTTTAGAAGAGTTTCAGTTTTATAGAAGTGTTGCAAAAATAGTGGAGTCCCTATATACCCATACCCAGTTTCCCCTTTTGTTAACATCTTACATTAGTATTGTACATTTATCACAACTCTTTTTTCTTAAAATGTGCAGCCTTTCAGCCTATCTACAGATGAGAGTACAGAGAATTATTTCTCTACTGAAGAAGAATAAAGTGCAATCTTGATAATTCAGATTAAGTTAGAGAGACGATAGGGAGTGGAGGAGATTGCAGTTAACAGGCACAAATCCCAGCTAATGGGAGAGCTGCAGCTCAGATTCAGCTGACAGGTGCCACACAGAAATGCAGAACCTGTATTTCTAGATCTCTGGGGAATTATATTTGTTTGTTTGTTTTTTGTTTGTTTTTTTCAGAGAAGCCAGAAATCTAGATTTTTATGTGAAATATACCAATTTTTAAAGGTTGGCCCTTTTTTTTTTTTTTTTTTTCCTTTTTCAAAATACTATGCTAGCCAAACAAAACAGATATGCTAATTGGGTTTGGCCTGACTTTCAGTTTGTGATTTCCAGTTGTATTCCTTTCAATGGGCTAAAGTCAAGATGTCAGCAGAGCTGGTTTCTGGAGGCTCTGAGGGGAGATTCTATTTCCTTGCCTGTTTCAGCTTCTAGTGGCCACCTGTATTTTAGGCCTGTGGCCCCTAGCTCCATGTTCTAAGTGCATCACTTCAGTCTCTGCTTCTGTCGTCACACTGCCTTCTCCTCTGACTCTGACTCCTCCCGCATTCCTCTTATAAGAAATGCTATGATTACATCGGGTCCATCCAGAGAAACTGATATTATCTCCCCATCTCAAGATCCTTAACTTAATCACATTCTGAAAATTCTCTTTTACTATATAAGGTAACATTCACAGGTTCCAGAAAGTAGGACATGGACATACATAGGGAGTCATTATTCAGCCCAACACATTAGTTTAAAAACTGTTTCCTTCCAGCTCTTATGTTAAAGGATTCTCTCATAGCTCACTCCCGGCCACACAACTCTTTCTATTGATTCTGTCTTCTTGGCCTCCTATCAGAGAAGCCACTTTGGCAAGTATTTGTGAGGCAGTTGCCATGTGCCCAGCAGTGTGCTAGGGACAGAGGAGAGGAGTGATTATAAAAGAACAAATATTCTCTTCCACTCCAAACGTTGCTGATGTACTTGTGAAAGGACAACAACTTATACTCAGGCTATAAAAACACACATCCAGGTTGAGGGTTATGAGAAAAGCCAATGTCTCTGAGATGAAACTTTTGCAGTTGACATGCCTAGAACCACCCTACTCTCCTAACCAAACCTTACAACCAAACACTACAGTCATCAAATATTGAGCAAAAAGGGCATCTCTTCATCGACATCCTTCAGTGGACATCTTTAGGAGTGTCTTTTCTCAAGAAAATACATCTCCCTCTAACTCACTGAAATAGATTCTGGGAAGGTCTGTGCACTGCTGACTACATTTGATTGAGAAAAAGTAGGCATCTGATGCATACTGCTCTATCCCTGGACATTTGGAATTGAAACCACAAGTCGAATTAGTTGAGGCCACTAACACGAAAATCTGGAAACTGAAGCAAGACCATCTTTCCCCATCACACACTGGGAATGTAGAGAGAACCACTCTAGAAGGAATGAAACAATTATACACAGAGAGATAAAGTGATAACCCAGAGAGGCCTCATGGTTTTTATCTTTCTGTTTCTAGTCACGTCCTGAGGTTTGGCTACATTGTTGCCCTTGAGTTCCAAGAGCCAATCCTGTTTCTTTAAAATAAATTCCCTGTCTTTCCTTAAGTGAAACCAAGTTGACTTGTGTTATTTGAAATCAAAAAAGTATTACAGTCCCCTGAGATCTCTCAAAAAGCTTCCCCTGAAGGCTCCCGCCCACTGCTGTTTCCACTAAAATGTTTTTTACTATTACTGCATTTGGATTCCTGTCCTTTAGGAACTATTTCAGAAGGATTTGACACCTGGCATCTGTAAGACTTGAGAACAGAGGACACCTCAGGCAACACAATTCACACATCAGTGTAGTAGAAGTGAAATGTTTGGCCTAATTTCTCAAAATAAAATCATTTTTATAAGTGGTTTATTTTCTCATGTCCCAGTTGCTGAATGGTTTCATGTAAACCTTGAAAGTTTTCAGAGATTTTATCCTTGTCCTGGGTGCTGTCCAAATTTCAAAGAGCACAATGAAGCTTGATATATATATATATATATATATCTTTGGTACTTTCACTTATTAAAGAAGTACCGAAAGCATGTAAAGACAGATTTACTCAATATTTTTCCATTTATAGAATGCTTTCACCCACAGTGCCTCACTGATCCTCATAACTACCCAATGGGAAAGGTAGGGTAAGATCCTATATTCCCATTTTACAGATTTCAAAGGAGTTAAAAGATTTGATCTAGGAAAATGGCATTGGATTCTGAGCTGCTGATGAATTAGTATTAAGTCTAATTAATCTTTTTATTTTTTATTTTATTTCATTTTACTTTTAATTGATGCATAATAATTGTACATGTTTATGGGGTATAGAGTGATATTTTGATCATTTATAAAATGTGTAAAGATAAATTAGGGTAACTAACATATCCATCACCTCAAACATTCATCATTTCTTTGTGTTGGGAACATTCAAAATTCCCTTTTCTAGCTATTTGAAAATATACAATATATTATTAACTGTAGTCACCCTACAATGCTATAGAACACTAGAAATTACTCCTCTCATCTAGCTGTAATTTTCTAGCCATTGAACAACCTCTCTCTACCCCGTTCTCCCTACCCTTTCAGCCTACAGTAACCTCAATTCTACTTTCTACTTCTGTGAGATCAATGTTTTTAGCTCTCACATATAAGTGAGAACATGCAGTATTTATCTTTCTGTGTCTGATTTATTTCACTTAACATAATGTCCTCCAGGTTCATTCATGCAAATCTAACTAACCTTAATATGAAAATCACCCTGCACAGTAACTGACACATAGTGTTTCAGGAGTGACAAATTAATTTCATCTCACATGGCAACTCCAATTCACTGATAGTATTGGTTGCCTGCAATACTATATTGAGAAGGATTCTGAGAGTGCATCTGTACTTTGTGGAAGGACGTGCTGTGATTGAATAGAGATGCCTGACTTTTTCTATCCCATTACACCAAGCAGGTTCTCCACTCCCATCCCTGATATCCTAAACCAAGTATCAACAAACTATAGCCCAAAGACCAAACCTGGCCTGCTGCCTGTTTTTGTAAATATAGTTTTATTGTGTCAAAGTCATGCTCATTTGTTTGCATATTGTTTACAGATGCTTTTGTGCAACAATGAAAGAGCTGAGCAGTTGTAACAGAGATGGGGTTGCACACAGACTAAAATATTTACCATATGGTCCTTTATAGAAGAAGTATGGCCAATCCCACATCGAAACCAAATCAAAGTTCAGAGTAGTTCAAGAGAGATCAATCTAACCCTACCTTTTCTTTTCCATAGAAAATAGTTGCTCACCTTTGTGTTTTGATAACCAGATTAAAGTGTATGTTGTCATCACCAAGAATTCTAAGATAAAGCAGGCAAGTTTGTATTCCTTATTGTATTATTCGTGAGTTGATGTTTAGAAAAGAATCAGCTCTAATATGAATTAAGGACTTTAATTACTTGTGCCTAAGGTGATTAATTCATTGAAGGGTAAAAGAAAAATGCAGCATAAGATAGGTAAAAAGAAAATTAAAACCCACTATAAACTGCAATTTACCCAGGACCCAACCAACCAGAGAGCCAAAACTTCTATTTCCTTTTTTGAGGGAAATCCTATACAAAGACTGGTTAATGAATTTGTCAGGAGAATTAGTTTTCAGCATACCCATTCAAAGTAAAAGAAACTGGTTTTCATAATTAAAACACTAAAATCTTATAAGTCATGTAAAGAAGATTTAGTAATATTTGTGAGACTTAGAGGGCAATATTAAGTTAACCAGAGTTAATGAGCCAAGCTGTCCAAATCCTGAACACACAAGAGAATAGTATATTGGGTTATACTACAACTTTGGGTTTTATGAAGTATAACAGGAGGTAAGCCAAGGAATACAAAGACATAAAATCCATTTAGATTAGTTCTCTCTTTGTCCAATAAGATCACAGGTTACAATACTACACAATACAATGTTTACATAGGTGATTATTAAATATTTGTGAGTTAATTTATATGGAGCCACCAACTGAGGTGGGACTCATGACCCAACTCCCCTTCTCTGATGGAAAAAGATGGCTGGTAAGATGTAGGCCAGCCTATTGTTTCCGTGAAACAAAGGCAAGGTGTAAATAGCAGGTGTTTCTATCCAGTGATCACTGTGTGTATCACAAGAGTACAAATACTAGAGTACTTTTTTCAAAGAAGTATGAAGATTAGTGCTGGGAAATCATGTTCTAAACAGGTCAAAATCCTAGGGTCCTGACCAAGGAGCCCAGGCATGGAAACTGAATGAGGAACATGAGGGCTCAAAAGACCAAGAAATGAAGAGATAGTTAGGGAGTAATTAGAAGATGGGCTGAATTCATTTGAAGAATTATTTCATTCATTTGTACAATCAACAAAAATTTATGAGACACCTCTTTTGAGGATTTTTGGAGATAAACCCCCTCTTCAACTTCTAAGATTGGAACCAGTAGAAAGATAAATGCAGGAGTTAGAGAGAAATCCAAGCAATTACTTTTATTTTTGGTAAGTCTGATCAGAAAATGTGACTTTATATCTGTGTTCAAGTCTTAACACATCCCTGAAGTAAATGGTCAATAATCTGGCCACTGGTCCAGCTTGTCAACCTCAGATCTTATCCACAGGTTTAGACTTCTTACCATATGGTGAAAGGTAGACTGGAATGCAGATGACTTGCTATCTCTGAGAGGGGGTGAGAAAAGGGTCTGAGACGAACATTACCAGTTCCTTTTAGTAGAACACCAATCAGAAAAGTCACTTCATTTCTCATGGGGAGAAGTGAGCAAGAAGTAGAGAGAATTAAGAGAATAATTCTAGAGGAGGACACCCCCCAAAAGCAAAGGGAATGACTAATCTCCTATTAGCACCAAGGATATGCCAGTGCTGTTTTGGGTGCTAAGGATATAGGGGTGAACAAGCTAGGCAAAGGCTAAGTTCTCATGGAGTTTACAGTATATGGGAGAAGATGACAATAAAAAATACAAATGTACAACATAATATCAGATAGTGACAAATGATCAAAAAAAGTTGTGGCAGTGGCTATGCTAGGTTGCTTGAAAATATGCCAGCAAATAATTTTCACATCCCTGTAGATGCATCTTGCTCCTCTGAATAACCAGCACTGTTTTCTTCCCCTTGAATTTATGCAGGCCTTCTGATTTATTTTGACCAACAAAATGTAGCAGAAGTGACATTCTAAGATTTTCCAACCAAGCCTTAAGAAAACCTTCTCTCTCTCTTGGAATCCAGCTGCTGTGATATGAAGAAGCTCAAGCCAAACACTGGAGTGAGAGAGGCCACCTGGAGGAAGGCCCTGACAGACAAGGACCATCTTAGATGTTCCTGCTCCAGTGAGCTCCCAACTGAATTCAGCTGCCTACACATGAGCAGCAGAAGGATCACCCAGCTGAGCCCAGTCAACGCACATTAATAAATTGTTGTTTTAAGCCACTTTATTTTGGGATAGTTGGTGACATTGAAATAGATGCCTAAAACAAAGACAGACTTTGTGCGGAAAGATCATTTAGACTGCTGGTCAGGGAAGGTCTTGTGAGAAGGTGGTGTTTAAACTGAGTGAAAAGAAAGAACCAGCCATGAGACTCTGTGATGTCAGAGCATTTGGGGCAAAGAAACAGCAAGTGCAAAAGCCCTAAGGCAGGAATAATCTGGCTGTGCTTGAGAAACACTTAGAAGCTTGATATCACTGCAATATAACAAGAGCAGTTGAGTGAGCGGCTAGATCATAGAGGGCCTCATAAGTCATAGTAAGGAGTCTGTATTTTCATTTAAGCCAGTGTAAAACTATTGGAAGTTTTTATCAAATAATAATACAAACTGATTTACATTTTAAGTATATAATTCTGGTTACTGAATAAGGAATCGATTGGAGCAGTGTAAGAGTACAACTGGGAAAACTAGTCCTGGCGTACTGTAATGGAAACACTAAAGTTTATGACAGTTTTACAAAAAAAAAAAAAAAAACAGAATTAAAACCCATCCAGTTCAATGAACAATTTAGTGAGTTTCCATAAACGTTTACAGTCATGAAGTAGACAATAGAATTTTAGAACACTTACATCTCCCTAAAAAGCTCTTTAATGTCCATTTTCAGTCAAACCCCACACTCACCCTTAGCCCAAAGCAACCACTGTAACTATTACTTTCTATATAAGTAACTAGTTACCTTACATAACTATAGCTTTGCCTTTTCTAGAAACTTCATATAAATGGAATTAAACAAAAGGTAGTCTTTTCTATCTGGCTTCCTTCTCTTAGCATGACGTTTTTGAGATTCATCCATGTTACTGTGTGTATCATTAGTTAATTGCTTTTATGGCTGGGTAGTATTCCATTATGTGTGTGTTTAAAATAAATAATATATAGCAGAATTGCATATACAAACACACATATATATACACAAAGAGACTTCAAAAAGTTTGTGAAAAAAGGAATTAAAAGATAAAAATAAAAAGTATAAACTTTTCTTCTCAGCATAAACTCTGTCAAGTTCAAGGCACTTTTGTAAGCAATGATTACAGCCATTTAGTCCATCCCTAAAGAACTGAGGGTTCTGGGAATTTAACCATGTCAACAGTCTTTTTTATTTTATTAACTGAGGAAAAATGGAAGTCCTTTAAAGATTCTTTTTAAGATTAGGAAACAAACAAAAAGAGGCAGAAGGAGCCAAATCAGGACTGTAAGGTAGCTAGATGCCTAATGATTTCTCATCAAAACTCTTACAAAATATCCTTTTTTTTGATAAAAAGGAATGAGAAGGAGAACTCTCATGGTGAGGGACTCTCTGGTGAAGCTTTCCCGGGCATTTTTCTGCTAAATCTTTGGCTAATTTTCTCAAAACACTCTCATAATAAGCAGGTGTTATTGTTCTTTGGCCCCCTCAGAAAGCCAAAAGCAAAATGACTTGAGCATCCAAAAAAACTGTTGTCATGACCTTTGTTCTTGATTGGTCTGCTTTTGCAATGACTGGACCACTTGCACCTCTCAGTAGCCATTGCTTTCCTTGTGCTTTGTCTTCAAGATCATACTGGTAAAGAAATGTTTCATATTCTGTTAAAATTCTTCAAAGAAATGCTTGAGGATCTTGATCCTACTTGTTTAAAATTTCCATTGAAAGCCCTAATCATTTTGCAGCTGATCTGGGTGTAACCGTTTGGCACCCATCAAGCAGAAAGTTTGCTTGACATTAATTTTTCAGGCAGAATTGTGTAAGCTTAGCCAATTGAGATGTCTATGGTGGTGGCTGTTATTTCTTCTGTTAATTGTCAGTCCTGCTCAATTAAGGTATGAACAAGATTATTTTTTTCCTTCCAAATTGATGTGGATGGTCTGCCACTGTGGGCTTTATCTTCAACATTGTCTTATCCCTGTCTCATCCCTTCTTAAAACAAGTTATCCATTTGTAAACTATTGTTTTTATTTGGGGCTTTGTCCCTGTAAACTTTTCATAAAGCATCAGTGATTTTACCATTCTTCCATCCAAGCTTCACTGTAAATTTGTTGCTTGTTCTTGCTTCAATTTTAGCAGAATTCTTGTTGCTCTGAGAGGCTATTCTCAAACTCTTTTTTATTCTTCCTAGTGCCTCAGACTAGATCCTGTTCAGACATGTTATGACAAGCTACTATTAGTTTGTTTTGGAGCAAAAAATTTTTTTGAAATCCATGCCTAGTTTTTTCATAGTATGCATTTTCTATGAACTTTTTGAAGACCCCTAGTGTATGTGTGTATGCCACATTTTGCATATCTATTCACCAATAGATGAGCATTTGTGATGTTTCCAGTTTAAGGATATCATAAATAATTCTGCTATGAATATTTGCATACAACTATTATTGTGGACATGTCTTCTTTTCTCATCATTAAATATCTAGGTAAGTGAATGATTATGAAAAGGTATTTTTAACCTTTTAAGAAACTGTCAGACTGTTTTCCAAAGTGGTTGTACCATTTTACATTCCTACCAGCAGTAAATAAGAGTTGTAGTTTCTCTGCATTTTCATCCACACTTAGTATTATCTGTTTTTTTTTAATTTTGGCCATTCAAAGTATGTGTATTTCATTATCATTTTAAGTTGCATTTCCCTATTGACTAATGATGAAGATTCTTTATTTGCTTTAATGTGCTTCTCTGGAAAAGTATCTATTCAAATCTGTTATCTATTTTCTATTAAGTTATAAGAGTCCTTTACATGTTCTGAATACATGTCCTTTATCAAATATATGTTCTGCAAATATTTTCTTCCAGTCTGTGGCTTGCCTTCTTTATTTTCTTAATGGAAATCTTTTGAAGAGCAAACCTTTTTAATTTTGGTAAAATCCAATTTTGTATTTTTTTTACGGCTTCCTTTTGTGTCCTTTGACAGAAATCTTTGCCTAACCCAAGTTCATGAAAATTTTCTTCTATATTTTCTTCTAGAAATTTTATAGTTTTTGTATTAGTCTATCTCTGTTGCTTATAACAAAATACCTGCAACTGGGTGATTTATGAGAAAATGAAATTTATTGCATACAATTTGGAGGCTGGGAAGTCCACAGCACAGAGAACATATCTGGTAAAGGTCTTGGTGGTGGTGACAGTGAACCAGAGGTCTCACACAGCAGAAAATAGCAGAGCAGAAAGAGAACCTAACCTCCTCATTCACTCTCTTTTTAAAGCCCTCAAAACCATACCCATGACCACCATTTTTAATCCATTCACTACGGCATGGTCCTAAATCTAATCACCTCTTCAAGGCCCCACCTTTGATTACCATAATAGGATTTCCCAACCTCTTAACACTGTCACAGTGGGGGTCAAGTTTGGGGGAGATACTCAATCCGAAGCAGTTTTAACTATTACATTTGGATCCATTATCCATTTCGGGGGTAGCATTTTATGTGCTGGAGATAACATTTTTGGGATATCTTAAGTAGCCTAAATTTTATTCCATAACTCAAGCAAATAATAGGTAATCTTTAGAAAAGGAGAGATCTATTTTTTAATCATTCTTTCTTGGCCAAGACTGTGCTGTTCCCTGGTCACGCCTTATTTACTTTACGAAATGCATCTGGAAACCAACTGGCACCCTCTACTCTAAATCTTCTTGATATTGCAGAAGGGTGGGGCAGGAGGTAGGAATGTTCTTCCCACCCCTGATATTCCTTTTCTGTTGTGAGAGATCTGCTGGTGTAGCACCTCAGAACTCCTTTTGCCTCATCTCTTGTCCACCTAGGAAGAAGAATGAGATTCTTGCTTGTACATGTCTAACCCTACCCCTTGTCTCCCCCTCTTCTTGGGAGGTGGCCCATATGCAGAGAATATACATTCTCCACTGCCCTCAGTCATGCATTAAACATTAAAGACCTGACACCTGAGAGTGGGGTTTCAGGGGCCAGCTCTGTCTGTGACTGAGTGTTAAGTCTCTATAATAGGGGTATATTTTAGGAAGCCCACTAGCACATAGATACGAGCCACATCCTTCAATATCTGCTTTATCCTAATAAAGTTATTATTTTGCCTTCATTTGCTTAATCTTATCTCTGGGTTCTCATTTGGTTTAGAACTCAGTGGGGAAGAAGGCTGTTGTTTGTGGGAAAACCCTCAAATATCCCCCAGTCTTCCATCCTGTGGTTTTCCTAACTCTGTCCCTCTGACCTTGTACATCCTTCTTTCTCTCTTCCTACCTTCATCAGTTTGAGAATTCATTTTGATAGACAGTGGAATTTTTTAAAAAATATTACTAAACTTCAGACTAGAAGATACAAATGCACAAAAGAAGGAATATTAACATTACTTTTTCTTCTACCCTTCAGAACTGTGCAATCCAATAAGGTAATCATTTGTTTTATATAGCTGTTTAAATTTAATTTAATTATAAATATGATAAGTTAAAAACCCAGTGCCTCAGTCACAGTACTCAATAGCCACATGTGGCCAGTGGCCACTGTATTAGGCAACAAAGTATAGGACAGTTCCATCATGGCAGGAAATTCTGTTAGATAGTACTGCTCTAGAGAAAACAGTATTTAATATGGCCTTTCATGTTAAATAATATTTTTATATATATCCTTACATAAGATATATGTTTATAATATATTGAACAAAAATTAGACCAATTATACATACTGTTTGTAACCTCACATATCTCTTAATGTGTCATAAAAATCTCACACACCCATCCTTCCATAATTTCATTTTTGGTGGCTGCAAAGTATTTTTCTGTATCAATGTGCTATGATTTCTGTAACCAGATGTTGGACATGGCCTTATATTCCCAAACTTTTTTCATTGCAGCCAAAAATACACTGAATGTTCTTGAAGATCTTCATAACCATCTTAAATTCTTGGAATTATTTACAGGTCAAAGGGCTCACATACTTTCAAACTTATGTGAGATATTGCCAGCTAATTAGAAAGAGTACCCTGGCCTGAAACACACATCCTGCCCTCCCCACCTGAAAGAAATGGAGCATACTTCAGGATGATTTTACTTCAGTACAGAAAGCTGTTTGAAAAACCAAAAAGCCAAAATGTTAGTTGTTAGTTAATATTCTAAGGATTCCCAGGAGTTTGTAGATGGCAATCACACCAACATGCCTCTTAGAAGCAGCTGCTCGTTTTTGTTCATTCCCAACGATACTTCCTTTAAACATTATGTGGATCACCTGTTTTCTTAGAGATGTTTGAAACTTTTCTCACTGGCAATTTGATATGAAACTTAAGGCTAACCAGAAGTACATTTGCCATTGGCATGTCCTCATTCTCTGTTTAGCAACTCCCATGACATCATCTGAGATGCTGTTACCTCTTCGGTTTCACTAGGGTGGCGAAGCATAGCTCTCAACATGGAAAGCACTTTTCCACCCGTGGCAGGACAGCATGCAAACCCTCAAAATCAACTGCTCAGGTTTGGATAATGGTTCTGCCACTGGCTAGCCATGTGACTTTTGCCATGTTATGAAGCCATTCTTGTCCCAGTTTCCTCATCCATAAAATGGGATAATTAATAGCATTATTACTACATGCCTGGTACATAGTAAGCACCATGTAAGTATTTGATAAATAAATAGCCTATTAGTATGAAATGTAGTGGGATTATTATCAGCCTTAATCTAGAGATTATACTTCTCTGGGCTTGGAGAACAGTAAGTGCAGTCTATCATACCAATCTACCCTGTCATTAGTTAAAATTGAACTTGAGTCAACCAAAATACCTAGATCAGCATTTCCAAGAGTTTCCCACATAAGTGGCGCATTTTTCTCTGCAGGGAGAATGAGTTATGATTAAATAAGTTTGGAAAATTTGTTCTTCTTCTAAAGAAGCAATGCATATTGTTATATTTAGGGTTCTGAGAGGTCCTGTAATAAAGAAACAAATTGAATTTTATTTAAGTATTTTCCAAAATTTTTTGACATGGACGCATCATTTAGAACAGACTTTGGGCAATGCTATTACCACAGTGTCTTTAAAGACATCAGTTTGTGAAATTGAGCTACTAGCTGTACTTTCTCTCAGAAACATCTGTTAAGCTTCCCTCCCCCACCCCCATCTTGTGCTTGTAGTATCGGTTTGCTGAAAGTTTTGGCAGAACATTACATTTTCTCCTAATCAGTTTTATCTTATCTTGTTAGCTTTAGTCTTCCATTTCAGCTTATGAGATTTGGGGAGAATCTTATGATTAAGTAGGCATTCCATGTTCATCTTCTGGAAAATTTATTAGCTTAATTTTATTTTGTCTTCCTCCAAGCTTTTGCCAAAGATGTCAGGAGAATAGGCTCAAGGATAGGGCAAGTGCTGTTCCAAATTATTTTCTAATTGTCTGTGTCAGAGATATCTAACGACCCTGAAAATAATTCTCATAATGTGTTAGTGGGGACAAATATGAAAATAAAATATTCTTCAAGTATTTGAAGACATTACCTTTGATGGAATGGAATGTTTTTTTTACAAGTACCTACCTATCCATTGGTGGCTATAGGGAGCATGATTTAAGACAGGTTTAGAGGTCATCTCTGGGATCTGTGGTATCCACCATAGATATGAAAGGCAAGAGCTGCAGTATATATAGGGGTACATAGAAAAGTTCATGGACAAATAGAATTAAAAGATAATACCAATCTTTACATATACTTTTGGACGACCCCTTGTATGTCACGAGTTTGTCAATTCTGCCTAGTCACTTTACACCCAAAAGCAGAGATTAATTCTCTTTCTTTTACCTGGCCCAGCAGCAGGCCTGACAGACATTTTGGGTCTAAAAGAATTTTGGAAACTCTTAAGCTTCCTGCCACCTAATCTATTCATGCCTAGCAGTAGTCCCAGCAATATTTCATTGATTAGCTAAGATAAAATTTCTTTACTCAAGCACAATTTATGTCAACAAAGCAAAGCAATAGTTTAATAAAATTTCCTTAAACTCATAGCAATCTAATCAAAGTCACAAGAACCTGGAATCATAATAGTTCATGAAAACAAAAATAGAAAACCGGGGTTTTTTTTGTTTGTTTGTTTGTTTGTTTTTTTTCTTTTTCAAAGAGCAATGGTTTATGGCTTTTCACATTCAAGTGCATTAAAGTTACAATTATGCCAAGGTCTCTTCTAAATAATATTAACATATTTTAAGAGGTATTTTAAAAGTATGTTTTTAAAGAATATTGAGAAAATAAAGTGCTTTGCAGTATATGAGGAATGGTGGAAAGAATGGGGAGGATAAGACAAATGCCCTAAAACATTTGATTAATGGAACGTGCTTTGTTTTCACTACCATTGGCTTTCTACAGTGATGACCAAATCCTTGGGTCAAGCCCAAACATTTCTGCTCTGCTCCAGACCCATATTTCCAACAAACTACTAAAATTTATCCCTGTGGAATTACAGAGACACCTAAAAATCTGCATGTCCAAAACTGAACTCATTATATATCTCCTCAAATCTACTTCTCCTCCATTAACTATGCTGGGAAATGGTACTGACTGGTCCTTGTCACCAAATCAGACATGTGGTATCATCTTAGACACTCTCTTTTCATGATGCCCACAGCCAGTCACTCAGAAAATTCAGTCCCTACAAAAACAACTAATACCAATAACAAGAGTAGCTGACACTTTTTGGGTACTTCTATTTACCAGGCCTCATTCTGGTGCTTTCTCTGCATTAATTCATGCATCACCTTCAATATTATTCAAATCCTTTCCTTCCACTCCATTCCTCCTGCCAACTTCCTAATTCAAGGGCTCATCATTTCTCCTCTGAATCATGACAATCACCTCCTGATCCTTGTCTCTCGCTCTTGGCCACCCTGACCAATGGACTCTCCTCTACATTGTGGCAGAGAAACTTTCTAAAACCAAAACATGATCTTGTCACTTCTGTGCTCAAAATCTTTCCATGGTTTTTGATGGACTACAGAACAAAATTCAAATTCCTTAGTATGATGATGGACAAGCCCTTGTCAGTCCGCTTTCCTTTTGCTCCCCACCTTGCACTTTATTTACAAATCACTTGGATTTCCTAAAACACAGCATGCTGATTCACTCCCCACCTGAACTTTCTCATTGAAGTCTCTGCAGACTGAAACACCTTTCCTTACTCCGTGCTGTCTTTTGAGCTCCTTTCATCCTTCCAATCCCAGGTCACACTGCACCATGCCTTTGAAACTTCTTTGCCTAACTCCAGAGTGTTATCTGTAAATTTTTATTTATTTTCTTTACAAATCTGCCTCCCCTGATAGACTTTGAGCTCTTTAAAACAAGTTTAAAACTTTATATATTTTGATATCCTCAGGGCCTGGGTGCACAGCCTCCTTTCAGAAATGAAAGATTACTTTATAGACAATGAGACTACATAACCTCCCCACTAGCACTAACATTGTATAATAGTATATCCTTCAGGATATCACTACACATAGGGAATGCTTGATATTACAAAAATATAAATCCCAGCCATCCCTCCAGTTGCTCATCAATGTCTTTCTGAACATAAAGTATTGGTATGTGTGCCACGTTGTATTTTCCAAAACTTGCCGCATCTTTTATCCCACATACTCTTATGACAAGGCGATGTTGACACTTTGCCCATTGAGAGGTGAGACTTATGTTCTGTCCCCTCAAATCTGGGAGGGCTGTGAAAGAAATATGCCATGTGACTTCCAAAGTAAGACCATAACAGATGATGCAACTTCTGCCTGCAT
Organism: Cynocephalus volans; assembly: GCF_027409185.1. Classification (NCBI taxonomy): domain Eukaryota; kingdom Metazoa; phylum Chordata; class Mammalia; order Dermoptera; family Cynocephalidae; genus Cynocephalus; species Cynocephalus volans. The sequence continues at coordinate 129,218,874 of NC_084463.1, forward strand.
TTCTCAAGATGCTCACTCTTGGAACCCAGACACCATGCTGTGCAGAAGCCCAACAGCCACAGGGAACTGCCATGTGTAAGCGTCCTACCAACAGCTCCAGCCGAGGTCTCAGCTTCTCCAGACATGCGAGTGAAAGAGGCTTTAGATAATTCCAGCCAGCAAGTCATCCAGAGGTTGGAGTCTTTCCAGCTGAGCATCCAGATATCATAGAACAAAGACAAACTGTCCCTAATGTGCCCCTTTCAGATTCCTGACACACAGAATCTTGAGTGTAACATAATGGGTTTTCTTATATGCCACTAAGTTTGGGGTGGTTTATTATCCAGCAATAGAAAAACAGTATGATGATAAATAACAAGTTAGCCCAACATTTCTTTTTTTTTTTTTTTTTTTTTTCTTTTTCGTGACCGGCACTCAGCCAGTGAGTGTACCGGCCATTCCTATATAGGATCCGAACCCGCGGCCGCTGGGAGCGTCGCCGCGCTCCCAGCGCAGCACCCTCCCGAGTGCGCCACAGGCTCGGCCCGAGCCCAACATTTCTTATACCACTCTCAGAGAAACCCTGGTGTGCTGGGAGATACCACTAAATTTTCTGACAAAAAAATAAAGGCAGGATGGGTGTTGTAGTTCTGTGGTCATTCACACTGTATCTCCTTCTTAAAGTTCACCATTGCACAGAAGCAAATTAGTGGTTTTGAGAAGCCCAGAAGCAACGATGCAGAAGCACCTACTACTGTTACTGTAGCTTTTCCAAATGTATCTGATAATGTATTTCTTTTGTCATAACACATGAAATATCCCCAAATACCTGGTCATGTAGCAGTCTGAACTCCTGGGCTATGTTAACTTAAATTCACCAAACCAAACAATCACAAATTGTTTTGTTGGTAAGGACCTGTACTCAGGAGGGGCAGCCTTAAATGAGAAGCATAAAGTAGTCAGGTTGTGGTTGGAAAGGTTTAGCCAGCACACTGTGCCTCCCTTGAGCTGTTGTTATAGAAAAGCTGCATCATTAAGGTAAGGATAGGAGGAAGGGGAAGGCATTTGACAAGACCTATAACGAACATTTTTGCATAAGGTGTGCAGACCCCAGCTGCAGCTGCACTAATAGGAACATGGCAAGGAATGACAGGTCTGAATGAATTCAAGGAAGGGGGAAAAGGAAAAACATTGAGACACCTGCTCAAAAGGAGAATGCATTTCCAAACAGTGAAAACCCTTGTTTTTTCTGCACAGCTCATTATTATTGCAAAATAAAAAAATAAAAGTAAAAAATCACAAACCAGAACAAGAAAGTGATCCCCAGATGGCCCAGAACAGTTAATCTTGGTTGTTCGTAGGCAATAGAAGCGGAGTTTGAGGCTAAGGTGGCATGTCATTTCTCAGGTTTTCGATCCACTTATGTTATTAGCGTTCTGCATCAAAACACCAGAGCCTTGCTCTTTCAGTGCGATTTGATGCTGATAGGCAGCAGGGTGGTGCACAAGGTTATCCACCATCTAGAGCCTGGACAAGGTTATCCACCATCTAGATAGAGCCCAGGGGCTGGTTCACAGCACAGATTCCCTCGACTGTGGGTGTGCGCCACTGCCACCTAGTGGCCGCCTTCCCATAGCTCACTCTTTCCTCAACTATTTTCAGCAGCGTCCCCGAAATTCTCCTGGTCAAGAGAGACAAAGTAAAATATTTTCAGTCTTACTTCAAAAACATCCACCATCTCGAGGTTATTTTTCATTTAAAAATCAAGAGGAAAACCATATAGTGGAGAGCTCCCGGACTTTGTCTAAACAACTGGATTTGCAGTTTGAAGACGTGTAATTCTGAGCAAATCACTGTATCTCTCAGAGGCTCTATGTCTTCATTTAAAACTAGCAAGACATTACTTATTAGGAGGGCAATGTAAAATTTGGTAAAAATATGTGTATATAGATAAGTAAATGTATCTATATATCTATGTATAGATAGACATACACACACATTTATACATATGTGTATATATAATATGTATATATCACAAAATATTTAACTTCCACAGCCAGTAAATGGATATTTGCAGCAAGGTTATGATGTGTCAAGAACAGAGAGAAAAACAGCCACTTTGAATGTACTACTCTGCTAAGAGTACTCTGTGCCCTTCAGTCTTTGACATGGGGTACAAGTAGAAAGGAACCGAGCTAAGTACTAATTGACCCTCTTATTTAGTTGCAAATCAGATAGCTTTCAGATGGGAAGATGATCCTGAATCATCCAGTTGGGTCAGATGTAATCATGAAAGTCCTTAAAAGTAGATTAGCAAGGCCAAAGAGTCAGTCAGAGGAAGATATGACCACAGAAGAAAGGCACAGAGAGATGCAATGTTGCTGGCTCTGAGGATGGAGGAAGGAAGCCATAAGTCAAGAAATGCAGGCACATTCCTTTCTGGAGGCTCTAGAAGAATGGAAGAATGTTTTCTTGCATTTTCTTGCTTTCATTTTTTTTTATTACTCTGATTTGCATTGTACACATGTATCAAATTATCACTTGTATCCCCTAAGTATATACAACTATTATATATCATTAAAAACAAGTGAAAGAAGCAAAATACAAGAAAGCATTCTCCTAGAGCCTCCAGAAGGGAACACAGCCCTGCCAACACCTTGCTTTGAGCACCATGAGACCCATTTTGGACTTCTGGAACTGTAAGATAATAAGCCTGAGTTGTTTAAGCCACTATGTTTGTGTTATTTTGCACAGCAACAATGGAAAACTAATATGGACAGCTTGCAGAACAATCTTTAATCCTTCACTTCAGGTAGAAATGCTTTTAGCTGCAAGTTAAAAAAGAAAGAAAGAAAGAAAGAAAACAGTGGCTTCAATAAATATAATCTTATAGTTTTCAATAACAAGAAGTTTGGAGTTAGCAGTAGCAAGGTGGCTCAGTTGTTCAGTGAGGTCATGAAGGACTCCTGTTCCCACTTCTCAGAAGCCTCCCCACCCGTTTGCCAATTAGACTATATGTATTATTGGTCCAAACTAGGGTATATAGTTATACCTAGCTGCAAGGAAGCTGGGAAATCTAGTATCTGATAAAGAGAGCAGCATTATGAAGACTAGATCAGCCCAATCATGATTCATTGCTTGGGGTCGGGTATATTGCTGCCCTGAAACAAACTGGCAAGGATGCAGGGAGATGGAAATAGGGAAGGTAAATAACCTTTAGCAAAGACATGGTCTAGCATCTGCCTGACTCTGAGCAGCTTACAAGTCACAAGGGTGTTGGGACAGCCTTATTCCTTATTCCTTTCTACAAGCTCTAAGAATCCAATAGGACACATAACCAGTTTCATCCAATTACAGGCACACAACAGAAAAGGAGGAGGCTAGAGTGTATTAACAAACCACACATAAGAATTAATAGATACAAAGCGTGAAAGTCACCATTACCATTACCATTATCTCACCATTACCATTTAAGAGATAAGAAG